>NC_133511.1:1217500-2435000 GCF_049354715.1 Callithrix jacchus | reverse complement strand
TAAATGTTGCTCTATTTGCAAGATCTCTTGCCTTGCCTCTGACCATGAAAGTCTCAGTGAAAAGAGATCTTATTCCCTAAATCATAGCTCTGGTTTCAATGTTTCTCAACATTATTGCAGAGACTCTCCAACATGGGCCTTCTGACCATACAAATGGAACTTCCAGCAGCACTGTGACAGTATCAACTCCAGCTGCCTCAGTCCCCAGCAGTACCACAGTCACCACCATGAAACCCACAGCTCCAGCTAACACCACAGCGCCAAGGATGGTCTCGGCAAATACGACTGCCGCCTTCAGGTCTACACCCAGAACCACCAGTGTTTCACAGAACACATCTCAGATAGCAACAGCCACGGTGACCACAGCCCACAATAGTTCAGTGACGTCTGTTTCTTCACCAGTAACAAGTATGTATTAAAGTTGACCTATTTTTCCTTATCTGGAAAAAACATGTAGAAATTTTATATGCCTAGATTTCCCTTAAATCCTAGTTTTAGAAAATCAGTGTTCTAATTATAATGTTAAAAAAAAAGCACTAAAGGCTTTTTTGTTTTGTTTTATTCTAGTTACAGCAACTATGCATTCTGAAGCAAAGAAAGGATCCAAATTTGATACTGGGAGCTTTGTTGGTGGGATTGTATTAACGCTGGGAGTGTTATCTATTCTTTACATTGGATGCAAAATGTACTACTCAAGAAGAGGCATTCGGTATAGAACCATGTAAGTTTTGAATGGGCAGGACTTTAAAAAAAAATTGTTTCTGCACATATTTCATTATGATAGAGTATCAGGCAAGTGTTCATTTCAGTGATGAATAATTGATAGATTTATGAGTTATATTCCCATTAACCCTCTTGGCCCCAAGTGAACTGTTTATGTACAAGCTTGTGATTATAATTATTTGCAAATGAAAATGGATATATCTACTTACAAAAATGTATTTTACTAGTGTCAAACGTACTTTGCAAGAGACCAAAGTTAACGCACCCTGACATTTTCACTTACCCCTACCACTAGTCATAAGAAATAGCAGTTCTCAGCAGGTTGCTGACTCACCATGTCTGTGTCCGCTGCCGTACGAAATGGCGTCCTTGGTAAAAACATGGCTTTTGCTTTCCATGACAAAGATAAACAAAAGAAATTCCTCTGACAGCCTCATTGCCTCTATAATTGAAATGAGTGGTTAGTATAAATAATATATCACTTTATCTGTAGCAAAACCGTCTTTTTAGATGTGCATTATGAACAAGACCTAATCAACAAACTATGCTTACTTACCCTACATATAACTCTATAGGTCTTATGGTTTTGGAATATATCCAAACTTCTGTTGTGCCAGGAATCCTTTCGGTTTTTGTTTTTTGAGTCTTACACATTGTAGTTCACACTGATACAACAAAGTATCATTTAAACAACGGGCATTTACTTCCCACACTTCTGGAGGCTTGGAAGTCCACGGTCAGGGTGCCAACACGTTTCCGTTCTGCTAACGGCCTTCTTCCAGGTTGCATTCCACCAGCTTCCCACAGTATCCTCACATGGAGAAAGAAGCTAGCCAGTTCTCTGACCTCTACTTGTAAGGGTTTTAATTCTCTTCAAGGGGGCTCCACCCTCATGACTTAACTGCCCCTCCAAGGCCCCACTTCAAAATATCATCACACTGGGATTAGGGTTTCAACATATTAATATTAATTAGGGTTTCAACAAACCATTCCTTGTTTTGCATATATGCAAGAGCTAATTCATTTTTAAAAATTGTTAATGTATATAAATACCATCGAACAGATGACCGTTTCCAAAATTTGCTCTGTGGGTTAACACTTGGCATACATGTGTCCGACACACAATTCCTGTATCAAAAAGTTTGTGAAATGTTCAGTTGAATAAAGTAAACTAAAATGGTTTACTGTAAGACTGCTCTAAGCCGTTAACATGCTCATTTTCATTATGACTTTCCAGGAAGGAATACAGTATGAATTGTTTCCCAAATTTTTAACCAAAATACTTGTTGAATTATATAAATCCTTCCTCTTGCCCCTTTTCAAGGGGAGCTAATACTTGTCTGTCTCTTGGAACGGGTATTGTGTGGAATACATTTTGGGAAGTGTTGGAAAAGGCCACTGGAGGGAGTCTCCAGTTTTGACACTACACACGATTCAGTACACGCAAAAGCAAATCAAACTTCCTGACACATTTGTAACAAGTATTAAATAAGAGCATGGAAAAGTTTCTCAAATTTTCAATTTATTGATATAAGCTGAAAATAAACATCACATCATAAATGAAAATGGGATCTAACAGTTAACATTACTAATACCTAAATGAAAATGATAATTAAAGAACAGATTTTATTTATATTTTGAGATGGAGTTCCCCTTTTGTTGCCCAGGCTGGAGTGCAATGGTGCAATCTCAGCTCACTGCAACCTCCGCCTCCCAAGTTCAAGCGATTCTCCTGCCTCAGCCTCCCCAGTAGCTGGGAGTATAGGTGCCTGCCACCATGCCCAGCTAATTTTTGTATTTTTAGTAGAGATGCGGTTTTGCCATGTTGGCCAGGCTGCTCTCAAACTCTTGACCTCAGGGTGATGTGCCCACCTCCGCCTCCCAAAGTGCTGGGATTACAGCATGAGCCACCACGTCCAACCTTAAGAACAGATTTTTTTTTTTTAGACGGAGTTTCGCTCTTGTTATCCAGGCTGGAGTACGATGGCTTGATCTTGGCTCACTGCAGCCTCCGCCTCCTGGGTTCAGGCAATTCTCCTGCCTCAGCCTCCTGAGTAGCCGGGATTACAAGCACGCACCACCACGCCCAGCTTATTTTTTGTATTTTTAGTAGAGACAGGGTTTCAGCATGTTGACCGGGATGGTCTCGATCTCTTGACCTCGTGATCCACCCTCCTTGGCCTCCCAAAGTGCTGGGATTACAGGCTTGAGCCACCGCGGCCGGCCCAAGAACAGATTTTTAAAAGTTATATTTAAATAAAATTACATTATATATATATCATATCAAATTCCCTTTAGCTTCCAAGATCAGATGAGATCAGACATCTTCACAGTGGCGTGGCTCTGGGCCCAAACTAATTTTAAAAGAACATCAAGGTGGTGTTTTGTCAGATTAAACGCATATTCAGAAACATTCTTTCTTTCTTAAGATCAGTGCACAAAAGAATATATAAAGTAGGGACTAAAAGGAGTGCTTTGCAGTGGGCAGGTCTGCGTAAACCTACCCTTAAAGTCTGAGGAAGCTAAGAGGCCAAAGGAAAAGAGGCTGACACACCCAGTTTCTCAGAAACGTTTTTCTTTGAAACCTGGTCTGGCTCTGTCACCCAGGCAGGAGTGCAGTAGTACGATCTTGGGTCACTGCAACCTCAGCCTCCTGGGCTCAAGTGATCCTCTCATCTCAGCCTTCTGAGTAGCTGGGACTACAGGCGTGCGGTGCCACACCAGGCTGATTTTTAAAGTTTTTGTAGAGATGGCAGTCTCACTATTTTGCCTAGGCTGGTCTCAAACTTTTGGGCTCAAATTATCCTCCGTTCTGACCTCCTAGAGTGCTGGGATTATAAGCGTGAGCCACTGTGCCCAGCTAGAAAGAAATATTTAATTGGGATTTACAAAGAGAAGCCATGTCTGTGTCTCTGATGGCAGCAAGACAAGATGGTGGTTCCCCATGCCATTAACCCCCAGATCCTGAACCACTCCAGTATACTGGATACTTAAGGAACTTTACACCGAACAGTGACAATTTTGATTGTGAAGCTTGAAATAGTCTTAATGTTACTTTACTAACAAATATGAACATAAGTGGTTTTGACAACAGTACAAAACAAAAGTAATTGTAACTTTTAATATATTACAGAGATGAACACGACGCCATCATTTGAGGAAATCATGGCCCAAGGAAGGAAGACAGATTGATGCAGCCCTATCAATTAATTTTGGTTTATTAATAGTTTAAAACAACATTCTCTTCTTGAAAATAGCATCAATGGGCCATGCATAAAATGTACAGTGTATTACGTAAATATGTAAAGTTTCTTCACGGTAACAAGGGTTTGGGTTTTGTAATAAACATCTAGAGCTTATAGAGAGTTAATGCAATGGTTTATATTCACTTTTAGCAAGTTCATAGTAAGACAAGTCCTATCTTTTTTTTTTTTTTTTTTGTGGCATTGGTCACGTATGACCAGTAATTGAAAGACATCATCACTGAAAAACAGAATGCCATCTAGGCATACAAATAAGGAATTGTCACAGCACTTAGAATTTTGAGTATCTTTGTAGTTCACACAAAGAACTTCAGTGCTTTTCGGAGCTGGATATAGCCTAATTACTAATACTACACAATAGAAATTATACAATCAAGTAAATCAGATCTGAAGCAAAATTTAAGAAAAACATCAACATTTTTTGTGCTTTAAACTGTAGTAGTTGGTCTGGAAACAAAATACACCAAGAAAAAGAAAGTTTTCAAATAAAACCCAAAATAATACCTGTGTTTCGCCCTGTGAGAGATCCATTGGAGCACTGAAGAGCATATATTTTTATTAATAACTTCCTTTGAGCTTTCAATGTTGATGTAATTATTTTTGTTCTCTGTGTGATTTAGGTAAACCACAGTGTTTAAACATGATAATGTTTTAAAGACTTAGTTACTATTATTATAGGGAAAAACTCCTAGAAGTTAGATTATTTGCTACTGTGAGAATATTGTCACCACTGGAAGTTACTTTAGTTCATTTAATTTTTATATTTCATGAATATTTTAAGAACTGTAGAGCTGCTTTCTAGAAATTTTTAATGGAGTGTAAACGCACCTAACTTTAAGAACCCCTTGTATGATTTTCAAAATAACATTTAGAATTTGATAGTAATCATAACTATAGAGTAATGCTGTGTTTATTAAGCCAAGGATTGTGGGACTTCCCTAGACTACTAAACTTGCAGGACTAAATGCTGTATTTTTTTTCATGCACTGTCAGTTCTACTCAGAGATTTGGGAAAATGACATTTTTATACTGAAACAGCAACATTTTCAAATAAATTCTTAGGAAGTTTTGAGAGGAATTTTTACACAGGACATTTTCTGCTTCTTAATTGGGATATTCCTTCAGATCCCTCCTCTTAGTTCATGCTGAAGGAGAGGTACTTTTAGATGCATTATGTTAATGACAGATAAAGCACAGTATTGCAGAGACATCAATATTAACCAGTGTATTTTGGAGTGTCTTCAGATTTATAGTTTATATTCCAGCACTCAAAACTCAGGGTCAAGTTTTAGCAAGAGACATATGTAGTCACAGTAGATACTAAGATTGCATTTCTATCTTAGAGGGCCAGAGTGAATCACACCGGTTTCTGAAGGTCCCCCAAACAGCTCAGATGTCCTAGTGAACATGTGCCTACATTTAATAGGAGTGAAATAAAACTGTTGTGGTCAACTTTTGGTTTGCAGAGAATGCTAGATAATAAGAATTTTGAAATGGATTGTTTCTACTTGCTGTGCATTATAACCAATAATCTGATGAATACAGAAAAAAATTATCCAAAATATGGATATGATTCGATGTATGTAACGTGTAGAATATGGAAGAAATTTTTTGAAAAATCCATTTACATTAGTTTGAAAAGAAATGCAGGCTGATGGCTGAGTTGTATGTTGCTAACTTGGCCCTGACTGGTTATCCAACCATTGCTTCATTTCTTTGCAAAATGTAGTTAAGATATACTTTATACTAATGAAGGCCTTTTAAATTTGTCTACTGCATTCCTGGTATTTCACTACTTCAAGTCAGTCAGAACTTTGTGGACTGACCTAAAGATTCTTCTTGAATACTTGTTTCTTTAGCACTTTGAAGATAGAAAAACCACTTTTTAAGTACTAAGTCATTTTTTGTTTCAAATAGTTCAGTTAGTCTTTTCTTTGTATATAAGTCTTATAATTTCTTACGTTCAAATACCAGTACTTTCAATGCACGTTTTTTTGTTGTTATCTATAAAAATTGAAGGAAGTGGTTATGCAAAACAATATTTTGCTTTGGACCATATTTCCTAAGCATAAACTTACCTAATTATGTTTACTTAAGAAATTGCTCGATTTTGCTTGCATTCCTTGAGAAAGTATTTATTTGAAGATCAAAACAATCCAGAGGTATTGTCTGTCTGTCTACTCGGCAGAAGCCAGTCTATAATCTTAAAATTTCCTTGAATAATACATTAAAGGAATAATTCAAATACAGATAACAAGAGTTGGCAGTATATTATAGTGATAATTTTGTACTTTCAGAAAAAAAGTTAAACTCTTTTCCTTTTATTATAATGACCAGCTTTTGGTATTTCATTGTTACCAAGATCTATTTTTAGAATAAAATTGTTCTCCATCGAAAAGTTTTAAGTGTGTGGTTTTGTTTCATTACATTAAACTCAAAATAAATAGAAAACTCCCAAAATAAAAAGGCAGATCGTAAGTGTGGTTGTCTGGGTAAGGAGCAGCAGCACCACCTGGAAACTTAGAAAATGCAAATTCTTGGGGGTGTGTTCCTGTAATCCCAGCTACTCTGAAGGCTAAGGAAGGGGAATCGCTTGAACTCAGGAGATGGAGGTTGTAGTGAGCTGAGATCACACCACTGCCCTTCAGCCTGGGTGAGAGTGAGACTCCGTCTCAAAAACAAAACTAGATATAATTTATATCTGAGAATGGATTTAAATATTAAGACAACCAAGGTAAAATGATGCCTTAAGAAAAAAAATTTTTTTTTTTGAGACTGAGTTTTACTCTTATCGCCCAGGCTAGAGTGCAATGGCATGATCTCTGCTCACTGTAACCTCCGCATCCTGGGTTCAACTGATCCTTCTGCCCTGGCCTCCCTAGTAGTTGGGATTACAGGTGCCTACCATCACACGCAGCTAATACTTTTGTACTTCTAGTAGAGATGAGGTTTCACCGTGTTGGCCAGGCCGGTCTCGAACTCCTGACCGGTGATCCACCTGTTTCAGTCTCCCAAAGTGCTGGGATTACAGGTATGAGCCACCACGCCCAGCCAGAAAGATTTTTAAGTGCCCTCCTATAGGCAGGCTGTGCTGTCAGACTGCTTGGGATTAAATGCTTGCTCTGACCTTGGGCAAGTTACCCGTCTTATCCTCAATGTCATCTGTAAAATGGGGATGGTACAGTATTTACTGCGCAGGTTTATTGTATGAGGATTGTGTAAGATACTTCATGTAAAGTATTTAGGATACTGTCTTGCACAAGTGCTTTAAAAAGTCTTACTAATCCTGATAAAGCCAATTTGCTGATACCCAAGGGAAAAAAAAGTACCCTCTTTGGCTATTTGTTCACAACTCCACCTTCCTCCTTGCCTTGCAAGTGGGCAGTTTACTGCCCCAACAACTTGAGCTGTGAGTGTGTGTCTTGGTTTTAGTCCGTAAGTATGAGAGTGGATGTAATAAACATCATGTCTGTTCGAGGGGTAAAAAGAGCCTCCTAACTTTCCATTAATCACGTCTTTAAATGCACAAATCACAAGTATATATTTTGGCAAGTGACATCACCAAAATGGTGGAGTAGGAGACAGCAGCCTTCATGCCCCGTCAAAAGAAATAGCCTGCTATCCACAAACCAGAATAGCCCTGGAGGGCTCAAGGGCAATTGTCTTTCAAGATACATATGTATGTCTGTATGAATTAATGAACGGCAGGGTCTCTTGCCCAGGCTGGAGTGCAGTGGTGTGAAGCTCACTGTAGCCTCAAACTCCTGGTGGGAGGTTCACCTGAGTCTGAGGTGAACTCAAGCGATCCTCCTGCCTCAGTCTCCCAAACTGCTAGGATTACAGGCATGAGCTATTGCACCCGGCCTCAAGGGCCCATTAAAGAATGCAACAACCTAGTGGAGAATTTAAACAGAATATGTACGTAAAGAATTGCTTATGAGATCAGAATTCCTGAGACATGAGGAGATGGCTAAGAAGAAAGGCAGGGGCTATCATCAGCCATGTGACTTGCTCTGCAGAGGATACCACCTTCTTTTGCCACTAAGGTAACCAACAGTGTGGTCAGAGAAAGCTAGTTTGCAAGCCAGAGCCAAGATCTCTCTGCATGTCCACACTCCAAACACCAACTCAGCTGTCACTCAGAGCCCACGCTCCAGACCCTGACTCCAAGGCTGGGCTGTGCACACCTATGCTGCAAACAGTAAAGCCACTGCCACAGTAAGGGAGTTTGCACCCTGGACCCCAAAGCCAAGGTTTCTTTTTCTTTTTCTTTGAGACAGTTTCATTGTTGTTGCCCAGGCTGGAGTGCAATGCTGTGATCTCAGCTCACCGCCATCTCCGCCTCCCGGGTTCAAGCAATTCTCCTGCCTCCCGAATAGCTGGGATTACAGCCATGTGCCACCACGCCTGGCTAATTTTTGTATTTTTAGTAGAGACGGGGTTTCTCCATGTTAGGCTGGTCTTGAACTCCTGACCTCAGGTGATCTGTTTGCCTCAGCCTTCCAAAGTACTGGGATTATAGGCATGAGCCACTGCGCCTGGCCTAGAGCCAAGGTTTCTCTATGTGTTTACACCCTGGAGACCAGCTCAGTCATCAAAAAGGTCTAGGCCTTGCCCCAACCCTAAAGCCATTGTAGCTATGTGCACACTTGTGCTCTTGTCCCTGCCTGTTTCACAGCTCCCATACTTCACATACAATTAGCAACTGTCAGCAGGGTGTCCATGCTCTGGGCACCAGTGCCATTACCACCCCAGAGCTATAGTCCCCTTACACATGCTGCTGTGTGGGTGTCACTCATCAGACATCAGTTCCATTGCCACCTCAAGTGGGCTTGCATGCCAGACCCAGTGTCAAGAAGGATCCCTACAGAAGAGTTCCATGACCCCACAGACCTGGCAGAGGGAGCTAAGGAACCACCTGGTGACCACACAGAGGTCCCTTGAACTTGCATAGAACCACAAAGGCATCCATGTGCCGGACAACTTCAGCAAAGTGTGACTCTGGGCACTAACCCCCAAGACTCTATGTCCTACCCTAAGCTGTTGCAGCTGCTGCTGTCTGCCAGGCCAGGGAGTGAGCAGGGTCCAGGCACTCTCACTCTATGTGCCACAAAGGCTACATCTGAGCATCCCCCATGCCTACTGATCGCTCCCAAGACTGCCTGCCTGGCCATTCCCATGGCTTGTTGGGAAAGGAAAGGATGGGGGTGGGCGAACCTGACCCCACAGTCCACCATTCCCCATCTGAGTGTTTTGTTGGCAGCCTGGGGGCAATCTGCTCCTCCCTATCACAGCTGGTGATAGAGCCCAAGGGGCCAGCAGACAAGTCTGCTGGCTTGGTACTGGCTCCCCAGGACTCAAGTACACCATCCAGGAGCATGGAGACTTGTGATCTGATCTCAAGCGGGTAGGGGCCCCCACTATCAGAACACAGAGAAGAGCATGGTGTGGGATCATCATGCAGTGGCAGAGGCGCATGGTGGCCCTCCCTCCACAAGACTAGACCAGGAGGAAATGGCCTAATAACCGTGGTTTCTGCCCCCCAGGAGTCACATGGCCTGTGGCTAGGCAATCTGAATGCAGTTGGCTTGGGACTAGCCTAACCATTCCGTCCTGCTGCTGATTAGCCAGGCACGGTAGAACTGCCAGCTCGAGTGTGAGAGCAGGGTCTCTGTGGCAAAGGAGAGGCACCTCCAGCTTCTCTGGAAGATATCCCCAGTGGCCTAGAAGCTGACCCTAGAACCTTGCCAGCCACCTTGGCAGCAGAGCTGGGATGGGGACCACTGGGAACCCCATGAGCCCACTCATTGCCTAGGAACTCTGATACCTCTCCTATTAACAAAGGCCTAGTAAAAATTTTACACCATCGCAACTACCTTGTGCCTGCAAGTGTGAGCTACTGGCTGGGAGGTCAACCTCCATGGCCCATCACTTCTACTGACTCCCCTTGGACAGTGCTTGGCCGGCTCTTGCCCGCAAGCACCACCTACTGGCCAGTAGAGTGAACTGCACAACCCAATGTAATTCCTGTGGACGGTACACAGCTCTGGAGAAAAGTAAACCTCCAACACCTGCACCTCCCCATCTCTGTAGGAGACAGTGAGCCTGCTCACACGCACAGTACACCACTACTACAACCTAAAAACAACCAGCATTTGAGAAAACCACTACATTAAGGCTATTGGTAAATTAATTCAGAGCTTCGGCCCCCTAAAAACAAAGAGAAGTGGACTATGCACTTACCTTGCAACGCTCTACTTTAGGAATGAAGGTGAGATAGACTCTCAAATAAAAGCTGGGACAGTTCAAACCCGCTAAACCTGCCTTATAAGAAATGTTAAGAAAATTCTTCAAGCTGAAAGAAAAGGATGCTAATTATTAACAGGAAAACATGAATATAAAATACATTGGTTAAAAAGTAACTACACAGTCAACTCAGAATACTCTAATGCCATAATGGTGGTTTGCAAATTAACTTACATCGTTAGTATGAAAGTTAAAAGACAACACTTTGGGCCGGGCACAGTGGCTCAACGTGTAATCCCAGCACTTTGGGAGGCCAAAGCAGGCGGATCACCCGAGGTCAGGAGTTTGAGACCAGCCTGACCAACATGGTAAAACCCTGTCTCTATTAAAAATACAAAAATTAGCTGGGTGTGGTGGCATGCACCTGTAATCTCAGCTACTCAGGAGGCTGAGGCATGGAGAATGGCTTGAACCTGGGATGCGGAGGTTGCAGTGTGCTGACATGGTGCCTCTGCACCCCTGCCTGGGCAACAGAGCGAGACTATGTCTCAAAAAAAAAAAAAAGACACAACTTTATTAAAAAATAATGGCTACAATAATTTGTTAAAGGATATATGATATAAAAAGATACAAATTGTGACATCAAAAACATAAAATAAGGAGCACAGAGTAAACGTATAGTTTTTTTTTTAATGCAACGAAAATTATTAGTCTGAAATATCCTGTTGTTTTATGCAAGCCTCATGGTAACCACAAACTAAAAGCCAAGAGTAGATGCACAAAAAGTAAACAGTAAGGAGCCAGGTGTGGTGGCTCATGCTTGTAATCCCAGCACTTTGGGAAGCAGAGGTGGGTGGATCATGAGGTCAGGAGTTCAAGACCAACCTGGCCAACATTGTGAAACCCTGTCTCTACTAAAAATACAAAAAATAGCCAGGCATGGTGGTGTGTATCTGTAATCCAACCCAGCTACTTGGGAGGCTGAGGCAGGAGAATTGCTTGAACCGGGATGGAGGCAGAGGTTGCAGTGAGCCGAGCTCACACCACTGCATTCCAGCTTGGGCTACAGAGCGAGACTCTGTCTCAAAAAAAATAAATAAATAAACAGTAAGAAATGGAAGCGTGCCACTACAGAAAGTCATCCAATCACAAAGGAAGACAGCAAGAGAGGAAGAAACAGACGGTCTGCTGAACAATCAAAAAACAATTAACAAAACTGAAGTAGTGAGTCCTTATTTATCAATAATTATCTTGAATGTAAATGGGTTAAATTATCAGATATGGTTTCTATATTTGTTCCCTCCACATGTCATGTTGAAATGTGACCTCCATTATTGAAGGCGAGGGCCTGGTGGGAGGTGTTTGAGTCATTGAGGTGGATTTCTCATGGATGGTTTAGCATTATCCCCTTGGTGACAAGTGAGTTCTTGTTCGGAGTTCACGTGACATCAGGTTTTTAAAAAGATTGTGGCACCTTCCCCATCTCTTACTTCCTCTCACCATGTGACATGTGACTTTACCTTCTACCATGAGTAAAAGCTTCATGAGGCCCTCACCAGAAGCTGAGCAGATACTAGCACCCGTGCTTCCTGTATAGCCTGCAGAACTGTGAGCCAATTAAGCCTTTTTCCTTTATAAATTACCCAGTCTTCGGTATTCCTTTATAGCAATGCAAAATAGAGGAACATGCTATCATATAAAAAGATGCAGAGCAGTGAATGGATAAAGGAAAACAAGACCCAACTACATGCTGCCTACAAGGACACACATGGTTTGAAAAAGAAGGGATGGAAAAAAGATATTCCATGAAAATGGAAACCAAGAATGCAGAAGACGCTACAGTTTTATCAAATAGAATAGACTGTAATTCAAAAACTGCAAAAAGAGACAAGTATATGACAAAGGGGTGAATTCTGCAAGCAGATGTAACAACTGTAAATATATATGCTCCCAACATCAGACCACCTAAATACGGTCATACCTCAGTATCTTGAGGGACTGGTTCCCCCGGGCACATACCAAGACACACATAATCAAGTCCCATAATCAGCCCTGCAGAACTCTACATTCCACGAACACCATATTCTTTATACAGGTTTGGCTGCAGATGCAAAACCTGCTGATACAGGGGGTCAACTGTATTTACTGCAAAAATCCGCATATCAGCACACCCATGCAGTTCAAAGCCATATTCTTCAAGGGTTAGAGGAGAATATATGTAAAGAAAGAAAAAAAAAAGCGTTCCTTTCTGATCTGAAGGGAGAAATAAAGAACAACACAGCTGCAGAGGACTTCAATACCCCAGTTTCAACAATGGGCTTACCATCCAGACAGAAAATCAGTAAGGATATATTAGACTTGAACTACATACGTTAAACCAAACAGAGCTAAAAGACATATACAGAACATTCCATCCAACAGCAGCAGAATAGAAATTCTTCTCAAGCACGCACAGAATGTACTGCAGGAGAGATGATGCATCAGACCACAGAACAAGTCTTCGTAAATTTAAGAGACTGGAGTGCCTTTCAAATCACAGTGTTATATAACTAACTAGAAACCTCAAAGGAATTTTAGAAAATTCAGAAATATATGGAAATTACACACCTGAATAGCCAGTGGGTCAAAGAAATTAAGAGGAGATTTAAACATTTCTTGAGACAAATGTGTAAACCCAATATACCAAAACTTACAGTATGCAGCAAAAGCAGATCCAAAAGGAAAGTTTATAGCAATAATTGCCTATGTCAAAAAAAGAAAAATCTGCTATAAACAACCTAACCTATTACCTTAATCAACAGAGTAAAGAGACAACCTACAGAAGGGGAAATAATATATGCAAACCATACATACATCTGAAGAGGAGTTGATATCCAAAAACATATAAGGATCTGACGCAACAGTAAGAAAACAAAGATACAGGTAAGGGATCTGCATAGACATCTTTCAAAAGAGGACATATAAAATGGTCAACAGATATGTGAAAATATGTACATTACAAATCAGGGAAATGCATATTACAATAATGATACCCCACCACTGTTAAAAATGGCTATCATCAGCTGGATGAGGTAGCTCACGCCTGTAATCCTAGCACTTTGGGAGGCCAAGGCGGGTGGATTGCCTGAGCTCATGAATTCAAGACCAGCCTGGGACACATGGTGAAACCCGTCTGTATTAAAAATACAAAAAATTAGCAGGGCATAGCAGCGTGGGCCTATAGTCCCAGCTACTTGAGAGGCTGAGGCAAGGAATTGCTAGAACCTGGGATGCAGAGGTTGTGGTGAGCCGAGATCACCCCACTGCATTCCAGCCTGGGCAACAGAACAAGACTCCATGTCTAAATAATAATAATAATAATAATAATAATAATAATAATAATGGCTATCTGGCCTGGTGTGGTGGCTCATGCCTGTGATCCTAGCACTTTGGGAGGCTTAGGCAGCTGGATTGTATGAGCTCAGGAGTTTGAGATTGGCTTCGGCAACATGGCAAAACCCCATCTACCAAAAAAATACAAAAAAATTAGCTAGGCGTGGTGGTACACACCTGTAATCCCAGCTACTCGGGAGGCTCAGGCACGAGAAGCGCTTGAATCTAGGAGGCGGAGGTTGCAGTGAACCAAGGTCATACCACTACATGCCAGCCTGGGTGACAGAACAAGACTCTACCTTGAAAAGAAAATGGCTATCATCAAACAGATAAAAGATATGAAATGTAGGTGAGTGTGCAGGCAAAAGGGAACCCTTGTATGCTGTTGGTGAGAACGTAAATGAGTACAGGCATTACGGGAAACATGGTGGTTACAGCAACTCCATCTTAGATGCTAATCTGCCATGTTGACTTCTGATTAACTCCAGTTCTGGGAATGCCTCTAAGATTTCTACTTTCACATACTTTCTGCAAATCCTCCCCTTAGATCAAAACAATCTTGATGCTCTCATAAACACAAACTTACCTTAAACCTTGCCCTTAGGCAAATTCCTTATGATAGATAAGCCTGGGTCTCAGGGGTAACAGTACAGGGATCCACCATCTCACAGCCACTGGAGACATGGCTTCTGTTTGTAAGTTCCTATTTTCTTTCAGAGAAACTGGATTTGTCAGCTTCTTTCTTTGGCCTCATAGCTTCTCAGTTTTGGGGGGTCAGTTTGCATATACCTACTCACCATGGAACAAAACTGTACTATGGAGATTCCTCAAAAACTTAAAAACAGAACTACCATATGATCCAGCAGTCCCTTCAGATCTTCTAGTATTTATCTAAAAGATCTGAAATCAGCATGTTGAAGAGATATCTCTACTCCCATGTTCATGAATGAATAAAAGAAATGTGGTATATATACACTATGTAACACTATTTAGCTTTAGAAAAGAATGAAACTCTGTCACTTGTGGTAACTTGGATGAACCTGGAGGGCATTATGGTATTAAGTGAAATAGGCCAGGCACAGAAAGACAAATACTGCATGACCTCACTTATAATAAGTGAAATCTAAAAAAGTTGAACTCATAGAAGCAGAGTGTAATGGTGGTTACCAGAGGCTGTGGGGATTGGGAGATGTTGCTCAAAAGATACCAAGTTCCAGACAGGAAGAATACATTCAGGAGACCTACTCAGTATCATGGCGACTATAGTTAATAACAGTATGTTACATACTTGAAAACTGCTGAGAGTAGATTTTAAATATTCTGACCACAAAAAAAATAAATATGAGATAATGCATATGTTAATTTTATTCATTTAGCCATTCCACAGGGTATACATATGTCAAAATATAGTGTACATCATATATGTTTTGTCAACTTCAAAAGTTTTAAAAGTACACAGAGCACAGTGAATTATCACAAAGTGAACAGACCTAACCCCCACTTAAGTCAAAAACGAGAATATTACCAGCACTCCAGAAGTACTCCTGCTATTCCCAACCATTCTTCCCTCCTTATCCCCAAAGGCAACAACTGACTTTTAACACCATAGGTTGGTATTGCCCAATTTACAACTTTACATAGCAGAATCATGCTTTTTTTTCCGCATATAGCTTCATTTAATTCATTTTTCTTTTGCATATGGGTTCATTAAATTCATTTAATTTCACAGGAAAGCTAAATTTCTGTTCTATGCAAGGAATCAATATATGGTATACACAATCTATATTTTCATTAAATGTTTACAGCCAAAACGGTTTTCATTATATCCTCTGAAAATGCTTCAAAGAAATGTTTATTTTTGGTCCTTGCAAGTGTTGTGTATGAGAATGCAGAGAAACTGACAACTTCCAAAAAAAATGCATATTAAAATGAAACA
This sequence comes from Callithrix jacchus, assembly GCF_049354715.1. Taxonomy (NCBI): domain Eukaryota; kingdom Metazoa; phylum Chordata; class Mammalia; order Primates; family Cebidae; genus Callithrix; species Callithrix jacchus. Next base: position 2,419,460 of record NC_133511.1, on the reverse strand, counting down.
TTTGACAAATACAGACATTTTATAACATTCTCTGCTACTGAGTGATCACACAGATTAGTGGCTTTGTAGTAGACGTTAGAATCCAATTTAATAGACATCTCCGGATATAAGTAGTTGACAACCTCACAAAAATCTTAAGAGAAAAATGAATTGGACATCTAAGATTAAGACCTGGAAGATTTCTATAGAGAACAGAAAGAACTCAGCTTCCTGATCTTTTCCTGCAGCTATACCCATCCATCTGATATGGACGCGGACCACGGAAGTGTTGGAAAGGTAAGGGCTTGGGCTCTTAAAATGATATGGAAGTGGGGAAGGGAAGTGCTGGGTAGAGGAGGGTGCAATCCCTGGCTAGGGCTCCAACCCCGGGCCTGAGCCCATGGACCTAGGTGAGGATAGGCATTTTTGTTTTCCCGCCCATATGTTGCATTTCCCAAGACCATGCTGGCCTGCCACAACCTCATCCTGTGCCTATAAATACCCTGAGACCCTAGTAGGCAGACAAAAGGCAGCTGGATGTCGAGAGGGGCACATCAGCAGAGGAACACACAAGCGCTGGACGTCGGGAGGATGTTGAGGGGAGCAGGCCAGCACACCAGCAGGCCATCAACCAGCGGAATGAAGCGGAGAGTTTGTCTAGGGCAGTTGGAGGAGAGCCTGGACCATCAAGCTGTCTGACTCCGGGGAAAACCATCTCCCTTCTGGCTCCGCCATCTGCTGAGAGCTACTTCCACTCAATAAAACCTTGTAGTCATTCTCCAAGCTCACATATGATCCAGTTCTTCTGCTACACCATGGCAAGAACCCCAAAATACAAAAAGTCCTCTGTCCTTGAGGTAAGGCAGGGGTCTAACTGAGCTAACACAAGCCGCCTATGGAAGGCTAAACTAAGAGAGCACCCTGTAACACATGCCCACTGGGGCTTCAGCTGTAAACATTCACCCCTAGACACTGCCGTGGGGTCAGAGTCCCACAACCTGCCCATCTGTATGCTCCCCAGAGGTTTGAGCAGTGGGACGCTGAAGAAGCACTTCACACCCCCATGGCATGCCCTGTGAAGGGGACAAGGGAACTTTCCCATTTCACATCCTAACCCTCTTCCTTGTCATCTCAGGAAAAGATGGCCTTTCTGTGCAGAAATGTCTCAATATATCATTTCCCAGCCACTCGAAGACTTTGCCCCTTTCTATTAAAACATTAATCATAATCACTTAAAAAAATTTCTTAAGAACCAGTTGAAGTGCCACCTCTTTTACACAGAACTTTTACCACGTTTCAAGCCTGTTCTTTTTCTATTTTTCTTCTATTTATTGTTCTCTGCTGCTAGTGCTGCTGCTTCAAAAAGTTGAGAGGAGGGCATGTATCAAAAGATCTCTCAGGCCATGTTCTATCCTGTTTCTTTGCTGTGGGATCAGGAATGGAATTTCCGGCAATCTCAAGTTTTCTGCACCCAGGGGTATACAAAAGGAAAAAATCAGCTAAGGAGGAACACTTCCTAACTCATTCTATGAGACGCGTATTACCCTGATACCAAATCTAGACAAACATACCACAAAAAGCTACAAACCAATATCTTTTATAAATACAGATGCCAAAATATTCAACAAAATACTTAGGTGCTTTATGAATTTGGCTTCAAGTCTAATCACCTTGCCTTCCCAAACCCCTTTTATATGAAAATCCAATTCTGCCACCACATTGTTCTTGTAAATAACACTTAAAATCATATTAACTCCTCTGCTTAAAAACCAACAGCTCTTCTTTACCTATAGAAAGAAGTCTAGATAGCAAAGCCCGTAATCTGTAGTCCTCTTAAGCCTGGTTTCCATCCTGTCTTCCCTACCCTGTTTCCCATTATTCACCTTCACTGGCCCTACAACTACTTTTCACAAAAATGATTCATACATTTTTTCTTTCTTTGTTTTTCCCTCTGCCTAGAAAATACTTCCCAGTAACTCCATTCTCCAACTTTGCATAATTTAACCCTATTTAATCCTCAATAACCAATTGAGACATTATTTCATCTAAAATTCTTTGAAAAAAAATCTCCATAGTACTTTATCTGAACCTTTCCTATGGCACTTACTTTACTGAGGCATGGATATTTGGATTAAAATATCTCCACGCCTCAGTAAAATAAGCATCATATGTTTTAATTCATAGGACAACTCCCTGTTCTCTAGCAATGCTTGTTCTTTTGCACCTCTGTGCCTTCACATGTGTCAACTAATCTCTAGACCTGATCCTATTTTTTCACCTGTGTGTGTAAAATATTCTCCAATTATCCTGAATTGTACTATACTACAAATTAGCAACCAAAGAAGCCTGAAAATGGGTAAGTTTCCTCAAGAAGTAATGAATTCTGTCTGAAACAGAGATTACACATGTACTAGTCAGAAATACTATAAAGAGATTTTATATAGCAAATAGGACAGAGAAAATCTCTTAGTTTCCATGTAGCTGAAGCTGAAATTATGACTTCTATTTTTGCAGAAAAATAATTGGGCATTTGTTTACTGACATAGAAAGCTAAAGATCTTCAAGACCTACTACTGAGTGAAAAGGTAACCTTAAGAACATTCCTATAACCACATGTATGTAGGCATGTGTGTATATACATAACCCCACACACTGAATACATATGAAATTTGAAGTGATTACCAGGGAGGGGACTGAAAGTAGCAGTGGGGGGAAATTAAAGAGAACTCAAACATTTTACTTTATATACTAATTTTGTTTGAAACTTTTACAACAAACATATATTCTAGAGTATTTACTGGGCCTGAAAACAAAACAAAAACTGAGTGGAACACAATGCTATAACTCAATCTATCCAGGTCTGATATGAAACAGGATGCTTGCTACTTAGGAAGCAGACCTACGACACTGTCTTTAGCATAGTCCACTAATGAAGAACAGACGTCATGTGCAGCTCTACATTAGACCCCACTACAGCCCTGTGAGGAAGAAAGAGGGCAGAAATTCATCCTCACAGAAAAGCTGAGGACCAGAAAGAGTTGTAAAGGGCTTGCCAAAAACCTCATTAAATGGTAGAACTAGGCTTAGAGGCAAGGTCTTTGGATTTGAAATTCAGGGCTCTTTACCCACTATGCTTTATTATCAGAGCTGCTAAGGCTTAAAAGCTCCAAGAACTCACTGGTTAAAGCCTATCTGGACACCATACCAGAAAGATAACAGGACCTAGCACAATGATCAATTATTAGCATAGTCTTTGTATTTCTACTAAGCTATCTAAACCTTCTTCCCCTGAATAATCACACATATTCCAACAGACCAAGTAGGCAAAAGAATCTATTATGGACTTGTGGGGCTCAATAAAAAACATCTTTTACCCAAGTTTAGAACCAATAAAAGGTAAAAGGAGTCATCATGTACAATGAAAACATCTTCATCATCGATAAAAGATCTGGAGGACAACGCTTACATGCAGATTTCCTAATATGGATGCTAGAAGGAAACAAACTTTACCAGTCACTGGCAACACTGAAAAACTAAGAAAGGTCCCTGTGATGCCAACATCACAGAAGGACGGAGTATACTCTTTTCAGACAAGCTGGCTCCCCAAGAGAAACAAAAAAGATGGGATTGAGCTACTGGGCATACCCGTATTTCTCTCCCAAAAGCACCAAGATGATAAGTGCAGGGGCAGAAACAGTTCTTTCTATGTTGAAGAAAATCTCAAGAAATAAGACTAAATGTTCTCCCTCAATATAATTCTTCTTAGATTCATTGTTTTTTTAAATGAGGCTAACGGTTTTACCATATCCCTGTGGTTCTTAAAGCCTGGTCCACTGACCACAATTGTGTCTACACCAATCATTACAAGTGTCAGCACAGTGAACATAGCAAATGGCATCTTCTATGTTTTTGGGTTTTTCTTAGACAGAATCTCACTGTGTCACCCAGGCTGGAGTGCAGCGGTGCGATCTTGGCTCACCGCAACCTCCACCTCCCACGTTCAAACAATTATCCTGTCTCAGCCTCTCGAGCAGCTGAGACGATAGGCACCCACCACTATGCCCTAGAGCTAATTTTTATATTTTTAGTAGAGACAGGGTTTCACCATGTTGGCCAGGTCTTAAACTCCAGATCTCAAGTGATCAGGCTGCCTCTGCCTCCCAAAGTGCTGGATTACAGGCATGAGCCACTGCACCAAGCCAGCATCTTAGTTCTACTTTTAATTTTTTTCAGAGCCCCCAAAGGGTTGAAAGAACTGCTACTATGTCCTGATAGGTTTTGTTTTTATTTTTGTTTTACATATAGTAGGAGATACTCATTGAAACGCTCTACCTCTATGAAAATTTAGGTGTGTCTTCAAAGCTGACATTCAGTTGTCCTTTGACTTATGGAATGTCAGTCAACAAGCAATAAATCTCTCAGCTTGCTAGGTTGAGAAGAGTAAACTCTATTCAGCTCTGGTACTTGAGCTCTTTTAAGAGAAACTGTGGGAAACAAATGAGAAGCCTAACTAATAATCATACGATTTCCCCCCATGTAGGTTAAGACAGGGAAGAAAGAGGTCCAAACACAAGTAAGTAGAAAACTGAAGTTCAGGGTAGGCACAGTGGCTCACACGTATAATCCCAGCACTTTGGGAGGCCGAGATGGGTGGATCACCTGAGGCCAGGGGTTTGAGACCAGCCTGGCCAACATGGTGAAACACCATCTCTACTAAAAACACAAAAATTAGCCAGGCATAGTAGCAGGCACCTATAATCCCAGCTACTCAGGAGGCTGAGACAGGAGAATCGCTTGAACCTTGGAGGCGGAGGTTGCAGTGAGGCAAGATCGTACCATTGCACTCCAGCCTGGGCAACAAGAGCAAGACTCCATCTCAAAACAAAACAAAACCTGAAGTACTGTTTAGCAAGAGATTTTTAAAAAATGTAAATGTTATAGAGCCACTTCCACCTGAACTGTATACAATTCACACTCTACCACTTGTTTTCTCTAGCAATTTACATGGTTTCACTGGACCTCAATTTCCACATTTGTACTGTAAAAAGGAGGTAGCATGTTTCCTAGGGTTTTAAGGACTATGGAAGGCAATAAATAAACCTAACAAAGCATCTGACATTCATCTGTCTACTCAACATAATGAGCACCTACTAGGACACTGATTATTATCATTAAGAGGGTAAAAAAAAAGATAAGAGACTAAAACCCTAATCTCAAATCCTGGATTTGAGAGAGAATTTGAGAATTTGGCAAGCAGATAAAGTATAAATTACATTATGTTTAGTTATATTTTTTGCATTATTTTTACTGTGAAAAACACAGAAGTCCTTAATTAAAACTGACTAGGTGAATAAAACAAAGATAACTCTTTTATAAATAGAAGGCAAATCATAAGTCATTATAGTTATACTAGATGGCAGCCCATGTAATTTAAAAAAATATCAATATAGCTTATTAGGACAGTTTGTTCATAAACACAAGCTAAGGAGTCAGGCAGATCTGTGTTCAAAACTTCGCAAATTGCTGAAAGGATCAAAGCCAATGTGCTTTAAAGTATCTACTAATGACAGCCTGTGTTACTTCATCAGCCTGCCATAACGAAGAACCAATGGCTGGGTTGTTTAAACAACAGAAATTTATATTCTTACAGTTCTGGAAGCTAGAAGTCCAAGATCAAGGTGTTGGCAGGTTTAGCTTCTTCTGAGGCCTGTTTCTCAGGTGTCTTCACGTAGTCACCCTCTGTCCATCTGTATCTTAATCTCTTCTTAGAAAACCAATTATGTTGATTAACAGTCAACTATATACTAACATTTTACCTTAACTAACTCTTTAAAGGCCCTATTTCCAAATACAGGTATATTCTGAGGTACTGAGGACTTCAACATATAAATCTGGGGGGAATACAACTGAACCTACAGCACATCTCAATTGTTCAAAGCATTTAGCACTGTAACTGACACAGGGGATCCTCAATAGAGCAGCTATTATAAGCAAAAGAAAAAGAAAAAAAGAGTTTTTAAAAAGATTTAATAGTATTCTGTGACAAGGGGGTTTAGTTCTACGACTTAGATATACTGGGTTGTTCTCACTAAAGAACTTTTAGTTTGATTCCTCGAGGGAGCTAATTATCCCGTCAGCTATCATAGGCCAGAATGAAAGGCAGAGAAAAGTTAACAATGTTTTAACATTGTTCTGAGTCAACTGAATTTGGGGAAAAAAGAATTCCCTCTCTAATGGCTGGGAGAGCATTTCTCTCATGAGGCCTTGAACCTAGGTATATATGCATTTGGACTTACATACATGCATCAGCACATCAGGATAGAAACAAAAGCAAGAGAAGAGGCTGGAGGATACAGAAATTCTCACTCACTCTTCCCGTGTGTTCTCTAAAGGAATCTAAAAGAGCTGTGATGTGAGAAGAAAAACGGAGAGTTTTTAATATTAGACCTCCTTATCCACCTGGCTTCAGAAGTCTGCCAGAGCCAAATCTAAGAAAGGTCAAATATGACTGGACCCAGAAAGGAGGTACTTACCATTCATTGCCTTTATGCCACCTCCTCGCCCCATCAACACTTATGCAACAAAGCAATTACACAAATGTCTGAAAACAACAACTATTTATCTAATTTATTAAGAGTTTTTCAAAATTAATGTTGGATTCGTTTTTCATCCAACATTGTATCTGTAACATACAAAGCAACAAGAAACTGTCATCTAAAGAAATTTCCCAAATAACATTATTTTTAAATACTTGTTAATAATTTCTCATGAATGCAATTATTTACTTAATAGTTGGCATTTGAGTACAATGAAGACACATGAAAATTACTTTTTAAATCAGGACAAAAAAATATTCTGGTAACAATCGTTTTAAAGCACTTTACTGAGATGTTTCTCACAAACTAAGGGGAGAAATAAGAGAAAAATCCTTATTTTAAAACACAAGTGAAAAGCACCGAAGACAATTTGGCACCGTAACTCTGATGAACTCCAGAGCTCCCGGTTTCCAGTTATTTTAATCTACACTGTAATCTAGTATTCAGAGCTTTCTGAAAGAATACCAAATCCAGTAATTCCCTAAATGATATATAACAAGCCGTGACACTAACTCCCTTAACTCCTCTTATGTCCACACATACACACTAATATAGTTCACCAAACATAAATCTTCCCTTGTAAATAAACAGATTAAGATTAAATATGATATTACCTTTTAGAAACAAGATTATTAGTACCAAAGCAGACTAAAACATGAATGTTACTAATTGAAAAACTAATAATTCCCTTTTTGCTTCAGATGGCTTCAAGTGTTCAACAATATTTTAGAGACTTTTTTATACAGGTTAAAATATAGCCTATTTTTCTCTAAGAGAGAAAAGTACGAACAGTACCCTTGATTATACCCCTGCAAATAGGGCATTTTCTTAGAGAAGGGGCACATTCCTGGCATACTACCAGATGACCACAAGGAATAAATACAATAGAAACTTCTTTGTCCATACACACTTTACAAGTTCTTTCTTCTTGCAGCCTCCTCAATTGTTCTTCCAGTGGCAGACCTAGTAACAAAAAATAACATTAGTGAAACTGTTTCCACTTCATTTCCCATTAAAAAAAAAATAAGGGTAATAGTTTTTGTTGGTTTTAAATCTTTGTTTTACCTGAAACATCTTCTGTTGGAATATACTTCATATTCTTATCCACTGAGGAAAGAAAACATATAAAAAGCATCACTCTACTAACACAAAACTGCTTCACCTACTACCTCTTTTTTTCACCTATTTATGAAATGATGTAGATCGTAGCTATGTATCATCAGAACTGTTACATTTAGGCATACTACTTGGGAAAGAAAAGGCCGCTTTTTGGGAACAAGTGAAATACAGACCGTTGCTAATTGGATTTATTTGCTTGTCAAACAGAGATGAACATAGTCCTAAGAATTTCTAAAATAATTCTCCCAACAAACTCACCAAATAAGTTCTTATACAACGTAGAGTCAATTTCTTTTAGACAGTGTTTGAAGATGTTGGCTGCAGCATTTCCTTTAACCAAAATGGTATCAATCAGTTCTCTTGCTTGTAAAGGAATCTGTGTTTTTTGTTTAATAATATCATGTTCCTGTTTATTAATTACATTGGCCTTTAAAAGATTATCCAGGATAGGAAGCACACACGTCAACTGTTGAAAGAGAGCCATTCTATTCTTCCGAATTAATGACAAATCATCTTCATTAAAAAAAGAAAAAGAAATCCATTAAACTCCTTTAACTACACTTATATAGTCAGTAATAACCAAATCTACAAATAATTTAGGCACTAAATAAGTTCAAAAAACAAAGTAACTTGTTTGCATTTTAAAGTTTGTTGTTTTGGAAAACTTCCAGAGAAGTATGTTTCTGTAACTTTTAAGTCTATATAGTCACATGTCCTAGAATTCCACTTTTACTTTTGTTTGTTGAAAGACATTTTTCAAAGATAGTAAAAATTTCCCCCCTATATAATACTGACTTATATTTCCATTGAATTACTTTACTTTTGTAAGTACTTTCATAGTAATTTGTCTCATTTGATACAGCAATCCTGTCAATTAAACAAGGCAAGTATTACTGCCTCTCATTTTCACATAGGGAGAAAAAAGACTCAGAAAAGAATGAGTGGCGTGTCCAAGATCACAGAAAGAATAAGCTGCAGAACCGGGTCTCCTGGACCAGGGTTCTTTTCAACACCCCATACCTAAGATGCAGCATTGTAGTGTTGTAGGGTTTGAGGAGTAAAGTCAACACAGACCTAGGTTCCAGTGTTAGCTTAGCCCACTCACTAGCCATGTGTCCTAATCTTTCCCCACAGACCTCAGTTTCCTCATCTGTAATAATGGTACCTTCCTCAGAGTTGTGAGGACCGAATAACACATGTAAAGCATTTGGCACAATATGTGGTACATAGTTAACGACCATTACTCTTTCATAAATGTCTATGTTTACAGCAATTAAAAACTACATAAGAATCAAGTCTGACTTTTTTTAAAAAAGCAAATGTTTTTCCTTCGATATTGCATCACATAAAACTCCATAGTTAATTTATATTAATGGAATATGGTAGATCCTTCTTTTGGTGTCTAAATAATTATAAAATTTGTCTATTTTCAGAAAAAATCTTAAGAGTACATTTATACAAAGTACCAGTTTAATGAGAAATAAATTATAAAAACAGAAGTCATCTTCTCCTTTTACATCATTCTAGAAGTGAACACTCTATTAATCTCAAAACTATGAAATTCCATTCTATGACCACAACTTTTTCTTCTATCTTAACCACTCCTCTTACTGCTAACAAATTTGTTCTTTACCTTTTCAAGATCTCCAAGTCATTCCCAATCCTACTTGCACAAGAGCTGTCTCCTGGCTTTGCTTCAAACATCCTATTCTAATCTAGGTATCACTCAGGTGTTTCACTGAGGTTCTCTACATTAGCCTTGAACTTGTCTTCCCTATTCCTTACTTGGTCTTTCCCCTATTAACACTGCCAAATCTGTAATTCAGTACCATTCTCTGACCCACACAAAGTATGAGAAAGTCATAAGTCTAAGGTGACAGTGATTTCATATAACCTTAGCTGGATTTTATGACTACTTAACAATCCTTAAATTGACTTGTCTTAGGCCTTTTCTTTCACCAAGTCCCTCCCACTTCCCAAGTCAATCTACCTAATGGTTCAAAAAAAATTGATGTGCTAGGAGCTATGTTCAAGTGTTTTATTTGCAATATCTCATTTAATTGCTACCGTAACCCTATGGGATTAGTACTATTACTATCCCCGTTTTACAGATGAGAAAGCCGATGTCTTGTTGAATAAATAGCCAAGTTAGTAAATGATGGAGCTGGAATTTAAACACAAATCTGTTAGTGTGGAAATCCAGACTTTAAACATTTTGCTACATGGTCATGCCATAGGGTACTCTTAAGTTATTCCTATCTTTACATACAAGCTTAAAAAGAAAGCATCTTCCAACCCAATACTCCAATACATGCAACCTTCACCTCTCCGCTGGCCCTTTAACCTTGTCTTTTGCACACTAGTCTCCCTAGCTGGTGTATACACTCCTTGAGAGCAACCACTATGATTAGCACAGTATTTGGCACTGGTGCTCATGCTCAATAAAAATTTATTGAAGAAATAAATGATTAATCAACATACTTGTTTTGAGGGGCTGAGACAATACTATTTGGATGAATAGAAAAGTCAGTTTCCCTGTTATCCTTGGATTGGGCAGGTAGTTCTCATCAAACCCCAGAATTTCATAGTAAGTTCTATTTTTTGTATGAGGATCACTTAGCAAGAATTAGGGAGTAAAATATCATATTAAAAATATGATTTGCAGAAACTTAAAAAAAAAAAAAAGGAGAAAAAAGACCTGCATCCAACTTTAACATCTTGCTCTTTCAAAACCATTTAAATCAGTTTGTATGAGAAAGAAATGCAATACAGCTCAAGAAAGAGCTTATTAGGCTAAAATTCTCTGATTGGCATAAATCAGGGAATCTCATCAGAAAATAAACATACAGAAAAAAGCTGTAGTCAACGGTTTTCAACGTGAAGCAATTGAGAGGGGTAGAAAAGGAGGGATGGTTTCAAAATGACTAGAGGACTACTGCCAGCAGTTAGTTAGTGGATGTGAAACAAGCATGCTGTCCTATAACATGTGAGACAGTCCTCAGAGCTCCTTTGAGAAATAATGCAAGTGACTAACATTCCCAAGTACCTGATGCCATTTCTTCAGCTTGTCTTTCCTTCTCCTCTTCTCTCTTCTCATCTTCGGCATTAAGAAGTGCTGATACAATATCATTAACTGTTTTGTAGTTCTCTCCAGTTGTCAGGATTTTACTCTGAACTGTTTGTTTTACCAGGTCTCTACTAAAGCCCATTTCCAAGGCAGATTTAACCACAGGTGTATTCATCATGACGGCATCTTCTGAACTTTCTCCTGATCCAAAATGAATAACTATTTGAAAAGACACATGCTAATATTAAATTCTACAAAACCTATGGAAAAAAGTATCACAACACAATCTTTATTCATCCTTTACGCTCACATTCTGGTAAAGGAGATGAGCTATACACATCAATTACCTATAACTCCAGAACAAGTTTAAACTTCATAATGGTCAAATGACAATACAATTAACTGCTGTACTTTTAAAAAACCCACCTCTGGCTACATCCTAGACCTACTTAATGAGAGTCTCTAAGGATAAGATTAGGAATCTGTCTGGCACAGTGGCTCATGCCTGTAATCCCAGCACTTTGGGAGGCTGAGGCAGGCAGATCACAAGGTCAAGAGATCGAGACCATCCTGGCCAACATAGTGAAACCCCCTCTCTACTAAAATACAAAAATTAGCTGGGTGTGGTGGCACATGCCTGTAGCCCCAGCTACTCGGGAGGCTGAGGCAGGAGAATTGCTTGAACCCGGGAGGCAGAGGCTGCAGTGAGCCGAGATTGCGCCACTGCACTTCAGCCTGGCGCCTGGTGACAGACCAAGATTCTGTCTCAAAAAAAAAAAGAATTAGGAATCCATATCTTTTAAATATTCTCCCAAATGATTCTGATGTGTGGTCATTTTGGGATACCAATATGCTATGCAAACTTAGAAATGAGAAATAATCTTCTCCACCCAGGAAAGTGGAGGAAAATCACAAACACTTTGTGGAAAAGTAGCATTAGAGTTTGGACTTGAAGGATGGACAAGGTCTAGATAAGTGGATTACTGATGATGTAGACAGAGTAACATAAACAAAAATGGGAAGTACAGTAAACCAGAAGATGTAGTGAAGAAGTAAAGCTTAAGAAGTAATTAAAGCAATATGATTTTAGATAGTGACAGACACTCTGAATAAAAAAGTAGTGAAAGGTCATTAAAAGAAACCAGGAAGCAGGAAGACACTTTAGATAGGGTAGCCAGGAAAGCATTTCCTGCTAAGAGCCAATGCTAGACCATATGATACTTCTATGTAAAATACAAAATAACATAATTCTTCAAAACACTACTGCCATCTTCTGGGAAACTGTTATAATGAACATATAAACATTCAATGTCAACAATGTGCTCTCTTGTTTAAACATGTGTGGAATACCTGTCTGAAGAAATGGCACCAGAACAAAGACTTAAATAAGAAGGAGTGAGCTCTACTTCACTTTTAAGTGCATGCCTTCAGGAAATACTTAATGTTCAGGGTAAGAGACACGTTAGAGGATCATTACAGCAATATTTACACAGGAAAAAAAAATAACAGAAATAGCTCTCAGTAAGGAATGGATAAATAAAATGCAATATGCTGGACTACTGTGAAGAAATTTAAAAATAAACAAATGAACTAAACTGGTATATACCTAACCCATGCTACGAAGCTCTGGGTGTTAGAAGTTAGAAATGAAACCCTATATAAGCATCAGAGGGGAATCTGGCATTGCCTACAGTATTTAGTTCTTTTCCTTTCCCTTACGAAGAATGTATACATCTATTACATGTGCAATTATTAATAGTAGGGGGAAAAAGGAATGAGCTATGGAGTGGTAGAACGCAATAGAGGAGGACAAGTTCCAGATGAGTAGCGCCTTCCTAAGAGTTTATATTTTATTCTAAGTTTACTAGAATATTCTAGGAGTGCATGCAACTAATAAAACTTGACTTGTGTTTTCAGAAGATGACTGGCAGCTAGGTGGAGATGTACTTTAATAGGGTAAACTGGAATCAGGAAGACTTGTCAGATGTTAGACACAGATGATGGTAGGTTGGATTAGGTTAATAGCGGTAGAGATGGTGAGATGTAGTCAAATTTGGGATATTTTATGAAGGCAGAAATGAAATGACTTCTAACAGATTAAATATACAAACTAAAGGAAGGAGAAAAATCAGAGATGATGCCAAATTTGAGCCAACTTAGGAAATGAGTACCACTAACTGAGATGGGGAAGACAAAAGAAGACAAATCTGGGCCGGGCGCGGTGGCTCAAGCCTGTAATCCCAGCACTTTGGGAGGCCAAGGCGGGTGGATCACGAGGTCAAGAGATCGAGACCATCCTGGTCAACATGGTGAAACCCCGTCTCTACTTAAAATACAAAAAATTAGCTGGGCATGGTGGCGCTTGCCTGTAATCCCGGCTACTCAGGAGGCTGAGGCAGGAGAATTGCCTGAACCCAGGAGGCGGAGGTTGCGGTGAGCCGAGATCACTCCATTGCACTCCAGCCTGGGTAACAAGAGCGAAACTCTGTCTCAAAAATAAATAAAAAAAAAGAAAGACGACAAATCTGAGGGATGAAGAATGGGAAGAAAATTTCTGGTTTGGTCATATTAACTCTACAACGTCTGTTAAGCCAAGCACAGATTTAAACAGTCAGCTGGACATTCCAGCTTGGGGCTCAGGAAATGGAGAAATAAATTTAAGCTGAGCTCTGAGGGAACCATCATTTTAAAGTTTGAAAAAGGAGCAGCCAACAAAGGAAATTGTTCAGGATCAACCAGGGAAATAGAAAACCAAGAGCATGGGGTCTGATAATTCAAGGAAAAAAAAGTGTCTTAAGAAAGATGAGGCCAGGTGTAGTGGCTCATGCCCATAATCCCAGGACTATGGGAGGCTGAGGCAGGCAGATTGCTTAAGCTCAAGAGTTTGAGACTAGCCTGGGAAACATGGTGAAACTCTGTATTTACCAAAAAAAAAAAAAAAAAAAAAAAATTACCCGGATGAGGTGGTGCATGCCTGCAGTCCCAGCTACTTGGGAAGCTGAAGTGAAAGAATCACCTGAGCTGGGAAGTCAATGCTGCAGTGAGCCATGATCGCACCACTACACTATAGCCTGGGTAACAAAATGAAACCTTGTTTCAAAAAAAGAAAAAAAAAAAGACAAAGCACTCAATGATTATCAAATGCTGGGTAACACATCAAGTAGTAGATTTGCTAACATGGCAGTCCTTGGCAACCATGATAAGACAGTTTTTAGAAGAACAAGTAAAAGAAAGAATTCTGAAAGGTGAGGAAGTAAAAGAAAGCAAGCACAGATCAATCTTCCTAGGTATTTTGTTGTAAAGGGAAGCAGAGTAATGAGATAATAGCTGGATAGGGACATTGGTTCGTGCAAGTTTTCCCAGGATTAGCAAAAGTACATTATGTTGATGTGCTAACATGAATGATTTAGGAGAGATGGAAAAATTGATGACTCGAGAGAAAGGGCATGTCACTGCCAAGGTAACATTCTTAAGTTGACAGCAGGGGATGGAATAGAGGACAAGTGGAAGTATCGGCCTTAGATAAAGGCAAGGACAATTCATCTTTTATGAACAAACAGAAAGAAGAGTACATGCATAAATTACACAGCCTAGTGGTTTTGTGAGGCAATAAAGCAACTCTCATTTGGATTCTATTTTCTTAGAGAAGCAAGGTTATAAACTGACAGTAAGGTGGGAAGAGAGTATTAGAAAATGATCAAAGGCAAAAACAAGAAATAGTCATTTTAAAGATTGACAAAGTGATTTTATTAGCAACTATGGTAGAACTGCTGGGCAGTCTACTTGACAGCAGTGGTTATAAATTTTAACAAGAGCTCACACTGCTGTCTATCTTTTCTCAGTCTATTACACAGGAGATAGTCGTCATGTACCCAGGTACTCCTATTCCTATTTTCCAATCAAATACTACTAAATCCTTCATGCAATCCTCCTGAACCATGGTTTCTAAGACTCTTATATATCTTGGTCACCTTTCTCTGATCCAGTTAACAAATCTGCCAATACCTTTCTTGAAATGCTGTGCCACAAACAGAATGGCCTTTGTAGGTGTGACTGGTACATAAAACAATGGATTATTACCTTAGCCATTTTAGATATCATAACATACGTATATTACATAAACTGACAGATGTGGTTAACATTAAGCTCTAATCAAAAGCTATACTATTTCCTGCACTTGCATTTAAATATAACATACGTGACTTAAATACCCAACATCTAGTTCAATTCTTGAATCATATGTAAACTGACCTTTTCCAAATCATGCTAGCTCAGAGCAACCTTTTCCTTTCTGGAGGGCTTATTATTTGCACCTCTTATTTGGTGTTGCTTTGAGCTATTTGTTTTTCTTTTGCTTCTGTCTCATTTCTCCAGTTGGAATGTCAGCACTAAAAGTGGTAAGTATAGCACTAGAACAAAGACTAGTATATTTTTATGATCCTCTAGTTTTATTAACAACTCTCTCTCTCTCTCTCCACATATATATATATATATATATATATACACACATATATATAGTATTAGCTAACATCCCAGTTTTTTTTCTTATGGCTTCAGAAACACTTTTAAAAAATACATACTTTGATTCCTAAAAAATTTTTTTTTTTTTGTGATGGAGTCTCGCTCTGTCACCCAGGCTGGAGTGCAGTGGCGCAATCTCAGCTCACTGCATCCTCCACCTCCTGGTTTAAGCTTTTCTCTTGCCTCAGCCTCCAGATTAGCTGGGACTACAGGCACATAACCCCCGGCTAATTTTTTGTATTTTTAGTAGAGACGGAATTTCACTATGTTGGCTAGGCTGGTCTCAAACCACTGACTTCAGGTGATCTACCCTCCTCGGCCTCTCAAAGTGTTGGGATTACAGATGTAAGCCACTGCACCTGGCCCATTCCTAAAATTCTTATATAAATTTCCACTCCATATTTAAAATTAATTCATACATACTTGGTGGATCAGCAATTTCATCTCCAGTAGTGTCTGAAGTTAACAACAGCTATGAAACAAGAGAAAATAGGTAAAATCAGAGATCCCCAACAATCTGAAAGGAACAACACTTTTAAACTAAGTTTACTTTAAGTGTATACAATCTTTTGAGAACTGAGTGATTTATGACCATCACTTTGCTTTCTTTTACCTAAATACATAGATTTCCTTAAATTTCATGTTATCCCAAATTATAATTCAAGTATTTCTCTAGTTTCAAGAAAGCAGAAAAATGTATTAGTGGTTTATCATTCCATTTGGAAAGTAAAATTTTAACTGGGTTACTCTCAAAGGGTGTCAGCTCCTAACAAGTTATTTTTTGTTTGTTTTTCCGGAAAACAGCAAAGAGACACTAAAGAGCCTTCTCCAATCCATCACGAATTTGTACAGTGGCAGCACAAATGATTTTTCAAAATAGTAAAAACAATATTTTTTAAAAAGCCCTAAACAATCAAGTTGGTTACAAAAATAAAAATCAAAGGTGTCATTAATATGAATGAAATATGTAACTGCAATTAATAAAACAGGAACAAGTATAACTTCTTTTTTCGAGACAGAGTCTCGCTCTGTCTCCAGGCTGGAGTGCAGTGGTGCAATCTCAGCTCACTGCAACCTCCACTTCCCAGGTTCAAGTGATTCTCTTGCCTCAGCCTCCCAAGTAGCTGGTACTACAGGTGCACATCATGACACCCAGCTAATTTTTATATTTTTAGTGGAGACGGGGTTTCACATGTTGGCCAGGATGGGCTCGATCTCTTGACCTTGTGATCTGCCCACCTCAATCTCCCAAAGTGCTGGGATTACAGGAGTGAGCCACTGCCTGGCCAGAAATAAGTATAACTTCTAATGTAGGTTGGTGCAAAAGTAATTGCAGTTTTGTCATGACTTTCAATGGCAAAAACCACGATTACTTTTGCACCAACCTAATAATATTTTTGTTATTATAAAGCAGAATTCAATGTTGTTAATTTTAAAAATGTATTTACCTGTTCAAGAAGATGAGGATATCTACCTTGAATCTCATCAACAAACTCTTGCCCTTTCATTCTTATCAAGAACTCACATCTAAAACGTATGAGGAAAATTACTTTTAAAAACTGTTTCATATCAAATATAACCTGATCATTCTAGAAAAATGGTTTTCAGATCATTTATTGTACTTCACAGTAAAAACATTTTATATCACAACCCAGAACACATACATAACAGGAACAAAATTATCATAAAACAATATACATCTTACTGTATGTTATATATCATGATATTTTCTATTTCAATCCATTAACACAACAATAAAAAGAAAAGCATGTGCACCTACAAAGGGGAACAAGCTAACTCCTGAAAAATGCTATTATACACAATTTATTTTGTACTTAAAGTGGACTACTTAACAGTTTCACATAACTCAATATTCCTAAAATGTGATCTTTCACAATTTAACGGCTAATCTTTCTTTAATGCTCACTCTTCTATTACATTTGAACCACAATCAACTACCTTCCCTCCAAAAAATATAGAATCAAATATTTTTATCTACATATTAAATATGACAGTGTTTCCAAATATTTGTTTTTAAACTGATAGGGCTTATCAAAGATGTTCTAATAAGTTCACATCCCATCTATATCCATTCTATTCCTTTTGTTTCTTCAACAAATGATACTACACAACTGGATACTCACATGGAAAAAAAAATCTCTGACTTATCCCCATATTATATGCAAAAGTAAAGTAAAAATGGATCATACACCTAAATAAAAAACCTAAAATAATAAAACTTTAGAAAAAAGCTCGGGAGAAAAATCCTTTTGTCTTTACATTAGGTAAAGAATTATTAGATAAAAGACCAAAAACATAATCCACAAAAGATAAAATTGATAAACTGACATCATCAAAATTGAAAACATCTGCTCTTCAAAAGTCAATGTTAAAGAAATGAAAAGCCACAGCTCAAAGAAAGTTTCCAAGAGTGATATCAGCAAGATAGCAGACTAGGAGACAATAGCCATCCTCCGCCCAAAAAAGACAACAAAGAGGCAGCTATCCACAAACAAATACAGCTCTGGGAGGACACAATGGCCCAATAAGGCTACAGCAATACAGTGGGGAAAAAACAGGGAGAATAACCGCGAAGAAAGGAGAGCTAGGAGATATGCTCAGCAGAGACACCTAGAGAAAAAGGGGTGAGGGCTATCTGTATCAGTCATGCGGTGAGTGCCATCACGGTCCTCAGTGGCAAACACCGCTAGGCTCCTCCCCAGAGCAGGTCTCCAGAGACATCCACTAACCCTCAAGATAGCCATAGACTTCCTGTAGGTTTCACGGTGAAGGATCCCATAGTATTCATTGACGCCAATCCTAGCAGCCTACTCTGCAGAGGACACTGACAGCTTTCACCATTAAGGTAACCGACACCCACTGCTGCTCTGAACCCCCTGGAGAAGGAGATACTACTGTACTCCTCACCCTGAAAAGGAGCACTCTTGCACTGTCCAGAGACAGTGCAGTCCCCTCTCCCCACACATGCCCGAGACCTCAGAGCCACAGCTGCTCCACATGTACTATGCATGTAAGAGCCTTGCTCTGTGGCTGCTCTAATCGCACACTCTCCAGATCCCAGCTCTCTGGCTGCTCTGCACATCTGCACTCCACACCCAACTCAACAGCTGCGGTATGTGCACCCACATCTGAGGCACCAAAAGCACCACTGCTGCAGGGCAGTCAACATCCTGAACCCCAGAGCTGCTGTCTTTCTGCAGGCACCTGCTCTCCAAACCTCAGCTCTGTAAGCTGCTCCACAGGTGTCCATACCATCAGAGACATCAGTGCTGCCACCACCACCAACACAATGGAGCCCAAAGTCAGAACCTGTATTAAGAAGAAATCTCTTGGCCATGACATCTCCCATGGGAGAAAAAGTGATCAAGACGTCCCCAGCAGCCTCTGCCACTATAGACCAAAAAAACCCTTGCTGCTGGTATGGATACCTGCAGCCTTGGATGCTGAGGACCCCTGCAATCCTCACTGATGATGATCTGCTAATAGAGCTGCACAGAGTTTACAATGCTGGGTCTTTCACAGAGCTAGAACTACCACACCTACAGGCTGGTGCCTCACACTCATCCACAGGCAAAGGTCTTTTCTCAAAACAAAACAAAACAAAAACTAGTTTGTAATGCCTAAAAGTAATTATTCCATCAAATACACAGATAACAACAAAAGGCCACAAGAAACAGATAAGGAAAAAAAAAAAGGATACATGACATTACCAAAGAAACACAGTAATTTTCCAGTAACCACCCCCAAAGAAATGGAGATCTATCAACTAAAGATAAAGAATTCAGAAATAACTGTTTCAAGCAAACTCAGTGAGCTACAAAAGAGCACAGACAATGATATAAAAAATATATACAAACAAATGAGAAATTCAACAGGGAGATAGAAATAATAAAAAGAAACAAATTCAGGAGCTGAAGAACATTAAAAAAAATGCAATAGAGAGCATCAATAGCAGACCTGATCAAGCAGAAAAAGAACCTATGAACTCAAAGGCAGGTCATTTGAAATTACCTAATCAAGAGAAGAAAAACAGAAAAAAAAAAAAAAAAAGAATACTGGAGAAAGCCTACCTGAATTATAGGACACTATCAAGCAAAACAATATTTGCCTTTTAAGAATTCAAAGCCAGGCATAGTAGCTCACACCTGTAATTCCAGCACTAAGGGAGGCCAAGCCCAGTGGATCACACGAGGTCAGGAGTTCAAGACCAGCCTGACCAACATGGCAAAACCCATCTCTACTAAAAATACAAACATTAGCTGTGCATGGTGATGCACATCTGTAGTCCCAGCTACGTCGGAGGTTGAGGTGGGATAATCACTTGAACCTGGGAGGTGGAGATTGCAGTGAGTTGAGATCACGCCACTGTACTCCAGCCTGGATGACAGAATGAGACACCATCTAAAAAAAGAAGAGGAGGAGGTAGAGGGAGAGGGAGGAGGAGGAGGAGGAAGAAGGGAGAGGAGGGAAAAGGGAGTAGGAGGAGGAGGAGAAGGAATACTTCCAAACTTATTTTACAAAGCCAAGCATTACTCTGATACCAAAGCAAGACCAGGACAACATAAGAAAAGAAAATTACAAGCCAATAGCCCTGATGAACACAGATGCAAAAATCCTCAACAAAATGCTAGCAAACGGAATTTAGCAGCACACTAGAAGAATCATATATCATGATGAAGTGAGATTTATCCCTGGGATGCAAGGATGGTATGACATATGCAAATCAATAAATGTGATGCCACCCATTGACAGAATGAAGGATAAAAATCACATAATCAGCTAGGTGCAGTGGCTCACGCCTGTAATCCTAGCACTTTGAGAGGCCAAGGTGGGCAGACCACCTGAGGTCAGGAGTTGTATGTAGACCAGCCTGGTGAAACTCATCTCTACTAAAAATACAAAAATTAGCTGGGTGTGGGTGCATGAACCTGTAGTCTCAGCTACTCAGGACGCTGAGGCAGGAGAGTCGCTTGAACCTGGAAGGCAGAGGTTGCACTGAGCTGAGACTGCACCACTGCACTTCAGCTTGGGTGACAGAGTGAGACTCCATCTCAAACCAAAAAAACAGAGGCCAGGTGTGGTGGCTCAAGCCTGTAATCCCAGCACTTTGGGAGGCCAAGGCGGGTGGATCACAAGGTCAAGATATCGAGGCCATCCTGGTCAACATAGTGAAACCCCGTCTCTACTAAAAATACAAAAAATTAGCTGGGCATGGTGGTGCGTGCCTGTAATCCCAGCTACTCAGGAGGCTGAGGCAGGAGAATTGCCTGAACCCAGGAGGCGGAGGTTGCGGTGAGCCAAGATCGTGCCATTGCACTCCAGCCTGGGTAACAAGAGCAAAACTCCGTCTCAAAAAAAAAAAAAACAAAGAAAAGAAAATAAAGATAATCCTGCCATTTTCAGCATGAATGAACGTAGAAGGCATTAGGCTAAGTGAACTAAGCCAGACAGAAGAAGACAAATACAACTGACCCTTAAACAACACAGGTTTGAACTGTACATGTCCACTTACATGCAGATTTTTCTAAACCAAATACAGATCTTATGTGCAGATGTGAAACCCACATATTTGGAGGGCTGACTTTTGGATGCACAGGTTCTGCAGGGTCACCTTTAGGACTTCGGTACACGCCAATTTTGGAATACATGGGGGTCCTAGAACCAATCCTCCCAGCGTACCAAGGGAAAAGTATACTGTATGGTATCACTTATTTATGGAATCTAAAAAAAAGTCAAACTCATAGAAACAGAGAGTAGAATGCTGGTTGCCAGGGATAAGGAGGTGGGTGAAATGGGAAGATGTTGGTCAAAGGACACAAACTTTCTGAGGATATGACATACAGAACATGGTGACTATAGCTAATAATACTGGACTTTACACCTGAAATTTGCAAAGAGAGCATCTTTTAAGAGTTATCACCAAAAAAAAAAAAAAAAAGTTACTACATAAGGTGATGGATTTACTGAGATTAAAGATTATTCACAATTGAAATGTGGGCAGGGCTCAGTGGCTTATACCTGTAAGCTCAGCACTTTAGGAGGCCAAGGCAGGTGGATCACTTGAGGTCAGGAGTTTGAGACCAGCCTAGCCAACATAGTGAAACCCCATCCCTACTAAAAATATAAAAACTACTGAGCTTGGTGGTGCACACCTATAATTCCAGCTACTCAGGAGGCTGAGGCTTGAACCCAGGAGGTGGAGCTTGCAGCTGAACTGAGATCTTGTCATTGCACTAAGCAGTGATAGGTGATGGTATAAGACTCTGTCTCAAAAAAATAAAAAAAGGACAAAAGAAATGTGTCGTTTTCATAGAAGTATTTACAAAATGTACCCCTACATCTTCTTCCTTATTTAATCATTTAAAACAAAACACAAGTTACAAAAACAAAGATTTTTTGTTTCATGAAGTACAAAATGTAGTAGTTCCAATACTGGAAGTTGGAAGCTGTTTTTGTCTTTGATACCACAACATGAATTAAATTTCAAATTAAATATATACAATCCCATAGAATCCAGCATAATTAAGTCATTTAGAAGTCTGACAAGACATGCTTTTTAATATAATTTTAAATATAATTAATAATTTAGGTAAAACATCACTTTTCAGAGTATAAAAAGGTTAAAATTTATCTCGATATATTATGAATATTAATAACTTTAAAACACAACTTTTTAACAATGTACTGTACTGATAATAAAGTATTTGTTACTTCAAGTTTCTTTTTCATCACATATCAAATATATATATATATATTATAATATATATATATATATATATTTTTTTTTTTTTTTTTTTTGAGACAGAGTTTCACTCTTGTTGCCCAGGCTGGAGTGCAATGGCGCGATCTCGGCTCACCACAACCTCCGCCTCCTGGGTTCAGGCAATTCTCCCGCCTCAGCCTCCTGAGTAGCTGGGATTATAGGCACGCGCCACCATGCCCAGCTAATTTTTTGTATTTTTAGTAGAGATAGGGTTTCACCATGTTGACCAGGATGGTCTCGATCTCTTGACCTCGTGATCCACCCGCCTTGGCCTCCCAAAGTGCTGGGATTACAGGCGTGAGCCACGGTGCCCGGCCAAAAATATTTTTTTAATTTCCTCAAGGGGTTCAAGAGATTCTTCATTATTGTGAAAGACACTCACAGGTAAAACCATAATCTATACTGTATTATGATTTCACTTATATGTGGTGCCTAGAGTGGTCAAATCCAATAGAGACAGAAACAGAATGGTGGGGCAGGGGGTGGTGGCTTACACTTGTAATCCCAGCACTTTTGGAGGCAGAGGCAGGCAGATCACTTGAGGTCAGAAGTTCAAGACCAGCCTACTCTACATGGTGAAACTTTGTCTTTACTACAAATACAAAAAAAAACAGCCAGGGATGGTGGCAGGCACCTGTAATCCCAGCTACTCGGGAGGCTGAGGCAGGAGAATCACTTGAACCTGGCAAGTGGAGGTTGCAGTGAGCCAAGATCATTGTGTCACTGCACTCCAGCCTGGATGACAGAGTAAGACTGTCTCCAAAAAAGAAAAGAAAAGAAATAAAATGGTGGTTGCCAGAATGTTGGGGAAAGGGGTCATGGGGAGTTAGTACTTGATGGGTAGACAGTTTCAGTTTGGGAAGATGGAAAGGTTCTGGAGATGGATAGTGGTGTGACTGCACAACTGTATTAACGTATTTTATGCCACAGAACTATACACTTAAAAATGGTTAAGATGGTAAATGTTATGCTATGCCTATTTTATCACTATTTTAAAAAATTATCTAGGGCAACCCCTCATTTTACCAATGAGATCCAAGTTCACATAGCTACTCAATTATAAAGACAATCTCTAATTCTATTTCTACTAATAATGCTGCCCCTAAATTCTTTCTAGAATATAATAAAAAAATACTGCTAGAGACAAAGTGTCTAAAAGGAGGTAAATGACAGATTATAAAAAAAAAACTGTATAGAAAATTTACAATTACAATTAAAATGGGCAGATATGCCTTTTTTTTTTTTTTAAATTACCCAGGCTGGAGTGCAGTGGCACAATCTTGGCTCACTGCAGCCTTTGCCTCCGGGTTCAAGTGATTCTCTTGTTACAGCCTTCAAAGTAGCTGGGACTACAAACATGTGCCACCATGCCTGGCTAATTTTTGTATTGTTAGTAGATACAGGGTTTTACAATGTTGGTCAGGCTGGTCTCAAACTCCTGACCTCTGATGATCCAAGGACTGCCTCGGCCTCCCAAAGTGATGGGATTACAGGTGTGGGCCACTGCACCCAGCCCAGATATGCTCTTAATAAATGCATTTTTTAAATTTGCCTTATTCCTGCATCTATTCTATTTTCCTTCTCTTACCTTTTTCTAACTTATCTTCTTTTTGTTCTATTTTATATAAAGTCTTTGTAATCCTTAAGTACTCTTTAAAAGAAAATGGGAAATAAATAAAATGTATGGCCATAACTGTAACTGAATTACAAAAGAAAAGTACACAGAAGAATACTTTTCAACAAAATAATTACAGTTAAAATGTGGTCTTTTAGAAGGGTAATTCTTCAGTGGCATAAAAGAGGCTTTGTTATGATTTAAAGGTAAACTTTATCACGTAAGCATGCCTACTTCTAGTTAGCAGAGTTTTTGTACAAATACCTTTTCAAAACAATTACCTGGGAAACCATTTGGCATGTTCTACCCATGGATCATCTCCAGATTCCCAACACCTCAAGCCACCATCACAACAAAAGCATTTGACATCATCGTTGCGACCTCCAGGGAAAAACAAACAAACAAACAAATACTGAAAACCCATGTTCTAATACGTAAATTGAAATAAACTGATAAAATGTAGAGTTACTTGCTTCTTACCCACATAATAAAAACCAGCACTTGCAAGCTGCTCAGGCTGAACTGGAACACTAGATGGCCAGTACATGAATGTTCTCATTCGAGCTGCATGTGTCTGCATGCTCAGATTTGAAATGCTAAACCTCAGCGTTTCTAGAGAATTTTCCAAAAATGGACAGTTGGGAAAATGTCTCCGGTGTTCCGACATAGCATCATCCTTTGGTTCCCAGTTACTGAGCTTCCCACCACAGGCAAAGCAGGCTACCCTATCTCCAGGTCCTATATAATAAAAACCAGCTCTTGCCAATTCTGATGGTGACAAAAATGTTAATGGCCACATATGGAAGGTAAGAAATCTGGCTTCTTCAGTACTCATTGCATAACTGTAAGGGTTAGTCCTCAACGGAGACAAGTCTTCGACTGCTCTAGAATTAAGAGGGTTTGGTGAAGGGCTGGAGTAAGAACCACTGAACAAGCTACTGTGTTCCAACGTGGGAGATAATGAATGTGCAAAATTGCTTCTCATTGGAGACGTATTCTTAGTGGTGGATCTCAGACTAGCTGAAACCAGATTCTGAATAAAGCTACAGCTAGGATATAGCTGTTTATGCTTTTCAATAGGATTATCTCCCAGTTTCCAGTTATCCAGCATGAGGCCACAACAGAAGCATTTGACCTTGTCATTCACACCAGTATAATAAAAACCAGCACGAGCAAGACTCCTTTCTGAGACAGGAACCCCGGCAGGGAAAGTTGAATATGTAGACATTCTGTAGAGTTCACAGGAAAAGTCATACTTCATTTTTTGTTTGCTGCTGTTTGTCCAATCTGACAAAAGCGTGCTATCTTCCATTATACTCTTAATTTTTTGGTACCAGGGACCTGGGAAAAGTCTTTGGGAGGCAGTTTTGTGCATGAGTAGGTGATAGTACTGTTTGATAGCTAAAACATTCACTTGAAATTTCTTCACACTAAATAAGACCTTTTATCACAAAAAGAAATCAATGATAGACTCTTATGTAGAATTCACTATACTTTCTTGACTGGATTTATCTCAGTTTATATTCAGGTAGGATGAGTATCTCTCTGAATTACCAAGATACTACTTAGAACACGACTCTTTGGGGTTATAGTCACTCTTTTAGGCAACCTAAGTGCTATTTGTTCATAATCTGTATAATACTAACGAAAAGCTCAGAAAAAGTCAATGCACTTCTGAAAATGTTAAAACTCCTTGATTTTTCAAAGAGATTTATATTCTCAAAATTTTAAGCAACTATAGAATACCTAAATTATGCCTTTTATTTATGTTTGGTTACAAGCTATTAAGCCTGGATAACAGGACAATTACTGAATTATGCCACAAGGTAAGAAATTATATGCAGGCATCTTTCCCTATATGCATTTTAATATGACAACCCCCCAAAAATCTCATTTTATTCCAATAAACAAAAGTAATTAAAATCTTCATATGGTCACACTACTTAAAGGCTAAATTCACACCCCTTATCATCAGAGTATTTACATAAGTGGGCTATATTACTTCAGCTGACAACTTTTGGGGAAGCCAACACCCACAAGCTTTGCTGAACCTGTGCCAGTTACAGTGTTTGATGTCAAATGAACTTTGCTTAAAGTTCACAGACTGTAAACTCTTCTATCTTAGTTAAATATCATTTGTATTTGTTTCCATTTCCTGCAGCATCATGTGGACTTTCTGCCTAACTTTGTATACAGTTTTATTATTCTTGATTAACTAAAGGTATTTTCTCCATAAACTTAGTTAACTGTAAAATTTCCAGAGCACACTTTTTACACTGCATTTAAAAGCTAAATAACCTGTACATCATTTAAGGACGATTCAGCTATAATTATCAGTCATGTTGTAATTAAACATTACTCAATTTGTCACAAGATGTAACCTGCCCTTTCTAGTGTTATCAGAAATGCCTAACAAAATATTCTATTACCGAAAAAGTACTGCTTAGCATAATGTATCAATAATCAACTCTACTAGCCTTCTTTCTGAAATCAATGTTTTAAAAATACAATTCATACACAAAATTACACTCCATAGAATTCAAACTATATCCCTTTATAAAGTTTCGAGGTCTTCATAATGGGATTTATTACTGCAGGGGGAAAAATAGGGAGAGGGAGATTCTTCAGGGCTGTAAATCTGAAAAGAAAAAACAAAAGGTATTTCAGAAAACTGTATTTGCATGGCAAATAGAACTTATATACTCTTCAATTTATTCAGTGAAGTGAAAGAATAATTTACACTTTAGATAATACATCTTGGCGGGGCGCAGTGGCTCACGCCTGTAATCCCAGCACTTTGGGAGGCCGAGGTGGGCGGATCACAAGGTGAAGAGATCGGGCCATCCTGGTCAACATGGTGAAACCCTGTCTCTAGTAAAAAATACAAAAATTAGCTGGACATGGCGGCGCGCACCTGTAGTCCCAGCTACTTGAGAGGCTGAGGCAGGAGAATTGCTTGAACCCAGGAGGCGGAGATTGCAGTGGGCCGAGATTGCGCTACTGCACTCCAGACTGGCGCCTGGCAACAGAGCAAGACTCTGTCTTAAAAAAATAATAATAATAAAAGAAAAGATTATACATCTTAATTCCAGCAATTTGTCACTACAACTTTCTAACTGAAAAAGTACTTAATTAAAATAAATAAATGCAATATACTTCCCAGAGCACTAACTATACTGTCTTGAAAATGTACAATTTTGAAGGCAAATGGACATTTTCACAGGAAAAAACATTTTGTCCTTGCGCTCCTCTCCTTTTCTGACCTAAGTTATCTCTGGCACTCTCCTGGAGGCAAAGGAACGTTGGTTAAAAAGACAGGCAGACACTCCACTAAACCCGGTGAGCAGCAGTACAGCAGTAATTAGACAGCAACGTTAGTGTGTAAATATCAAGTCTCTGCACGACTAGGAAAACTGCAGTAAAACAGGAGCTCATTAATATAAACCCTTAAACGCCACCATTCCCTTACAATTCCAAGGCAACAACCGCAGAAAGCAACTCGAAAACAAAACCTAACACGATGGGCTGTGAAACAGTGGTCCTGGCACGGTGACCACTGCCGTGACGGCTTTAATTACACCCCGTCTCATAGCCTGTCTTTAAATGAAAGATTTGTATCTACGAGCACCACACTGCTGCATTCTCTTTATGCAAACTGCAGCGGGGCAAGGGGACAGGGCGGAAAGGAAAGGAATAGAAGCTATGGGATTTACCCAATACTTTCCCAGAGCTGTTCCTCACAACACACCGCAGGCGACTACCGGAGTGACAGCGCAGTGGGAACTATGAAATCTGAGATCTCGGCGCCACCGAAATGTCTTCGTTTCCATGTCTTCCATTAAAAGAAAGCCGAAAGCTAAGTTTAAAACCTTGCAAAAAAAAAACTGCGAGAAAACATCTTGGTCAAGGTCCCAGGGCCAGAAGAGTGGGCGGCGGCCAGAGGAGGCTTGAAAACAAGTCCTATTTAAAAAATCGCTTTGACTGCAAGTCTTGAAGTTGGGGCTTCCGAATCAAATAAAACCTCGGTGAGAGTGGAAAGCACAGAACCCCCGGCGACCCTCAACCTTCGGCCGACGGGCCCCAGGCCGCGTCCTTCCTCCCGCAGCCACCACATTAGGGAAGTGGGCCCCCGCGGGCCCGCGCGTCCCCACCCGTCCCCACCCGTCCCGCGCCGCCCGAGCCCGGAAGGAGCAGCACTCACCGCAGTGCGGGCGCAGCAAACACGGAAGCTGCGCGGCTACCGAGAGGCCTCCTCAGAGCCGGGAAGCGGCGGCGCCTACTAGGAGATACGGCCAGCTCATCTCGTATCAGCCCCCGCGCTCCCGAAGCCCGCCGCCCCAGCCGGGCCCACGCCGACGCACGGTGACGTCAGCACGCCGGGCCGGGGACCCGCGTTAGCCTCCGCGGGAGGGCGCCCGGGAGGCCGGGGCGGGAAAGCGAAACCCAGCGCGGGTTAGGCGGTGAGGAGACAAACCTCCGGGAAAGACGCCGGGTGGCCCAGGGAGGCCCGGCGCCAGTGAGCGCCCACGGGAGTCGCCGGCTGGGTTGTCAGGGGAATGGGGCTATCCGAATCAACTCGGTGTTTGTTCGTTTTATTTACCTTGCGGTGTGTGCCCCTCACATTTCCTTTCTCTCTGTGGCCACCATTCTCCTGGGGGACGTGGCAGAACGTGAGCCGCTGCGTTTGAATCTGCGGAAACACCCTGGCGCCGGTGGTTTTGCGCGTCCTACCATGTGTCATCTCAGGGCTGTGGCCTGGCCCTGGCAAGGCCCCCCCCCCAGTGTGATGCCTTCCCTCGTCGTCGAGATGACTGGATTTTGACGATGGAGTCGGTCTGGTGGCATATTTTGCTTAAGTAAACAATCGTAACTGTGTAGCATCGATGTCCAACGGTTGGCTGTGCAAATCGAAAACAGCGAAGCGTTGGAAAGTAGGAAGCATCCGATGAATAATTGTGAAGACTTAACAATTGTTTTATGATCAACTAGAGTATCTTGTTTTTAAACTTTTGGTTTTCGGTTCTGGAGACCAGCAGTGCATACTGAAATCACGCTCTGAGGAAAAGTGTCGGTATTTCAGATGCTCCTTGCTAGCGACGGGAACTGTATTGCAAGCCAGGCTTCACGCTCCGGTGTTTTCTGAGTTTCAGTAAAATGAAAGACATACTCCTGCCTGTATGTTGGTGTACACGCACATATAATTGTACATAAACCATAGAGGAGCCCAATTTTTTTTTAATGCTTAGGTAATAGAAAATTTGTAGATAAAAACCCTTGGCTTTTACTAGTCATGGACCGTTTGTGTCCACCTCCATGCTCCCTCAGTGGTGCCATAGACACAATGGCATGCAGTAAATGTTTTTGGTATGACAGCCAAAGACTTTTGAAGTTGACGCTCTTTGCCCATTGAATCTGATGCTTGCTTCTCTCTGGGGAACTCCAAGGGACAAACATTTTAAAAACTTCCAAATAGCAAGCCACTTAATTAGGCAGCCGGGGGAATTCCGAGACCCTGAACCATTTCCCATTTCCTGTCCGTGTCATTTCTGCCTGCCAATCAGTCACAGAACAGGAGGTCTTCTGTTCCAATGTTAACAGTCAGAGTAAGTGAGTGTAACAGTTCGTAATACAGAAAAAAGAAATGCCATGGCTCCCAATGACTAAACACATCCAAAAATACAGCTGGGGCTTGGTAGTAGTTTAGTATTTAGTTGAAGTCACTATTTCTCGGAAAGTTACAGAACATTCCTAACATGTGGGAAAATACATATAACAAGAATTGTTCATTCTGAACTCAAGATTATTTCTCTTTTTCAGTTCTTGTCCTGACCAAAACAGTAAGATAATGAATATACTTAAGTATAGGGGAAAGCTTGCATTTCAAAAAAGCAAAAGCCTTAGATAATTTTTCCAAAAAAGTAATATCGTTTAGGTATAATAAATAGTACTTCATAACTTTTAATCTTGTATAACTTTGTAGCCTAGTGTTATTTAATTCAGTTACTCATTTATTCAGTTAATTTGTTTTTCATTTTGCTAGTATAGAGTTGCTGTTAATTTTTTTAAATAAGCTATAGATGTCTGCTAAAGTTGCCGTGCTAACGTTTTTTGTATTTATGTATAAAAAAATATTTACAGTATTTAAAACAATTTTGAAGAAGAAAAGTAAGATTGGAAGGTCTTGTCCTAACAGGTAATGAATTATAATAAAACCATGGTAATTGAAACAGTCTTGCACCGACGAAGTCTCACTCTGTCACCCAGGCTGGAATGCAATGGCTCTATCTTGGCTCCCTATCCCCTCCACCTACTGGGTTTGAGCAGTTCTCCTGGCTCAGCCTTTCAGGTAGCTGGGACTACAGGCAAATGCCACCACGCCCAGCTAATTTTTGTATTTTTTGTAGAGATGAGATTTCACTACACTGGCCAGGCTGGTCTCAAACCGCTGACCTCAGGTGATCACCCACCTCGGCCTTCCAAAGTGCTCAGATTACAGGTGTGAGCCACCGCGCCAGGTCAGCTACACTAATCTTGGCCCCTCAATGACTACATGAATTTTCAGATCAGCCTGTCAAGTTCCAAAAACAGCTCTATTGGGATTTGTCTGGGAATTGCTTGAATTTATAGATTAATTCAGTGAGAAATTATAGGTTTATAGCATCGAGTCCTACCATTCATAATATATATGGCTTATATTTCTGCTCTTCCTTTAAGTCAATGAGTAATTTTTATATTTGTCTTAGTCTTTTTCTAGTGCAAAACACCCGAGACTGGGTAATTTACAAACAACAGAAGTTATTCTCTCAGTTCTGAAGGGAGGGAAGAAGAAGATCAAGGCTCCAGAAGGTACAGTGTCTGGTGAGGGCCTGGTGTCTGCTTCCAAGATGGTATCTTGAATGCTGATTCCTCTGGGGCAGACAAATGCTATGTTATCATGAGGCAGAAAGAACAGATGTACCATCACCTCAAGCCCTTTATAAGGCACTAATCTCATGCATGAGGGCTCACCCTAATGACTTACTTCTTAAAGGCCCCCACTTAATACTATCATTCTGGCAATTAAGTTTTAAACAGGAATTTTTGGAGACACATTCTGGCTATAGCAATACTCTTCGTGAAAGGTCTGTGTACATTTTGCTAGATATATTCTCAGGGTTTTGTTGCTATTGTGAATAGGATGTCTTTTTCTATTACGGTTTCTAAGTGGTTATTTCGGATGTACAGGAATGCTAATAGTTTTTTTCTAAGTTGATCTTGAATTAGAAAACCTTGCAAATTCTGCTACTAGTCCCAATAATTTATCAGTATATTCTTCTGGATTTTCTGCATAGACAATCATATGGTCTGCAAATACAGGTAGTTTTCTTCTTTTCAATTTAAAAATTTCATTTTCTTCATATGTTTCTTTCTTTCTTTCCTTTTTTTTTTTTTTTTGAGACAGAGTCTCACTCTGTCACCCAGACTGGAGTGCAGTGGCACAATCTTGGCTCACTGCAACCTCCACCTCCTAGGTTCAAGAGATTCTCCTGCCTCAGCCTCCTGAGTAGGTGGGATTACAAAGAGCCCACTACCATGCCTGGCTAATTTTTGTATGTTTGTTTGTAGAGACAGGGTTTCACCATTTTGGCCAGGCTTGTCTCCAACTCTTGACCTCAGGTGATCTGCCCACTTAGGCCTCCCAAAGTGCTAGGAATACAGGTGTGAGCCACCGCACCTGGTTGATTTCCTTCCCTCCTTCTCTTCCTCCCTCCTGCTCTCCTTCAACTCTCTCTCTCTTTCTCTCTTTCTTTTTTTCAGAGTCTCTGTCACCCAGGCTGTAGTGCAGTAGCACGGTCTCCACACACTGCAATCTCCACCTCGTGGGTTCTAGCGATTGTCCTGCCTCCACCTCTCAAAGTGGTGGGAGTATGGGTGTGAACCACCGTGCCTGTTGATTTCTTTCTTTTTCTTTCTTTCATGCAGAGTCTCACTCTGTCACCCAGGCTGTCCAGTGGCATGTTCTCCACACATTGCAACCTCCACCTCCCGGGTTCAAGTGATTCTTCTGCCTCAGCCTACCAGGTAGCTGGAATAATAGGCATGTGCCATCACACCCAGCTAATTTTTTTGTATTTTTAGTAGAGAGTTTTCACCATGTTGGCCAGGCTAGGCTCCAATTTCTAACCTCAGGTGATCTGCCTGCCTCAGCCTCCCAAAGTGCTGGGATTACAGGAATGATCCATCTCACCTGGTTGATTTATTTCTATTATAGGTTGACTCACATACATTTTTGATGTTGGGCATCTCATAACCTAAAAAAAAAAAAAAAGGCAACTTCCTATGTATCAGCTGAACGCATTGCCTAGGACCTCCAGTGCCATGTTCGGTAGAGACAGTAATAGAAGCTACCCTTGTCTACGTCCTAACTTTGATGAAAATTTCTTCTAAAATTTTACCATTAAGTGTGATAATTGTTATATACTAAGGAAAATAGGGCCAGGTGTGGTGGTGCACACTTGTAATCCCAGCACTTTGGAAGGCTTGTGGGGAGGATTGCTTCAGCCAGGAAGGGGGAGGTTGCAGTGAGCCAAAATCTTGACACTGCACTCCAGCCTGTGTGACGGAGAGACCTTGTCTCAGAAAAAAAAACCCCAAAAACAAAAAACAAAACAAAACAAAACAAAAAAAAGGATGCTAGCTTGCTAATAGTGCATTATGTGTTGACTCTGTCCTTGCATTATTGAAATATAACCTAATTCGCCATGATGCATTATGTGTGTGTGTACATTACTGCATTTGACTTGGTATTATTTTATATAAAATTTGGAATTCATGTTTATAAAAGTTAACAATAGCTAACTTCTATTTGGTTTTCTATGTTTTGTATATTGTTAAGTTCCTTTCCTTGAATTATTTCATTTCATCCTAAAAGGCTTATTGTAAAGGTTATTTCCCCTTTATATATGAGGAAGTTAAGGTTCAGTGAAGGCAAGTCATTATCCCTAAGGTCACAGGGAAAGCAGGTAGTGGCAGCAGAAATACAAATCCTGATTGCCTGGCTCCAGAGGCCGTCACTAAGCACTGCCCTGTGTCCTCTCCCTGTGACAAAGACCCATCATTCAGACTGTTCCTGTTCTATTGTGAACTTTCCTTGTACATCCTTGTTCCAGTTTTGCACCAAGATTATATTATTCTAAGTAGTAAATTAGATAGGTCTTCTTTTTCTTTTATTATACAAATACTCCTCAAACTTTTATAAAAACCTGTTCCGTCCTATCACCTTTGCTAGCCTGACTTCTACAGTTTCGCAGTGGCCTCCAGGTTTTATGGCATTTGCGAGCTCCTGTCCTGGGGATACTGGGGAGGTCTACACCCCATAAAGCCAGGGATACAGACACAGATCAGCAGCAGACTCCCCCACCCTCCAGCATCGTTTCTTTTTTTTTGAGACATAGTCTCACTTTTGTCTCCCAGGCTGGAGTGCAGTGGCATGATCTCAGCTCACGGGAACCTCTGCTTCCCAGGTTCAAGTGATTATCCTGCCTCAGCCTCCCAAGTAGCTGGGATTGCAGGCACCTGCCACCACACCTGGCTAACTTTTTTGTATTTTTATTAGAGACAGGGTTTCACCTGTCCTCATCAGAATCACTGGATCATGACTGACCCCTAGAGGCGGCTTCTCTGCTTAACTGTCAGCCCATGGGCTGGAATGTGACCCCGCAAAGCTGCTGTAGAAGTTTCCACCCATCCTGGACCATGCTTGCCATCTGTGGGGGAAAGTCCTGTCCTTTGTCTTGTTATCCCAGCCAGCCTCACAGGCATTCAGCAGGTTGGAAAGCCTAAGCGTGTGCTGTGCTGGGCAGGGCTCTTCCGTGCCTTTTTTGGGGTTGAGCGGGAGTGAATTCCAGCCCCCAGCATGCTGCTGTTTATTCCCACCCTTCATCCCCACCCCCCTACACACTCACAGGTACAAACACAAGCACAGTCACGGGCACACACCGCCCTGGACAGCACCATTTCCAGCCTCCGAAGGGCGGTCTCCTTATGGGGAAGTTAATGAGACAATGAAGAAGGCTCGGGGTCAGGGAGGACCTCTGTCATAAAGAGGCTCCTAGACCCAGTTCTGCCTCTGACTTGCTGGGGGTCCATGAGAAAGCTGCTTCCCCTTTTTGGTCCCAGCTGAGAAGTGGGGGGTTGAGCCAAATGGCCTAAGGTTCTGGGAACCTCTAAGTCAGAGACCATAGCTGGTGGTCAAGATGAGGCAGAGTCCCTCGGGGTTAGCCGAATACCTGAGAGGCAGGACAGGCCCAAAGGTGAGCAGCCTGAGCACATAAGGTGGGCCTGGAGCTGGAGCATGAGCCCCACAGCCTGCAGAGCAGCCCTGGACTTGGGAGCCCACTTGCACCAGCCTGGTGGGACTTCAGAGTTGTGGGATCCAGCCTCCCCTAATGTTGCAGGGCTGGGGGCTGGGAGCTGCAGATTCTGATCCCACAGTTGCTTTAGACATACCAGATGAGCTGGGGCAAGACCCACCCCTCTCTATGAAATGGTTAGTCAGTCCAAATAGAAAAACCATGAAGGGCTGTGGAACAAACCCAGTTGTCCCCTGGGGATAGACTGGCTTCCAGGGTAATCAAGCAGCTGGCCTCTGGGGGAGGGGAACCAGGTATGAGCGGCAGGGTTCAAAATCTAGGCCCAGCCTCCACAGGAACCCCCTCTGGAGAGCCCAGGGCAGTCCTGGAGGTACAGCAGGCAGCAGGTGCACTAGGAGCATGTTTCACAAGGCACCCAATATTGCATCTGCTCAGAGAGGCAGCCAGCTGAAAAGTGGATGCAGTAGGCAGGGTGGTGGCTACTCCCCACGGCCAGGAGTCCAGCCCAGCACCCACTCCAGTCCACCTCAGTCCTGCTCAATTGAGTCATGCCCGCTCTGGGCCCTCTGGTCCCACCCACAGAGGAAGGGCTTTGGGGTGACCAGGTGAGCTGGCCCTTGTGGGAGGATGTAATTGACTCCTGAGCCTGGACAGCCAGGCAGCCCCTTGCCTGCATTCCCACCCCCACCTCTCCAGCCCCCTCATTCCCCAGTTCTCCCACCTGCTCCCCTGCCCTGGCACTTGCCTCTGCTCACTCTCATCTCTTTTCCTGCTCCCAGGCTCGCCTGCTCACATGTCCTTGACTCTCCTCTGAGTCTCCCTCTTTCCAAGCCATGCCTCTCTACTTGACACATCCTTCTTGATGGCACCAGAGTACACAAGCTTAAGTCCCTGCACCTCACCTTTACTCCCAGGCAGGGAAGGGAGATGACATGAAGAGCCAAATGCCAATTGGCAAAAGATCTGGAGTATGCAGAGGGGCAGATCTGAGGCTGTGGAAGCTCTGGGGGTTCCCTGCAGGAGGCTGCATTTAAGCTGGCTCTTGAATGTGGCTCTGAGCTGAGACCTCTTCCTGAAGCTTCAGATCAGGAGCCAGCTGCCAGCTGGACCCCTCCATTTGGTGTCTCAAAGGAAGCTTGCACTCTGGAGGTCTAA
Source organism: Callithrix jacchus (assembly GCF_049354715.1). Classification (NCBI taxonomy): domain Eukaryota; kingdom Metazoa; phylum Chordata; class Mammalia; order Primates; family Cebidae; genus Callithrix; species Callithrix jacchus. Next base: position 2,384,272 of record NC_133511.1, on the reverse strand, counting down.
CTCTGAACTTAGAAAATTCCCTAATCTCAGCCCTGTTTCTCCTTAGGGAAATCACCATTTCATGCCCAGTTCTGCACCAAACCCACATTTGAGTTAGGGGGCTCCTGCCCTGCTCTGCCCTGCACTGTGAGTATTCTGGATGAGCCAGTGCCGAGGGGGAAAGAGCTCTCAATGCCAAGCCAAACCATGTGAGGCTTAACTCCAACTTTAGCTCTGAGAGCTGTGGGTAGGGAAGAGCCCTAGTCCAGTTTGCTGTAGAGAGACCAGCCTGCCACTGTCTGGTACATGGATGGCAGGGGCAGAGTATGGATGGAGAGACAAGTAGGGCAGGGCTGGGGAGGTACAGACATGGCAGCCTCTGCAGGCCCAGCTTTTGCATCCTAGTGAGTGGCCTCTGCAGGCCCAGCTTGTTCCTCACAGTGGCCTTCCAGGCCCAGTTCTTGAAAGCCTTTTGGCGGCCCCTCCAGGCCCAGCTCATGCCTCTCGTGGCCTCTCCAGGCCGAGGTGCTACCTCGCAGCTTCCTCTCCGGGCCCATCTCTTCCTCCCGGCTAGGCTGCGTCTACAGGCCCACCTCCTGTCTTATCTGGCAACAACTTCTGTGGACTCAGTCATCTCCTACCCAGCTCCTGGAAGCCTCTGTAGGCCCAAAAGCTCCTCAAGTCTAACTCTCCAGGCCCACCCAGCTCATGCCTCATGGTGGCCTCTCCTGCCTTCCAACCGCATCTCCAGACCCAAAACTTCCTTAAGTCGGCTTTCTCGGTCTGGCTCCGGTCTCCTCCCGGTGGCCCGGCAGGCCTAAATGGCCCTGAAATCGGCCTCTCCAGGCCCAGCTCCTGCCCTCCCAATGGTCTCTCCAGGCGCAAAACTTTCTAACGGGCCACTCCAGGGCCAGCTCCTGCCTCACGTCCGGCCTTTCCAGGCCCGGCCTCTGCCTCCCTCATGGCTTCCTCCCCAGGCCCAGCTCTTCTTCCTCACTGGGTCTAAGGCTCAACTCCTGACTCACAACAACCATGTTTGTCGCAGCCCCTGCCCAGCTCCCAGCAGCCTCTGTAGACTCTAGTTGTTTTCAAGTCAGGCTTTCAAGGCCTTCCTTTGGCCTACCAGCAGCCTGGACAGACCCAGCTCCTGCCTGACCACATCCTCTTCAGAGCAGCTATTCCCTGTATGGGCCTCTTCTGGCCTTGTTGCTCCCTGGTTTTCAGCCATTTTGGCAGGCCTTTGGTTTGCCACACATTGGTCTCTTCAGCCCCATCCTCAGTGTCACATCTGCCTCTCAAGATTCAGCTTTTTTTTTTTTTTTTTTTTTCCACAGCGGCCTTTCTTACACCAGCCTGTGCCTCACCATGGCCTCTGCAGGCTTCTCTTCTGCCTCCTAGTGGACACTCCAGGCCATCTCCTGCCTCATGGTGGTTTTTCTTCTCTGCACTGGCCTCACAGTGGCCTCTTCCGGATCCAGCTCTATAGGTCTTTGATTGCCAGCAGCATCAAAAGGCCCGAAGCTTCCCTGGACTCTCATTTGTTCACTTTTTAGCAGTGTGCCTTGGCTGAACACCTGTCTCTACTTTTAACCTGGAGAGTGTATTTTTGACAGATTTGTAGTAAATTCTGCCTGTGTCTTTTTACAGTGATGTCTCTGTTATTTACTGTCTAATGGTTTTTCTTGTCTTCTGGGGGTTCGGGGGAATGGGCCTCTGCTTGCACTGTTTGTCTTTGCCATGGACGTGGTAGCTTCTCATTTCATGTCTTCAATTTTATATTTTTTACAGTTAATTTTTTTTTCCTTAGGGTCTTGCTCTGTCACCCAGGCTGGAGCGTTGTCATGTGATCATGGCCTCACTGCAGCCTTGGCCTTTTGGCCTCCACTGATTTTCCCAAGTCAGCATCTTGAGTAGCGTAGACTACAGGCATCTGCCACCATCCCTGACTAATTTCTGATTTTGTTTGAGAGGTTGGTTCTCATTCTGTTGCCTTAGGCTGGTCTTAAACTTTTGGACAAAAGCAATCCTCTTGCCCGGGCCTCTCGATGTGCTGAGATTACAAGCCTGAGCCATCCATAGCCTGTCGTTTGCTTGCCATGAAGTATTAAGAATTTTGATTAATATACCATGATTATATACATTTGTGAATAGATACTTTAAAGTTTTCTCGGATACCAATTTTTTCTTTTCTTTTTCTTTTTTTTTTTTTTGAGGCAAGATACTGCTTTGTCATTCAGGCTGAAGCACAGTGGTGTGATCTTGACTCACTGCAACCTCTGCCTTTTTGGCTTAAGTCATCCTCCCACCTCAGCCTCTTGAGTGGCTGGGACCCTAGGTACAAGCCGCCATGCCCATCTAATTTTTATATTTGTTGTAGAGATGGGATCTCACCATGTTTCCCAGGCCAGTCTCAAACTCCTGGGCTCAAGTGATACTCCCACCTCAACCTCCCCCTGTGCTGGGATTATAAGTGTGAACCACTACACCTGACCTGCCATTCTCTTTTCATGGATCATTAAGAATTTACCTTTTGATTAGTATACTATAAATGTATATGTAGATATGTGTGTATATTTATATATGAGTATATGTGTGTATATATTTACATAGAGTACACACACTCCCACATATACATTGTGAAAGAGATATTTCCAAACCTAGAAAAATTTTTTTTTGAGACAGAGTCTCACTCTGTTGCCAGGTGCCAGGCTGGAGTGCAATGGCGCGATCCCAGCTCACTGCAGCCTCCGCCTCACGGGTTCAAGCGATTCTCCTGCCTCAGCCTCCCGAGTAGCTGGGACTACAGGCACCTGCCACAACACCCACCTAATTTTTGTATTTTAGTAGAGACAGGTTTCACCATGTTGGCCAGGATGGTCTCGATCTCTTGACCTTGTGATCCTCCCGCCTTGGCCTCACAAAGTACTGGGATTACAGGCATGGGATTACACTGCACCTGACCCATACCTAGAAATTAATAAGCTTCTTCCAGCTTTTGAAACCACCCTTAGCACAAACACGAAATAAGTACAAATTATTATTATTAATGACCATGGACCAAGATGACCGTGAGTTAATAGTACTTTCCACCTCAATCACCTTCCAGCGGAGCATCTCAAAGGGCTGAATATATCTGAACATCATACCCTTTCACATAGATGAGGATGCTTTGTAATTATTACTTCTCTTGAGACCTCAGTGTGACCCTTAACGGGTGAAATGATAGAGATGTTGAATAACAGGTTTGGTCAGTAAATAGTTATTGCATTTGGTTTGTCATGACAAGCTCCTGGCCTAGCAAATGTAATATTGCAGAATTGTGTGTGTGTGTGTGTGTGTGTGTGTGTGAACATTCTTGATGTGGGGGTAGAAGTAGGGGGTTGAATTTGATGAAACCGGAAGCGGGCAGGTTGCTGGGAGGGGCACTTGTTTTGGCAGCAGCTGTGTAACTCTACAGTTAAGAAATAATTGTAAGCCTCAGTTTTGTCTCCTGGAAAATAAAGATTTCCAGAAATAATTCCTGCCTTGATATGTCAATTAGGTGGTCCACTACATGCAAAATATCTAGTATATAATAGGTGCTGAATAAATACTACTTTCTGCAGTTCATTCTTAATCACTGCTTATTTTAAAAAGTTTAGAATAAGAAAGGCTTTTATAAAAATTATTTGTAATTATAATATAAAATCCAAGTCCTATAGAAAAGTACAAAGAAGCTGGGCACGGTGGCTCACGCCTGAAATTCCAGCACTTTGGGAGGCTAAGGCAGGAAGATTACTTGAAGTCAGGATTTTGAGACCAAAATGAGCAACATAGCAAGATCCCATCTATAAAAAATTAAAAACCAGTTATGGTAATGGGCACCTGTAGTCCCAACTACTTGGGAGGCTGGGGCAGGTGGATCACTAGAACCCAGGAGTTTGAGACTTCAGCCTGGGCAACAGAGTGAGATCCTGTCTGAGAGAAAGAGAGATAGAGAGAGAGAGAGAGAGAGAGAGAGAGAGAGAGAAAGAGAATAGAAAAGCAAGTAATAAATCATGAAATTATGGCTGGGCACAATATCTCATGCCTGCAATCCCAGCACTATGGGAGGCCAAGCTGGGCAGATCACTTGAAATCTGGAGTTTGAGACCAGCGTGGTCAACATGGCAAAACCCCATCTCTACTAAAAATTCAAATATTAGCCCGGTGTCGTGGTGGGTGCCTGTAATCTCAACTACTCAGGAGGCTGAGGGATGAGAATCACTTGAGCCTGGGAGGTGGAGGTTGCAGTGAGCCAAGATTGTAGCATTCCACTCCAGCCTAGGCAACAGAGTGAGACTTTGTCTCAAAAACGAAAACAAAAGAAAGGTGATAATTAATTCAAAACTCTTTTTGTGCAGCTAGGTAGTTAGAGAAATAAACGGATTAAAAATAACTACGTAATTTATATGTGTTTTAGTTTAAATATATATAACTTCTATTTTGCTTGATAAAACAGAAATGGATTAAAAATAACCACGTATTTTGTATGTGCTTTAGCTTAAATATATATAACTTTTATTTTGCTTGATACAACAGAGGCTTAGGAAACAGAAGCTGAAGTAAGGTGGCAACATTTCTCAACTTCAGATAAATGCCCATGTGCAAGCTATATCTTTTCATTCAACATTCATTAAAATTATGAAAAAAGATAAGTGTCATAATCCTTTTTAATCTGCAGTTTCTATTTTCACCCACAACTGCTTCAAAATCTATTTTCTATTTTTGAAATTAGTGCATGTTTGAGACTTCCTGTTTAATGCATGTATACTTGGATGACATCTTTCTTGGGAGAATATTCTTGATTCATTTTCCATGTTTTTAGTTCTTTCTTTAAGTTCTGACTCTATTGTCATCTGGTTCTGGCTGGAGCTGTAGGCAGGTCTGAGGCTGGCTGAAGGTGCTTCTCACATATGCATTATGTTTTCCTGCTGAAAGTCCAGTGGAGTACTTTTTTTTTTTTTAATCATTGATGTTCAATAGCTTAGCCAGATAACTCTAGGCCAGTCATTCTGCATTAGTTTTTCCAGGTATATGGGGTGCCCTTTGACTACTAATTATGTACTTCCCTCTCTCTGCATTCCTTTCTTTCCTTCTTTCTTCTTCACTCTCTTTCCTTTCCCTTCCTCCCTCCCTTCCTCCCTTCCTTCCCTTCTTCCTTCCTTCCCTTTCTCCCTCCCTCCATTCTTACATTCTTCTTTCTTTCAAGACAGGGCCTTGGTCTGTCACCCAGGTTCTAGAACAAAGTGGTGTCACCATAGCTCACTGCAGCCTCAAACTTCTGGGCTCAAAAAATCTTCCCGCCTCAGCCTCCCACGTACTTGGGACAACAGGCGTGTACCACCACACCAGGCTAATTTTTGTTACTTTTCTAAAGATGGGGTTTTGCTATGTTGCCCAGGCTTTTCTTGAACTCCTGGCCTCAAGCTCTCCTCCCACCTTAGCCTTTTAAGGCACTGGGATTATAGGTGTGAGCCACTGTGCCCAGCCCTGTTTTTTTGTTTTTTAGGTTCTCTAACTGAGGGTCACCAACTGACAGCCCAGTGTTAGACTACTATCTCTAATTTCCATGACTTTTTTCAGTTGCTTTAATGTAGCTCTTTTTTCCTCTCATTCACTTTGTTTTTTATTTTTATTTTTTTGAGACGCAGTCTTACTCTGTCACCCAGGCTAAAGTGCAGTGGTGCAATCTCAGCTCACTGCAAACCTTTGCCTCCCAAGTTCAAGTGATTCTCCTGCCTCAGCATTCCAAAGTAGCTAGGATTACAGGTGTACACCACCACACCCAGCTAATTTTTGTATTTTTAGTAGATATGGGGTTTTGCCATGTTTGCCAGTCTGGTCTCAAACTCCTGACCTCAGGTGATCCACCCGCCTTGATCTCCCAAATTGCTGGGATTACAGGTGTTAACCACCGCACCCGGCTGCCGCATTTTCTTTATTTTTTCTATTGATGGAAGAAAAGTTGGGTTGATTTCTATTCTTCACCATTGTGAATAGTTGTCTGCACATTTTTTTACACTTGTCATCTCTTCCCTTGAATATGAACTTAGTGCCCTGCTTCTGTAAGTAGAATACGGTGGAGGTGTTGCTCATAATGTGCCAAAGTTAGCTCATAAAAGATGATACTGTTTCCACTTGGCTCTCCCTGGGATGGGTGCACTTAGAACTCATTCACCATTTTGTGAGAAAGCCCAGACCATGTAGGGAGGTTACATGTGGGTGTTCCACCAGATAGCCCCAGCTGAGGCCCTAGCTGACAGCCCACATTTACCAGAAGATATTTGAGCAAGGAAACCTTCGAGACTATTCTAACTCCATACTCTTTGAAGGCAACCACATCCTGAGCCAGAATTCCCTAGGTGAGTCCAATCAGCCCCCAGAATTATGAGAAGACTAACAAGCATCATTGTAACTTTATACCTTGTGGTGGTTTTTTGTTGTTGTTGGTTGGTGTGTGTGTGTGTGTGTGTTAGTTTGTTTTCTGAGACAGAGTCTCACTCTGTCCCTTAGGCTGGAGTGCAGTAGCATGATCTCAGCTCACTGCAATCTCTGCCTCCAGAGTTCAAGTGATTCTCCTGTCTCAGCCTCCTGAGTAGCTAGGGTAGCTAGGATTACAGGCATGTGCTACCACACCTGGCTAATTTTTGTATTTTTAGTAAAGAGGTTTCATTGTGTTGGCCAGGCTGGTCTCTAACTCCTAAGCTCATGATTTGCCTCCCTTGGCCTTCCAGCTACTGTGATTACAGGCATGAGCCACCATGCCCAGCTGGTATGTTACATAGCAATATGTAGCAAATACACAAAGGCATCTTCCAATATAAATATTATGTCACTTCTCCACTTGACAGCATTTAATGGTTTACAATTGAGTGTAAAATAAAGACAAAACCCAATCCTAAATGCATCTGACAAGGGATTAATAACCCTTAAGTATATACGGAGCTCAGGGGAAACAAAATCAATAGAAAAAAAAAGCTCAATAATCTGATTTAAATGGACAATAGGTCAGAATAGACATTCCTCAAAAGGACATACAAATGGCAAACGAATAAATGAAAAGGTGTTCAACATCACTGATCATCAGAGAAATGCAAATTAAAAATACAATGAGCTATCATCCCACCCCAGTTTAAATGGCTTATATCCAAAAGTCAGGCAAGAACAGATGCTAATGAGGATGTGGAGAAAATGGAACACTGGTACACTATTGGTGGGAATATAAATTAGTGCAACCACTATGGAGAATGGTTTGGAGCGTCCTCAAAAAACTAAAAAGAATGCTATTTTATGACACAGTAATTCTACCACTGGGTATATACTCAAAAGGAAAAAAATCTGTATATCAAAGAAATATCTATATTTCTATATTTATTGCCACACTATTCACAGTGGCCAAGATTTGGAAGCAATCTAAATGTCCATTAAGAGGTGAATGGATAAAGAAAATGTGGTACATATACACAATAGAATATTATTCAGCCATGAAAAATAATAGAATCCTGTTATTTGCAACAACATGGGTAGAACTGGAGATCATTATGTTAACTAAAATAAGCCAGACACAGAAAGACAAATTTTGCATGCTCCCAGTCATTTGTAGGTGCTAAAAATTAAAGCAATTAACTCATGGAAATAGAGAGTAGAATGATGGTTACCAGAGGCTGGGGAGGGTAGTGGGCTGGAAGGGGTACACAGGAATAATTAATGGGTACAAAAATACAGTTAGAAAGAATAAGATGTAGTGCTTGGTAGTACAACAGAGTGACAATGGTAAACAATAATTTATTATATATTTTAAAACAGCTAAAAGAGGCCAGGCATGGTGGTTTATGCCTGTAATCCCAGAACTTTGGGAGGCCAAGGTGGGAGGATCACCTGAGGTCAGGAGTTCGAGACCAGCTTGACATGGCAAAACACTGTCTTTACTAAAAATACAAAAAAGAGCTGGGCTTGGTGGTGTGTGCCTGTAGTCCTAGCTACTCAGGAGGCTGAGGCTGGAGAATCACTTGAACCTGGGGGTTGGGGTGGTGGATGTTGCAGTGAGGCGAGATTGCACCTCTGCACTCCAGCCCAGGAGACAGAGCTATGCTTCATCTAAAAAAAAAAAAAGAAAGAAAGAAAGAAAAAAGGAAAAGAGCACAACTGAATTGTTTGTAAAACAAAGAAGGCATAGATGCTTAAGGTGAGGCATATTCCATTTACCCTGATGTGATTATTACACATTGCATGACTGTATCAGAACATCTCATGTACCCTATAAATATATAGGCCTACTATGTACCCACAAAAATTAAAAGTAAAGCATTTTAAACCCCCAACCTTGGCCAGATGTAGGGTGCAAACCTGTAATTACAAGGCTTTTTGAGGTCAGCATGGGAGGATCACTTGAGTCTGGGAGTTTGAGACCCACCTAGGCAACACAGCCAGACTCCCGTCTCTAATAACAATGAAAAACAAATTAGCCAGTCCTGGTGGAGTTTATGCCTATAGTCCCAGCTACTTGAGAAGCTGAGATGACAGAATACCTTGAACCCAGGAGAGGTTGAGGCTGCAGTGAGCTATGATTGCACCACTGCACTCCAGCCTGGGTAACAAAGTGAGACCGTGTCTCTTAAAAAAAAAAAACAATCCAGGCCGGGCATGGTGGCTCACGCCTGTAATCCCAGCACTTTGGGAGGCCAAGATGGGTGGATCACGAGGTCAAGAAATCAAGACCATCCTGGCCAACATGGTGAAACCCTGTCTCTAGTAAAAAATACAAAAAAATTAGCCAGGTGTGGTGGCACACACCTGTGGTCTCAGCTACTCAGGAGGCTGAGGCAGAAGAATCGCTTTAACCCAGGAGGTAAAGGTTGCAGTGAGCCAAGATTTCACCACTACACTCCAGCCTGTAGACAGAGCAAGACTTCGTCTCAAAAATAAAAAATAAAAAACCAATCCTAGCACAATCTGATCCTACCTGCCACCTCTATTCTTTTCCTCTTGCTCATTGTGCATCGGGCATCTGGGCTTCTTTTCTGCTTCTGTAAATGCCAAGTTATTTCCCTCTTCAGGACCATTGCACATGCTCTTCTCTGCCCAAAATGGACTTCCACACCTCCTGCCATGGCTGCATTTCTGTCATGTTTTAGACCTCAGCTCACACATCATCTCTGCAGAGAAATTCTCCCTCATCCTGTGAAGGGAGAATCATCCTCCTCTGCATTGCCTTGTCCTGTCTCGTTCTGTCAAAGCAGATATGACACTCAACAATCAACTTGTTATTTATTGAATTGCTTGTCTGCATGTTCTACTCCCAAACTCACCTTGAATCAGAACAGAAGATCCCTATGTCAGGAGTCTCATCTTGCTCATTCTCAGAACCTAATCTAGTAATTGCACATAGTAGGTACACAATAAATGTTATTAGAATGAATAAGTATTAACAGGCTGATCAAGTTGGCTCATGCCTGTAATTTCAGTGCTTTGGGAGGCCAAGGCGGGTACAGGAGTTTGAGACCAGCCTGGTCAACATAGTGAAACCCATCTCTGCTAAAAATACAAAAATTTGCTGGGTGTGGTGGTGCAAACCTGTAATCCCAGCTACTCGAGAGGCTGAGGCAGGAGAACTCCTTGAACCTGGGAGGTGGAGGTTTCAGTGAACCAGAGGTTGCAGTGAGCCAAAAATGTGCCACTACACTCCAGCCAGGGCAACAGAGTGAGTCTCCACCTCAAAAAAAAAAAAAAAAAAAAAAAAAAGGTAAAATGTATGAATAAGCATGAAGGAAGGGAAATTTTGTGATTTGCCACCTTTACATGGAAATCCTACTTAACATTGATATTTTCTATCTGGTGTTATTTCTATAATAGAAAATTGAAACTGAGTTAATTAAAAAAAAATGAGGCTGGGCATGGTGATTCATGCCTGTAATCCCAGCACCTTGGGAGGCTGAGGTGGGGGAATCACATGAGGCTAGGAGTTTAAGACCAGCCTGGGCAACATACAGAGACCCCTGTCTCTGCAAAAGTAACTTTTATTTAACCAGGTATGCCAGGCACAGTGGCTCATGCCTGTAATCCCAGCACTTTGGGAGGCTGAGGTGGGTGGATCACCTGAGGTCAGGAGTTTGAGACCAGCCTAGTCAATATGGCAAAACCCCATCTTTACTAAAAATACAAAAAAATAGCCAGATATGGTGGTGAATGCCTGTAATCCCAGCTACTCGGGAAGCTGAAGCGGGAGAACTGCTTGAATCTGGGAGGCAGAGTTTGCAGTGAGCCAAGATCAAACCATTGCACTCCAGTCTGGACAAGAGTAAAACCCCATCTTGAAAAAAAAAAATTAACCACATGTGGTGGCATGTGTCTGTAGTCCCAGCTACTCAGGAGACTGAAGTGGGAGGAGAACTTGAGCCCAGGAGATAGAGGCTGCAGTAAGCCATGATTTCACTGCTGCACTCCAGCCTGAGTGACAGAGCTACACCTTATCTCTAAAAACAAAAACAAAGCAAAAAAAAAAAAAAAAAAAGGCCGGGCACTGTGGCTCACACCCGTAGTCCAGCACTTTGGGAGGCCAAGGTGGGTGGATCACCTGAGGTCAGGAGTTTGAGAACAGCCTGGCCAACATGGTGAAGCCCTGTCTCCACTAAAAAATATAAAAATAAGCCCAGCATGGTGGCAAGTGCTTGTAATTTCAGCTACTTGGGAGGCTGAGGCAAGAGAATTGCTTGAACTCGGGAGGTGGAAGTTGCAGGAGATGGAGGGGCAAGAGTGGGAGCAGGACATCTGGTGAGGAGCAGCCATATCAACATCTTTTGATCACTCCAGGCCATGTTTTGAGTGGGGCCTCTGCAAGAAAGTGACCCAGCCTCGGATGCCTTAATTCTGACACTCAGTGCTGGTGGAAGCCCTGTGAGGTCACACTGTGGCGGCTTCTTGGGAAAGTGTTGGCTCTTCAAAATCAACATTTTGGTTTATTCCTTTGATGCTGGAGGCAATGACCTGTTTCTCCTCACATGTCTGCTCAAGATAGTTACAAATTTAGTAAAGATGGGGTTTCGCCATGTTGGCCAGGCAGGTCTTGAACTCCTGACCTCAGATGATCTCCCCCCTTGGACTCCCAAAGTGCTGGGATTACAGGTGTGAGACACTGTGCCCCGCCCTTCTCCCATTTTTGTTCAATTTTTCCTTTTCTTCTCTTTCTTTCTGCCTCCTCATTTTTTCCTTGATATCCTGGAAACCATAGGGAATATATATAAATCATAATTCCAAGGGCAATCTAAAAAATGTTTTAGAGAGAAGGTCTTACTCTGTCACTTAGGCTGGAATGTAGTGGTGAGATCTCGGCTGACTGCAACCTCCATCTCCTGGGCTCAAGTGATCCTCATGCCTGAGCCCCCAAAGTAGCTAGGACTACAGGTGTGCAGCACTGCACCCAGCTAATCTGAAAAAAATCATTTTTGGACCAATAGAGTTTTGCTATGCTGCGCAGGCTGGTCTTGAACTCCTGGCCTCAAGTGATCCTCCTCCCTTGGCTTCCCAAAGTGTTAGGATTACAAGAATGAGTCACTATACCTGGCTACTTTTTTAATGGAGAAGAGTCCAAGAAACACTATCTCTGATATAAACACCAGCAAAACTCTTGAAGTGTCACTTTTCTTCACTCTCCATTTTTTCCCTTTGCTTGTCTCTTGACATCAAATTTCATTAAATGCCTCTAGATACAACTTTCCAATTCTCCTCCTTTTTTTTTTTTTTTTCTGAAGACATAGTGTTGCTCTCTCCACCAGGCTGTAATGCAGTAGAGTGATCTCAGCTGACTACAGCCTCTGCCTCCTGAGTTCAAGCAATTCTCATGCCTCAGACTCCCCCGAGTTCCTGGGATTATAGGTGCCAGCCACCATGCCTGGTTAATTTTTGTATTTTTAGTACAGATGGGGTTTCACCATGTTGGCCAGCTGGTCTCTAACTTCTAACCTCAAGCACATGCACGTAATCCCAGCTACTTGGAGACTGACACAGAAGAATAGCTGGTACCCAGGAGGTGGAGGTTGCAGTGAGCCGAGATGGCACCATTGCACTCCAGCCTAAGTGACAGAGTGAGACTCTGTCTCAAAATAAATAAAGAAATATATTAATTAATGGTTTAATTAATTAATTAATATATTTTTATATTAATTAATTAATATAAAAGTCAGCCCTGACACCCCAGACTTCTGGAAAAGGAGTTTGGAGCTGTGCCCAAGGATCCCAGCCTTTGCCCTCAATTGCAAACAGATTGGAGTGTCTCTTAGCTCAGGAGTTTGTGCTGCTCAAGAGTTGCACAAACACAAAGTTGAGAAACTCTGCTTGCTGAAAGTGGTCGAAAAGGCAAAGGACAAACCAGTTGTCCTCTAAAGTGGAGGCAGTTCTATTCCATGTTGGGCTAAGATCTTGGAGAATGCAGGCAGGGAGCAAGTTTTGCTGGTTTTCCAGTGAGAGACCCCCCTGTGGTAAGAGAGGCTCTTCTCTCTCTACCTGGTGAGTTACTACCTCTCTTTGGTATCCAATTTTCTCAGGTTTAAAATTACCATTGCTCATACCTGTAATTCCAGCATTTTGGGAGGCCAATGTGAGCAGATCACGAGGTCAAGAGATCAAGACCATCCCAGCTAACATGGTGAAACCCTGTCTCTACTAAAAATATAAAAATTAGTCAGGTATGGTGGCAGGTGGAAGCCCAGGAATAAATTATTCAAAAACTCATTGAGGAATTGCAAGATACTGGGAAGTCTCTACTTAGGGAGTTTTGGAATAAACAGAAGTATAAACATTCATAGGAGTTAGATTTGAAGACAACTGCTTTTAACATACAGACGCATCCGGAAGTTAGCATCTTGGCGAGAGTTATTTATTATATGTTTTCGTTTGAACAAAGAACACGCACACTGATGATCTCAAAAGTGTTCTTATCCTCATATAGTGAAGGAAATGTATGCAAGGCAAGGTGAACGTGGTACGCAGGGAGATCCAGGCACAGCTGCTGTTTGGCTTTGCTGTTGGCTGCCAGGTGGACTGTGGGCAAATGAACTCACCACTTTGTGAATGGCCCTAAGAGAGGAAATCCTAAAAAGATCCCAGGACTTGCAGCAGTCACACAGGAGATTGAGTCTTCAAGGGAACAGAGTGCTGGAGAACACAGAGACACTTAGGTTAGCTAAAGAAGATGAAACATGAGGCTGGGCACAGCGCTTCATACCTGTAGTCTCAACACTTTGGGAGGCCAAGGCAGAAGGATCACTTGAGCCCAGGAGGTTGAGGCTGGCCTGAGCGACATAGTGAGACCCCCCATCTCTACAAAAAATAAAAAGAAACCAACCGGGCCAGGCCCGGCTGCTCACACCTGTAACCTCAGCACTTTGGGAGGCCGAGGCTGGCAGATCATGAGGTCAGGAGTTCAAGACTAGCTTGACCAACATGGTGAAACCCTGTCTCTACTAAAGATACAAAAAATTAGCCATGCATGGTGTCATATATCTGCAATCCCAGCTACTCTGGAGGCTGAGGCAGAAGAATTGCTTGAACCCAGGAGGTGGAGGTTGCAGTGAGCTGAGATTGTGCCATTTCACTCCCGCCTGAGCAACAGCGTAAAACTTCATCTCAAAATAATAATAATAATAATAAGAAACCAATCAGGTATGGTGGCATGCACCTGTAGTCTCAGCTACTCAGGAGGCTGAGGTGGAGAATCGCATGAGCCTGGGGAGGTGAGACCCTGTCAAAGAGAAAGAGATTGAGGAGGAGGAAGAGGAAGAAAAAGAAGGAGAAGCAGAAAGAGGAGGAAAAGGAGGAAGAAGAAGAAGAAGGAGAAGAAAGAGGAGGAGGAAGAAGAGGAAGAAGAAATAGAATAAAAAGAATCTGGCCAAGCACAGTGGCCTATGCCTGTAATCCTAGCACTTTGGGAGGCTGAGGCAGATGGATCACCTGAGGCAAGAAGTTCAAGACCAGCCAGACCAAGATGGTAAAATGCTGTCTCTACTAAAATTACAAAAATTAGCGGGGCATGGGTAGCAGGCACCTGTAATCCCAGCTACTCGGGGGCCTGAGGCAAGAGAATCGCTTGAACCCAGGAGGCAGAAGTTGCAGTGAGCTGAGATTATGCTACTGCATTAGAGTCTGGGCGACAGAGTGAGATTCTGTCACAAAAAAAAGAAGAAGAAAAAGAAAATGAAAAGGAAACAAAAAGAAGAAGAAGAAAGAAGAGGAAATAGAAGAAGAAATTGTTTCTGAGTGGCCATGAAGAATATGGAGAAAACCCACCCTATCTCTTGCTGGGTCTATGGGGAAAATGTTGATTGAGGCAGAGGAGGTCTTCCAAGAGAGACTAGGTTTGGTGAGTAAGAGAGTCACAAAGCTAGAAGGAAGGGAAGATATTGAAGTTACTCTTACTGCATAATATGTAATCCCAAAACTTTAGGCTCTTAAAATAATAATCTGTTTTTTTTTCTCATGGTCTGGGAGTTGACTGGGTTCAGGTAGGTGATTTTCACTCAGAATCTCTCATGCTGTTGCAGTGGCTGGGACTGCAGTCAGTACAAAGCCTTCTTCAGTCTCCTGTCTGGCAACTGATGTTGACTGTCTTCTGATACCTGTGCTGGGACTGTGGATTGGAAGATCAAAATGTGGCCTCTCCCTGTGATCTGGGCTTCCACACAGCATGGTGACTGGGTGAAAGAGCAAGCATCCCGGGAAGACCACGGACAAATGGTGTCACCTCTTATGACATACCTTGAATCACTTCTGACAGTCACAGACCTTCTCAAATTCAAAGGTAAGGAGGACAGACCTGACCTCATCATGGAACAATGTTAAGGTTATGTTTGAAGAAGCACATGCAATTATTATTGTTATTATTATTAATATTATTAAGAGGGAGTCTTGGGGCTGGGTGCAGTAGCTCATGCCTGTAATCGCAGCACTTTGGGAGGCCGTGGCAGGCAGATCACCTGAGGTTGGGAGTTCAAGACCAGCCTAACGTGGAGAAACCCCATCTCTACTAAAAATACGAAATCAGCCTAGCTTGATGGTGCATGCCTGTAATCCCAGCTACTCGGGATGCTGAGGCAGGAGAATCACTTGAACCTGGAGGCAGAGGTTTTGGTGAGCTGAGGTCATGGCACTGCACTCCAGCCTGGGCAACAAGAGCAAAACTCTGCCTCAAAAAAAAAAAAAAAGAGAGAGAGAGAGAGTCTTTCTCTGTCACCCAGGCTGGAGTGCAGTGGTACAATCTTGACTCACTGCAACTTCTGCCTCCCGGGTTCAAGCAATTCTCCTGCCTCAGCCTCCCAAGTTAGCTGGGATTACAGGTGCGTGCCACCACACCCAGCTAATTTTTGTACTTTTAGTATAGATGGTGTTTCACCATGTTGTCCCGACGGGTCTCAAACTCCTGACCTCAGGTGATCCACCTGCCTAGGCCCCCCAAAGTGCTAGGATTACAGGTGTGAGCCACTGCATCCAGTACATGCTATTAATAAAAAGTCAGAAAACAGCCAGATGTGGTGATTCATGCCTGTAACCCTGTACTTTGGGAGGCTGAAGTGGGTGATCACTTAGGTCAGGACTTGGTGATCAGCCCAAGTAACATAATGAGACTCTCCATCTCTATAAAAATTAAATATTAAAAGCCAGAAAATGACAGATATTGGCAAGGATGCAGAGAAAAGGGAATGATTATACACTGTTGGTGGGAATGTGAATGAGTACAATCATTATGGAAAATAGTACAGAGACTTCTCACAGAAGGAAAAATAGAATTGCCAACCAGCAATCTCACTACTAGGTATCTACCCAAAGGGAAATAAATCAATATATGAAAAAGTATCTGTACTCATATGTGTATCACAGCACTATTCATAGTAGCAAATATATGGAATCAACCTAAGTGTCCATTCAACAGATGACTGGATAAAGAAAATGTGGTACATATACACCATGAAATGTGACCCAGCCACAAGAAGAATGAAATCATGCCTTTTCCAGCAGTGTGGATAGAATGGAGGACGTATCCTCAGCGAACTCACTCAGAAGTAAAGTCAAGTACTGGTGGTTCTTATGCGTGGGAGTTAAACAATAGGTACACTGAAGACTCCAAAAGATGGGAGGAGGATGAGGGGTGAATATTCTCCTTTGGAGTACAGTGTTCACTATTTGGTCATGGATACACTCAAAGCCCAGACCTCAGCGCTCCACAGTAAGAAAACCTGCACCTATACCTGCTAAAGAGATCAAACATTTTTTCGGTTTTAATTATTAAAAAATTCAACTGGCCGAGTGGAGTGGCTCACAACTATAATCCCAGCACTTTGGGAGGCCAAAGCAGGTGAATCAACGGAGTTTGGGAGTTTGAGACCAGCCTGACAATATGGCAAAACCTTTTCTACTAAAAATACAAAAATTAGCCAGCCTGTGGTGACATGCACCTTTATTCCCAGCTACTTGTGAGGCTGAAGCAGGAGAATCACTTGAACCCAGGAGGCAGTCCAGGAAGTAAAAAATTGTGTTGCTGAAAGAGTCTTTGTCTTAGTGCTAATTTTTCTTTGCAGTACCTAGCATCTATTTCCAACACTACCTGAGGCCAGAAGTGTGAGAGCAGCCTGGGCAATATAGCAAGACACCATCTGTATGAAATTTAAGAAAATTAGTCAAGCATGGTGGTGCAGACCTGCAGCTGGGATTACAGGCACGCACCACCATGCCCAGCTAATTAGTAGAGACAGGGTTTCACCATGTTGGTCAGGCTGGTCTCGACCTGCTTGACCGCAAGTCATCCACCTGCCTTGGCCTCCCAAAGTGCTGGGATTAGAGGCATGAGGTGCTGTATCTGGTCCCAAACTGTTTTTGTTACAGACAGGGTCTCCCTCTGTCATCCAGACTGGAGTGCAGTGGCACAATCATAGCTCACTGCACCCTTGAACTCCTGGGCTCAAGCAGTCCTCCCTCTTAACCTCCCACAGAGCTGGGACCACAGCAACTTTTCTACTTCCCACAATTCCCTCCTCTTTTACTTTATAGTTTTTCTTTTTAAACCTTTTAAAACATATTTTGGCTTAGTTGTTCTGCCTGAGTTTTTGAAAGAAAAAGCTTCTCTTTCTTTTCTCTTTACACTCTTTTTTTAGTTTTACTTCCCATCTCTATCTCTCTTTCATACACACTTTCTCTCACTATTTTCTGACATACGTCAACCCTTTTTTAACATTTTGCTGGCCAGAGAGGGACTCGCCTTGGGCTGCTGCTTGTGTTACTGGCTGTAAATACCTTCCTGCTTATCACATTGCTCAATGACTTTGCAGGGCTAAGTGCCTGGAATTTTTCTTGAAGAAATTCAAGATTTTTTTTTTAATGTTTGTGCTTGTGTGGGCCTGCAGGCTGCTGCCCCTTCTCACTTGGAGCACCTGAATTGACAGAGGCAGTATTTACACATGCAATCAATACTATCTCACTCATCAATTCCACTCCTAATGTATTCCCAATAGAAATGAGGGCCTATGCTGGCTGGGCAGGGTGACTCATGCCTGTAATCCCAGCACTTTGGGAGGCTGAGGTGGGTGGCTCACCTGAGGTCAAGAGTTCAAGACCAGCCTGACCAATATGATGAAACCCCATCCCTACTAAATACACATACAAAAAAATTAGCCAAGTGTGGTGGCACATGCCTGTAATCCCAGCTACTTGTGAGACTAAGGCAGGAGATTCACTTGAACCCAGGAGGCAGAGGTTGCAGTGAGTCATGATTATGCCATTGCACTCCAGCCTGGGCAACAAGAGCAAAACTCTCCAATTAAAAAAAGAAAACATTTTGGAGGCCAAGGCGGGCAGATCACCTGAGGTCGGGAGTTCAAGACCAGCCTGACCAACATGGTGAAACCCCATCTTAAAAAATAAAAATAAAATGTCCACCGAAATTCATTTATAGAATGTTCATAGCAACTTAATTCAATATAGCTAAAAATAAGCCAGGTGTCTAACAGCAGTAGAATGGATAAATAAAATTGTGGATATCTAATATAATGGATTATTACACAGTAATGAAAAATGACAGTCACTATCTGCAATAACAGTTAATCAAGAGATCTCATTATCTGAGTAAAGGAATCTATAAGAAGGGAAGCTGCAGGAATCCACTTACATTTATGAAAATCATTAGGGATGCAGAGTGAGGATTTTTTTTTTTGAATCAGGGTCTCACTCTGTCATCCAGGTGGGAGTGCAGTGGGGCAATGTCGGCTCATTGCAGCCTCAACCCACATCCCCGTCCCAAGACCCCTGGGCTCAATCAGTCCTCCCCCTCAGCCTCCCAAGTGACTGGAACAACAGGCAAGCACCCCAACACCTGGCTAATTTTGTGTATTTTTTGCAGACACCAGAGCTCCCTATGTTGCTCTGGCTTGTCTCAAACTGCTGGCCTCAAGCAGTCCTCCTGCCTCAGCCTCTCAAAATGATGTGAGAGGAGAGAGTGAGGATGTTTTTGAGGACTGTGGTAAATAGCCTCCTCATATTCATGTCCTGTATAATCCTCTCCCTTTGAGCATGGGCTGGACCTAGGGACTATTGGGACTCTTGGGACTCTTTTATTTTCTTCTTTTCTTTTCTTGTTTGAGATGGAGTTTCACCTTCTAGGCCAGGCTAAAGTGCAGTGGTGCAATTTCAGCTCACTTCAACCTCTGCCTCCTGAGTTTAGGTGATTCTCCTGCCTCAACTTCCCAAGTAGCTGGGATTACAGGCATGTTCCACTACGTCCAGCTAATCTTTGTATTTTTAGTCGAGACAGTGTTTCACCACATTGGTTGGGCTGGTCTTGAATTCCTGACCTCAGGTGATCCACACCTCGACCTCTTAAAATTCTGGGATTACGGGCGTGAGCCATTGTGCCTTGCTGGACCTAGGTGCTATTTTCTCAGTAGCAATAGAATACGAGAAAGTGATGGGATGTCACTTCTGGGATCAGGTTACAAAAAAGGACTGTGATCTCTCTTTTTCTTTTTCTCTCTCTTCCTCTTACTCCTCCCTGGCCCTGGGGCAAGCCAGCTGCTTCTTATGAAGAGGTGCAAGTGGCAAGAACTGAGGTCTCCAGCCAACAGACAGAGAGGACCTGAGGCCTGCCAGCAGCCATGGAAGTGAGTTTGAATGAGGGTGGTAAAGCCTTGTGAGAGCTGTAGCCCTGGCTGACAGCTTGATTGTATCCTCATGAGAGCCTGAGCCAGAGGACACAGCGAACCTCACCCAGATTCCTAACCCACTGAAACTGTGAGGAAAAAACAACTTTATTGTTTGTTAAGCTGCTAAATTTGGGGCAATTTTTACCCAACAATAGGTAACAAATACAAGGATATAGCTTATTACTCAAAATTGCTATATAAAACCCCTGAAAAATTGAAAGCTGCAACTAGGAAAACACTGAGTGTCTCCAAGAACAATGTGTTTAATCTTGGAGACAGTGAGAAAAGGGCATACATGCGTTTTCCTTTTAGTTTTGGCCACCAGGAAGCTCAGAGCCAAATGTATGACCCAATTTTAATAACTGTGTAAGCCCCTATAACCTGCTTATCTGTGTTCTTATTCCTGGCATTTCATTTTATTCTGACATTTTCTCTCTCTCTCTCTTTTTTTTTTTTGAAACAAGACGGAGTTTCACTCTTGTTGCCCAGGCTAGAGTGCAGTGGTGAGATCTCGGCTCACTGCAAACTCCGTCTTCCAGGTTCAAGGGATTCTCCTGCCTCAGCCTCCCAAGTAGCAGTTGGGATCACAGTCATGTGTCACCACGCCTGACTAATTTTGTATTTTTAGTAGAGACGGGGTTTCTCCATGTTAGTCAGACTGGTCTTGAACTCCTGACCTCCGATAATCCGCCTGTCTCGGCCTCCCAAAGTGCTGGGATTACAGGCATGAGCCACCGCTGCTGGGCCTGACTTTTCCTTAATTTAGTACTGATTTTATTAGCTCATCTATATTTTTCTATATGATATGAATTACGGTAAGCCACCTCAAATTCAGTTTACAGAGAAACACGCATTCGTAAATTTGTCTTTTTTTTTTTTTGAGACTTTTACTCTATAGCCTAGGATGGAGTGCAGTGGCACGATCTCGGCTCACTGCAACCTCTGCCTACCAGGTTCAAGTGATTCTCGTGCCACAGCCTCCCACGTAACTAGGATTACAGGGGCGTACCATCATGCCTGGCTAATTACTTATTTTTATTTTTAGTAGAGACAGGGGTTTCACCATGTAGGCCAGGCTAGTCTGGAACTCCTGACCTCAAGTGATCCACCTGCCTCGGCCTCCCAAAGTGTTGGGATTGCAGGTGTGAGCCACCGCGCGCAGCCCACAAATCATTTTTTTAAAATAGTTTTGTAATTTAAAACATAGTTCCGCCGATTAAAAAAAAAGTTTTGCACGGGTTGAACACATTCCTGGAGGTGGTGGTGGGAAGATCAGGTCCTAGGAGCGTGGGAAGATCAGGCGCTCCGGCCAATCCAGCCTCCCTGGCGGTGGCGCGCCCTGTCCCCTCCTTCCGCGCTTGCGCGCGCCTCCCCCGCTCCTCCGGCCTCACTCCTTTCGGGGCGGTTGCGCGACGTGCGTGTGGGGGCCGGGCCCGGAACACACGACCGAGCCAATGGGGTGCTGCGGCGATGGTGGGGTCGGCGGCAGCGGCGGCGGCGGCGGCGGAGCAGGAGAAGGAGCGGACCCCGAGCACCAGGCCTTCTTCAGCCCGGGGCCTTGGGTGAAGCGCTCTGCTGCCCTTGCCTCCAGGTAGCCGGCGTTGCGGAGTGGGCTGGGAGCCGCCGCGCGGGGCGAGGTGTAGGCCGGGGGTGGGGAGCGCTAGGCGGGACCTCCGGCCTGGCGTCAGCGGGGACGGGCCACGGGAGAACTGACGGGGTCGGGGTCCGGGCGGGCAGGGGGCGGCTGAGCCCAGGCTGCGCGGCGAAGGTGGCGGGGCCTCGAAGTCGCCAGGGAGGGATGAGGTGACAGAATGCAGTCGGGAGGCGGGGCGGGCGGGCGGGGGCCGCGCTGGGCTGGAGCGCCAGGGTCTGAGGAGGGTGGATCCCAGCCCGCCTGACAGGTTTCCTGGTTCTCGGGAGGTGGGCCGGGGGTATGGGACCCTGTCCCGCACCTGCGAGGCCAGCGGCCACCTCTTGCCCCTCATCGCTGCAGACGAGGCTTTGGGGCTGGTGCCGACTCGGGGTCTTCCTCGTGCCAGGACAGGTGTTTCCGTGGTCAGGCCTCTTTGTACTCCAGAGCTAGTGAGAATTTGCAGACTTCCTGGGACAGTGACATTTGCAGGCAAACACGAATTTGACCCTACTCTGGAAGAAGATACCGACACTTAACATATCTGATTTCTTTGATTTCCCCTCGTATATATTTCAGTGTGCCAGGAGAGGGAAATGGTGTGCGTTTGGGTCTGATTAAGCTTCATCGGAGTAAAGGACAAGTATGTTATGTGTTTGGTGGTGTTTTAGGCATTGGGATGACTTAAACGTTGTTGTTGATTAGAATAATCAACATTTTATTTTAACGCATTAAAATTTGGATGCAAGTTACTTTGAAAAAGGGAGGAATTTACATTTTAAAGCTGACTGCTGTTTTTTTGTGTGTTTGTTTGTTATTTGGGGGGGATTAAAAACGGAACACAAGTCGAAGGAATGATTCCAGAATTGATAGGTTATAATTTTAATAGAGACTGTGTCTAATATTTAGATGTTTATTAACATGTTTGTTAGCAGTAGTCACATTTGAGCAATTTCTTCCCCTCCTGTTGATTGGTAAATTGGTACGTAGACAGAAATGTATAGCTCACTAGTTTATTTCGACTCACATATTGTTGATTACATGAACAAGGTAGCGTTGGAGTTTGTTTTGTTATTGGCTACAAATTTCAGGGTGCAGATCTTTCCACTTAGCCTTCTCATGGACCTGTCTCATTTGCTCTTAAACTAAAATCCTCTAGCTTTTTACAGGGGAAATAATTATCACATGGCCAAATGAAACGTTTTGAAATGCATTTAAAATGTAAGTATTAGTTTACAGGGACAATACATAGATGTGACAAAAAGCTCACATATGTTGTTGGTGGTTATTCTGAACCAAGCTACTAGTCTGCTTAGACTCTCGGATACCCTTTGAGAAACATTGTCTTTTATACAAAATTTTTATGTTATTTCCACTTTGGGAAAGGACTTTTAAACTCGTAAGTACCTTCCACTTGAAGTTAGTTGAATGAATAAATATATAAAGAAAACATGCAGCAGCACATTTCAAGTATTTAAGAAATAAGAACTAAAAATAACTTTTAATCCTAGGTTAATATGGAATTTAAGCAGAATTATGATCAATTTTAGATTTTTTTTGAAACAAGTAGTCTAAAATAAATGGATCTTTTAAGATTGGGGCATGGAAGGAGTACTTTACTGTATGCTTAAGTTCTTAAGATTGGCTTTCTTTAAAAAAGACAGTTTTGAACCATTTCATAAGCATACACTCTAAATATTCTCATAGTTATATATCCTACAAGAGCTGACTGTGCATTATAAAACGTCAAGAAGTATATTGAAAGTATATATAAGTACATGTAAGACTAAAGGTAACTGGATCTCTTTATAGTTTTAAATGTAAATTTAATATGTTGTGACTGAAAGTATTGTTTCAGTGTGTAAGCTGTGGACATAAAACAGTTTAACTTAGATGCTTGTTAAAGGATAGGTAAAAAGATATGCTAATAAGAAGAGTAAACGACTTACTTGCCATCTGTACAGGGAAATTATTTTAAGAAATTTATTCGGTTTGATCAGCCTGTTTATAAACTACTTGCAAAAATCAAGTAATTTATAAGCTACTCATTGAATAAATGAATTTACAGGTCAACTTATTTTGGAATACTTTAGAAACAGTCTGATCAAAATCGCATATGTATATATACATATACAATCACATATACATATATAGACTAATTTTCTTTTGGATGTAGGTAGACAAAACATTGAAAATTTTTATTTTGTCTAGTTGAAAGAGACTTTAAGTGAAAGATGATTATTGGACACCTCAAGTTAGTTTATTTTGAGTAGTGATTTCCATGTAGCAGTACTACTCGAAGATGTGACTCTTAGGAAAAGAAAGTTTGAGCCCAGGCCTGGTGCGGTGGCTCATGCCTATAATACCAGCACTTTGGGGAGCCGAGGCAGGTGGATAACCTGAAGTTGAGAGTTCGAGACCAGCCTGACCAACATGGAGAAACCCAGTTTTTACTAAAAATATAAAATTAGGTGGGTGGGCATGGTGGTGCATGCCTGTAATCCCAGCTACTCGGGAGGCTTAGACAGGAGAATTGCTTGAACCCGGAAGACGGAGGTTGTGATGAGCCGAGATCGCACCACTGCACTCCAGCCTTGTCAACAAGAATGAAACTCCGTCTCGAAAAAAAAGAAAAGGAAAAAAAAAGTTTGAGCCCAGAGAAAAGTTAACAGATGAAAAAGATTCTGAAGAAAGTCCTCTTCCAGGATCCAGTGTCAGCACATGGTTTTGGATTGCTTATACTCAATTTGATTCTCATTTCACAATCCCCATATGTCCTGATTTAAACAGAATAAGGTAGAGGTTAAAGAGAGAATCTGGAGGGGCATGTGTTATCTGTGTGTAAAGTCGCCTATTATTTTGGGGCCATAATGATGTAAAGGGCCAGACTTTTAGATTAGAAATATTTTCCCAAAATAAGGAGGCTACAATAGAAACGCAGATTTATTTAATTTTTTTGAGACAGAGTCTCGCTCTGTCGCCAGGCGGGAGTGCAGTGGCATGATCTCAGCTCACTGCAGGCTCTGCCTCTTGGGTTCAAGTGATTCTCCTGTGTCAGCTTCCTGAGTAGCGGGGATTATAGGTACATGCCACCAAGCCTAGCTAATTATTGTATTTTTAGTAGAGACAGGGTTTCACCATGTTGGCCAGGATGGTCTCGATCTCTTGACTTCATGAGCTACCGTGCCTGGCCTGATTTTTTATTTCTACCAGGTACAGCCAATAAATACAAACATCACACCACTGTCTCCTGTCACCATCATTTCATTTAACAAAAGGATATTTACACTCAAACAGTTGGAAAGAACAGAATCTCTCAGAATAAATTTTATTTTTTATTTTTTTGAGTTGGAGTCTTGCTCTTTCACCAGTCTGGAGTGCAGTGGGACGATCAATCTTGGCTCACTGCAACCTCCGCCCCCTTGGATCTAGTGATTCTTCTGCCTCAGCATCCTAAGTACCTGGGACTACAGGCGCACCACCACACCCAGCTAATTTTTGTATTTGTAGTAGAGATGGGGTTTCACCATGTTGGCCAGGATGGTCTTGATCGCTTGACCTCGTGATCTACCCGCCTCGGCCTCCCAGAGTGCTAGTATTACAGGCATGAGCCACTGCACCCAGCCAGAATAAAAGATCTTTAAATGGAATCATTTAGTTATATTGAAAAGTTTACTTTCAGACCAGCTTGGCTAACATGGTGAAACCCTGTCACTACTAAAAATATAAAATTGACTAGGCGTGGTGATATGCACCTGTAATCCAAGCCACTCCAAAGGCAGAGGCAGGCGAATCACTTGAATCCGGGAGGCAAAGGTTGCAGTAAGCACAGATGGTGCTATTTTACTCCAGCTGGGCTACAAGAGCAAAACTTCATCTCAAAAAAAAAAAAAGTTTATTTTGTGTCCTTACTTTCTCCCATTTTCTCATAAATCGGTGAAAATTCTGCAAACTTACACCAGCCTGCCAGCTAACACTAAGTTAGCCCTCCCTGACCCCTTGGTTTGGTAAACTGAGCTCAAATCTAAGGGATTGGGCAGTGGGGGGAGGCTTCTGGCTCTCCCAGTTCTTAAACTTGTGGCCTTATGTTCATGGTGCCTCAATTTCTTATGTTAAATCGGAATTTTTACACCTACTTAGGGGTTGGCTCACCTGTAATCCCAGCACTTTGGGAGGCTGATACCTGGCAGATCTCTTCAGCTCAGGACTTTCAGACCAGCTTGGGCAACAGGGCAAAACCGTCTCTCAAAAAAATACAAAAATTAACCGGGCATGGTGGTGCATGCCTCCAGTTCCAGCTTCTTGGGAGGTTGAGGTGTGAGGATCACTTGATCCCAGGAGGCTGAGGCCACTGTGGGGTGAGCCATGATGGTGCCACTCTACTCCAGCCTGAGTGGTAGAGAGAGATCCTGTCTCAAAAAACAAACATCAAACAAACCTACTTTGACAGATGAATGTTAGGATGAAAAATGATTACATATATGTTCCTGAAATAAAGTCTGTCCTCAGTTATAGCTGTTACAATTGATTGGAGATGTTACTTTTTTTTTTCAATGTTTGATAATAAATGCCTTTAAGTATAAGTTTCTTGTATATAGTTATTTATATGTTTAAATGTTAATTGTTTTAATGTATTTTATTGCTGATCATGGCATAACATAAAGATGTGTTCATTTAAAACACTTTTGAAGTTGTTCAAGAGAAGCTAATATGCAGAATATTCTTTTTTTTTTTTTTTGAGACAGAGCCTTGCTCTGTCAACGAGGCTGGAGTGCAGTGGTGCGATCTTGACTCACTGGAACCTCCACCTCCCAGGTTCAAGCGATTCTCTTGCCTCAGCCTCTCAAGTAGCTGGGGTTACAGGCACCCACCACCATGCCCGGCAAATTTTTGTGTTTTTAGTAGAGACAGGGTCCCACCATGTTGGCCAGACTGGTCTTGAACTCCTGACCTCAGGTGATCCACCCACCTTGGCGGATGACTCAGAGGTTCCTAAAAAGTCATCAAACCAGATGACACAAAACTCAAATGACATTTCACTTTGTTTTGGTTTATTCTGTTTGAGATAAGAGTGCAATGGGCATCCAACTAATCTTTTCTGGAATCTTTTGTAGAGATGGGGTTTGTCTCTGATGTTCAGGCTAGTCTTAAACTCCTGGACTCAGGTGACCTGCCCACCTTAACCCCCCAAAGCACTGAAATTACAGGCCTGCACTGTGTAATTTGCCACATGACACAGCCCAATAACAAAGAAGAAACCCCACGGGTCCAGTGTCTATTCCTATGGGTGGATTGATGGCTGGGAAATCCCAGGAGGAGCCAAAAGAGCAGCCATGGCACCCCCCAGGTCCTGGTCCTCTCAGGGTGCCCTGAGGTGACCAGTACAGAAGTGGGTGTGGCTTAGGGCTGGGGGAGGGAAGAGGTTGGGGATGTGGTGGGATCTGAGTTGGGGAGGGGGACAGGAGAAGGGGAGGGAAGGGAAGGGGGGGATATTGGGCACCTGGAGGAGGGGGTCTGGGAAAGGATCTCTTTCAAACGAAATCTTCAAAGGCATGTGGGAGGTTCAGCTACAAGTCAGGGAGAAAGTCTATTAGGGAAGCCATAGGACACTCAGGGCCAGAAAGCAGGAAGCTCAGGAGCAATTAGATGGAGACCAGGGCTCTGGTTTCTGCCACACCTTCTCCTGTCTGGGCACTGCCTAAGCAACCCTAGGGCTTTATACTCCCCCTCCACCAATCCTAGCCCCAGAACGTGGTACCTCACAGTGGACTCCAAGGAGCACTCACTTCCTCCAATGCCCCTACCCCATCTCAGCACCCCCATGTGCCTCCCAAGGCTCTCTGGAACCTTCACAGACCAGATTTCTGGTCTTCCCCACCAGCTCCCTGTCCCTGCTTCTGGGCGGCTTCTTCCTTCCTGAGCTCCCAGGGTTTCTCATGGTCAGTCTTGGCTGCAAAACATAAGAAACAAATGGTGGCAGGATGGCAGGAAGAAACTCACACACAAGCAGAGTGGGAGGCTCCACAGCCCCCTCTCAGCCATTCATATTCTAAGCAACAAAACATCAGAAGGATGAGGAAAGTCCCAATAGTAAACCATCTCTGTCACATCCATTCAGTGATCCATCTATCATCCTGTATCTTGCCAACAAATGTTGAGCTACACTGGTTTAAGCATGCATGGTACATTTACAAAAATTAATCCAACTTATTTTGTTCTTCAAGCAAATCTCAATGTATTTCAGACAAATCCAATCACACATCAGGTTTCTGATCACAGAATTGTGCTAGAAGTCAATGATTAAAAGCTAATCAAAAATTATTATATGCTTGGAAATTCAAAGTGCTTTTATAAAATATGAGTAGAAGAAAGAATTCAAAGTAAAACAAGACTGGCTTTACACTCAGTGAGAAGATCATAACATGGCAATCAAATGGCTCCCTCTGGCCAGGGAATTCTATGTGGCACAAGGTTGTGTGGTCTCAAATCACCTCTAACACACCTAGACATGTTAACATCTGAAACAAGGTGATGGTGTCACTTATCTATATTATCTTACTGCCTGTGAAGGTGGACTTTTAATTCTGAATCCTAATGAGGGGGAGAAAACCAAGTTGACTCTCATGGTTGAGCTCCCAGGGATGTCCAAGGAATCTGTGCATTTTGAGAGACAAGGTTATTCAACCTCTCTTCTGGGGGGATTTGGCCACAATACCCAGAGGGATCGGCAGCATCATGAGTGATGGCTAGGGAGTGCCAAGCTGATGAGCAGGACCCAGGGGTCTGGTGACCAGGTCAGACCCCTACTGTCCATTATCTTTCCTGGACCCATCCTCAGCTAAATGTCCAAAAGGCCTGCTTCTGCCTAATCACACAGAGTGTGCTCAGATGTCCTCGGGCCTCTTGCAGCTGAAAATTGCTGCTTTAAATTTCGTTACAATTTACTATGAAATAAAGTTATTGTAAACTGCAAATATTTTATTCATGCTACAAATGGAAAGCCGATGCCTTTATTATAAATAGAAAAACAACCCTGAGACACAAGGAAAACAAAACCAAAACAGGGATAACACAACTATGGCATTTAATTCTATTCATATGCTCTCACCTGCATAAAGAGCCCCAGATTTGGGTTGTCTTGGTTGTAAAAGGAGAGACCGAGTAAGTGGATGTTGAAGTCAGATTAGCTCAAAAGTGAATGGCAAAGTGTACAATGATGTCCATGAAGGGTTGCTGGGGTCACCTTGATCATAGCCCAAGCAGAGATAGGGTAAGGAAGGAGATGTGAGCAGAAGTTGGGGCCTCCAACTGGGGAGGTGATTCATGCAGCCCAGGAAAGACTCCCGAAAGTTAGGGTCGACCTCCCTTGCAGGCAGTTTCTTCATGGAGGCAAGGCCAGGCACCTTAGATTTGAGGCGAGCTGTGTGACGCTGGGCTGGTTTCCTTCCACACAATGGGAGTGTCAATGTCTGTGTCAAAGACTGTCTGAGGACAGGAATAAGCAATCTGTTTAGCACCTGTGTACTGAGTGTCATCACCTCCCAGGGACATCTTTCCTTCCAAAGCTGGCACCTTGGAAGGTCCTTGGCCACTAAAGGCAATGTTGATGATAACAGCAGCAAATCATCATTTATGGCTGATGATGGAGGGCCAGGGGTTAGGGCTCCTAGGTCCTTGATAAGAATGAAGGTCTGGGGACTCCTGGGGACAGCTGAGTGAGTCCTGTAGGACTCCTGGGTCCCCAGGGGCCAGGTCTGTCTTCAGTGGCACTGGGCCTAGGCTGGGATGCTGAGGCAGCCACTGGAGCATCAACAGGACAAACAGCCACAGAGGCAGTGGATCCATCAGAGGTGGCAGGTATAGGATCATCTGTCCACCAAGTAGAGTCACCAAGCCTGGCTGACCACTGCCCCATAGATGATGCCCTGTCCCTTGCCTCATACTTTGACAGGGCAGCGGCTGGCATCTGGGGCCTCACGGGGCATCACTCTAAGACCTCTGTGTCCTGGTTATTAAATGAGCACTTAAGTCACCCAGGGTCACTGGAACAAAGAGGAAGAATCAGGCCCCACGATTTTTTGGGACCGTGTTTAGCACAGGAAAATGCACAGAATGTGTGCATGAGATGGGGAACTGTTTGTGTGGGAGCCAATATTTTATGACCTCCAGCCCTAATCTGAGCACTCTCTCGTGCAATCTGAAAGAAACAGGAGTCTTGCAGGAAAGATAGTGCCTGGATTTAACTTAAAGGAACTAAAATCCTGAATGCTCACACTCCTGATATCCTTCCAAATCAACTCTCAATGCTCCCATTTTCTCCATTGTCATATAAGGTAAGTGAGGCAGTCAGAGATTTACTAACTCAGTGTCACTCAGCTGATTCTGAGTTCATATTGGTCATAGCTGAACAAACTGCTTTTTCTGAAGTTTACCCTGTTTGCTGCTGCTGATTTTGTACAGCTCTGCGACAAACTCCACCTGGTTGAGGATAAAGCAAATCTGAGGTGACTCCATCCTGCTGTCATTTCCCATCAATTCCCCACTCTCCTCCTCTGCCCCTCCACAGTCTCCCACACAGGCTGACACCATATGGTGGCCCTAATGGAGTCCAAGTATTTCAGGTTCTCCTCCGGGCCTCTTGAAGGTGGAGGTAATTATGGGATTGCTTTGACTCAGGAGATGTGAGTGGAAGTGAAATGTGTCACCTCAAGGCAAAAGAGTTGGAAGCCGTTGAGACTGGCCACCCTTTCCCTCATCTCTTAGAGCCGCTGATAGGTCCCATGTAGAGGCTGCTTCTTTATTTTGGTGGCAGATGAGGGGATGTGGAACACAGAGCCCAGGAGAGCCATGGAGGATGTGCAGCATGATCAGAAAAAGTCTTCGGTGTTGTAAATTTTCATTTTTGGATGCTGCTTATTACCTACAATGATACCTGGTCCATCGTAGCAGGTACTCACCATCTATTCCGTGCTCTGTGAAGCAGACTAGCCTACCGTCAGAACATAAACTGGTTGAAAGGCACATGTAAGTTTCAGTTCCAGCTCTGCCTCTTATTAACTGCAACCTCAGGCATTTAACTTTCAGTCTGAGCCTTAGTTTCAACTCTGGAAAATGGGTTGGTTATACTGCTTCAGGTTGTGGAGAGAATGAAACGAAATCAAAATGCATGTAGAGCATTGAGTCCAGGGCCTGGCACACACAGTGAGTACTTTATATTAGCCATGGAACTTCATAATGCATATTGATTGTCAGTATTCAGACAATGTGGCAAAGTATTACCAAAAAAAGTAAACATTTGTATATGTATTTTTTCAATCTTTATTTAAACAGATAGGATTAAACTATGAATATTCTTTCATATCCAGTGTTTTTCTCTTAATAGTGATTGCTAAAAATTTTTTCATCTCGGGCTCACCACGATGGCTCACACCTGTACTCCCAGAACTTTGGGAGTCTAAGGCAGGTGGATCACAAAATCAGGAGTTTGAGACCAGCTTGGCCAATATAGTGAAACCCCTGTCTCTACTAAAAATACAAAAAGTAACCAAGCGTGGTGCATGCACCTGTAGTACCAGCTACTTGAGAGGCTGAGGCAAAAGAAATGCTTGAACCTGAGAGGTGGGGGCTGCAGTGAGCCAAGATCGTGTACATATATATATACACACACACACACACATACACATATAATCTCAGAAACAAAAGATCTTATGAAATCATTTTAAATGCCAAGATAATGTTTAATTTAATGAATAATTTAATTATTACTGTTGGACTTTTTGTAGATTGCACAGAGCATTCAAAACAAATGAAGGAGAATTAAAAAGTATAACATGTTGTAAAATAAATGGGATTTTAAAATTTTATTAAAAATATAGAACTATATATGTAATATAAAATGCATTTCTAATTATGAATCATGTTAAAAATAGTTTAGAAGCTGCTGATTTTGATTTCTGTTTCAAATTTTGCAAAATAATTTTTTTTTTCTTTTTTAAAGACACAGTCTCTCTCTGTCACCCAGGCTGGAGTACTGTGGTGCAATCTCGGCTCACTTCAATTTCTGACTCCCAGGTCCAACCGATTCTCCTGCCTCAGCCTCCCAACTAGCTGAGACTACAGCCATGTGCCACCTTGCCCTGCTAATTTTGTGTTTTTAGTAGAGACAAAGTTTCTCTATGTTCGTCAGGCTGGTCCTGAACTCCTGACCTCACGTGATCCACTCGACTCAGCCTCCCAAAGTTCTGGGATTACAGGCATGAGCCACAACTCCTGCCTAAATTTTGTAGGATAATAAATAGCCTTTTGAAGTACCACTGGGCACTTGTCTGGTTGTTTTTCTTTAGGTTAACATGCCAGCAATGATTCTTTTTGAGTTTCTGACCAAGGCAGTGGGTTTTATCCAAATAAGACAAGGACTCCACCCTATCTCTAAGCCACTTACATGAAAGGAAAAAGCCAGTACTGTGACTGCCTACACTTCCCCCAGCATGATCACCTGTGAGACGTGGGGCAGCAGAGACCCAGGAACTGTTCAAGGGTACAGGGCCCCATCTGTGTGCGCTCACTCACCTTCCTCAGGTACTCGCATGGGGGATGGCACTGACTTTAAGTGCTGCTGCAGCTCCTTGGTGAGCTGGCCCTGGTCATGGGACAGGAGCTGTGGGGTCAGGACAATAGAGGGCTTCACCACCTGCAGAATAGGAACAGAAACTCATGATGAGGGCCAATCTATTAGATAATTAACTTTTTAAAAAGTCTCTTGAATGAGTGGAAAAACAAGGCGATGCTTGAGCCTGTGGTGGTCAGGAGCATGGGGGCCTCAGAAAAGGTCAGAACCAAGTTCAAACTCCTGTACTTTGGATTTCTACTTCAGGCCATGCAAAACTTTTTTACCCCTCTTCACCTCAGTTTCCTTTCGTGTGAAATGGAAAGAATTTCATTCCTCATTCAGTTTCTGTCAAGGATTCTAAAACACCCAACTCATTTAAATGCATCATTATTTCTGTCATAACTAGTGGGATCAATTTCACTGATATTGGATATATAGTTCTGTGCCTGAAACCTACAAAAGGGAAAATCTTATGTCTACAAAGTGTCAGTGATTTGTCATTGCTATATTATTAATCATAACTGTATTTAACCACACAAGGCCTTGGACATGGCTGGTGCTCAGTACACACTTGCTCAATCAACGCATATGGGCTCTGCAGCCACTGTTAGGTTCTATTCAGCCTCCACCACTTACTAGCTGAGTGATCTAGGCAAGATAATTCATGTCTTTATGTCTCCATGGCCTTCTCTATACGAGATAGATAATAAGAATCCCCAGCTCCTTAGGTTGTTGCCAGGGGTGAGTGATTTGGCAAATAGTAGGGGCTTGTTAAACATTAGATGTGATGAACTCCTTCCAGATCTTCGTTTGCAGAGCCACAGAAGAGGTCATAGTGCCACCTGGTGACCGTAGAGTGTAAGTACACTTGATCACCAACATGCTCTCCCTCCACCATAGGTACAAGACTGGGTAGTTACCTCCTGGAGGTTTCTGCTGCATCTGCCTTCTCAGAGCTCATGTAAAGACTTGTATTTCCTCCTTGCATTTCCACAGATGGTATTCAGGTTGCCCAACACAGCTGGGTGATCCACACAGGGCAGTGACTGCCTGTGCCAGCCCTGTGAAGTAGCCAGAGGATCATTATTCCTTTCTTGTAAAGCTCTGGGCAGATGCCAGGGCTGGGGTAACCCTTGCCCTCAAGTTTCTTGCTTTGAAGGGTCACATTTTCTTTTGGCAAGGAAGGCAAAGGTCACAGGAAACCAGAGACCTGTGACCTCTCTGTGCCATGGGTTCAAACTATAAAGACCTGAACACTCTATGCTAAAAGCCCAAGATTCTGGTGCTCCCCAAGGCTTCTCACCTCATGGCCTCTGCTGAGGGAAGATGAGCTTTGGGAGCTTGTAGCAAGCAGTCTCCTCAGCACAAAACCTCTTGTAAACTTCAAACTGTGTCTAAAACATTCATGCACATTTTGCATACTGTTTCCCATATGTCAGCATGTTAAAAAAAAAAAAACAAACAAAAAAACCACAATTTCCTAAATATGTGAGAGAAATGGATATTGTAGAACAATGTGACTTTTAAAAACATGTTATTTAGGCCGGGCATGATGGTTCATGCCTGTAATCTCAGCACTTTGGGATGCTGAGGTGGGCAGATCACCTGAGGTCAGGAGTTAGAGACCAGCCTGACCAACAAGGAGAAACCTTGTATCTACTAAAAATACAAAATTGTCTGGGCGTGGAGGTATATCCCTGTAATTCCGGCTACTCGAGAGGCTGAGGCAGGAGAATCACTTAAACCTGGGAGGCGGAGGTTGTAGTGAGCTGAGATCATGCCATTGCACTCCAGCCTGGGCAACAAGAGCAAAACTCCATTTCAAAAAACAAACCAAAAAAACTGAGTCTCAGAATGGTGAAGCACTTTGTCTAATGTGATTCAGCTAGTAAGTGTTGAGACCTTGCATCTAATCAAAGCCCATCTCATTCTAAAGGCCATGCTATGTGTTCTCCGGCCCATGGAGAATAATTTTAATACAATCATTGACATTTCTGCACAACAATGTTTTTGTGTCAAGTCCAAGAGTGCCTCCTATACCTTCTATAACACTGGCATTCTGGTCACTAAAGATGCCATTCTAATGTGTAATCATGGAGATATGACCAAAGTCATTATGTGTGTACACCCATTATCCTGTACACATTCTTCCTTTTTCTGATGAAATTCAAGGACCCTTTTTGATTACTTAGCAAAACTGAGCTTTAAAGGGAATAAGGTTTCACCGGGTGCAGTGTCTGACACCTGTAATCCCAGCACTTTGGGAGGCTGAGGTGGGTGGATCACGAGGTCGAGAGATTGAGACCATCCTGGCCAACATGGTGAAACCCCATCTCTACTAAAAATACAAAAATTAGCTGGGCATGGTGGCACACACCTGTGGGTCTAACTACTTGGGAGGCTCAGAAAGGAGAATTGCTTGAATCAGGGATGCAGAGGTTGCAGTGAGCTGAGGTCATGCCACTGCACTCCAGCCTGGTGACAGAGCAAGACTCTACACACACGCACACACACACACGCACGCACACACACACATACACAAATACACACATGTATTAAAAGGGTTAAGGTTTTTATATCCATGAAAGTTTCTATATTGCCTTTGAAGTCTCTGGTTAAATGAATATTCTTCTAATAGTGACCTGTGATTTTGTTTTGATCAAGTCTTTTGAAACTTGACATCTTTGATGGGTTTCTCCAGCATCAAAATCCTAAATCAAGTCTTTTTGGCTTAAAATTAACCTTGGGATTTTTCAGCTGGGTCCCTCAGGGAGTATAAAGAATGTATTTCTCATCTTGTCAAAATATTAAATGATTCGATTTAGTTGGTAGATTGTGGGTGGGCATTGTCAAATGTGGTGATGCTGCGTGGGAGGGCATTGTCAAATGAGATGACATTAGATCTCATCTCAGTTATATTTTTGGGTATGTTGTTGATATACATGTTCAAAAAATTATATACATTTGTGCAAATTGAATATGTTATGACTTGTAATTTTGATTGTTAGGCTAAATATCTGCCAAAGTTATATTTGTATAAATGTGTTATTGATGTCTGGGCATGGTCACTCACGCCTGTAATCCCAGCATGTTGGGAGACAGAGACAAGTGGATCAAATGAGATCAGGAGTTCAAGACCAGCCTGACCAATGTGGTGAAACCCCGTCTCTACTAACATTAAAAAATTAGGCTGGTGTGGTATCAGGCACCTGTAATCCCAGCTACGCAAGAAGTTTAAACAGGAGAATCACTTGATCCCAAGAGGCAGAGGTTGCAGTGGTCTGAGATCACACCCATTGCACTCCAGCCTGGGCAACGAGAGTGAAACTCCATCAAAAAAAGAAAAGAAGTACAAAAATCAGCCTGGCGTGGTGGCATATGCCTGCAGTCCCAGCTACTCAGGAGGCTGAGACAGGAGAATTTCTTGAACCCAGGAGGTGGAGGTTGTAGTGAGCTGAGATTGTGCCATTGCACTCCAGCCTAGGCAACAGAACAAGACTTCATCTCAAAAAAGAATAACAAAAAAAGTTATTAATGTATTCAGAGGATTATATGAAATTTATATAAGTCTGGTGGTCCTGATGTGATGCTGTCAGTCAGGATTCTGGTTACTCTCTTAAAATGCTGCACATAAGACTACTAACTAAATTTTCTTGTGGATTGGAAACGTTCAGCAGATTTTCATCATAACTATTGATTCCATCATCCATATTTACTGTTTTGAATTCTCTAAAAATATCTGTAATCAGCAACATTCCAAATTCAAATTTTCTTTTTCTTTTCTTTTTTAAGATGGAATCTCACTCTGTCACCTATGCTGGAGTGCAGTGGTAACATCTCGGCTCACAGCAACCTCTGTCTCCTGGGTTCAAGCGATTTTCCTGCCTCAGCCTCCCAAGTAGCTGGGACTACAGGCGCCTGCCACCATACCTAGCTAATTGATGACAGTTGAGGCAGGGTTTCACCATGTTGGCCAAGCTGGTCTCTAACTCCTGACCTCATGATCTGCCACCCACCTCAGCCTCCCAAAGCCCTGGGATTACAGCCGCGAGCCACCATGCCTGGCCCCCAAATTTGCTTTTCATGGAAAAAAACTCTACCGTGTCCTCTTGAACACAGGATTCTGATAACTCACAACAATGAACTACCCAGGCTTCACCACTATGTAATATAGGCATGTCAGAAACTCACAGGTACACACCTACAATACATTAAAAATAAATTTTTTTAGAAAAATTAAAGCCGCAGGCCCAGTGGCTCATGCCTGTAATCTTAGCACTTTGGGAGGCCAAGGCAGGCAGATCACTTATTGTCAGGAGTTCAAGACAAGCCTGGCTGACACAGTGAAACCCCATCTCTACTAAAAATACAAAACTTAGCCAGGCATGGTGGTGCATGCCTGTAATCCTAGCTACTGGGGAGGCTGAGGCATGACAATTGCTTGAACCTGGGAGCCAGAGGTTGCAGTGAGCCAAAATTGTGCCACTGCACTCCAGCCTGGCCAACGGGAGCAACACTCCATCTCAAAAAATAAATGAACTTAAGCCCCTGTATGGCCCAAGGGAGGTTGGCACCAGTGTGGCCTGATATAATGGTGCCATGTAACTGTTCATTTCAGTTGGGACATGGGGAAACTTCTGCCACCTGCCAGGCTCTGGCCCAATGTAAAGCTAAAGTCTAGAGGGCTGGGGGTTGTGGGAGACAGGACTGTCACCCCAGGATTATCAGAGAGAGAGGGGCTCCTGGCTCTTATTTCTGCAGAAGCCACTATACTGACAGGTCCCTCACTCCAAGGAGCCTCCTGCACTTGCCCACAGCTTTCTTTGGTTTCACTTCCAGTTTCTTAGGGCTGTCCTTCCCTACTGTGGGTCCCTCCACTCCCCACTCAAGATCTGGGCACTGGTGGTGCTAGACATCTTGTGCCCTGTCCAAGGCTGGTAGATAAGAAATGACCCTTGTCTCTGTCAAGGTCATAATCATCCACACCCAGGTGGGGTGATCCCACCTCTGGGAGGTGTCTTGCAGAAGCGCTGCCAGGAGTGTGAGGTGGCTTGCCTCCACAAGCTGTGTGCGCAGCAGCATGGGGTGGCCAGGGAGTTGCAGGGCATCCCACACTATAACCCATGAGGCCGCCTCTATGGACTGATGGGGGATCAGTGCAGGGTGGTAAGGGCTAGGGCCAGGTCTGAAGGGAAAATGGGCTCACGTTCACGTGAGTGAGAAAGGCCGTGTATGTGTCCAGGTGTGTCAGGTCATGCAGAGCATATCTTGAAAGGCACACAAGTGATGAATCAAAGAGGTTGCCTCAGGCAAGATCACTGGGATCTGGCAATGGGGTGGGAGGGAAACCAGTTTTTTGTTGTGAAGTCATTGGATGCTTTGAATTTTTGTTTAAATCATGTGCATGCATAATTGTTTATCCCCCCAACCCCACCTCCGCTCCAAGAACAGAAGAAAAGAAAGACAGTTTGTTTCTTAAACTAGTTTGCTGGAAGGCTGGACATCCTATTTTGCTTGTTTTCCTGGAGATTTAGGTTAAAATTAATTAGGGCTTTTGAGTCAGACTGTCTGGGTTCAAGGCCTGGCTGCCCCATTTTGTAGCTTCTCGGACAAGTTGCTTAACTTCTGTGAGCTTTTATTTTCTCTCCTGTAAAATGGCACAATATTATTGACATTATTATTATTTTTTATTTTTTTTTTAAATTTTTTATTGGATTTTAGGTTTTGGGGTACATGAGCAGAGCATGCAAGACAGTTGCATAGGAACACACATGGCAGTGTGCTTTTCTTTCTTTCTCCCCTTCACCCACATTTGGCATTTCTCCCCAGGCTATCCCTCCCCACCTCCCCCTCCCTCTGGCCCTCCCCTTTTCCCCCCAATAGACCCCAGTGTTTAGTACTCCCCTTTCTGTGTCCATGTGTTCTCATTTTTCATCACCCACCTATGAGTGAGAATATGCGGTGTTTCATTTTCTGTTCTTGTGTCAGTTTGCTGAGGATGACGTTCTCCAGATTCGTCCATGTCCCTACAAACGACACAAAGTCATCATTTCTGATTGCTGCATAATATTCCATGGTGTATATGTGCCACATTTTTCCAATCCAGTCTATTATCAATGGGCATTTTGGTTGATTCCAGGTCTTTGCTATTGTAAACAGTGCTGCAATGAACATTCGTGTGCATGTGTCCTTATAGTAGAACGATTTATAGTCTTTTGGATATATACCCAGTAATGGGATTGCTGGGTCAAATGGAATTTCTATTTCTAAGGCCTTGAGGAATCGCCACACTGTCTTCCACAATGGTTGAACTAATTTACACTCCCACCAACAGTGTAAAAGTGTTCCTTTTTCTCCACATCCTCTCCAGCATCTGTTGTCTCCAGATTTTTTAATGATCGCCATTCTAACTGGCGTGAGATAGTATCTCAATGTGGTTTTGATTTGCATCTCTCTGATGACCAGTGACGATGAGCATTTTTTCATATGATTGTTGGCCTCATATATGTTTTCTTTCGTAAAGTGTCTGTTCATATCCTTTGCCCACTTTTGAATGGGCTTGTTTGTTTTTTTCCTGTAAATCCGTTTGAGTTCTTTGTAAATTCTGGATATCAGCCCTTTGTCAGATGGGTAGACTGCAAAAATTTTTTCCCATTCTGTTGGTTGCCGATCCACTCTAGTGACTGTTTCTTTTGCCGTGCAGAAGCTGTGGAGTTTGATTAGGTCCCATTTGTCTATTTTGGCTTTTGTTGCCAATGCTTTTGGTGTTTTGTTCATGAAGTCCTTGCCTACTCCTATGTCCTGGATAGTTTTGCCTAGATTTCCTTCTAGGGTTTTTATGGTGCCAGGTCTTATGTTTAAGTCTTTAATCCATCTGGAGTTAATTTTAGTGTAAGGTGTCAGGAAGGGGTCCAGTTTCTGCTTTCTGCACATGGCTAGGCAGTTTTCCCAACACCATTTGTTAAACAGGGAATCCTTTCCCCCTTGCTTGTTTTTGTCAGGTTTATCAAAGATTGTATAGTTGTAGATGTGTTGTGTTGCCTCCGGTGCCTCTGTTTTGTTCCATTGGTCTATACCTCTGTTTTGGTACCAGTACCATGCTGTTTTGATTACTGTAGCCTTGTAGTATAGTTTGAAATCCGGTAGTGTGATGCCCCCTGCTGTGTTCTTTTTGCTTAGAATTGACTTGGCTATGCGGGCTCTCTTTTGCTTCCATATGAAGTTCATGGTGGTTTTTTTCCAGTTCTGTGAAGAAACTCGATGGTAGCTTGATGGGGATAGCGTTGATTCTGTAAATTACTTTGGGCAGTATAGCCATTTTCACGATGTTAATTCTTCCTAACCATGAACATGGAATGTTTCTCCATCTGTTTGTGTCCTCTCTGATTTCGTTGAGCAGTGGTTTGTAGTTCTCCTTGAAGAGGTCCCTTACGTTCCTTGTGAGTTGTATTCCAAGGTATTTTATTCTTTTTGTAGCAATTGTGAATAGCAGTTCGTTCTTGATTTGGCTTTCTTTAAGTCTGTTATTGGTGTAGACGAATGCTTGTGATTTTTGCACATTGATTTTATATCCTGAGACTTTGCTGAAGTTGCTTATCAGTTTCAGGAGTTTTTGGGCTGAGGCGATGGGGTCTTCTAGGTATCCCCTTCTGGTACACCTATCAAACGTAGATTAGGTCTTTTCACATAGTCCCACATTTCTTGAAGACTTTGTTCATTCCTTTTTGTGCTTTTTTCTCTAATCTTGGTTTCTCGTTTTATTTCATTGAGTTGGTCTTCGACTTCAGATATTCTTTCTTCTGCTTGGTCAATTCGGCTATTGAAACATGTGCATGCTTCGTGAAGTTCTCGTATTGTGTTTTTCAGCTCCTTTAATTCATTCATATTCCTCTCTAAGTTATCCATTCTTGTTATCATTTCCTCATATCTTTTTTTAAGTTCCTTAGTTTCTTTGCATTGATTTAATACATGTTCTTTTAGCTCACAAAAGTTTCTCATTATCCATCTTCTGAAGTCTAATTCCGTCATTTCGTCACAGTCATTCTCCGTCCAGCTTTGCTCCCTTGCTGGTGAGGAGTTTTGGTCCTTTCTAGGCGGCGAGGTGTTCTGGTTTCGGGTGTTTTCCTCCTTTTTTCGCTGGTTTCTTCCCATCTTTGTGGGTTTATCCACTTGTCATCTGCGTAGTTGCTGACTTTTTGATTGGGTCTCTGAGTGGACACCCAGATTGTTGATGATGAAGTATTTCTGTTACTTGGTTTTCCTTCTACCAGCCTAGCCCCTTCGCTGTACGACTGCTGAGGTCCACTCCAGGCCCTGCTAGTCTGGGGTGCACCTCTAGCAGCTGTGGCACAGTGAGGGATGCTACCCGTTTCTTTTTCTGCTATCTTTGTCCCAGGATGCCTGCCAAATGCCAGTCTTTTGGATATAGAGGGGTCAGGGAGCTGCTTGAGGAGACAGTCTGTACTTTTTTGGAGCTCAATTGCTGAGCTGTGAGCTCTGTTGTTCATTCAGGGCTGTTAGGCTGCTATGTTTGATTCTGCTGCAACAGAACTCATTAAAAAAAACCCTTTTTTTCTCAAATGCTCTGTGTTGGGGGGTTCGGGCTTTATTTTTCGATGTCCGATGAGGTGTCCTGCCCAGCTAGAAGGCAGACTAGCCACTGTTTGGCTGCCAAGGCTCCGCCCTGCTGTTGTGTGATTCACCCTGTTTCTGCAGGCTCTGCTGTGGTCTCCGCCACGCCCCACGGCAGAGTCTCTTCGTTCTAGGGTGTTACCTCAGCAACGGCAGGCTGCATCAGCAGTGGGCGTGTATCTCAGTAGGGACGGGTTGCCTCGGCAACGGCTGGCTGCGTCAGCAGTGGGCGTGTATCTCAGTTGGGGCGGGTTGCCTTGGCAACGGCTGGCTGCATCAGCAGTGGGCGTGTATCTCAGTTGGGGCAGGTTGCCTCGGTAGTGGTGGACGCCCCTCCCCCACAGAGCGTCTCGGACCGTCTGCTCGGGATAGTTTGAAATTGCGGTTTTGTTCATCCCACTGGGTATCCCAAACGATCTGTCCCTGCAATCCCCTGGGCTGGCCTACTGTCCAAGTCTTGTTCAGTCTCAAGTCCAGCCCTCTCAAGTCTCAGGTTGCTGGTTCAACAGGGCACCCGGACAAGCGCGCCCTGTGGGGATTGCTGGGTAGGGCTGGCCGCCGCCGCCCCGGCTGCCGGCTTTGCCAGGCAGACCTACTGCCTGGCATCCTGTGTCTTTTTTATACTTGGGATTTTCCCATTCTGTGGGCAACAGAGATCAGTCTGGAAATGCAGCTCTGACTCACCATTTGCGGATTCAACAAGAGCTCCAATCCTCGACATTATTATTATTATTTGGAGACAGGATCTCCATCTCTCACCCCAGTTGGAGAGCAGTGGCATGGCGTGATCAAAGCTCGCTGCCGCCTCGACATCCTGGGCTTAAGTGATCCTCCCACCTCAGCCTCCTGAATAGCTGAGACTACAAACATGAACCATCATGTGCAGCTAATTTTTTTTTTTTTGAGACAGAGTCTTGCTCTGTCACCAGGTTGTAGTGTAGTGGTGCGATCTTGGCTCACTGCAACATCCACCTCCTGGGTTCAAGCAATTTTCCTGCCTCAGCCTCTCAAGTAGCTAGGACTACAAGCATGAGCCACCACACCTGGCTAACTTTTGTATTTTTAGTAGAGACAGAGTTTCACCATGTTGGCTATGATGGTCTCAATCTCTTGACCTCATGATCTGCCCACCTCAGCCTCCCAAAGTGCTGGAATTACAGGCATGAGCCACCACCATAGCCAATTTTTTGTAGAGACAGGAGTCTTGCTTTGTTGGCCAGGCTGGTCTCCAACTCCTGGGCTCAAGCAGTCTTCCTACCTGGGCCCCCTAAAATGCCAGGATTACTGGCATGAGCCACCCCCGCCATCAGCCTGATGTTAATATGTTGATATTAATGTGATACAAACAGTTCCTGCCTTATAGGCTTGTTGCGTGGCTTCAATGAGACAGTGCAGGGAGATGCCTGAGAAAGTGCCAGGCACCCCCATTACATGAAGGCAAGACTCAGCATCTACAGTACACTCCCACTGCTACAGGAGGTGGATTGGATGGAGATCTTCATGCCTATTTGCAGATGAGTAGGTTGAGGTTCAAAGTAACAAAGTCCTGGGGTAAGAGGCCTGGTTGGGGCCACTCATGCACTGGATCTATTAGTGACCTGCTGTGGGAACTTGGGATGGTACCTTCCCCTCATCAATGAATTGATGGGGTTAGAAAGGCTCTCCTGGGAATTGTGAAATGTGGGGTCTCCAAATGCTGGTGACAAGTGAGGTGGCAGCACCTCAGAGCCTGTTCCAGGCACCAGGGCCAGGCATCCACCCTCAGGCTTAGGGGTTTCCATCTGCATCCTTGGCCAGCACACCTGTTTTACCAAGTACACAACTTCCCTGGGGTCTTGTTCAGTAGAATCCAGATTCTGACCCAGAAGGTGCTCCCTGGAGAGGCCAGTGCTGTTGGTCCGAGGACCACACTTTGAGTAGCCAAGGTCTGAATTTGATGTGGGTCATGGTATACACCTGTGTAAAAAGCTATCAAGGCCAGACGCAGTGGCTAATGCCTGTAATCTCAGCATTTTGGGAGGCCAAGGTGGGTGGATCACCTGAGGTCAGGAGTTCAAGACCAGCCTGGCCAACGTGGTGAAACCCCTCTACTAAAAAATTTTTAGAAGGAGGATCCAAGTTGGCTGATTAGGAGCAGCTCAGGATTGCAGCTTCAAGCAAAAGCGTGGTGTGTGAGTGGACGCTGCATTTCCAGTTGGATTTTTATTGCCCACAGACCAGAAGATTCCCAGGCAAAGGAGCCACACGGGTCACCAGTGTGACTGTTCTTGCTGGTGTGGTAGGTCTCTGAACAAAATACGTGGGTCCAGGCATCATTTAGCTGGTGACTGGAGCTCCTGGGAGACAGAGTCATCCATTCAACTGATAAAAAGGGGACTGAAACAGGGAGCCAGGCCAGGAGATTCCCAGGCAAAAAATTGCCATGAATCTCCATGCAGCTGTTTCAGCCAGTGCAGAGGTTTGCTGCAAGGGAAATCACACAGATCCTGGTGCCTTTTCAATAGGTGACTGGAATGCCTGAGAGACAGAGTTGCTCATTCAGCCAATAAAAAAGGGACTGAAACAGGGAGACAAGCCAGGAGATTCCTGGGCAAAAAAGTGCCATGAGCCTCCAGCAGCTGTTTCAGCCAGTGCAGCGGGTCTACACACAGGAAATCACACAAATCCAGGTGCCGTTTCAACTGGTGACTGGGATGCCTTGGAGACAGAGTCAACCATACAACTAAAAAAAAAGGGGTGGGGGGTCTATGACAGAGAGCCAGGTTATCAGGCTCGGCCAGTCCCATCCCCACAAAAAACAATCTGAGACACTCTGTATTGAGAGTTTTACAGCAAGCACAGCTGAACTTGGGGTGGTCCAGCTCTGTGGGGGAGCGGTGTTTACCATTACCGAGGCAGTCCACCACTACCAAGGTAGTCCACTATTGTTGAGGCAGCCTGCCATTGCCAAGGCAGTTCTAACTATACTCCTATAAACAGGACTGCAGGAAAGTTCACATGGCAGCTGGATGGAGCCCACAGCAGCTCAGCAAAGCCT
This sequence comes from Callithrix jacchus, assembly GCF_049354715.1. Taxonomy (NCBI): domain Eukaryota; kingdom Metazoa; phylum Chordata; class Mammalia; order Primates; family Cebidae; genus Callithrix; species Callithrix jacchus. The sequence continues at coordinate 2,341,187 of NC_133511.1, read as the reverse complement.
CTGCAGGCACACTGTGACTAGGCTGCCTCCTTACTGGGCAGGGCAGCCCTGATAAAAGGTAGCAGCATGACAGAAACTTATAAGTAAAGCCCTAACTCCCTGGGGCAGAGCACCTGGGGTTAAAAAAAAAAAAAGGTGTTTATGAGTTCTGCTGCAGCAGACTTAAACGTACCTGCCCAGAAGCTCTGAATGGAACAATGGAGCTCACAGCTCAGCACTTGAGCTCCTATAAAGGACAGACTGTCTCCTCGAGTAGCTCCCTGACCCCCATATATCCAAAGAATCACCTCATAAAGGAGAGCTCAGACACATCTGGCAGGTATCCTTCTGGGACAAAGCAGAAGAAGAAACTGGCAGCAACCCTTACTATTCTGCAGCCACTGCAGCTGATCCCCAGGCAAGCAGGGCCTGGAGTAGACCTCAGCAGTCCTACAGCATAGGGGCCTGATGGTTAGAAGGAAAAGTAAGAAACAGAAAGAAATAACTTCATCATCAGCAAACTGGACGTCCACTCAGAGACCCAATCTGAAAGTCAATGACTACAAAGATGGAAAGAAACCAGCACAAAAAGGATGAAAACACCTGAAACCAGAATGCCTCTCCCCCTACAAGGGATCACAACTCCTCACCAGCAAGGGAACAAGGCTGGATGGAGAATGAGTGTGATGAATTGACAGAAACAGGCTTCGCAAGGTGGATAATAAACTTCTGTGAGCTAAAAGAACATTTTCTAACCCAATACAAAGAAACTAAGAATGTTGTAAAAATGTTTGATGAAATGCTAATGAGAATAAACAGCTTAGAGGGGAATGTAAGTGAATTGATGGAGCTGAAAAACACAACATAAGAACTTTGCGAAGTATACACAAGTTTCAACAGCTGAATTGATGAAGCAGAAGAAAGGATATCAGAGGTTGAAGATCAACTCAATGAAATAAAATGAGAAGGCAAGATTAGAGAAAAAAGGGTAAAAAGAAATGAATAAAATATCCAAGAAATATGGGACTATGTGAAAAGACCTAACCTACGTTTGATAGATGTACCTGAATATGATGGAGAGAATGAATTCAAAATGGAAAATACTCTTCAGGATATTATTCAGGAAAACTTCCCCAATCTAGCAAGGCAGGCCAATATTCAAAGCCACGAAATACAGAGAACATTACAAAGATATTTCTTAAGAAGAGCAACCCTAAAACCCATAATTGTCAGATTCACCAGGGTTGAAATGAAGGAGAAAATGCTAAGGGCAGCCAGAGAGAAAGGTCGGGTTACCCACAAAGAGAAGCCCATCAGACTCACAGCACATCTCTCAGCAGAAACCTTACAAGCCAGAAGAGAGTGGGGGCCAATATTCAACATCCTTAAAGAAAAGAACTTTCAACCCAGTATTTTGTATGCAGCCAAACTAAGCTTCATAAATGAAGGAGAAATAAAATTCTTTATGAACAAGCAATTACTCAGAGATTTCATCACCACCAGGCATGCTTTACAAGAGCTCCTGAAAGAAGCACTAAACATAGAAAGAAACAACTAGCACCAATGACTCCAAAAATGTACCAAATGGTAAAGAGCCTCAACACAATGAAGAAACTGCATCAACTAATGGGTAAAACAGTCAGCTAGCATCAAAATGGCATGATCAGATTCATACGTAACAATATTAACCTTAAGTGTAAATGGGCTAAACACCACAGTCAAAAGACACAGACTGGCAAGTTAGGTAAAAAGCCAAAACCTATTGGTGTGCTGTATCCAGGAAACCCATCTCACATGCAAGAATACACACAGGCTCAAAATAAAGCAATGAAGGAAAATTTACCGAGCAAATGGAGAGCAAAAGCAGGAGTTGCAATTCTTGTCTTTAATAAAATAGACTTTAAACCAACAAAGATCAAAAGAGACAAAGAAGGATGTTACATAATGGTAAAAGGATCAATGCAAGAAGAAGAGCTAATGATCCTAGATATATACGCAACCAATACAGGAGCACCCAGATATATAAAGCAAGTTCTTAATGACTTATAAAGAGAGTTAGGCTCCCACACAATAATAGTGGGAGACTTTAACACCCCACTGTCAATATTAGATCAACGAGACAGAAAATTAACAAGGATATCCAGGACTTGAACTCAGACCTGGACCAAGCAAACCAAATAGACATTTACAGAACTCACCACCCCAAATCCACAGAATATACGTTCTTCTGAGCATCACATCATACCTACTCTAAAATTGATCACATGATTGGAAGTAAATCACTTCTCAACAAATGCAAAAGAATGGAAATCATAACAAACAGTCTCTGAGACCACAGTGCAATCAAGTTAAAACTCAAAATTCAGAAACTAACTGAGAACCACACAGCTTCATGGAAACTGAGCAACTGGCTCTTGAATGTTCCCTGGATAAACCATGAAATGAAGGCAGAAATAAAGATGTTCTTTGAAACCAGCGAAAATGAAGACACAACATACCAGAATCTCTGGGGCACATTTAAAGCAGTGTCTGGAGGAAAATATTTAGCAATAAATGCCCACATGAGAAGCAAGGACAGATCTAAAATTGATACCCTACTGTCAAAATTGAAAGAGCTAGAGGAGCAAGATCAAAAAAACTCAAAACCTAGCAGAAGACGAGAAATAACTAAGATCAGAGCAGAGCTGAAGGAGATAGAGACATAAAAAACCCTTCAAAAAAATCAATAAATCCAGGAGCTGATTTTTCAAAAAGATCAACAAAATAGACCACTAGCCATATTAATTAAAAAAGAGAGAATAATCAAATAGATGCAATTATAAACAATAAAGGGGATATCACCACAGAGTCCACAGAAATACAAACCATCATCAGTGATTATCACAAACAACTCTGTGCACATAAACTAGTAAACCTGGAAAAAATGGATAAATTCCTGAATCCTTGCATCCTCCCAAGCCTACACCAGAAAGAAGTCAAAACCCTGAATAAACCAATAACAAGAGCTGAAGTTGGGGCAGCAATGAATAGCCTACTACCCAAAAAAAGCCCAGGTCCTGATGGGTTCACAGCTGAATTCTACCAGACATACAAAGAGGAGCTGGTACTATTCCTTATGAAACTATTCCAAACAATCCAAAAAAAGGGAATCCTTCCCAAATTATTTTGTGAGACCAACATCATCCTGATACCAAAATCCGGCAGAGACTCAACAAGAAAAGAAAACTTCAGGCCAATATCCATGATGAACATAGATGCAAAAATCTTCAATAAAATACTGGCAAACAGATGGCAACAGCACATCAAAAAGCTTATCCACCATGATGAAGTAGGCTTCATCCCAGGGATGCAAGGCTGGTTCAACATACACAAGTCTATAAACATAAATCACCACATACACAGAACCAGAGACAAAAACCACATGATTATTTCAATTGATGCAGAGAAGGCCTTTGACAAAATTCAACAGCCTTTATGCTAAAAACCCTCAATAAACTAGGTATTGATGGAATGTATCTCAAAATAATAAAAGCTATTTATGACACACCAACAGCCAATATCTTACTGAATGGGCAAAAACTGGAAGCATTCTCTTTGAAATCTGGCACTAGACAAGTATGCCCTCTCTCACCACTCATATTCAATATAATATTGGAAGTTCTAGCCATAGCAGTCAGGCAAGAACAAGAAATAAAGTGTATTTGAATAGGAAAGGAGGAAGTCAAATTGTCTCTATTAGCAGACAACATGATTGTATATTTAGAAGACCCCATCGTCTCAGCCCAAAATCCCCTGAAACTGATAAGCAACTTCAGCAAAGTCTCAGGATACAAAATCAATGTGCAAAAATCACAAGCATTCCTATACATCAATAACAGACTTAAAGAGAGCCAAATCAAGAACAAACTGCCATTCACAGTTGCTACAAAGAGAATAACATACCTAGGAATACAACTAACAAAGAACATAAAGTACCTCTTCAAGGAAAACTACAAACCACTGCTCGATGAAATAAGACAGGACACAAACAGATGGAGAAACATTCCATGTTCATGGTTAGGAAGAATCAATATTGTGAAAATGGCCATACTGCCCAAAGTAATTTACAGATTCAGTGCTATCTCCATCAAGCTACCAATGACTTTCTTCACAGAACTGGAAAAAACCACCATGAACTTCATATGGAACCAAAAGAGAGCTCGCATAGACAAGTCAATTCTAAGCAAAAAGAACAAAGCTAGAGGTATTACACTATCAGACTTTAAACTATACTACAATGATACAGTAATCAAAACAGCATGGTACTGGTACCAAAACTGAGATATAGACCAATGGAACAGAACAGAGGCCTCAAAGGCAACACCACATATCTACAAGCATCTGATCTTTGACAAACCTGACAAAAACAAACAATGGGGAAAGGATTCCCTGTTTAATAAATGGTGCTGGGAAAACTGGGTAGCCATGTGCAGAAAGCAGAAACTCGACCCCTTCCTGACACCATACACTAAAATTAACTCCAGATGGATTAAAGACTTTAACATAAGACCTAACACTATAAAAACCCTAGAAGGGTTGGGCACGGTGGCTCACGCCTAAAATCCCAGCACTTTGGGAGGCTGAGGTGTGTGGATCACGAGGTCAAGAGATTGAGACCATCCTGGTCAATGAGGTGAAACCCCATCTATACTAAAAATACAAGAATTAGCTGGGCATGGTGGTGTGCGCCTGTAGACCCAGCTACTTGAGAGGCTGGGGCAGGAGAATTGCTTGAACCCAGAAGACAGAGGTTGCGGTGAGCCGAGATCATGCCATTGCACTCCAGTCTGGGTAACAACAGCGAAACACTATCTCAAGAAAGAAAAAAAAACCCTAGAAGAAAATCTAGGCAAAACCATTCAGGACACAGGTATAGGCAAGGACTTCATGACCAAAACACCAAAAGCATTGGCAACAAAAGCCAAAATAGACAAATGGGAACTAATCAAACTCCACAGCTTCTACATAGCAAAAGAAACAGTTATTAGAGTGAATCAGCAACCAACAGAATGGGAAAAAATTTTTGCGATCTACCCATCTGACAAAGGGCTGATATCCAGAATCTACAAAGAACTAAAAGAGATTTACAAGAAAAAAACAAGCCCATTTAAAAGTGGGCGAAGGTTATGAACAGACACTTTACAAAAGAAGACATACATGAGGCCAACAAACATAAAAACAATGCTCATCATCACTGGTCATTAGAGAAATGCAAATCAAAACTACACTGAGATACCATCTCACACCAGTAAGAATGGTGATCATTAAAAAATCTGGAGACAACAGATGCTGGAGAGGATGTGGAAAAATAGGAACACTTTTACACTGTTGGTGGGAGTGTAAATTAGTTCAACCATTGTGGAAGACAGTGTGGCAATTCCTCAAGGACCTAGAAATAGAAATTCCATTTGACTCAGCAATTTCATTTTCTGGTATATCTCCAAAGAATTATAAATTTTTCTACTATAAGGACACATGCACACAAATGTTCATTGCAGCACTGTTTATGATAGCAAAGACTCTGAACCAACCCAAATGCCCATTGATGATAGACTTGATAGGGAAAATGTGGCACATATACACCATGGAATATTATGCAGCCATCAAAAACGGTGAGTTTGTGTCGTTTGTAGGGACATGGATGAACCTGGAAACCATCAATTCTCAGCAAACTGACACAAGAACAGAAAATCAAACACCACATGTTCTCACTCATAGGCAGGTGTTGAACAATTAGAACACATGGTCACAAGGAGGGGAGCATCACACGCGGGTCTTTCAGGGGAAAATGGGGGGGGTGGGGAGTTAGGAAGAGAGAGCATGGGGAGAAATGTCAGATATAGGTGATGGGGAGGAGGGCAGCAAATCACACTGCCATGTGTATACCTATGCAACAATCTTGTATGTTCTTCACATGTACCCCAAAACCTAAAATGCAATTAAGAAAAAAATAATTTAAAAAAATTTCTTTAAATTAGCTGGGCATGGTGGCATGTACCTGTAATCTCAGCTACTGGGGAGGCTGAGGGGAGAGAATTGCTTGAATGTGGGTGGGGGTGGCTAACTGAGCCGAGACCATGCCATTGTACTTTAGTGTGGGACACAGAGCAAGACTCCACCTCAAAAAAATAAAAATAAAAACCCAAAAAGATGAATGCACTCTTACTATAGAGGTTATGCCTCCCTTAAAAAAATTTCAAACATACACACATGCACATGCATGCACGTGTACACGCACGTGTGCACACACACAAACACACACACAAACACACACAATTCTGAGTTCTATATTGACAGAAAGTTGCACATAAAATAACATAAAAAAATCCAGCCCTTGAAGTGTTGCAGATAAACTCAGAGTGTTAATGAACCATGAGCCAAATGAGGGGTACTGGCCACCCAAGGTACCCCTTAGCCCTCCTCTCCCCTCACTCACCCCATCTCCTGTACATTCACGCCCCAACACACACTTCCATCCAGGTGTCGGGCGGGATGCAGGCGCCTCACCCTCCAGCAGCCCTGCCTTTCTCTGGAAATGCATGTGGTCTCTAGCTCTTTTTGGCAGGAGACAAAGCCACCAGCTTTGTTCCTTGGCCCCAGCAGGAGGAGGAAAGGGAGAATTTCCTTAGGAGAGGTTCCAGCAGAGGGATTTCTGCTTCAAAGGGAGCATAGCACTTCAGCCAGCTGAGCGCTGTGGCACCACCCTCCAGAAGGGTCCTGGTACCCCTCGTGCCCAGCATGCAGATCCAGGCTGGGTCTGCAGTACAGACCACTCTCCTCCTGTCTCCTGCTCCCTCCCTTGCAGTTGGTGACCCCTGAGGTCTCCTCTGAGTGGCCTCTGTCCTTGGTTACCCACCCACCCTGTCCCCTGTCCTTGTCCCCTTGGTGGAGATGGATATCTCCTTCCTTTTCCCCCACCTGCCCCACTGCCTCACTCTTGTCATTTATTTCCTCACTTAGGTCCTCTTCCCTGGAGGGCCATGTTGTTGCTGAGAGACCCGGCATGCCTCCCTGTGTCCCATGCTTGTTGCTGGAATCTTCACACTGCCCTGCTGTGACGTGGGCCACTGCATCACCTCTCTGTGCCTTGGTTTCCTTGCCTCTAAAGATAGGCCTCGTGGGATTGTTTGTAAGGATGAGCATCAAAATGCAAGCTGAGTCCTTAGAATTCTCAGCACATAGCAAGTGCTCAATAAACTGCCTGGCTGCTGTTCACTGGGGATACAGTTCTTTTGCTCTCTGGATATCTGATTATGCTTTGTCCCTTCCTCACAGGGCCATCTGTCAATGCTGGTGAGCTGAGCTCAGCCAAGGAGCCAGCCCCTCCTGCTGGTCCCAGATCCATCCAGTTTGGAGTGTGTGCACCAACCCTGTGACTCCCTCCACTTCACCGCCTGGGTACAAAGGAAGAGACCAGGACAGCAGCAGAAAGGAGTGCTGCTCATGTGGCTCTTCCCAGAAGCGGGAGCCTCCCAGGCCAGGAATGTGAAACCATTTTGCAGATGAACAAGAGGAAGCCAGAGAGGTTATGAGACAGACCCAAGTGGGCTCGCTCTTCAGTCTTGCTGTCTGGAGTCTGGAATGTGGGCCCATGTCTGGAACTGCTGTGCCCAGGCAGCTTGCCTGGAAATCAGGTAGCATGGGTAAACCCCCAAATCCCCCTGTGGCAGACGATGAATTTGTCGTGGCTGCACACCTCTGTTTTGCTTCCAAGAAATTAAACTTTGGCAGCTGGAAAGGGATGGAGTGGGGCGGGTGGGGTACAGCAAGACCAGGAAACAGAACTGTCATCTAATGTCTGCAGAAGGTGGTAGAGCCAGCAAGTGGGATTAAGCACCTCTGTGCTTTGTGGCAATTACCATGTCTAAATCTCTAACTCTCTCACTGCCACAGAAAGGGTTTCTGTTTCCATTTTATAGATAAGCAAACTGAGGCTCAGAGAAGTAAAGTTTTTTGCCCAGGAGACTCATAGCTGGAAGGAGGCAGGGCTGGAATTGATAATTTTTTTTTGAATGTTCAAAAGATACTTCTTATTTGCCTGTTTAAAAAAAAAATTATCCCTTACTTTAGACAATTAGTAAAAGTTACAGGAACCAACAAAAGGTGAAGGAGAGAGCTGTCATTCAAGGCTTTTCCAAAAGAGGTATCAATGTGAAGAATAGTAAAGAGACACATTATGGAATTAAAAAATTTTAAAAACTTCTTACAATAAGTCAATATTTGTCATAAAATCTTGTTTTTGGCCAGGCACAGTGGCTCACACCTGTAATCCCAGCACTTTGGGAGGCCAAGGTGGGCAGATCACTTGAGGTCAGGAATTCAAGACCAAACATGGTGAAATCCCGTTTCTACCAAAAGTAGAAAAATTAGCTGTGCTTGGTAGCACATGGCTGTAATCCCAGCTACTCAGGAGGCCGAGGCAGGAGAATCACTTGAACCCGGGAGGCAGAGGTTTCAGTGAGCCAAGATTGCATCACTGTACTCCAACCTGGGTGACAGAGCAAGACTCTGTTTAAAAAAATATATATTGTTTTAACCAATCATTTAGTTTTGTATTACTGTATTTTAGAGATGTATTTCTAGAGATACATGTTACAGATGCATCTCTAGAATGATTTTTATAACTTCTTTATAATTATAACCAACTGAATTATATAAATTTTTTTTTTACTAACCTTATTATGACTTATATAGACCATTCACAGTGCAATTTTTTTTTTTTCAAACAGGGTCTTTGTCACTCAAGCTGGAGTGCAGTGGCATGATCATAACTCACTATAGCCTCAGCCTCCCTGATTCAAGCAATCCTCCTGCCTCAGCTGCCTCAGTAGCTGAGACTACAGGCACCCAACACCACACCTGGCTAATTTTTTATTTTTTGTAGAGTCAGGGCTCACTGTGTTTCCCAGGCTGGTCTCTAAATCCTGGACTCAAGTGATCCCCTCACCTCAGCCTCTCAAAGTGCTGGGATTACAGGTGTGAGCCACCATGCCTGGCCCCAGGCTAGATTTCAGACCCAAGCCCTCACCTCATAGGCTGCAGAACTGAGCTCACATTCCATTGTAGGGGGAGACAAGTGATGAACAAATAAGATTAATATAGGTAAATGATGTTTTGCAGGAAATTAAATGATGAGATGATAGGACAGAGGATGATAGCAAAGGTGTGGAATCTAGACCAGCCACATGGTGGAGGTGGGGGGACTCTTGGCAGAAGCCATGTTTGAACTCAGATGGGGAGGAAGAGGAGGAGCCAGGCATGTGTATGTTAGAGGGAATAGTGTCCTGGGCACAGCGACAGCATGTGCAGAGGCCCTGGGGTGAGACTGAGCCTGGTGTGCTGGAGGAACAGAAAGGCCTTCATGGCTAGAGTTCTGTGAGTGATGAGCAGGAAGGCGCTGGGGCTGCAGAAGTAGGCAGGGGCCTGGCAGGTCACGTCAGGGAGTTTGGGTTTATTCCGAGGGCAGCCAGAAACCACCAGGAAGGTTAACCAGATTTCCAGGAGGCTCCCCACACCTGGGATCAGATTCTGGCTTTGAGAGGCCGAGGTGGGTGGATCACAAGGTCAGGAGATTGAGACCATCCTGGCTAACATGGTAAAACCCTGTCTCTAGTAAAAATGCAAAACATTAGCCAGGCATGGGGGCACTCCCCTGTCATCCCAGCTGCTTGGGAGGCTGAGGCAGGAGAATCGCTTGAATCTGGGAGACGGAGGTTGCAGTGAGCTGAAATCACGCCACTGCACTCCAGCCTGGGAACAGAGTGAGACTGCATCTCCAAAAAAATTAAAAAGATGGGGGGACGGGATGTCAGCCAGGGGCATTGGCTCATGCCTGTCATTCCAGCGCTTTAGGAGACTGAGGCAGGAGGAATACTTGAGCCCAGGAATTTAAGACTAGCCTGGGGAACATAGAAAGCCCCAACTCTACTATACATATATATATATGTATGTGTGTGTATAGTATATATATATGTGTGTATATAGTATATATGTGTGTGTGTGTGTGTACGTACATATACACTATATATAGTATATAGTATAGTGTATATGTACGTACACACACACATATATATAGTACATATATAGTATACATACTATATACTATATATATGTATAGTATATATATAATTAGGCGGGAGTGGCGGCACATGCCTGTAGTCCCATCTACTCTGGAGGCTGAGGTGGGAGGATCATCTGAGTTTGCAAGGTCGAGGCTGCAGTGAGCTGTGGTAGTGCCATCCTTTCTTTGCAGAGCAGGCCTGAATACCAAGCCCTTGGTACCGAGCTGATGACCATGAATGGTGCCCAGTATTTCTGCAGTTGTCTCTGTTAGCATCCATGCAGCACCTTCTCAGATCCAAGGCTGATCACATCCTGGCTCCTTGGGGGTCCTCCTGCCCAGAGGACTTAGAGTTCACTATGTTTCCAGGCTGGTCTCTAACTCCTGGACTCAGGGTGATCCTCCCACCTCAGCCTCTCAAAGTGCTGGGATTACAGGTGTGAGCCACTGGGCCTCACCCAGGGCTAGAATTCAGACCCAAGGGGAGGAACCTGGAGATGGCCCAGCTCCCAGAGCTCCCCATTCCTGTTTCCCTTCCAGGGCCAACTCAGTGAGATTTCCATGGACATCAAGCATTCTTTCCAAGGAGGGTCCAAAGAGCAAGCTCCTGTGCCTCTGAGGATGGGTGTGGGTCAGGAAGCCTCAGTTTATCAACTTGTGAAAGTGTCACAGTAACCTCAGACCTCTTCAGCACTGGTTCCCTGATTTGAGAATTTCAAAGATCAGCAGACTTAAAAATATAAATATTGAGGCAGGGGTTCCTAAACCCTGGGCCACAGACTGGTACTGGTTTGTGGCCTGTTAGGAACCAGGCTGTACAGCAGGAGGTGAACAGCAGGTGAGTGAATGAAGCTTCATCTGTGTTACAGCCACTCCCCATTGCTTGCATTCCTGCCTGAGGTCTGCCTGCTGTCAGATTGGCATTAGATCTCATACGAATGCAAATCCCTATTGTGAGCTACACATGCGAGTGATCTAGACTGCATACTCCTTATAAGAATCTAATACCCGATGATCTGTCACCTGAGGTCAGGAGTTCGAGACCAGCCTGGCCAACATGGTGAAACTCCATCTCTTCTAAAAATACGAAAGATTATTTGGGTGTGGTGGCAGGTGTGTAGAATCCCAGCCACTCCGGAGGCTGAGGCAGGAGAATTGCTTGAACCTGGGAGGCTGAGGCTGCAGTGAGCTAAGGGTCACAACACTGCCTGGGCAACAAGAATGAAACTCCATCTCAAAAAAAAGAAAAAGAAAAAAATTGTCAGGACACCTTGCTGGACCCTCAGTAAGTGCTAACACTGCCTAAGGGCACTAGCCATCTTTTGTCACTGCCTTCCATTACCCCAGGTGGGACCATTTTGTTGCAGGAAAACAAGCTCAGGGCTCCCAGTGATTCTACATTATGGTGAATTATATAATTATTTTGTTATAGATTACAATGTAATAATAACAGAAATAAAGTACACAATAAGTGTAATGTGCTTGAATCATCCGGAAACCATCACCGCCCATGGAAAAACTGTCTTCCATGAAATTGGTCCCTGGGCTGGGACCAGTGAGCGCGGTGGCTCGTACCAGTAATCCTAGCAGTTTGGGAGGCTGAGGTGGGTGGATTACCTGAGGTCAGGAGTTTGAGGCCAGCCTGGCCAACATGGTGAAACCCCGTATCTACTAAAAATACAAAAATTAGCTGGGCGCAGTGGTGGGCACCTGTAATCTCTGCTACTCAGCAGGCTGAAGCAGAGAATCACTTGAATCTGGGAGGCAGAGGTTGCAGTGAGCCAAGATCACACCACTGTACTCCAGCCTGGGCAACAGAGTGAGACTCCATCTTAAAAAAAAAAAAAAAAAAAAGGAAAGAAAGAAACTGGTCCCTGTGACTAAAAGGGTGGGGGCTGCTGTATGGAAGGATTGGTAGAGTTAACTACCAATTTAAAAAATTTCCCAAGCACCGAGTTGTGAAGAAACCAAATACTATCTGTGGTTTTCATTCCTTCCTGAAAGGAAAGATAATTAGCTGGTGCATGTGTGTCAGCTCCTATCGTGAGATAAAAGCTGGGACCTGAAATGCCAGGTGCGGCTCTGGATGCTTAAGAACTCACTGTGGGATGCATGCCCGGGGACACAACTGTGAGGTGGCAGATCTGGGATTCAAGTCCCCAGGGGCCGCCTCCCCTATCTGCACTTTGCACCCCTAAAGCCAGTGGTCCTCAAGCATCAGCAGGCACCAGTGTTACCTGCAGCACCCACCTGGAGGTGGGTCTGAGAATGGGCATTCCTCACCTGTCCCCAGGTGGTGCCAGTGCTGCTGGCCCCAGGAGGTCACCCTTCAAGTACCACTCCTCATGGGGGCTGAGCAGGGTGGGTCTGCCTGAATTCCAGCACCCTGGGAGGCTGAGGCTGGGGGATCCCTTGAGGCTAGGAGTTCAAGACCAGCCTGGACAACACAGCAAGCCCCTATCTCTTTAAAAAAAAAACCATACACACTTACATGCATATATACATGCTTGCATACACACATACATGCATTCCACCACTCTCTGCTCTCCTATGCCCCAGATGAGTTTCCGCTTTTTGAAAAACCTACTCACTTGTTTTGGTTTCTCATTTTGCTTTGAAGACGTCGGATATCAAACCCATTCTGGGACCCATCATATGGGTCAGGGCACCAGGTCTGGGGCTGCCCCACTTCCAGGGCTGTGTTCCCATCTGACAAGTAGGAAAATAGTGACTTCCATCGTCTCTCTCCAGGAGGCCAAAGGTATGAGGAGGGGAACTCAAGAGAGATGGTTGGTGAGGAATCTTCCGGAAGATGGACACTGCCCTCAGGCAGTGTTAGCACTTACTAAGGGTCTAGGGTGTCCAGACATGATTTCCTTTCTTTTTCTTTTTCTTTCTCTTTCTCTTTCTTTCACTCTCTCTCTCTCCCCTTCCCCCTCCCCCTCCCCCTTCCCCCTCCCCCTCTTCCCCCCTCCCCTTTCCCCTTCCCTTCCCTTTCTCCTCCCCTTCCCCCTTTTCTTCCCTTCCCTTTCTTTTCTTTTTCTTTCTTGTTTTGTTCTTGTTGCTCAGGCAGGAGTGCAATGGTGCAACCTGCTAGCACACACAGATAACTTTTTTTTTTTTTTGAGACGGTGTTTCAGTCTTGCTGCCCAGGCTGCAGTGGGTTCAAGCAATTCTCCTGCCTCAGCCTCCCAAGTAGCTAGGCTTACAAGCATGTGCCACCATGTCCCACTAATTTTGTATTTTTAGTAGAGACAGGGTTTCTCCATGTTGGTCAGGCTGGTCTCGAACTCTTGACCTCAGGTGATCTGCTCACCTTGGCCTCCCAAAGTGTTGAGATTACATGCATGAAACATCACATCTGACCCAGACACCATTTTCTGTATTGATCTATCAAATTTTTGTTGTGAGCTTTTTGGGCTCCAGGCAGCCACTATTTTCCTGTTTTACATCAACTCATTTAATTTCCCTTATGAGGTAAGAGCTGTCATCCCCATTTTACAGGTGAAGAGACAGGCACAGAGAGGCTGAGTTCCTTGCCTGAGGTTTCACAGCAAGTAAGAGGCAAGGCCAGGATTCCAGGCCAAATCAGGAGGCTCCCGGCTCTCTGTTGCCCAGCTCTGGTCTTCTTAATGAGATCCCAGAATAAGGCTAGGATGGAGTGGGGAGCTGTGCCTGGCACTACTGCTAGCTTTCCAGGTGTAATAAGTTTAAAGTGTCCCCCAAAACGTAAATCCACATTCTAACCCCCAGAACCTGTGACTGTGATCTCATTTAGAAGAAGAGCTTTGAAGCTGTCATTAAGGATCTGATGATCTGGAAATGAGAACATTGGTGGACCCCAAATCCAAGGTGAGGTGTTCCTGGAAGAGAGAGGTGGAGGGAGATTTGGGACACAGATACAGAGCGGAGGGGGCCTTGTGCAGATGGAGGTGGAGGCTGGAATCACAAAGTTCCAAGCCAAGGAATGCCTGGAGCCACCAGAAGCTGGAAGAGACAAGGAAGGGGCCTCCCTTCAATCCTCTGGAGGAAGCAGAGCCCTGCTGAAGCCTTGACTTCAGACTTCTGGCCTCCAGAACTGTATGAAAATCAAGTTCTATTGTTTTAAGCCACTAAGTTCATAACTTGTTACTTTCAGCCTCAGGAAATTGACATGCTTGATAAAATCTCTCCCCTCTCTGGGCCTCTGTGTCTTCACCTCTGTGCCCACCATGCAGCTTCTGGCTCCCCTGCTCACTAAACCCTGACACCAGCTGGCCAGGGACCCCTCTGTACCTGTGGGGAGTATAGTGGGCCACCGGCCTCCCAAAACTGCACTGAGCAGGCCCTTCTGGGCTTATGCCTGGAGCTGCCTCCCTCGACAGACGCACTGGGCTGGGATCAAGAGGTGTGGGCTCTGCTGCAGACCTCAGTGGCCTTGGACAAGACACTGTTGTCCCTTGGGCCTGTTTGATCTGGGAGATGGGAGCTTTCTCACCTGCTCGGTTTGCTGGGAGAATACACAGGGTTCTTTAAACATGACAGGGTCTCAGTCTTTCGTGGACATCATTGTCATTGGTTTATTATCTATCTATCTATCTATCATCTATCTACCTACCTACCTACCTACCTACTACATATCTATCTACCTACCTGTATATCTGTTGAGATGGGGTCTTGCTGTATTGCCCAGGCTGAACCACAGTGGTGCAGTCATGGCTTACTGTAGCATTGACTGCCCAGGCTCAAGCAGTTCTCCCACCCAGCCTCTCAAGTAGCTGGGACCACAGGCACATGCCCTCATGCCCAACTAACTTTATTTTTATTATTATGTGTATAGATAAGGTCTTGCTATGTTTTGCAAGCTGGGCTCAACTCCTGGGCTCAAGCAGTACCCCCACCTCAGCCTCCCAGAGTGGTAGGATTACAGACATAATATGCTGAGCCCAGTCTTTTTTAAATTTTGAATTATTTTATTATTTTTTGAGCCAGAGTCTCACTCTGTCACCCAGGCTGGAGTGGAATAGCATGATCTCAGCTCACTGCAACCTCTGCCTTGTGGATTTTGAGCAATTCTTTTGCCTCAGCTCCCCAAGTAGCTGGGATTACAGGCGCCTACCACCATGCCCAGCTAATTTTTGATAGAGACAAGGTTTTCACCATGTTGGCCAGGCTGGTCCTAGACTCCTGACCTTAAGTGATCTACCCACCTTGGCCTCCTAACATGCTGGGATTACAGGTATAAGCCACCATGCCTGGCCTATTTTATTTTACTTTATTTTGCTTATAGAGTCAGAGTCTCACTATGTTGCCCAGGCTGATCTCGAACTCCTGGGCTTAAGCAGTCCTCCCTTCTTGGTCTCCCAAGATGCTAGAATTACAGGTGTGAGCCACCACGCCAGCCCATTGTCATTCTTGTAATGAGTTTTTCCTGAGTCTCTCCTACATGCCTGGCTGGACATGAAACCCCTCTCAAGGAATAGGCTTTCTCTCACATTCAATAGGCTTGCTCTCACATTTGCTTTCACATTCAATAGGGTGAGTCCAATGCTGATGACCTTCATTTTAGTAATGAGGACACTGAGGTCCAGAGCAGTTAAGACTTATGAAGGTGCACAAACTGGCCCAGGTTCTCTGACGTTTTAGTGCCCTGTGACTCCTGGGAGTTTGCTGGTGGATGGGCAGGGGACAGCTGGTGATGTGCCATGTTGGGATGGGGGAAGAGCAGGCAGAAGGGTGTTCCAGGCCAAAGGTACACTTGCATGAAATCCAGGAGTGTGGACTTTGATGCTGGGTAAGGCTGGGGCAGTGAGGGGCCTGAGAAGGCCGATTGGCTGCAGTCAAAGTTGGCTAAGCATGGTGTTCTTTGTGTTTCTGAGGCTGACCTCTGTGAACTCTGAGAGAGAGAAGGGATGCTTGTGTGTGCTCACGTGCATGTGTGCCCAACAGTGAGGTGTGGCAGTCTTGTGAGACGTAGCCCATGTACAAGCAGCTCCATCATGTGTGGAGGGCTGCTTGGAGGCCATAGGCCTGGGATCTTGAATGTGTGTGTCTGTTTCCACTGGTGGAAAATGGGTGTATCTCTTAGGAGGAGCTAGGAATGTGAGTTGGCCTGAGGTCCAGGGAGAGAAAGCCTATGGCTGCAAGTGGGCAGGCCACATGAGAGGGGTCTGGGAACATTTGTGTCCATGTGCATGCATGTACCTCACAGTGTATGCACCAGTGGATGAGTATATGCATGCCTGTGTATGCAGTCATGCACACACATATGCATGTGTGTGTATCTATGCTTATGTGTATGTGAGTGCATGTGCCTCTGTGTGTCTGCTTGTGTCTGTGTACAAGCCTGAGTTTATGTGCATGTGAGTTTTGCTTTCACATTCAATGCTAGTCAGAGGCTCCAGTTCCTGTAAACCTCATGGTCTCATTTTCCAGCAGACATCACACAGCAGTGGCATTGGGCACAACAGCCTAGTCTAGTTCTGGCCTATTGCCTCCCCTTTTCAAGCCTCTGGCTGCAGGGTGTAGAGGGGATATAGGAGAAGGCAGGACACCTGACGCCCAGCTGGCTGCAAGCACCACCATTCCTGGCATCTGTGGCATGAAGCCACCCATGGGAGTCTGATGAAAGTCACATTACTGGGACTGGGTAGGGCAGAGCTGTCCTGGGAAATATGGGTACACCTTCATTGTATTAAAAGTGAAAATCAGATCACGCCTCTCCTCTGTTTCTCTTCAAATGCTCCAAAGAGTCCCTGTTGCATTTAAAACAAAACACCAGTCTCTAACTGGTATCTCTGGCATCATTAGGGCCCCGCTGGCCAGAAAGACTGGGGAAGGAACCGCCCATGACATATCCACTGTGTGACTCTGGGCTTTGGGTCCCTTACTGTAAAAGCAGAGTAGGAAGTCCTTGGAGGGGACAGGGATGATCGTGTGCTTGTGGCTGTTCCTCTGGCCAGTGGGTAGATGCTGGGAGGCTCTGGAGTCTTGGCCATGAAGGAGACAGTCCTCCCAGTGGGCCAGAATCTTTTCACTTTCCATATAGCCTATGAGACAGCAAAGAGTGGTTGCTTCCTCATGCTTTTTAAAAATTTTGACTCTATATTTTATTTTTTGTGACAGGATCTTGCTCTGTTGCACAGGTGGGGTGCAGTGGCACGATCAGCACTTACTGCAGCTTCTACCTCTCAGGCTCAAATGATACTCCCACCTCAGCCTCCAGAGTAGCTGGGAACACAGGTGTGCACCATCACACCTGGCTAGTTTTTAAATTTTGTCTAGAAACAGGGTTTTCCTATCTTGCCCAGACTTGTCTCAAACTCCTGAGCTCAAGTAATCCTCCCATCTCTGCTTCCCAAAGTGCTGGGATTACAGGTGTGGGTCCCCATGCCATTTCTGTGCCACTAGGAAATAACACTGGCTTGCCATGGTTGGCATTTCTGTTTTTCCGGAGTGAAATGGATGAATGCTGCTTTTTTAACCCTGAAACTACCCCCACATGGTTGGTACTAAAATTTTCACTCTTATTTGGCAGATGGAGAACTGAGTCCTGTTAAAGAACGTGCTTAGGATCACATGCTAAGAGGTGGTCAGGTGGAATGCAAGTCCAGGCAGGTGCTAGCTTGAGAGCCACTGCTCTATCAAGCCCTTCTCAGGCTTCCACTCAGGCAAAGGGAGGAGGAAGGACCCTCGGACAGGAGCAGCGTGAGCAAAGGTGTGGAGCTGGGACTGAGGATGGCATGTCAGGAGAAAGAGAGAAGAGCTCTGTGGCCAGGGGCGGGGGGAGAAGCATGAGGTCAAAATGGAGATGCAAGAGGAGGGAAGGGTGTGGAGGTCCTTGAATGCTGGCATGAACACTCTGGGCATTCCAGGGGGTGGGCAGCACAGGGGAGGGGGTGTCTAGCCAGCTCCCGTAGTGCTCTGGCTCAAACTGTCTTTGTATCAGGCAAGGGCACCTGCATGGATCCAGTTGCTCAAGCCCCAGACCCTGGCTCCATCCTTGACTTCTTTGTCTCCCTTCATCGGGCCATAGGGAGTAGACTGAAACCACAGCTCCAGCCTCCTGGCTGGTATCTCCGCTCCTCTGCTCCCACAGCCCAGTCTTCACCTGGCAGCCAGTGGCGTCTACTGAAAATGAAAATCAGATCCTCTCTCTCTCTCTCTCAACATGGAATATCTGTCTGTTGCCAAGGCTGGAGTGCAGTGGCGCAATTTTGGCTAACTGCAACCTCCACTTCCTGGGTTTAAGCAATTCTCCTGCCCCAGCCTCCCAAGTAGATGGGATTACAGGCCGCCCACCACCACGCCTGGCTAATTTTTGTATTTTTAGTAGAGATGGGTTTTCACCATGTTGGCCAGGCTAGTCTCAAACTCCTGACCTGAAGTGATTCTCCTACTTTGGCCTCCTAAAGTGCCGGGACTACAGATGTGAGCCATGGCACACAGCCTGTCTCTCTCTTTCTCTGTCTGCTCCAGAGAATGCCTGTTCCTGATGCATTTAGAACAAAATCCAAATTCTTTTAAGTGGCCTGTGAGTCTCTACCCGATCTTGCCTCACCGACTCTTCCCCAACCACTGCGTACCCACACTGGCCTTTCTATTCCTCATACACACCAGTTCACTCCTGCCACAAGGCCTTCACATTCGCCATTCCCTCTGGTAGGAGTGCCCTTCCCCAGGCCACCAGCCCCTTCTCATCATTCAGGTCTCAGCAGAGGGAGCCTGCCCAGATAAGCCCCTCTCCCCCTCCCTCCTAGTTTATTTACTTCATCTGCATGTGCTCAGCACCCAAAACTGTCTCTTGCTCTCTCCCTGCCTTCACTAGATTATAAACTCCATAAAAGCAGGGTCTTGTTCACTGCCATACCCCAGGCATTCAGTGAGCACTCGTTGAGTGCAGAAATTAGACTATCTTCTTCTCTGTAAAATTGGGTCACATCACACTTCCCAGCAGTGCGGTGGTGTGGCTTAGGGTAGTGCTTGTACACAGCTGGACTTCTTCCCTACTGGCCCGAGTTACCTAGTCACCCCTCCTGGAGCTTAGCCTCCTCCAGCTCCCTCAAGCCCTCTGCCCTGGCAGCAAACACCTTAGCAGAGGGGCTGTCCTCCAGACCCTTTGAGTGGCCTGTGAGTCTCTACCCGATCTTGCCTCACCTACCTTTGCAGCCAGGCCTTGCTGCCCACAGATCCCTGAGGACATCTGGGGAGGTTTTCACCCAGAACCCAGCCCCAGGCTCATGCAAATTCTGTCTCCCAGTCCAGCAGCCAGTGGCCTCCTTCATTCGGCCTTTTTAAAAAAATTTTTGGGCTGACTCACACTTCCTTTGTCCCCAGCTGGGTTCACTCAAGTGTCATTGTTCTGCAAGGCTGAAATTGAGTCCCTCAGAAGCAATCTCCAGTGCAGGGGTGCTGTATGCTTCAGTGAACCTCAAATAGGGGTTAGACCCCCTAGAAAACCTCATCCCAGGACAGTTGGGAAACTCCCCCTCAACTGGTGGTCAGGGCATTCTGGGTTAGAGAAACCGCTTTGGGGCTTTGACAGGTGTCCATTTTGTCCATCCCTTGCCTCTCCACCTAACCCCTTCCCAAAGTCACTCAGAAAAGTGCCCCTGCTGCCCTGGGGGGTGCATTTCAACATCTCATGTTCCCTGCTTTCCTTCCTTCCCCATGAAATGGGGCGTTCAGATGCAGCACACTTCTCTGAAGGTTGGTTTCTTTCTGTGCAAACACGTGGAGTGATGCATGGTCTTGATTTTCTAGAACAGTTACACTTTAACATAATTGCAGTTATTTTGAAAAAAAATGTACAACAATATACTGGCTTGAGTTTCTTGTTTCTGTCCTTGGAAGAGTTTTTTTTGTGTAAATAAAGTCACACTGCTCAGAGGGAAATAAATCCCTGAGGAATTCCCTGGAGAGAAATGGATGGGTGATATTTAACCCATTTTCTCCCATCTCCAGTAGAAAGAACTGGAGTTTTGGAGTTAGGTTGATTTCTGGATCCTTTTTTTGTGGGGGCAGTAGAGACAGGGTCTTGTTTTGTTATCCAAGCTGCAGTGCAATGGCTCGATAACAGCTTACTGCAGCCTCAACTTGCCAGGCTCAAGTGCTCCACCTCAGCCTCCCGAGTAGCTGGGACTACAGGCACATACTGCCATGCCTGGCCAATTTTTTAATTTTTTGTAGAGATGGGTGTCTCCCTGTGTTACCCAGGCTGGTTTTGAACTCCTGGGCTCAAGCAATCCTCCTGTCTTGGCCTCCCAAACTGTTGGGATTATAGGTGTGAGCCACTGCGCCAGACCTGAAACTATTTTTAATAAATGGAAGTGAAATTCACATAACAAAATTAACTAATTTAAAATGAACAATTCAGTGATGTTTAGTAAATTTAGTGTTGTGTAACTACCACCTCTCTTTAGTTGTAAAACATTTTCATCATCCCCCAAGGAAAGGCAACTCTGTATCCATTAAGCAGTCACTCTTCACTTCCTCTTCTCTGTGATAGTTAACTTACTATCTTTCGTAATAGTTAACATTCTTAACTAACGTCCATGATAGTTATTTTCCTCTTCTCTGTGATAGTTAACTTACTTCTAGTTACCTATTTTCTCTGTGATAGGTACCACTGGGCTTTCTTAGCTGAGGTCCCTGAAGAGGAAAAAAGTGTTTTCCAGTTGGGCTACCACCTGTGACAAGTTGTCATACACATGGATTTTGGATTCTTTTTTTTTTTTTAATTGCATTTTAGGTTTTGGGGTACATGTGCAGAACATGCAAGATAGTTGCATAGGTACACACGTGGCAGTGTGATTTGCTGCCTTCCTCCCCTTCACCCACATCTGGCATTTCTCCTTATGCTATACCTCCCCAGCTCCCCCCAACACTGTCCCTCCCCTATTCCCCCCAATAGACCCCAGTGTGTAGTGCTCCCCTCCCTGTGTCCATGTGTTCTCATTGTTCATCACCTACCTATGAGTGAGAATATGAGGTATTTCATTTTCTGTTCTTGTGTCAGTTTGCTGAGAATGATGTTCTCCAGATTCATCCATGTCCCTACAAAGGACACGAACTCATCGTTTTTGATGGCTGCATAATAATCCATGGTGTATATGTGCCACATTTTTCCAGTCCAGTCTATCATTGATGGGCATTTGGGTTGGTTCCAGGTCTTTGCTATTGTAAACAGTGCTGCAATGAACATTCGTGTGCATGTGTCCTTGTAATAGAACGATTTATATTCACCTCTCAGCAATGGGAGTGTACCTCAGTAGGGTCCAATTGGCTTGGTAATGGCAGACGCCCCTCCCCCACTTAGCTACACCATTTTGGGTTCAGCTGTGCCCAAGTGAAACTCTCAACCCTGAGCATTTTCAAATTTCCGTTTTGTTTGTCCCCGTGGGGGTGAAACCCGCTGACCCTGATCGCCTGGCTCCCTGCCTCTGAGCACTTTTTTTTTTAAGTTGAATGGTTGACTCTTTCCCAGGTGTTTTAGTTGCCTGCTGAAAGGGCACCGGGATCTGTGTGATTTCCCATGAAGTGACCCACTGTGCTGGCTCAAACGCCACTTCCCAGGAATCTCCTGGTCTGGCTCACTGTCTAAGTCCCATTTAGTCAGATGGATATGCTAATCTGTTCTTTCAAATCTCAGATTGCCAGTTTAACAGGGCACTTGGACCAGTGCATTTTGTGTGGAGTGTGCGGAGTGCTGCTGTGCTGTGGCCCCGGTTGAAGCGGCCCCGCCAGCCGAAACAGCTGCGCTGGCGTCCCATGTCTCTCCTACACCTGGTAATTTTCCCATTCTGTTGGCAACAAAGATCCATCTGGAAATGCAGCTTTGACTCACCCTCTGCGCCTTTACTGAGAGCTGCAATCCTGAGTTGTTCTTACCATGCCATCTTGAATCCTTGACCTCAATTAAATTTCCAAACCATTTAGAAAATAAAATCCTGGCCTGGTGCAGTGGCTCAAGCCTGTAATCCCAGCACTTTGGGAGGCTGAGGCAGGTGGATCACAAGGTCAACAGATAGAGACCATCCTGGTCAACATGGTGAAATCCCGTCTCTACTAAAAATACAAAAAATTGGCTGGGAATGGTGGCGCGTGCCTGTAGTTCCAGCTACTCAGGAGGCTGAGGCAGGAGAATTGCCTGAACCCAGGAGGTGGAGGTTGCGGTGAGCCGAGATCACGCCATTGCACTCCAGCCTGGGTAACAAGAGCAAAACTTTGTCTCAAAAAAAAAAAAGAAAGAAAAAATAAAATAAAATTCTACACAACAAATAGGTGTCTAGAAACTCTAATTTTTCTCTAGAAAAAGAGAAAAGAGAGAGAGGAACAGAGACCAGAGATGACACAACTCTTCATTAAAACATGATTTTGCACTAAGTGACACAAACTGCCCTCCTAGATTACATAGAAGTGTCCTATGATCACCAGGTTTTAATTTCTTAACATGTTATTCATCTGTTTAGGTTTTGGATTTTTGTCCTTGTTTAATCTTGGTAAGTTTTGTGTGTCAAAGAATTAATTTCCACTAACTTTTCTACTTTGTTGGCATGCAATTGCTGATAGTAGCCACTAATGATTGTTCAGTTTTCTGAAGTATTACTTTTAATGTCTCCTTCCTCACCTCTGATTTTATTGATTCGTATATTCTCTGCTTTTTAGTTGGCCTATCTATTTGTCAATTGTTTTACTTTTCAAAAATTCAAGTTTTTGTCTCATTATCTTTTGTATTTTTTTCCCACTCTAATCTTTATTATTTCGTTGCTTCTGATTTTGGGTTTGGTTTGGTCTTTTTATTCTGGTTAACTAAGATGTATTGTTAAATTATTTATTTGAAGTTTTTCTGTTTTTTATGTAGTTACTTAAAGTTACTTATTTTTCTTTTATAATAGTACCTTATTTGATATATTGCACAAGTTTTGCTATACTATGTTTTCATTATCATTTGCTGCAATAAATTGTTTTATTTTTTTTAACGTTTCTATTGACCTGATTATTCAGGAGCATGTTGTTTAATGTCCATGTGTTTGTACAGTTTCTGATATTCATTTTTTTAAATTGATTTCCAGTTTTATTTTATTGCAGTCAGAGAAAATGCTTGATATTACTTCAGTTTTTTGAATGTTCATAGACATGTTTTGTTACCTAATATATTGGCTATCCTTGAAATTAACCCATGTGCTAAGGAAAAGAATGTGTATTCTGTGGCTAGTGGATAAAATTTTTGGTAAATTTTAATTAGGTTTATTTGTTCTATAGTGCAGATTAAATCTGATGTTTCTTTGCAGGTTATCTGACCGGAAGGTCTATCCAATGACTAAAGTGGGTTGTGGAAGTGGCCAGCCATTATTATATTGAAGTTTCTTTCTTTAGCTATTATAATATTTGCTTCATTTATCTAGGTGCTTTAGTGTTGGGTGCATATATATTTCTGATTATTATATTTTCTTGATATAATAAGATATATTTATCTCTTCCTACAGTCTTTTCTTGAAATCTATTTTTATCTGGAATGAGTATAGCTATTTCTGGTTTTTTTTTTTTTTTTGGTTTCTAGTTGCATGGAATACCTTTTTTTATTCTTTCATTTTAAGTCTAAATGTATCTTTATAGGTAAAGTATTTTTTGTAGGATACAGATTATTGTCTTGCTTCTCTATCCGTTCTTCCACTATTTGCCTTTTGGCTGGCTTATTTATTTACATTCAATGTTATTATTCACAAGTAATCACTTACTCCTGCCATTTTGTTATTTGTTGTCTGACTGATTTTTGTCCTCTCTTCCTTCTTTTCTTCCTGCCAGTATTCCTTTTAGTGACGGTATTTCTCTTGTAATATAATCTAATTTCTTGTTTTTTTTTTCCTGTACATCTGTGGTATGCATTTTGATTTAAAATTACCATGAAGCTTGAAAATAATGTCTTATAACCCGTCAGTTTAAACCATGGACAATTTAACACTGAGTGCATAAACAAAGAAATAAGCAAAACAACTAATAAAAACATGATACTTTAACTTCATTGCCATTCTTCTAAACTTTTTGTGGTTTCTCTTTATTCCCTATTTTTCTGGCTATGTTTTGGAAAGGTGTAATTTTTTTTTCGGTTTATTGTTTACTCTTTCTGAGATTTTTGCGCACCATAATTACTATATTCTGTGTTTTTCTGCGTGCTATTACTAGTGAGTTTTGTACCTTCAGGTGATTTCTTATTGTTCGGTAACTTTTTTTTCTTTCAGATTAAGAACTCCCTTTAGCATTTCTTATAGAACAGGTCTTTGTTAATGAAATTTCTCAGTATTTGTTTGTCTGGAAAAGTTCTTATTTCTTCTTGAAATTTAAAGGACGTTTTTGCCAGATATATTATTCTAAAGTAAAAGTCTTTTTCTTTCTTCAGCTCTTTAGCTATGTCATGCCGCTCTCTCAGCCTGTACATTTTCCACTAAAAAGTCTGCTCTCAAATGTATTGGAGTTCCACTGAATGTTATTTGTTTCTCTTCTCTTGCTGCTTTTGGAGTTCTTTATCCTTTATCTTTGTGAGGTTAGTTAAGTGGCTTGAGGTGGTCTTCTCTGGGTTAAATCTGCTTGGTGTTCCATAACCTTCTTGTACTTAAATGTTGATATCGAATGTTGGGGAATTGTTCAATAGTATTTAACATTATTTCTTTGAATAAATGTTTAACTCTTACCTCTTTCTCTACCTCCTCTTTAAGGCCAATAACTGTCAGATTTGCTATTTTGAGGCTTTTTTTTCCTGATTCTTTAGCCATGCTTTATTTTTTATTCATTTTTGTCTCCTCTGACTTTGTATTTTGAAGTACTCTGACTTCAAGTGTACTAAATCTATCTTTTCCTTGATTAATTCTTTTAAGTAATTCTGATGCATTCTTCAGTATGCCCATTGCATTTTAACTTCAGAATTTCTGCTGTTATTCTTTTTATTTTAATCTCATCGTTAAATTTATCTGATAAAATTTTGAATTCCTTCTCTGTGTTGTATTGCATTTCTTTGAATTACCTCAAGCAACTATTTTTGATTTCCTGTATGAAAGGCAACATATTTCTTTTATTCAAGGATTTGTCCCTGGTGCCTTATTTAGCTTGTTTGGTGGTGTCTTGTTTTTCTTGATGGTTTTGATACTTGTAGATGTTCGTCTGGATCTGGGCATTGAAGAGTTCAGTCTTTATTGTAGTCTTCACAGTCTGGGCTTGTTTGTGTTTATTATTTTTGAAAAAACTTTCCAGGTATTTAAAGAGACCCGGGCCCCAAATCCAATAACACAGTAATTTATGCAAACAAATAGAGGTATTGCCTTGGTGGTCTTGGATTAACATCAAGAAAAATTATCTTGATTTATCAAGTAGACTCTTGACCTCTTCTCTTACTTTCTCTCAAACAAGCAAAGTATCTTTTTCTGTTCTGAGGCATGTGGAGCTAGGATTGGGTAACATAAGCACCCCTGTGACTATCCCCACTGGGACTTTGCTGGTTCACACCTGAAGTAGGCATGGAACTTGGTCTTACTCAAGGCCCACTGTAACCACTACTTGGCCACCATATAAATTTATTCAAAGTCCTAGGGCTCTGTGACTAATAGGGGCAAAGCCAGCCAGGTTTTTGTCTCTACCTCCAGGGTGGCAAGTTATCCTAGCCATGAGTAAGTCCATAGATGCTATCTGGGAGCTAGAGATTGAAGTATAAATTTTTAATATTTACCTGTTCTTCTATTTTACTGTAGCTAACCTGGCACTTAGGCCATAAGACAAAAAATTTTCTACTTTTCCTTCCCTCATCTGCAGGGAGAGGAGCCTCTTCTGTAGCTGCCAAAACCACTGGCCCATGGAGGAGGTTCTGCCAGATCATCATCAATTTCTTACTTCGAGCCTGAGGACTCTTCAGTAAGCTTGTGATACATTCTGCAATGACTGGGACTCAACCTTTGGCCCAGGATGAGTGTAGAAATGCTGACCAAGACCCTAGGCCTGGACTAAGAAACTCTAAGATTTTGCTTGGTGCTCTACCCCACCATGGCTGAGCTTGTATATGAGGTGCAATATAGAACTTTCTTTACTTTTTGCCCTGCTTTTCTCAAACAGAAGTATTTCACCATAGCTACCACAGTAGCTGGAAATATGCTGGCTCACACCTGAAGTTAGTACTTCTCAGAGACCAATGCCTATGGTGTATGACCTGGGTGTTGCTGTTTTTTATTCTGAGTACAGAGGTGCTTTGGTGAACAGTTGATGAATTCTGCCAGATATTTACTGACATGGCAGCATTGAGTTTAATGTGAAGTCCTCCAGTCACTGTGCTGTCCCTCTCCCAAAGTCACAGGTTTCTCTGTGTTACATGGCTGCTTCTGGGTGGGGGTCGGGGAGTGGTGTTGTGAGCACTCCCTTAGCTGCTCTGGCTGGTGTCTCAGTAGGCCACATTCTCCCACCCCGACCCCCACATTCCACTGGTCCTAAGCCCAGCTTGGTAGCATGATTTGCCTAATAATTGATGTCCTGTGGGCTAGATGGCTCCTTCAGTTCTCAGGGTTCAATGGCACTTGAACTCGTGGTGGCAAGTCTTCTAAAGACTCAAGTTCCCAACATTGAGATGGGAGATTTTCCTTTTGCTAGTGCCAATTCTAATGTTTCCTTCATTGTCAGATGTTAGCTGATTACAGCCTGGTTCTGCTTTTCACTGTCACAGGGAAGTACTGAGTTTATTCCAAGGCCTCACAATCTGTGCTCTCCCTCTCCCAAACATACAATCTCTGCATCATGGGGCCACTACTGATGGTTAAAAAAGGGGTGACATTGGTGCTTTTAGACTCATTTGTTTTGTCTTCTCCAATGTCTCTTTCAGTGATTGCTCACCTAATTTTTGGTCCCTTTGACAGTGCTTCCTGCATGTAGTGAGTTGAAAAAATTTGTGTTTTTGTATGGGGGATGAGTGGCCTAGGATTTTTTTCTGCCTTCTAACTCTGTCCCTGCCTTAAACTTTTAGATTATGCAGTTTGTTACCTGGATATATTGTGTGATGCTGTGATATGTGAAATATTGATCCCATCACCATGTTAGTGAACATATATTATGGGATATAATTGATCCCATCACCAAGGTAGTGAGCATAGCACCAGTAGTTTCTCACCTCTGCCCTCCTTCTTTCCTTCTTTAGCTAGTAATCCTCAGTGTCTATTGTTGACATCTTTATATTCATGAATACCTATGTTTAGAACCAACTTATAGGCAAGAGCATGTGGTATTTGATTTTCTGTTCCTGCGTTTTTTTCCTTAGCATGATAACCTCCAGATGCATTGATGTTGCTGCACAGTATTTCATGGTGTATATGTAGCATATATTTCTATTCAATTCATTGATTTACACACAAGTTAATTCCATGCATTCCCTATTATGAATAGTAATATGATGAACATACAAATGCATGTGGGTTTTCTTTCTTTTGTAGAATTTTAAATTTTCTTTTGGATATATACTCAGTAATGGAATTGCTCGTGGAATAATACTTCTGTTTTAAATTCTTTGAAAATATTCCAAACTGCTTTTCACAGTGCCTGACATTTTGGGGGGCTAGAGAATGACAGTGGCAACTGATTTGATTCAGATATCACTAATTCTAATATGAGCTGTATTGGAGGATCATCGCAGAGTGAATTGCTGCTGTATCCACAAGAAAATAAGTATAAAACTCTCAGGATAGCACCTAATTTTTGTATTTTTAGTAGAGATGGGGTTTCACCATGTTGGCCAGGCTTGTCTCAAATTCCTGACCTCAAATGATCCACCTGCCTCGGCCTCCTAAAGTGCTGGAATTACAGATGTGAGCCACAGCACCCAGCCAGCCCTATTTATTTATTTTTTCTAATTTTTTTATTGCATTTTAGGTTTTGGGGTACATGTGCAGAGCATGCAATACAGTTGCATAGGTACACACATGACAGTGTGTTCTGTTTGCTTTCATCCCTTCACCCACATTTGGCGTTTCTCCCCAGGCTATCTCTCCCCACCTCCCCCTCCCCCTGGCCCTCCCCTTTTCCCCCCAATAGACCCCAGTGTTTAGTACTCCCCTCTCTGTGTCCATAAGTTCTCATTTTTCATCACCTGCCTATGAGTGAGAATATGCAGTGTTTCATTTTCTGTTCTTGTGTCAGTTTGCTGAGAATCATGTTCTCCAGATTCATCCATGTCCCTACAAACGACGCGAACTCATCATTTCTGATTGCTGCATAATATTCCATGGTGTATATGTGCCACATTTTTCCAACCCAGTCTATTATCAATGGGCATTTGGGTTGATTCCAGGTCTTTGCTATTGTAAACAGTGCTGCAATAAACATTCGTGTGCATGTGTCCTTATAGTAGAATGATTTATAGTCCTTTGGGTATATACCCAGTAATGGGATTGCTGGGTCAAATGGAATTTCTATATCTAAGGCCTTGAGGAATCGCCACACTGTCTTCCACAATGGTTGGACTAATTTACACTCCCACCAACCGTGTAAAAGTGTTCCTTTTTCTCCACATCCTCTCCAGCATCTGTTGTCTCCAGATTTTTTAATGATCGCCATTCTAACTGGCGTGAGATGGTATCTCAATGTGGTTTTGATTTGCATCTCTCTGATGACCAGTGATGATGAGCATTTTTTCATATGATTGTTGGCCTCATATATGTCTTCTTTCGTAAAGTGTCGGTTCATATCCTTTGCCCACTTTTGAATGGGCTTGTTTGTTTTTTTCTTGTAAATCTGTTTGAGTTCTTTGTAAATTCTGGATATGAGCCCTTTGTCAGATGGGTAAACTGCAAACATTTTTTCCCATTCTGTTGGTTGCCGATCCACTCTAATGACTGTTTCTTTTGCCATGCAGAAGCTGTGGAGTTTCATTAGGTTCCATTTGTCTATTTTGGCTTTTTTTGCCAATGCTTTTGGTGTTTTGGTCATGAAGTCCTTGCCTACTGCTATGTCCTGAATGGTTTTGCCTAGATTTCCTTCTAGGGTTTTTATGGTGCCAGGTCTTATGTTTAAGTCTTTAATCCATCTGGAGTTAATTTTAGTGTAAGGTGTCAGGAAGGGGTCCAGTTTCTGCTTTCTGCACATGGCTAGCCAGTTTTCTCAACACCATTTGTTAAATAGGGAATCCTTTCCCCATTGCTTGTTTTTGTCAGGTTTATCAAAGATTATATAGTTGTAGATATGTTGTGTTTCCTCCGGTGCCTCTGTTTTGTTCCATTGGTCTATACCTCTGTTTTGGTACCAGTACCATGCTGTTTTGATTACTGTAACCTTGTAGTATAGTTTGAAATCCGGTAGTGTGATGCCCCCTGCTGTGTTCCTTTTTGCTTAGAATTGACTTGGCTATGCGGGCTCTCTTTTGGTTCCATATGAAGTTCATGGTGGTTTTTTCCAGTTCTGTGAAGAAAGTCAGTGGTAGCTTGATGGGGATAGCATTGATTCTGTAAATTACTTTGGGCAGTATAGCCATTTTCACAATATTAATTCTTCCTAACCATGAACATGGAATGTTTCTCCATCTGTTTGTGTCCTCTCTGATTTCGTTGAGCAGTGGTTTGTAGTTCTCCTTG
This sequence comes from Callithrix jacchus, assembly GCF_049354715.1. Classification (NCBI taxonomy): domain Eukaryota; kingdom Metazoa; phylum Chordata; class Mammalia; order Primates; family Cebidae; genus Callithrix; species Callithrix jacchus. The sequence goes on along the minus strand of NC_133511.1, from coordinate 2,311,538 downwards.
AAGAGGTCCCTTACGTTCCTTGTGAGTTGTCTTCCAAGGTATTTAATTCTTTTTGTAGCAATTGTGAATGGCAGTTCGTTCTTGATTTGGCTTTCTTTAAGTCTGTTATTGGTGTAGACGAATGCTTGTGATTTTTTCAGATTGATTTTATATCCTGAGACTTTGCTGAAGTTGCTTATCAGTTTCAGGAGTTTTTGGGCTGAGGCGATGGGGTCTTCTAGGTATACTATCATGTCGTCTGCAAATAGAGACAATTTGGTTTCCACCTTTCCATTTGAATACCCTTTATTTCTTTTTCTTGCCTGATTGCTCTGGCTAGAACTTCCAGTACTATATTGAATAGGAGTGGTGAGAGAGGGCATCCTTGTCTAGTGCCAGATTTCAAAGGGAATGCTTCCAGTTTTTGCCCATTCAGTATGATATTGGCTGTTGGTTTGTCATAAATAGCTTTTATTACTTTGAGATATGTTCCATTGATACCGAGTTTATTGAGGGTTTTTAGCATAAAGGGCTGTTGTATTTTGTCAAATGCCTTCTCTGCGTCAATTGAGATAATCATGTGGTTTTTGTTTTTGGTTCTGTTTATGTGGTGAATTACGTCGATAGACTTGCGTATGTTGAACCAGCCTTGCATCCCCAGGATGAATCCTACTTGATCGTGATGAATAAGTTTTTTGACTTGCTGTTGGAATCGGCTTGCCAATATTTTATTGAAGATTTTTGCATCTATGTTCATCATGGATATTGGCTGGAAGTTTTCTTTTCTTGTTGGGTCTCTGCCTGGTTTTGGTATCAGGATGATGTTGGTCTCATAAAATGATTTGGGAAGGATTCCCTCTTTTTGGATTATTTGGAATAGTTTCAGAAGGAATGGTGCCAGCTCCTTTTTGTGTGTCTGGTAGAATTCGGCTGTGAACCCGTCTGGACCTGGGCTTTTTTTGTGTTGTAGGCTCTTAATTGCTGCCTCGACTTCAGACCTTGTTATTGGTCTATTCATAGTTTCAGCTTCCTCCTGGTTTAGGCTTGGGAGGACGCAGGAGTCCAGGAATTTATCTGTTTTTTCCAGGTTTACTAGTTTATGTGCATAGAGTTGTTTGTAATATTCTCTGATGATGGTTTGAATTTCTGTGGAGTCTGTGGTGATTTCCCCTTTATCATTTATTATTGCATCTATTTGGTTGTTCTCTCTTTTATTTTTAATCAATCTGGCTAGTGGTCTATTTTGTTGATCTTTTCAAAAAACCAGCTCTTGGATTTATTGATTTTTTGAAGGGTTTTTTGTGTCTCAATCTCCTTCAGCTCAGCTCTGGTCTTAGTTATTTCTTGTCTTCTGCTGGGTTTTGAGTTTTTTTGATCTTGCTCCTCTAGCTCTTTCAATTTTGACGATAGGGTGTCAATTTTGGATCTCTCCATTCTCCTCATATGGGCACTTATTGCTATATACTTTCCTCTAGAGACTGCTTTAAATGTGTCCCAGAGGTTCTGGCACGTTGTGTCTTCGTTCTCATTGGTTTCGAACAACTTCTTTATTTCTGCCTTCATTTCATTGTTCACCCAGTCAACATTCAAGAGCCAGTTGTTCAGTTTCCATGAAGCTGTGCGGTTCTGGGTCGGTTTCTGAATTCTGAGTTCTAACTTGATTGCACTATGGTCTGAGAGGCTGTTTGTTATGATTTCAGTTGTTTAGCATTTGCTGAGCAGTGCTTTACTTCCAATTATGTGGTCAATTTTAAAGTAGGTGTGATGTGGTGCTGAGAAGAATGTATATTCTGTGGATTTGGGGTGGAGAGTTCTGTAAATGTCTATCACGTTTGCTTGCTCCAGGTCTGAGTTCAAGCCCTGGATATCCTTGTTGATTTTCTGTCTGGTTGATCTGTCTAATATTGACAGTGGAGTTTTAAAGTCTCCCACTATTATTGTGTGGGAGTCTAAGTCTCTTTGTAAGTCATTAAGAACTTGCCTTATGTATCTGGGTGCTCCTGCATTGGGTCCATATATGTTTAGGATCGTTAGCTCTTCTTGTTGTATCGATCCTTTTACCATTATGTAATGGCCTTCTTTGTTTCTTTTGATCTTTGTTGCTTTAAAGTCTATTTTATCAGAGATGAGAATTGCAACTCCTGCTTATTTTTGCTCTCCATTTGCTTGGTAAATCTTCCTCCATCCCTTTATTTTGAGTCTTTGTGTATCCTTGCATGTGAGATTGGTTTCCTGAATACAGCACACTTATGGGTTTTGGATTTTTATCCAGTTTGCCAGTCTGTGTCTTTTGATTGGTGCATTTAGTCCATTTACATTTAGGGTTAATATTGTTATGTATGAATTTGATACTGCCATTTTGATGCTAAGTGGCTGTTTTGTCCTTTAGTTGTTGTAGATTCTTCATTATGTTGATGCTCTTTAGCATTCAGTGTGATTTTGGAATGGCTGGTACTGGTTGTTCCTTTCTATGTGTAGTGCCTCTTTCAGGAGCTCTTGTAAAGCAGGCCTGGTGGTGACAAAATCTCTGAGTACTTGCTTGTTCGCAAAGGATTTTATTTTTCCTTCACTTCTGAAGCTCAGTTTGGCTGGATATGAAATTCTGGGTTGAAAGTTCTTTTCTTTAAGGATGTTGAATATTGGCCCCCACTCTCTTCTGGCTTGTAGTGTTTCTGCCCAGAGATCTGCTGTGAGTCTAATGGGCTTCTCTTCGTGGGTGACCCGACCTTTCTCTCTGGCTGCCCTTAGTATTTTCTCCTTCATTTCAACCTTGTCGAATCTGATGATTATGTGCCTTGGGGTTGCTCTTTTTGGGGAATATCTTTGTGGTGTTCTCTGTATTTCCTGCATTTGATTGTTGACCTGTCTTGCTAGGTGGGGGAAATTTTCCTGGATGATGTCCTGAAGAGTATTTTCCAGCTTGGATTCATTCTCTTCGTCCTCTTCTGGTACACCTATCAAACGTAGGTTAGGTCTTTTCACATAGTCCCACATTTCTTGGAGACTTTGTTCATTCCTTTTTGCACTTTTTTTTCTCTGATCTTGGTTTCTCGTTTTATTTCATTGAGTTGGTTTTTGACTTCAGATATTCTTTCTTCTGCTTGGTCAATTCGGCTATTGAAACTTGTGCATGCTTCGCAAAGTTCTCATATTCTGTTTTTCAGCTCCTTTAGTTCATTCATATTCCTAAGTTATCCATTCTTGTCATCATTTCCTCAAATCTTTTTTCAAGGTTCTTCATTTCTTTACATTGATTTAGAACATGTTCTTTTCGCTCATGGAAGTTTCTCATTATCCATCTTCTGAAGTCTAATTCCATCATTTCATCACAGTCATTCTCCGTCCAGCTTTGTTCCCTTGCTGGTGAGGAGTTTTGGTCCTTTCTAGAAGGTGAGGTGTTCTGGTTTCGGGTGTTTTCCTCCTTTTTGCACTGGTTTCTTCCCATCTTTGTGGATTTATCCACTTGTCATCTGCGTAGTTGCTGACTTTTCGATTGGGTCTCTTAGTGGACACCCAGATTGTTGGTGATGAAGTATTTCTGTTACTTGGTCTTCCTTCTACCAGTCTAGCCCCTTCGCTGTACACCTGCTGAGATCCACTCCAGGCCCTGCTTTTCTGGGGTACACCTGTAGCAGCTGCGGAACAGTGAGGGATGCTACCAGTTGTTTTTTCTGCTATCTTTGTCCCAGGATGATGCCTGCCAGATGTCACTCTTTTGGATATAGAGGGGTCAGGGAGCTGCTTGAGGGGATAGTCTGTGCTTTATAGGAGCTCAATTGCTGAGCTGTGAGCTCTGTTGTTCATTCAGGGCTGTTAGGCTGCTATGTTTGATTCTGCTGCAACAGAGCTCATTAAAAAACTGCTTTTTTTCTCAAATTCTCTGTCTTGGGGGGTGGGGCTTTGCTTTTGGATGTCTGTTGAGGTGTCCTGGCCATGTAGGAGGCAGTCTAATCACTATTTGACTGCCGAGGCTCCGCCCTGCTGTTGTGAGGCTCGCCTTATTGCTGCAGACTCTTGCTGTTCTGCTGCCCTGCAGCGGAGTCTCTTTGTTGTGGTGGGTTTCCTCGGCAATGGCAGGCTGCGTCAGCAGTGGGCGTGTATCTCAGTAGGGGCGGGTTTCCTCGGCAGCTGCAGGCTGCATCAGCAGTGGGTGTGTGTCTCAGTTGGGGCGGGTTGCCTTGGTAATGGTGGACGCCCCTCCCCCACGGAGCACCTCAGGGATGGTCTCCACGGCGAGACCATTTGGAATCGCCATTTTGTCTGTCCCACTGCGGTATCCCACACACTGTGTCCCTGCAATCCCTTGGGCTGGCCCACTGCCCAAGTCCCTTTCAGTCTCGAGTTCAGCCCTCTCAAGTCTCAGGTTGCCGTTTCAACAGGGCACCCGTACAAGTGCGCCCTGTGGGGATCGCTGGGTAGGGCCGGCCGCCGCCACCCCAGCTGCCGGCTTCTCCAGGCAGAGCCTCTGCCTGGTGTCCCACATCTCCTTTATACTTTGGAATTTCCCCGTTCTGTGGGCAACAAAGATCAGTCTGAAATGCAGCTCCGACTCACCTCTTTGCGGATTAACTGAGAGCTTCAATCCTGGGTTGTTCTCACAGCACCATCTTGAATCTCCCCCGCCAGCCCTATTTCTTTAAGCCTACACATTTTGCCCTTGTTGAAAGTATTTAAACATACAATTATCAAGCTTTTTTTTTGTTTATGTATGCTTAAATCTTGCCTTGGCCCCAAAAAGTGCTGGGATTACAGGCATGAACCTGGCCTTTGTTGGTTCATTGTAAAGAAAAAAGAAAACTCTCATAACATGTGCTACCAGGAAGCATGGACAGTGAGGATTTTTTTTAATATATTTGTTGCGAAGACCTGGATCTTAGAAATTCAATTGAATGTTTTTTTAAACACATTATTTTCTTAATCTTATCTGAAAGCATAGGCTTTGGGGATACAGCGTGGCCACATCTCTTATCCTATCTGAGCCTTAGTATCATCCTCTTCTGTGGTCATGAGAACTAAAGACCTACCTTAAAGATCTGATAAGATAGTAAAGTGCTTAACATAATGCCTGGCATATAAATACATAATAAATGCTTCCTCCTCTTGTCTTTATTTATTTGTTTGTTTTTTCCGACAGAATTTTGCTCTGTCACCCAAGCTGGAGTGCAGGGGAATGAACTCGGCTCCCTGCAACTTCTGTCTCCTAGGTTCAAGCAGTTCTGCCACCTCAGCCTCTCAAGAAGCTGGGATTATCGGCATGCACTACCACATTCAGCTAATTTTTGTGTTTTTAGTAGAGACGGTTTCACTATGTTGGCCAGGCTGGTCTTGAACTCCTGACCTCAAGTGATTTACCTGCCTTGGTCTGCCAAAGTGCTGGGATTACAGATATGAGCCACCACAGTCAGCACATGTTTTTATTATGTTATTAAATCAGTACTATTGTGAGTAAAAATAGTTGGCTATTACTGTTTTATAAATTGGCTAAGACAGTATTATAAATGTCAGTGTTTTTATAAGGTGAAACAGATTATGTTGTGGGGCTTTTGTTTTGATGGTGATTTATTAGATTATTTTGTTTAAAGACAATGTTCAGTTACTGTGAAACTATAAAAACAATATTCACATTTTGTAATTCTAAAGCAGTCTTAAAGGTGACTGCCTTAAGTAAAGATACTTTTGTTTTGATATGTAAGTGTGATATTCAAGTTTACTGTAGAGCAGAGGACATTAAACCTAAGTCAGCGCTAATGTGCACTTGAAACTTCAGTACAAATACCAATGTGTAGCAAATAGACTTTATAATGATTGCCAAAATATGGAGCTGTTCTGATGGGAGACCATTGGTTATGCTTGAGTTTAATACTCCTCATGCTTTTGACTTTTTATTTTTCTTTGTTACCTAGGCTGGAGTGAAGTGGCACCATCTTAGCTCACTGCAACCTCTGCCTCTCAGATTCAGGCCATCCTCCCTAGGGACTGGAGGTGAGTGCCACCACACCTGGCTAATTTTTGTATTTTGAGTAGTGATGGGGTCTCCAGCTTCAGACCTAAAGTGATCTATCTGCCTCAGCCTCACAAAGTTCTGAGGTTACAGGTGTGAGCCACCGTGTCTGGTTAGCTCTTGACTTTTGGTAGCTGTTGTATTATTTTAATCTTTAGTAAATAAATGCAATCTGAAATGTATAGTTCAGAAAAATTTTCTGCTTCTGTTATTTAAAAAATATATGTTTTTTAAGTTCAATAATGTTACACTGATGTTTGTTTTAAAATTATTACCTCTTCTATTTAGTACTGCATGTATTAAATAATATTAGCTAGTATGTTTTTTTGGCTTTATAATGTGGTTCAGATTTCTATAAAAAGTTTAGCTGTTTCTATATTGCCTTAAAGTCATGAAACATTTCTATTTTTCCCTTCCTTTTTTCCTTCTTTGCTTCCTTCCTTCCTTTCTCCCTCCCTTCCTCCCTTTCCTTTTATCCTTCCTCCCTCCCTCCCTCCCTCTTTCCCTCCCTCCCTTCCTTCCTTCTTTCCTTCCTTCCTTCCTTTTTTCCTTCCTTCCTTCTTTTTCTTTCTTTCATTTTTTCTTTTCATTTTCTTTCTTTCTTTCTTTCTTTCTTTTTCTTTCTTTTTTTCCTTCCTTCCTTCCTGGAATTTCTCTCTTGTTGCCCATGCACTAGCATGATCTCAGCTCACTGCTTAGAAGGTGATTCACTCAGAGAAGGTGAACCCACTGTTAGTAAAATATGTCTAGTACCAGATGCTTTTTGATCACCTAATGACCTATCAAACTGCAGGTCTTTTGGCTTTGTCATATATTCAGTTTCACATTTTTTTTCTTTCTTTTTTATTGCATTTTAGGTTTTGGGGTACATGTGCAGAACGTGCAAAATAGTTGCATAGGTACACACATGGCAGTGTGTTTTGCTGCCTTCCTGTCCCTCACCCACATTTGGCATTTCTCCCCAGGCTATCCCTCCCGAGCTCCCCCCCACCACTGTTTCTCCCCATTCCCCCCAAAAGACCCCAATGTGTAGTACTTGCTTCCCTGTGTCTATGTGTTCTCATTTTTCCTCACCTGCCTATGAGTGAGAATATGTGGTATTTCATTTTTTGTTCTTGTGTCAGTTTGCTGAGAATGATGTTCTTCAGTTTCATGCATGTCCTTAAAAAGGACATGAACTCATCGTTTTTGATTGCTGTGTAGTATTCCATGGTGTACATGACTTTTTATATCCTTATCATGTGCCAAGCACTGGGTGGGACACTAGGTAACAGAGACGAACAAGCTCTCTTTCCAGGATTTTACAGTGGATGTTAGGATTTAGTGCCATTTAGCTTCATTCCAAGATTTTCCAAGATGATCTTGTCTTCAAATGTCCTGTTGATTCAACTTCAGAAGTGTTCTCTCTTCACACCTTACTGCTGCCACTCTGCCATTATCTCTTACCTGGATTATCTCAGTAGTCTTCTAACTGGCTTTTTTGTTTTCATGTTTGCCTTCTTCAGTCTACTTTCTTTCTCTTTCTTTTTTTTCAGATGGAGTCTTGCTTTGTCACCAAGTCTGGAGTGCAATGCTATGATCCAGGCTCACTCTAACTTCTGCCTCCTGAGTTCCAGCAACTCTCCTGCCTCAGCCTTTCTAGTAGCTGGGATTACAGGCATGATCCACCATGCCTGGCTAATTTTCTATATTTTTAGTAGAGACAGGGTTTCATCATGTTGGCCAGGCTGGTCTTGCTCTCAAGTGATCCACCTGCCTTGGCCTCCCAAAGTGTTGGGATTACAGGAGTGAGCCACCGTGCCTGGCCACTCTACCCTCAATACAACAGCTAGTACAATCCTTTCACAGTAAAATCAAGATCATAATTACGTCTCTGTTCAGACTCTCCAGTGGCTTTGTTTTGTACATGACCTGGCCCCTGCTACCTGTCTCACTGTTCTTCCTGCTACTCTCCTGCTCTTACTCCTCTTTATAAACACTGAGCTCATGTTGTTTCCTTTAGCATGCTAGACAGGCTTGATCCTCTCCTGTCTCTGGGCCTTGCTGTTTCCTCTGCCTGGAACATTCTTCCCCTACTCTCTGCATGGTTCACTCTCTCACTGCTTTAGATTGTGGTTCAAAAGTCACTTTATCAAGGGCTTCCAGGCTGCACTGAGACCTGTGGAGCTCTGTCCTGCAGACCTTGTCTGAGCAACAAATGAATGAAATACTCTCTTTCTTACAGAATACAGTACAAGAGTTGGGCTAAGGGGTCCTCAGCTGCTTTTAGAGGGTGATTGCAGCTAATTGACTACAACTCCTTGTTTCTTCTTGCATTTATTCAGTATAAATTTAATAACAGGTTTTAAGTCAACATAGTTGTGAATAATTAACATGTATAATAAAGTGGATTTACGAATCATAAAAACCTTTGGTTCTGAGGCCCAGAATCAACACCATTAACTAGTAATTCTTTTTCAACCTCCCCCGGGAGGGCCATCTAGCACAAAGTTTATATGAGTAAACAGAGTAGAGACAAAGGAATGTGGAATAAACAGATTTAACTGGGGAATCTTTTATTATCTTAATTTCCATCTTGTGACTTAAAGCTCTAAGATAAGAACTGGCTGTCTTCAACCCGGCTCATTAAAACATTTTGGCTTTCCAAAAAGGTTTGATACTATAATCTATAACTTCCCTAATATTTCCCTTAATATTTTGACAGCCACCCTGAGTGAATCCCAACACTGCTCTGCATAAAATATATCCTTAATTTATATTTTCTATTTGATGTCTGACTCCCCTCTGTCCTTCACTAAAATGTAAACTCCATAAGGGAAGGGATTTTGTCTGTTTTGTTTTGTTGTATCCCTAAATACCTAGAAGGTGCTCAGTAAATACTTGTTGGTTGAATGAATAAGTCAGCCTATTATTGAATCAGTCAATGTCTTCTGTAGAAGGGACTTCTCCTACCAGTGGTGCGTATCTGTATGATAGCTGGTGTAGGGAGGGATGTGGTCAGAATGGCTCTGTCTGTGTGGACTAGTTTTGCTTAGCATAATCCCAGCAGGCTCCTATTGGGGCTAAGCCACAATTTCAGTCATATTATTATCATTCATTAATCATAAAGCCAGAGGATGTTAAGATTGGAATTGATCTGGGAGACTATTCTGTCTGCCTTTCTTGTGATTTATATGAGAATAACAGAACCTAGAGAAAGTAAGTAAATTACTCACAATTGTAAAGCTGTAGAGGTCAACCTGAAATTAGGCTTGTGACATCAGATTCTGTTGTCTTTCCTACATGTGTTCCCCCCTGGCTGAGACAGTTTGTGGGCTTTCAGATTTGACAATTTTCTCGCCAGTCTCTAAACAGGAGCTTTTATCTGCACATTATAGGTTAGCATAGATGAATCATGACCCTAAAATGTGTGGGAAAATCCCAAAGGTTGACCACTGTGAATGGGAACTACCCCAAATGTGTCAGGAGCACCACAGACATGCTCACTTCTTCACTAGCTGGAGCTGGGTAAGATGGAAAGGAAACCCAAATCAAGGCACTTTGCTGCTTCAGTTCTTTTATTGCATGTCAAAGTCCAATGTATCCTTATTTAAAGTCAGATTTTTTGATGAAAGATCACACCAGTTGCAGGCCCTTTGGGTCAGAAGTTTTGAAATCACTAATTGTTCGTTTTCTAGATGGACTTTCATACTTCAGGCATTTGTGTGTAGCTGGTCAATTGTGAAGTTCTCAGAGTGGTGTAGAACCCTCTCTTTTTGGGACAGTTGGTTCTACTTGTGCAGCATGTCCTGAACCTGGCTTATCTCCATCTACTTTCTAAATGTGTGAGGTCTTTGGTTAGGCAGCATTAAGTGAGAGAGGACTCCTAAAGAGGGAGAAAAACTCCTCCAACATTTGCTGAAACATGTTTGTAACCTGACCAAGATGTAATTGGAATAGCATAAAAAGACTGAAATTTATTTAATTTCTTGCCATCTGGCTTGTGATATATAGTGCCTTCAATTGAGTTTAGAAGTAACTTTGATAATAGGTCAAGAGGTGAGATATGTGTGTGTGTGTGTATACCTTTACCTCTATCTACCTATCTATCATCTATCTATCATCTATCTATCTATATAGAGAGATGAAGTTATGCTTTATTTCCCAGTCTGAAGTGTAATGGTGCAATCTCAGCTCACTGCAACCTTGGTTTTTCAGGTTCAAGTGATTCTCCTGCCTCACCTCCCAAGTAGCTGGGATCACAGGCATACACCATCACATCCAGCTAATTTATGTATTTTTAGTAGAGACCGGGTTGCATCAAGTTGGTCAGGCTGGTCTCAAACTTCTGACCTTATGTGATCCACTCACCTTGGCCTCCAAAAGTGCTGGGATTATAGGTGTGAGCCACCACACCTGGTCGGATAATTGAGTTTCTTATTATATCTGGGTTTCTGCAGAATTTTAGTGACTGAAGAAAGTATACTAATGTTAATTTTGTTTTTCTTTATGAAAGAAGTAATTTACTTTTTATATAATTACTTGTCAGTCACGGGAAGGAAAAGTCTGAGTTTTTGTCCACAATGATAGGAATTATTGTTACATTACAGGATTACTCTGTGAATGCCTTTAGGAATAATCCCTAGTCATATCTTGACCATTTTACTAGCTGTGAGACTGCCATTGTACTGGTTACTGTAACATTTCTTGGTTTTCTTTCTAGACCTCAACTAGTTGCTACTGTCCTCCTGGAATGTCTAGTAAAATAAACACTAAAGGTAAGAGATTACATGTACTTCTTATTATATTTCACTACATTAAGACATTATTTATCAGCATTCCTGAAATCATACAGAATCATTGCCCAATGTCTTGTGGGAATTGCAGTTAGTTTCTTGGCTTTTTAAGGTATTTTATTTAATGGACATTTTTTCCCCTTTTCTTTCTTTTTTTTAATTTACTGAAAATGTCACTTCATTTATGTTTCCAAGGTTTTGTGGAGCCCCTTTTGGAGGATTACACTACAAGTTTAATTCTGCAGGTTTCTTTGAAATTCACCAAACTGTATGAGTTTTATACTCTGCTCTTATAAAGCATCTTCCTCTGTATTTTTTCTATAATATACTAAAGTAATTCTGTGCTTATTTTACAGCTTTGCAGTCCCCTAAAAGACCATGAAGCCCTAAGAGTAATGTACAGATTCCTGAAATTGAAAGGTAGGGTAACAGGGAAGAAGACACATGGCCTGTTCTTGAACATGGAATGTGAGCTCTGTAACATAGACTGTCTCTCATAAAGACCTTTTTAGCTCAAACAGCAAGGCTCAGACAGCTTGCTCTTGTGCCTAACAGAGAGCCTTCTGTCTGAAGACTGGAGAAAGAGCTCCAGTGAGATTTACTGTGAGGTACTGGCTCAAGTAACTGTGAAAGCTGTAAAGCTCCACAGCCTTGCATCTGCAAGGTGAAGATCCAGGAAAGCCCATGGCTTCGTTCAAAGGCCTGAGAGCCAGAAAGTCAAGGGCAAGAGAAAACTGGTGTTCCAGCCCCATTTTCAGCCAGAGAGGGAATTCAATCTTCCTCCACATTTTGCTCTCTTCTGGTCGGCAGAACTTTGGACAAGACCAGCCCATGATCCTCTCTCAGTTCACTGATTCAAATGCTCATCTCCTCCAGAAACATCCTGATAGACACGCCCAGAAATTATGCTTTAACAGCCATCTGAGCCTCTCATGGCCCAGTGAAGTCGACACATAAAATTATCACATAAGAACAAACCTTCAAATTCAGGTTGTTTTTGAATGCCTAAGTATGATGTTCTAAAAAGCATGTACCTATGAGGTATTAGAATGAATACATTCTTGTTTAATTACCATAATAGAATATGTAAAGTAATATTTTATTTGTCTTAAATATGTCTTTAATATAAATATACCTATTATGTTCCATCATTTTGTAGTATTTTGTGGTTTCAATTCAGTCCAACCTAATGTAACTATAAAAAGGATATTGAAAAGTTACAGGAAAGGAAAACTAAGACAGGTGCAGCCTTGACTTGAAAGAGTTTACAAATTAGGAAGAAATACATGTGCACAGAAGGCCTTGATACAAACAATGCTTGTCAGAGTATTCTAAAACAGGTCTTTCCAAAACAGCTCTGATTATGAAAAATGTCCAAGTTTTTCACATTGTCTGCAAGAGAAGACCTAACCCCATAGACTTTCCTACAGAGACATTTGTCATCAGAATTCATTTTTGCTCTTCGTCTTCTGTTTCCTCCTAACCTGCATTCAGAACCCTTTAGCTTTTAGTCATACCCACCCACTCAAATTTCTCAAAAATCATGTTCTCCAATGTGTCCTTGTGTGTTTAATGTGATTTCTTTACCCTAGAATTCTTGTTTTCTTTTCTACCCTGAACATTCATCAAAACTTATTTAAATGTCAACTCCCTGCTTAGCATCCCCCACTTCTCCAGGCAGGGTTTGTCTTTTCCTCTCTGGCACTTCATGGACATACTGTGTGTACCTATTACAGATTTTCAATACAAAATTACAATGATTCATGTACTCACTTGCTTTGCTTGACTGAGAAATCCTCTGGCCCGGCCTCTCTACTAACCTGAAGTTCCCTGAGGAGCCTGGGTGCACCCTAAAGATGCGAGGTGGGAAAGTGAAGTGACCACACAGGTGAAGGGGTCTCAGGACTAACCTTATTTCTTTATCTTTGATATTACAAGTAATATTTCTCCCTAAGATATTACAAATAATATCACAAAGTGTTCAAACATACTCTACATTGGCTATGACATTAGGAGTAATATCTCTTTAAAATATACACACATATCAACCCGACAGTGATATTCGGAGTAATATCTCTTTAAAATGTACACCCACATTAACCACCCGCCATAGGGCGAGTAATATCACCCGGGTTCCCCCTGAATATTACAAACCATATCACAGAGGAGTGGCCATACCTGTGACTTGTAGTATCTCTCCCTAATATGAATGATATCACAGGGTGTACACAAATACTTTACACACACTTTGATATTACGAGTAATGACATGCTGAATATCACAAACAAGATAAAAAAGTGTTGAAACATACTCTACAACAAAGATATTAGGAGTAATATCTCTTTAAAACATACAACCACACCCACGCAACGTCGATATTAGGCGACATATCTATTTAAAGTATACACCCAGAGCAAACCGCCACCAGAGGGTGAGTTATACCCCTCCAGCCTCCCGTGGATATTATGAACCCTCTGGCTAAGGGGCCGTGCCCACAACCCCGTCAGAGGGAGAGAAATATTCCTCCAGCCCCCCTGGATATTATAAACCCGCTGGCTAGGGGGCTGTTCACACAGCCCCTGCCGGAGGGCGAGTAATATCACCGCGGCCCCCATTGTATACTACAAACCCTCTGGCTAGGGGACTGTGTCCACAGCCCCCACCACAGGGCGAGTAGCAGCACCCGGCCCCCTCCCTTGGCTGCTACAAATCAGCTATTTAGAAAAATTGGAGTAATATGATACTGGGAACCATATCATAGGGAGAAGATAATGTTAATTTGGTTTTCTTTTATATTGGGCACAACAACACTAGTTCTAGTTACACCTCTGCAATATTGACAAAAATATCATCCTCGCCCCTAAACACATTAGACTTGAAATCACAGGGGGGGTTCACTCCTTGCAATATTTAATTCGATATAATTATTTTTTCTGTGGACATTAATTACCATATAAGAGAGTGGTGTACACCTCTTGCCATATTGAGAGTATTACCATATGGGCAGTAACATCATCCTCTCCTTCCCTGGATATTAAGAACAATATCACAGTACAGGTGTACAGCCTCAGCCACATTGTAAGTAATATCTCTTATTCCCTAGATATAAGAAACAATATCACTGGGGGTTTGTGCACTTCCTGAGATATTTGGAGTAATATCATCTTTGTTTTTGGATATTAGAAATGCTATTACAGTGGTGGTGTACACTTTCTGCAATATTTAGTGTATAATCATCTCCTCTCCCCAGGATATTAGAAACTATATTACAGAAGCGTTTCAATATCACCGTCTATGATATTGGAACAATGACAGAGTGTACACTTGCCTTCACAATGAGAGTAATATCTACTTAGGACATGATAAATAATATAACAAAATGTACAGACATGGGTGTATACCCACTTTGATATTAGGAGTAATTTTCATGTAATATACTAAAAATAATATTCCAGAATGTAGCCGTGAAGTGTACATTTATTGGGATACAAAAAATGTATATAACATCTACCATATGTACATTTACTATGATGTACTTATGTGTACAAAATACATATGTACAATAAATGTTAATTGTGCAATATGGACATAAAATGTCAATAATGTATACACATACATATGTACATGTGTACAATATGTACATTTGTTGTAATATCACAATATCATATATAATAAAAATAACATATAATCAGTATATATAATACAGATCACGTTAAATGTACATATTGTACACATTATGTACATATACATTTATTGCGATGTTACAATATGACAAAGTGTACATAATGTGCACACATCATATATACATGTACTATATGTACACGTGTAAATATGTGTGCACATTGTGTACATTACGTACACGTGGTGCACAGTATGTAGATATGTACATCAAGTACACGTGTACCTATATGTATACATTATGTAGATATGTGCCATCTGTAAACAAGTACATCATATGCACAATATGTACACGGGTACAATATGTACACACATGGGTGTATAAACATTTTGATAATAGGAGTAATTTTTATCTAATATACTAAATATAATATCCCAGAATGTACTCAAAATGTGTACATTTATTGGTATATTGCAATAAATGTACATATCTACAATATGTACATTTACTATGATGTACATATGTGCACATAATACATATGTAGATGAAATGTAGATAATCTGTAAAATATGTAAATTTATATTTATATAATGTGTACACAATACATAGGTACATAACACGTACAATATGTCCATTTATTGAAATATCAGTGATATCATATATATAAATCACAATAACATATAACCACAAAAATATATGCCTAATACATAATATCACAAGAAATGTACATATGTACACATTATGTACATATTATGTACATATACAGTTATTGTGATAACACCATATATCCACGTGTACATAATGTACAAACTATGTGCATACATACTATATGTACACGAGTATATATAGGTGCACATTATGTAAATTATGTACACATGTAGAAATAGGTGAAAACCATGTACATATGCAGTGCATGTAGCAGCCGCCCGGCCCACACTGTCTGCTAGAAACTCCTGGCTAAGAAGCAGTAACCACAGTCCCCGACAGAGGTCCCCAGCCCACCCTGGCTGCTGGGGAACAGCTATTTTGAAAATGTAGTGTAATATGATACTGGGAACCATATGATAGGAAGATGTTAATCTTATTCTGGTTTTTATTTATATTAGGCACAATAACACTAGCTCTAGTTACACCTCGGCGATATTGACAAAAATGTCATCCTCACCAACCTTGACATTAGAATTGAAAGCACAGAAGGTTTTCACCCCTTGCAGTGTTTAATTCAATAAAATTGTTTTTATTGTGGACATTAGAGACCATATCAGAGCATGTTGTACACCTCTTGCCATATTCAGAGTATTTCCACAAGGGCAGTAACATTATCCTCTCCTTCCCTAGATATTAGGAACAATATCAAAGGACCACTGTACAGCCCGAGTCACATTGTGAGTAATATCATCTGTAATCCCCTAGTTATTAGGAACAATATCACTGGAGGCTTGTGTGCTTCCTGACATATTTGGAGAAATACTCTCTCTGTTTTTGGGTATTAGAAACAACACTACATTGGTGGTGTACACTTCCTCCGATATTCAGGGTAGAATCATCCTCTGTCCCCAGGATATTAGAAACTATATCACAGAAGCGATGTACATTGCCTGTGATATTAGAACAATCAGAGTGTACACTTCCTTTCACATCATATACTTAGTATATGATGAATAATATCACAAAATGAACACACATGGGTGTAAACCCACTTTAATATTGGAAAAATTTTTTTATCTAATATACTAAAAATCATAACCCAGAATACACTTATAATGGGTTTACTTACTGGGATATAACAATAAATGTATATAATATGTACTGTATGTACATTGACTGTGATGTACATAAATGTACACAATACAGATGTACAATAAATGTACATAGTGTACAATATGTACATTTATATGTACATAATGTGTACACTATGTACATTTATTGTAATATCACAATGATATATATATAATCACAACAGCATATATAATCACAAAACATATATAATTCATAATATCGAAATAAATGTACATATTGTACACATTATGTACATATACATTTGTTGTGATATTACAGTTTGCACACATGTACATCATGTACATATTATGTACACATGTACAATACATACATGTGTACATAAGTGTGCACAATACATAGATATGTACACTATGTACACGTGTAAAGAAATGTACATAATACGTATATATGTACCATCTGTACACGAGTACATAATATGCATAATATGTACACGTGTAAAATATGTGCACACAGGGGTGCATACACAGTCTAATAACAGAAGTAATTTCTATCTAATATACCAAAAAAAAATCCCAGAATGTACTCATAATATGTACATTTATTGGCAGATTGCAATAAAAGTATATAATAGGTACAATCTGTACATTTACTCTAATGTACATATGTGTACACAATACAAATGTAGAAAAAAATATACATAATCTGTAAAATATGTACCTTTATATTTATGTGTACACAATGCATAGGTACATAATGTGTACACTATGCACATTTCTTGAAATATCAGTGATGTATATATAATCACAATAACATATAATTACAATAATATGTATATAACATGTAATATCACAAAAAAGTACATGTTGTACACATTAGGTACATATGTATAGTGCACATATTATGTACATATATATTTATCGTGATAACACCGTATGTACACGTGTACAAATGTGTGCCCACTATGTAAACTATGTACACATGTAGAAATAGGTGCAAACTATGTACCTATGCACACCACGCTATCCCACAGCCCCTGCTGGAGGGCCCGTAGCAGCCCCCAGGCTCACCCTGGCTGCTAGGGACCGGCTATTTTGAAAATGTGGTGTAATATGATACTGGCAACCATATCATTGGAAAATAATAAAGTTATTCTGTTTTATTTCATATTAAGCACTAGCTCTAGTTACACCTCTGCCATATTGACAGAAATGTCATCCTCACTCCCCTTGACAATAGAATTGAAATCATAGAAGGGTTTCACCCCTTGCAATGTTTAATTCTATATAACTGTTTTCTTGTGGACATTAGTGACCATATCAGAGCATGGTGTACACCTCTTGCCATATTCAGAGTATTTCAATATGGACAGTAACATTCCCCTCTCCTTCTCTGGACATTAGGAGCAATATCACAGGACCAGTGTACAGCCCTAGTCACACCATGAGTAATATCATCTGTAATCCCCTAGTTATTAGGAACAATATCACTGGGGGCTTGTGCACTTTCTGAGATATTTGCAGTAATATCCTCTCCGTTTCTGGATATTAGAAACAATACTACAGTGGTGGTGTACATTTCTTGCGACATTCAGGGTAGAATAATCCTCTGTACCCAGGTTATTAAGAACTACATCACAGAAGCCTTGTACATTACCTGTGATATTGGAACAATCACAGAGTGTATACTTGCTTTCACAATGAGAGTAATACCTACTTAGGATATGATGGATAATATCACAAAATGTACATACATGGGTGTGTACCCACTTTGATATTGAAAGTAATTTTTATCCAATATACTAAAAATCATATCCCAGAATATACTCATGATGTGTACACTTATTGGAATATTACAATAAATGTATAGAATATGTACCATACGTACATTGACTGTGATGTACATACGTGTACACAATACAGATGTACAATAAATGTACACAATGTGTACAATATGTACATAATGTGTACACAATAGGTATGTACATAATGTGTAAAATATGTAAATTTATTGTAATATCACAATGATATAGAATCACAACAGCATATATAATCACAATACACATGCAATACATAATATCAATATAAATGTACATATTGTACACATTATGCACATATACATTTATTGTGATATTACATGTACACATGTACGTAATGTACATATGTACCGATGTACAATATATACACGTATAAATAAGTGTGCACAGTATATACATATGTACACTATGTACACATATGTACATATGTAGATATGTACCTTCTGTACACGAGTACATAATATACACAATATGTACACGTGTAAACTATGTACACACAAAGTGTAAACCCACTTTGGTAACTGGAGTAATTTCTAATATACTAAAAATAATATCCCAGAATGTACTAATAATGTGTACATTTATTGGCATATTGAAATAAATGTATAAAATAGGTACAATCTGTACATTTACCCTGATGTACATATGTGTACACAATACACATGTAGAAAAAATGTTCATAATCTGTAAACTATGTACTTTTATATTTCTATAATGTGTACACAATGCATAGGTACATAATGTGTACACTATGCACATTTTTTAAAATATCAGTGATATCATATATATAATTACAATAAGATATATAATCACAATAATATATATATAAAATGCATAATATCACAAAAAAGTACATATTGTACACATGTACATATGTATTGTGCACATATTATGCACATATATATTTATTTTGATAACACCATATGTACATGTGTACAAATGTGTGCCCACTATGTAAACTATGTACACATGTAGAAATAGGTGCAAACTGGCCAGGTGCGGTGGCTCACCCCTATAATCCCAGCACTTTGGGAGGCCGAGGCGGGTGAATCACGACGTTAAGAGATTGAGACCATCTTGGTCAACAAGGTGAAACCCCGTTTCTACTAAAAATACAAAAATTAGCTGGGCATGGTCGTGCGCTCCTGTAGTCCCAGCTACTCGGGAGGCTGAGGCAGGAGAATTGCTTGAACCCAGAAGGCGGAGGTTGCGGTGAGCCGAGATCGTGCCATTGCACTCCAGTCTGGGTAACAACAGCAAAACTCTGTCTCAAAACAAAACAAAACAAAAAAACAAAGAAAGAAATAGGTGCAAACTATGTACCTATGCACAGCACACTATCCCATAGCCCCCACCAGAGGGCCGGTAGAAGCCCCCAAGTCCACCGAGGCTGCTTAGGGAGCCCCCTGGCTAAAGGGCTGTACCCACAGCCCCCCTGGAGGGCCCATAGCAGCCCCCAGGTCCACCCTGGCTGCTTAGAAACCCCCTGGCTAAAGGGCTGTGCCCACAGCTCCTGACAAAGAGCCTGTAGCAGCCCCCAGGCCCACAGTGGCTGCTTAGAAACCCCCTGGCTAGGAGGCTGTGCCCATGGCCCCCGTCAGAGGGCCCATAGCAGCCCTCAGGCCCACCCTGGCTGCTTAGGGACTTTCTGGCTAGGGGGCTGTGCCCTCACCCCCCTGCTGGAGGGCCTGTAGCAGCCACCAGGCCCACCCTGAATGCTTAGAAACCCCCTGGCTTGGGAGCTGTACCCACAACCCTGCCAGAGGGCTCCTAGAAGCCCCCAGGCCCACCCTGGCTGCTTAGGGAGCCCCGGGCAAGGGGCTGTTCACACGGCTCCCGCCAGAGGGCACGTAGCAGCCCTCAGGCCCACCCTGGCTGATTAGGGACACCCTGGCTAGGAGGCTGTGCCCATGGCCCTTGCTGGAGGGCCCGTAGCAGCCCTCAGGCCCACCCTGTCTGCTTAGGAAACCCCTGGCTAGGGGGCTGTGCCCACAGCACCTGGGGACCAGCTATTTTGAAAATGTGGTGTAATATGTTACTGGCAACAATATCATAGAGAGATGATAATGTTAATCTGTTTTTTTTTTGTTTTGTTTTAGGCACTAGCTCTAGTTGCACCTCTGCCATATTGACAAAAATGTCATTTTCACCCCCCTTGACATTAGAATTGAAAGCACAGTGGGGTTTCACCCCTTGCAATGTTTAATTCAACATAATTGTTTTATTGTTTACATTAGTAATTATATCAGAGCTTGGTGTACACCTTTTGCCACATTCAGAGTATTTCCCTATAATTAGCAACATTCTTCTCTCCTTCTATGGATATTAGGAGCCATATCACAGGACCGGTGAGTAATATCATCTGTAATCCTCTAGTTATTAGGAACAATATCACTGGGGGCTTGTGCACTTTCCGGGATATTTGGAGTAATATCCTCTCCGTTTCTGGATATTAGAAACAATACTACAGTGATGATGTACACTTCCTGCGATATTCAGGGTATAAACATCCTCTGTCCCCAGGATGTTAGGAACTACATCACAGAAGCGTTGTACATTGCCTGTGATGTTGGAACAATCACAGAGTGTACACCTACTTTCACAATGAGAGTAATACCTATTTAGGATATGATGGATAATATCACAAAATGTACAGATGGATGTATACCCAGTTTGACATTGAAAGTAATTTTTACCTAATATACTAAAAATCGTATCCCAGAATATACTCATAATGTGTACACTTATTGGGATATTACAATCAGTGTACAGAATGTGGACCATATGTACATTGACTGTGATGTACATGTGTACACAATACAGATGTACAATAAATGTACATAATCTGTACTATATGTGCATTTATATGTACATAATGTGTACACAATAGGTATGTACTTAATGTGTACAATATGTACATTTATTATAATATCACGATGATATAGAATCACAACAGCATATGTAATCACAATACACATGTAATACATAATATCAATATAAGTGTACATATTGTACATATTATGCACATATACATTTATTGTGATATTATGACATGTACACATGTATATCATGTACACATTAGGTACAGAGGTACAATATATGCACGTGTACATAAGTGTGCACAGTATGTACATATGTACACTATGTACACATATATACATATGTAGATATGTACCTTCTGTACACAAGTACATCATATGCACAGTATGTACACGTGTAAACTGTGTTCACACATGGGTGTACACCCACTTTGGTAACCGAAGTAATTTCTATCTAATATACTAAAAATAATATCCCAGAATGTACTCATAATGTGTACATTTATTGGCATATCGCAATAAATGTATAAAATAGGTACAATCTTTACATTTACCCTAATGTACATATGTGTACACAATACACATGTAGAAAAAATGTGCATAATCTGTAAAATATGTACCTTTATATTTCTATAATGTGTACACAATGCATAGGTACATGATGTGTACACTATGCATATTTTTGAAATATCAGTGATATCATAATCACAATAAGATATATAATCACAATAATATGTATACAACACGTAATGCCACAAAAAAGTACATATTGTACACATTAGGTACATATGTATTGTGCACATATTATGTACATATATTTATGCACATATATTTATCGTGATAACATCATATGTACACATGTACAAATATGTGCCCAGTATGTAAAGTATGTACACATGTAGAAATAGGTTCAAACTATGTAGCTCTGCACAGCACGCTATCCCACAGCCCCCTCCAGAGGGCCCGTAGCAGCCCCCAGGCCCACCCTGATTCGTTTGTGACACTTTCATGCATGTTGTTAAGTACAGCTAATTGTCACCCAAATTCCATTGTTCCATGAATACATCATTATTTATTTGATCTGTACTATATTCATTAACAGTATTTTTCCAGTTGTTTGCCCTCAGGGGTCACATATCAATAAATATCATTGTACATGTTTCACATATGTGCAAGGATATTCATTAGGCAAATCTTTATACTTTGAGCTTCTTGATCAAGTGTATTTTTAATTTTGAAAGGAAGTGCTAAATCACTCTCCGTAGAGATTGCACTGAAGTCATGAGGTGGAAGGAGCAAAGGGTATGATATGTATTAATGTGCAGCAGACCCTTTTGTTGCTGTTCTTCTCATCCTTGAGGTCCATCTCTGGTCTCAGCTCTGGCTATGCTGGATAGCACAACTACCCAAAACTTGGATTGATGAATTCTGCATTTTACTTCTCATTCACTGAGAGCCTCTTTGAGCTTCTTTTTTTTAGAATTATTATACCTTAAGTTCTAGGGTACATGTGCAGAACGTGCACGTTTGTTACATAGGTATGTATGTGCCATGGTGGTTTGCTGCATCTATCACACTGTCATCTATATTAGGTATTTCTCCTAATGCTATCCTTCCCCTATCCCTCCCTAACCCTCCTCCTCACTGCCGACAGGCCCCGGTGTGTGATGGTCCCCTCCCTGTGTCCATGTGTTCTCATTGTTCCACTACCACTAATGAGTGAGAACATGCGGTGTTTGGTTTTCTGTTTGTGTGTTAGCTTGCTGAGAATGATGGTTTCCAGCTTTATCTGTGTCCCTTGTTTTCTGCAGCAACTTTGAAAATGTGCCCTCTACTGGCCTTTCCTCTTTCCTGTCTCACTCTGTTCCTTCACTCCTGCACACAGTCACAGCCTCCTAAATTCCTCACTCAGATTCTGTTTGCAGGGAAATACAAAATAAGGTAGAATGTGAGGTGCTAACCTCTTGGCCACATGCAAAAATGATAGGTATTATTAGGTTTACAATTTAAAAGTAATGCTGGACGGATAACCTAAACAATTGACAAATCCATTCTGTTGCCTGTACTTTGAATGCTGCCTTTGTGTGCTCCTACAACCTAGGACCTTCCTTGTCATTAAACAACATTCACAATTCCATGTAGAATATGTTAATTTTGGAGATAATAAAAGAGCCATTGGCAGGAAGAATTAATTCTTTATTTACTAAATCTCCTCAGTTAAGTCTTCACTTCCCTTTTCTCTCAGGAATGCCTACGTATCTCCACAGACTCTAAGCTCTGGGGCTGATCCTTGTTTTTTATTGTGGGGGTAAACCACATAGACTGGGCAACTGAGACCTCTTCAGAACAATAATAAAATTTGAGACTCGTTAAGTGCACATTTCCTTTTGGGCATTCTGCTATAGGAAGTTCTGAAGGTAGCTAGAGGCTGTTTCTTCCATTACAGGAACACACTGTAATATATAGGATTAAGATTCATATATTCTTTTTTATTTTTTATTGGATTTTAGGTTTTGGGGTACATGAGCAGAGCATGCAAGACAGTTGCGTAGATACACACATGGCAGTGTGCTTTGCTTTTCTTCTCCCCTTCACCCACATTTGGCATTTCTCCCCAGGCTATCCCTCCCCACCTTCCCCTCCCACTGGCCCTCCCCTTTTCCCCCCAATAGACCCCTGTGTTTAGTACTCCCCTTTCTGTTTCCATGTGTTCTCATTTTTCATCACCCGCCTATGAGTGAGAATATGCGGTGTTTCATTTTCTGTTCTTGTGTCAGTTTGCTGAGGATGATGTTCTCCAGATTCATCCATGTCCCTACAAACGACACGAACTCATCATTTCTGATTGCTGCATAATATTCCATGGTGTATATGTGCCACATTTTTCCAATCCAGTCTATTATCAATGGGCATTTGGGTTGATTCCAGGTCTTTGCTATTGTAAACAGTGCTGCAATGAACATTCGTGTGCATGTGTCCTTATAGTAGAACGATTTATAGTCTTTTGGATATATACCCAGTAATGGGATTGCTGGGTCAAATGGAATTTCTATTTCTAAGGCCTTGAGGAATCGCCACACTGTCTTCCACAATGGTTGAACTAATTTACACTCCCACCAACAGTGTAAAAGTGTTCCTTTTTCTCCACATCCTCTCCAGCATCTGTTGTCTCCAGATTTTCTAATGATCGCCATTCTAACTGGCGTGAGATGGTATCTCAATGTGGTTTTGATTTGCATCTCTCTGATGACCAGTGACGATGAGCATTTTTTCATATGATTGTTGGCCTCATATATGTCTTCTTTCATAAAGTATCTGTTCATATTCTTTGCCCACTTTTGAATGGGCTTGTTGGTTTTTTATCAGCCCTTTGTCAGATGGGTAGACTGCGAAAATTTTTTCCCATTCTGTTGGTTGCCGATCCACTCTAGTGACTGTTTCTTTTGCCGTGCAGAAGCTGTGGAGTTTGATTAGGTCCCATTTGTCTATTTTGGCTTTTGTTGCCAATGCTTTTGGTGTTTTGTTCATGAAGTTCTTGCCTACTCCTATGTCCTTGATAGTTTTGCCTAGATTTCCTTCTAGGGTTTTTATGGTGCCAGGTCTTATGTTTAAGTCTTTAATCCATCTGGAGTTAATTTTAGTGTAAGGTGTCAGGAAGGGGTCCAGTTTCTGCTTTCTGCACATGGCTAGCCAGTTTTCCCAACACCATTTGTTAAACATGGAATCCTTTCCCCATTGCTTGTTTTTGTCGGGTTTATCAAAGATTGTATAGTTGTATGTATGTTGTGTTGCCTCCAGTGCCTCTGTTTTGTTCCATTGGTCTATATCTCTGTTTTGGTACCAGTACCATGCTGTTTTGGTTACTGTAGCCTTGTAGTATAGTTTGAAATCCGGTAGTGTGATGCCCCCCGCTGTGTTCTTTTTGCTTAGAATTGACTTGGCTATGTGGGCTCTCTTTTGGTTCCATATGAAGTTCATGGTGGTTTTTTCCAGTTCTGTGAAGAAAGTCAATGGTAGCTTGATGGGGATAGCATTGAGTCTGTCAGTTACTTTGGGCAGTATAGCCATTTTCACGATATTAATTCTTCCTAACCATGAACATGGAATGTTTCTCCATCTGTTTGTGTCCTCTCTGATTTCGTTGAGCAGTGGTTTGTAGTTCTCCTTGAAGAGGTCCCTTACGTTCCTTGTGAGTTGTATTCCAAGGTATTTTATTCTTTTTGTAGCAATTGCGAATGGCAGTTGGCTCTTGATTTTGCTTTCTTTAAGTCTGTTATTGGTGTAGACGAATGCTTGTGATTTTTGCACATTGATTTTATATCCTGAGACTTTGCTGAAGTTGCTTATCAGTTTCAGGAGTTTTTGGGCTGAGGCAATGGGGTCTTGTAGGTATTACATTGATAGACTTGCGTATGTTGAACCAGCCTTGCATCCCCGGGATGAATCCTACTTGATCATGATGAATAAGTTTTTTGATTTGCTGTTGCAATCGGCTTGCCAATATTTTATTGAAGATTTTTGCATCTATGTTCATCATGGATATTGGCCTGAAGTTTTCTTTTCTCGTTGGGTCTCTGCTGGGTTTTGGTATCAGGATGATGTTGGTCTCATAAAATGATTTGGGAAGGATTCCCTCTTTTTGGATTGTTTGAAATAGTTTTAGAAGGAATGGTACCAGCTCCTCCATGTGTGTCTGGTAGAATTCGGCTGTGAACCCGTCTGGACCTGGGCTTTTTTTGTGTGGTAGGCTATTAATTGCTGCCTCAACTTCAGACCTTGTTATTGGTCTATTTATAGTTTCAGCTTCCTCCTGGTTTAGGCTTGGGAGGACACAGGAGTCCAGGAATTTATCCATTTCTTCCAGGTTTACTAGTTTATGCACATAGAGTTGTTTGTAATATTCTCTGATGATGGTTTGAATTTCTGTGGAATCTGTGGTGACTTCCCCTTTATCAATTTTTATTGCATCTATTTGGTTGTTCTCTCTTTTCTTTTTAATCAATCTGGCTAGTGGTCTGTCTATTTTGTTGATCTTTTCAAAAAACCAGCTCTTGGATTTATTGATTTTTTGAAGGGTTTTTTGTGTCTCAATCTCCTTCAGTTCAGCTCTGATCTTAGTTATTTCTTGTCTTCTGCTGGGTTTTGAGTATTTTTGATCTTGCTCCTCTAGCTCTTTCAATTTTGATGATAGGGTGTCAATTTTGGATCTCTCCATTCTCCTCATATGGGCACTTATTGCTATATACTTTCCTCTAGAGACTGCTTTAAATGTGTCCCAGAGGTTCTGGCATGTTGTGTCTTCGTTCTCATTGGTTTCGAAGAACTTCTTTATTTCTGCCCTCATTTCATTGTTTACCCAAGTCAATATTCAAGAGCCAGTTGTTCAGTTTCCATGAAGCTGTGCGGTTCTGGGTCAGTTTCTGTATTCTGAGTTCTAACTTGATTGCACTATGGTCTGAGAGGCTGTTTGTTATGATTTCAGTTGTTTTGCATTTGTTGAGCAGTGCTTTACTTCCAATTATGTGGTCAATTTTAGAGTAGGTGTGATGTGGTGCTGAGAAGAATGTGTATTCTGTGGATTTGGGGTGGAGAGTTCTGTAAATGTCTATCAGGTTTGCTTGCTCCAGGTCTGAGTTCAAGCCCTGGATATCCTTGTTGATTTTCTGTCTGGTTGATCTGTC
Organism: Callithrix jacchus; assembly: GCF_049354715.1. Lineage (NCBI taxonomy): Eukaryota > Metazoa > Chordata > Mammalia > Primates > Cebidae > Callithrix > Callithrix jacchus. The sequence goes on along the minus strand of NC_133511.1, from coordinate 2,285,111 downwards.
TAGTATTGACAGTGGAGTGTTAAAGTCTCCCACTATTATTGTGTGGGAGTCTAAGTCCTTTTGTAAGTCATTAAGAACTTGCCTTATGTATCTGGGTGCTCCTGCATTGGGTCCATATATGTTTAGGATCGTTAGCTCTTCTTGTTGTATTGATCCTTTTACCATTATGTAATGGCCTTCTTTGTCTCTTTTGATCTTTGTTGCTTTAAAGTCTATTTTATCAGAGATGAGAATTGCAACTCTTGCTTTTTTTTGCTCTCCATTTGCTTGGTAAATCTTCCTCCATTCCTTTATTTTGAGCCTTTGTGTATCCTTGCATGTGAGATGGGTTTCCTGTATACAGCATACTGATGGGTTTTTGATTTTTATCCAATTTGCCAGTCTGTGTCTTTTGATTGGTGCATTTAGTCCATTTACATTTAGGGTTAATATTGTTATGTGTGAATTTGATACTGCCATTTTGATTCTAAGTGGCTGTTTTGCCTGTTAGTTGTTGTAGATTCTTCATTATGTTGATGCTCTTTAGCATTCAGTGTGATTTTGGAATGGCTGGTACTGGTTGATCCTTTCTATGTGTAGTGCCTCTTTTAGGAGCTCTTGTAAAGCAGGCCTGGTGGTGACAAAATCTCTGAGTACTTGCTTGTTCGCAAAGGATTTTATTTTTCCTTCACTTCTGAAGCTCAGTTTGGCTGGATATGAAATTCTGGGTTGAAAGTTCTTTTCTTTAAGAATGTTGAATATTGGCCCCCACTCTCTTCTGGCTTGTAGTGTTTCTGCCGAGAGATCTGCTGTGAGTCTGATGGGCTTCCCTTTGTGGGTGACCCGACCTTTCTCTCTGGCTGCCCTTAGTATTTTCTTCTTTATTTCAACCCTGTTGAATCTGACGATTATGTGCTTTGGGGTTGCTCTTCTTGTGGAATATCTTTGTGGTGTTCTCTGTATTTCCTGCATTTGAGTGTTGGCCTGTCTTGCTAGGTGGGGGAAATTTTCCTGGATGATGTCCTGAAGAGTATTTTCCAGCTTGGATTCATTCTCTTCGTCCCCTTCTGGTACACCTATCAAACATAGGTTAGGTTTTTTCACATAGTCCCACATTTCTTGGAGACTTTGTTCATTCCTTTTTGCGCTTTTTTCTCTAATCTTGGTTTCTCGTTTAATTTCATTGAGTTGGTCTTCGACTTCAGATATTCTTTCTTCTGCTTGGTCAATTCGGCTATTGAAACTTGTGCATGCTTTGCAAAGTTCTTGTATTGTGTTTTTCAGCTCCTTTAATTCATTCATATTCCTCTCTAAGTTATCCATTCTTATCATTTCCTCATATCTTTTTTAAGTTCCATAGTTTCTTTGCATTGATTTAATACATGTTCTTTTAGCTCACAAAAGTTTCTTATTATCCACCTTCTGAAGTCTAATTCCATCATTTTGTCACAGTCATTCTTTATCCAGCTTTGTTCCCTTGCTGGTGAGGAGTTTTGGTCCTTTCTAGGAGGCGAGGTGTTCTGGTTTTGGGTGTTTTCCTCCTTTTTTCGTTGGTTTCTTTCCATCTTTGTGTATTTTTCCGCTTGTCATCTGCGTAGTTGCTGACTTTTCGATTGGGTCTCTGAGTGGACACCCAGAATGTTGATGATGAAGTATTTCTGTTGCTTGTTTTTTCTTCTACAGGTCTAGCCCCTTCGCTGTATGACTGCTGAGGTCCGCTCCAGACCCTGCTTGTCTGGGGTGCACCTCTAGCAGCTGTGGCACAGCGAGGGATGCTACCAGTTTCTTTTTCTGTTATCTTTGTCCCAGGATGACGCCTGCCTAATGTCAGTCTTTTGGATATAGAGGGGTCAGGGAGCTGCTTGAGGAGACAGTTTGTACTTTATAGGAGCTCAATTGCTGAGCTGTGAGCATTGTTGTTCATTCAGTGCTTTTAGGCTGCTATGTTTGATTCTGCTGCAACAGAGATCACTAAAAAAACCCTTTTTTTTCTCAAATGCTCTGTGTTGAGGGGTTTGGGCTTTATTTTTGGATGTCCGTTGAGGTCCTGCCCAGCTAGGATGCAGACTAGCCACTGTTTGCCTGCCGAGGCTCTGCCCTGCTGTTGTGAGGCTTGCCCTGGCTCTGCTGTTCTGCTGTGTTCTCCGCCACGCCCTGCGGCGGAGTCTCTCTGTTGTAGCGGGTTGCCTCAGCAATGGCAGGCTGCGTCAGCAGTGGGCATGTATCTCAGTAGGGACGGGTTGCCTTGGCAATGGCTGGCTGCGTCAGCAATGGGCGTGTATCTCAGTTGGGTCGGGTTGCCTAGGTAATGGTGGACGCCCCTCCCCGACAGAGCATCTCGGGCCGTCTGCACAGGGCTTGTTTGAAATTGCGGTTTTGTTCATCCCACTAGGCCACTCCTAACGCTCTGTCCCTGCAATCCCCTGGGCTGGCCCACTGTCCAAGTCTAGCTCAGTCTCAAGTCCAGCCATCTCACATCTCCGGTTGCCGGTTCAACAGGGCACCCGGACAGGCGCGCCCTGTGGGGAGCGGTGGGCAGGGCCGGCTGCCGCCACCCTGGCTGCCGGCTTCACCAGGCGGAGGTTCTGCCTGGCATCCTGCGTCTTCTCTTCACTTGGGAATTTCCCCGTTCCGTGGGCAACAAAGATCAGTCTGGAAATGCAGCTCAGACTCACCTCTCCGCAGACTCAACGCGAGCTCCAATCCTGGGTTGTTCTCACAGCGCCATCTTGAGTCCTCCCCCAAGATTCATATATTCTATAGCAATTCCTTGGAAAGAAAATGAATAATAGGTTAAAAATAACTTCAAATCAAAATTAATGGCAGAAGCGGAAGATGAGAAGTTGGATATACTCTTCAAAGAAGTTCCTGGGATAAGGCTTTAGGATTCAAAACTCTCTTCCTCTGGTGTTTTTCAAAATAGTAGACTTCCTTTTCTTGAATTATTATTTGTTTTTGTTTCTTAAATTATTTCACCATTTTTTCCTCTAAAATGTAATAATGGAAAAGGGTGGAAAGAAAAGAGTCAAGAATAAGAAGAGTATGTCACATTGCATGCCTGTATCAAAATATCTCATGTACCCCATAAATACATATATCTGCTAGATACCCACAGAAATGAAAGTAAAATAAAATATAAAGGAAAAAGAAGGAGTGGAAGCAGAGATAAAACAAGAGGAAGAAATTAATTACCAACTTGGGAGAAAACAGAAACCATGTGTAGAAGTAAGTTTTACGTTTGCCTTCCTTGGTTTTCTTCTATGGGAACAAGACGCATTTTGGAAAGTTTCCAGAGAATTCACCCTGGAAATAAACATTTCCACTATCTCTGAAAAGGTACCTACAAATGGAGTTTTAAAATTTATTTTTATTATACCTTAAGCTCTGGGGTACATGTGTAGAATGTGCAGGTTTTTTACATAGGTATACCTGCAATGATATTTTGCTGCATCCATTACACTGTCATTTTCATTAACTATTTCTCCTAATGCTAACCCTTTCCTAGTCCCCTACCTCCTGACGGGCCCTGGTAAGTGATGTTCTCTTCCTGGTGTTCATGTGTTCTCATTGTTCAACTCCCACTTATGAGTGAGAACATGTGGTGTTTGATTTTCTGTTCTTGTGTCAGTTTGCTGAGAATAATGGTTTCCAGATTCATCCATGTCCCGGCAAAGGACATGAACTCATCCGTTTTATGGCTGCATAGTATTCCATAGTTTATATGTGCTACATTTTCTTTATCCAGTCTTTTTTACACCTTTTGCCTAAAAATGTGGAGATCAGTAATCCCAGAGGCAAGATTACATTAGCAATGAAAGAGTGGGGGAAGTTCCAGTGTTTAAAAGTTTCTCTCTTATATCAATAACACTTCAGTCCATTCTGAACTTTGCTTTTGCTTTGTCGATGAGGCTTTGGTACCATGACCATAGGTAAATGTCTCCTCCAACTCCTTGACTTCTGTTTGTAACATTTGTCCTCCTGCTGTTAGTGACAGAACTTGCTTTAATAGGAAGCAAAGGGTAGGACAGAAATTTGTCATCACACTGATGGTGCATATCTTGTGTGCATGTGTGCAGAAGCATGTGCTTTGTTTGCTTCCGAGATTTTTTAGGGTGAGCCTGTGATCAAAAGCCAGACATAAAAGTGTGAAGGGGCTGGGCACAGCGGCTCATACGTATAATCCCAGCACTTTGGGAGGGTGAGCCGGGTGGATTACAAGGTCAAGAGATTGAGACCATCCTGGTCAACATGGTGAATCTTCATTTCTACTAAGAATACAAAAATTAGCTGGGTATGGTGGTGCAGCCTGTAGTCCCAGCTACTTGGGAGGCTGAGGCAGGATAATTCTTGAACCCGGGAGGCAAAGGTTGCGGCGAGCCGAGATCGCGCCATTGCACTCCAGCCTAGATAACAAGAGCGAAACTCTGTCTCAAAAAAAAAAAAAAAAAAAAAAAAAAAAACCGTGTGAAGCGAGTTGCCTATGATTTTGAGATGTCTTCATGTCAGCTTTCCTTTCTCAAGGTACTAAAAGAAGGTTTCCTTACTTTCTAAAAGATTTACGGTTGGTCATGAAGGGGTGAACTAACTCATCAGGGAACTGTTTGTCTTCAAAAGGCCTCATTGCCAGTGGAAAGAAAAGAAACAGGAAAAATAACCGTGCAGAAAGCAAGTGCTCTGATGATTCATGCATTACTTGCAGGTTTTTTTTAAGAAATAATAACTAAAAACTAAACAATGCTTGAGGCTGGGAATTTCTGTAGGGGAAAGGGTAAAGAGTTATTTCCCTCTAAGGACAACACCTAATATTTGCACAGCACGGGAAAGTAATTTTCAAAAGTATTATTTTGTTTGCCCATTTTCATCCTCAGGCTGAATTAAACCTCAGTTTTCATGTTTGATTGAATCTGTCTTTGCTGACAAAAGTTTTCTGGGCAACCCAGGAAGTCCACAATATGAGATAATGTGATAGAGGATACAGTGAATCAATAATGTCTCTGCTGGAATTGCTTTCTGGAGACTTTGAGATGTCAGGATTGAAATGTTATACAAGAAGTCACTGGGCTGGGAGATAACTGGAGATGTGACTCCATGAAGGCATTGCTCATCCCTGTTCCAAGCATATTTGGCTGCTTTTGAGAGGGAAATAGGGATGGATGAAAAGGGGGAGTTTTAGTCCCAAATTTGTACCCTGGTTCTGCCACTTGCCAGCTCTGCTGCTCTTGCTAGGGAGATTACGTAACATACTAACTCCAGTAATAATCACTGAAGGTCATGAGTCCTTTAAAGTAAATAGCATTTGCCCCATTTTACAGAAGAGGATACAGCATCAGAAAAGTTAGTTACTTTCCCTAAGTTCCCTGGGCACATTTATTACCTGAATGCAAACTCAGGCTTTGTGATGTCATGTCCTGTGAGGATTCCATCACATCATCACTGGCCATAACTGGAAGCAGGAAAGACCCATTGCTAAGGAGTAATAGCCACATCAAGAAGTGGTTGGAACTCCCAGTATGCTGCCCACAAGTAAAGCTCACATGTATTCTGTTGGGTGGTTTGTATAACTAGAAAAAACTGGGGGTGATAGTGCTTAGATATTGGCAAATAACAAGACTCTTTTGTCTTGTATTCTCGCTCAAATTCTGTGCTCTGATGAGCGGCTGAATCTCTTGTTTCTACCAAATGATTCAATTCACGTCAACTAGTATATTTGTTTGTAGCACTGCCTCTGCCTGTGAAAACTTAGTGAAGTAACATCACTCCAATTCTTGGTAAAAAAAAGAGAACAGAGACATCTTCCATAAAATTAATGGAGAGATGACTGTAACAATGCATTTATAGTGCTTAACACAGTGCCTGGGACAGAATAGCACCTGTTATCAGTCAGAATTATTAGTGCAGTTTTAAACTAGCTGTGCTTGCAAGTACATCACTTGGTCTCAAACATTCACAACTGCTGCCCTTGTGTCTGCAGCAACACCCAGCCCCAATATGCACAATTTCTAAAGTGTCCGACATCAAGGTTTTGGATGTGAGAATTGCTCACTTTGTTCTCTCTTTCAGAATTGATCTCTGCTTTTTTTTTTTCCATGACTACTGGTGTTTTTAAGATAAACTAATTAGAAAATACAAAGCACTCTTGCCTCAAAGGTACCGTAAATATAAAATGATAATGTGAGACTCTTCTTGGCAACCTTACCATAACCTCTCTAAAGCCGATTATCTGCTTTTTCAGGTCCAACCCTCCATGGAGAGGCAATGCGAGTTAAGCCCCACGCCCATGTCTCCGGGCCTGTTGAATCTTAGAAGAGAACCTCCTCCCTATGATTACCAGGGAAGACAGTGGTGAATTAATTCTAATGAACATGGAACAGTCAGCCCCTGCTTGTCCCTGAGATGTGGCCCAGGGGGTTAATCTCCCATCTCCTAGCTAATCACTTTCATCCTCAGGCTGTATTAAGCCTCAATTTTCATTTTTTTTTCATTGAATCTGTCTTTGCTGACGGAAGTTTTCTGGGTAACCCAGAAAGTCCTCAGTATGAAAGAATATGACGAAGGATGCAGTGAATCCATAACGTCTTTGCTGCACTTTCTGGAGACTTTGAGATATCAGGGTTGAAATGTCACACGAAGTCACTGGGCAGGGAGATAACTGAAGGAATGGAACAGAAATGGCTTATCTCTCTTTCAACCATATCCGGCTCCTTCTGAGAGGTAAATAAGGATGGAGGAAGAGAAGGAGAGTTAGTCCTGAATTTGTACCCTGGCTCTGCCACTTACCAGCTGGGCTGCTCTTGCTAGGGAGATCATGTTAACATATTAATACCAATAATAATCACTGAAGGTTATGAGTGTTTTATATCCTCACTACCCAAAATGTGGTCCTTAGGCCAGCAACATTAGCATTTCCTGGATGCTTGCAAAAAATGTAGACTCTCAGGACAAATTCCAAATTACCTAGATATTCTGATTGAATGAACAAAAATATTCATCTAATCAAATTCTCTGAGTAATTTGTATGCTCTGTAAAGTTTGAGAAACACTTGCAATTATTTCATTTCTCCCTCATGATGATACTAAAGATGTTCATTTTGTAAAGTCTGTCTTCTGGTATTACTAACCACTACCCTGCTTTACATGGAAGGAAACTGAGGCTCAGAGGTCAAATGGCTTTCTCGATATCATACCACCAGAGAGAGGGTTTGAAGTTAGGTGCCTGCCAAAGCAGATGCTCTTAACCCTATGCAGGTGGGAGGCTTAAATAAGATTCTAAGTATCCATCACTCAGCAGAGTACCAGGCCCACCATAGATGGATGATACATGTTGGTGACCTTCTCTGTTCCTTCTATTCTCTTTCTCTGTTCTGGTTATTTTTAGACTTCCAGATGCTCCCTTGTCATGGCATTTATGTTGGTCCACCCTAGATAGGCTGGGTTTTTCCCAAATTTTTGGTTCCCCCTTGACTAGGGCAGTGGTTCGGAGGAGTGCTGTCTGTTTTCCCGTGGCATCCTAGAGGGTCTCCTGGAGGGTGTTGCCGGCCCCTCTTCTCCATCCCCACTGCAAAGAACTTGATGATGTTTGCTGCTGACCATAAAGCTGGGATGGAAAGCAATCCCCTGATAGGCTGGCTAGCATCTTGTTCCCTTCCTCTAGACAGGTATCATGGGTTTTCCTAGGGCAGACATGGGATGAGTTCAGGATTTTCACCTGTTATTCCTTTTGGTCCTGGGAGTTGCATAAATAAACTAGTCTTTGGCAGGGGTGGGGCTTGTGGTTTCACAGTTTACTTTTTTTGGAAAAATAAAGGGTTCTGATTTATAGATACATTATTTCTATAAAGGATGAGCACATTTATAGTTAATTAGTTTCTATGGCTTTGGTTCCTCAGTAATAAGGATGTTAAATCATACAGGACAGGAGAATGGTAGAAGGATTGAAAGAGAGAAACATGGAATCTGAGTTAAATAAACAAGAGTATAATTGAGTTCCCTGATCCCACCTTTTCTAGATCCAGTTTTTCAAGCAGGTGTAGCTCAGATCTCATTAGATGTTTCTTAGCAGATCTAGAGCCTGTGACAGTCACACACTAGTCAACCTTATCTCAGGCTTTCAACATGAGTATATGATGAGGAAATGCTTTGAAACAAAATGGAAAACCCCTGGGGAAGCTGGGTGAAGACTATAGTGAATCAGATCATTGAAGTACCTTCTCTCATTTTATTAATATCCTGGACAATGAGTTTAGGGAACTGATGACAAGTGGATTTGTGACTGTTTTGGGGAAGGAAGACTGAAATCAGGAGAAAAAAGGAGAATGTGCATACACCTTGGAGAGCCTAGTGGCTGTAACAGAAAATATGTGAGTTACTTATTATTGCATAACAAATCTCCTCAAAAACTAAGTGACTTCAGCAGCAAGAAATGCTTATTATGAAACAGTTTCTGTGTGTCTGGAATCAGGAGTGATTTAGCTGGGTGGTTCTGGCTCAGGGTCTACCAGAGTTACAGTCAAGAGGTTGGCAAGGACTGCAATCTCTGAAGGTTTAAACAGGATTGTTAATGGGACCAGAGGATCCATTGCTGACTCACATAGCTGGAAACGTGGTACTGTCTCTTGGCAAGATGTCCTTGCTCCCTGGACACTTAGGAGCCCTATGAAGTGTTTTGAGTGTCCTCACAACCTTGTATCTGCCTTCCTGCAGAGCACATATTTCAAGAGAGCAAGACAACAGCCACAATGTTTTTTATGACCTAGCTTCAGAAGCCACACTTTGACATTTCCACTATATCCTGTTGGTTATGCAAGTCAGCCGTCTTCAGTGTGAGGAAAAATTATATAAGAGTGTGAATAATAGGTGGGGAATCACTGGGGGCATCTTTGAGGCTGGGTATTACAAAAGATAATATATAATTATCTAGAGGCAAGGGGGGCATTCTGGGTTTCTAAAACTCTCCTTAATTGTGTGATCTTAGATTATTTGGAATCTCTTGGTCTCAGCTTCTTAACCTCTAAAGACATTAGAATGATTTCAACGACTCTAATGCTATGGGCTTTTGGTCTGATGGAAAGGTAGAAAACTTGTCATTTGAGGACCTCAGTTTGAAGTCCAACTCTCTCTCACTTGCTAGAAGTCTAAGGCAAGTCACTCCCAGTTCTGAAGAATAGATTTCCAATCTGCAAAGTGGGGATTGTCCTGAGGATTAAAAGAGATAATGGATGTGGAAGTCTTTTAAAAATCTGTGTTCATGCGCTTGTAAGATGTTTTATTTCCTCATAAAAAAGCTGAAGTAGAGGGAGCGGGAAGGCAGTATCATTATCGTGAAAATAAAATTACCTTTTACTCTTCGATGTATTATGAGCCCTGAAAACAGCCTCTTCTATCTGTCAGGCTAGGCTTTGATTTTTTCAGCTATTACAGGTGGTTATTGTAATAGAAACAACTTATAAAGAGCTTTTACTGACATTATGTAATTTAGACCTCATTTTTTTTGCCAGTGTAAAATACCTTGTTTATGGAAGTACTTTTTAAACTAGTATTTTTTAGAAATGCAAATGTATGGTCTTAGAAAATTCATTCTGATTGTCATATTTAGAATTACTTACCACGCTCAACCATGAAGTGGTTAAAGTCAGTCAAATAGGACTCCTCCTTATATTTTAACACATGAGAAATTTGCATCTTAGAGAAGTTAAGTGGCTTATCAAAGACTCAGAGCCACTCAGGATGAATCTGTAAAGGCAAATATTATGTCTACGGCTATTTTTTATTTTGAAAACTGTGCTTTAAACCACTAAGATAAAAATGACAATCAAACTAATCAAATCTATTATTATTATTAAACTCTATGAACCCATCTATGTTTTTTCTGATGCCAAGTACTGGAGTCATGAAGATGAAGAAAATGTGTTTTCTAACATTGTGTAACTCATTCGTGGGTGGAGATGGTGGGTCAGGCTAGACACGCAGGTGAATAGTTTCAAGGTAGCATCATATCTCACTGTAGAAGTTTATTAAAAAGTATGTGCTCTGGGGAAAAACTGGTGAACAAAACATGATCTTCTGATTGAGGTCGTAGGAAAGCGGAGGGGCTCTAAAGCTGTAGGTGAAGATGAAGGGCATGGCACAGTATGGTGAGCTGAGCTTCAGGAGGCTTGCTCCACAAGTTACAGGCAGGCAGGGGCCAGGTGTGAATGCCCTGGGATACTTATCACAACTGTGGCTTTGTTCTGTGAATGACAGAGAAACATTGGTATATTAAAAATACATGTTTCCCCTGATTATTAAAATACAGTCATCCCTCAGAACCTGTGGGAAATTGATTCCAAGGCTCCCCTGAATGCCAAAATCCATGAATGCACAAGTCCCTGATATCAGTGGCACAGTATCTGCATGTAACCTATGTATATCCCCCATGTACTTTAAATCATCTCTATATTGCTTATTATACCTAATACAGTGTAAATACTATGCAAATAGTTGTCATACTGTATTTTTTAGAAAATAATGACAAGAAAACTATACATGTTTTGTATACGAGCAATATTTTTTTAATATTTTCTATTCACAGTTGGTTAAATCCACAGTGCAGAACACATAGATGTGGAGGGCCAACTGTATTTAGAAGGCTTTTGAACAGGGAGATGGCATGAAGACAGTTACAAATACATTTAGAAAACAGGCAGGAATGAGGCATTAAGTTTGTAAGAGGCTAAGAAGGAGGGTCAGGTGGGAATGTAAGGGAGTTTTGTGTTGTCTCACACTGCGAGGTAAGTGTACATGTAGCCTCTGCCCAGTAATGTGCTATAGCTCAGGGGCCAGCAAATGTTTTCTGTACAAGAATATATGGTAAAAATTCTAGACTTTGTGGCTCACATGGTCTCTGTAGCAATTACCTAACTCTGCTGTTGTAGCAATGTATTAGCAAATAAGTGGGGCTGTGTGCCACTAAATCTTTATTTATATATATTACATTTTGATTTCATGTAATTTTCACATATCAAGAAATGTTATTCTTCTTTTGAATTTTTCAATCATTTAATAATGATTAAATCATTTTTAGTTCATGAGCCTTCCCAAAACAGGCGTGGAAGATATTTTACCCACAGACCATAATTTTGCAACCCCTCTGGTAGCTTCTGGAAATCCAGTCGCCATGTCTACCTGATGAACTTGGCAAATTAACTTACACCAGTTGTAGTAAATGGAAACGTTACAGAGAAGTCTACTGCTACACAGCATTTTTTTCCAGGTCACATGTGGAGTTGAAACATACTCCTAAATAACAAAAGTTAAGTGTAAACAAGGGGAGGTAGGTGTGCCTGTTCAGGTTATTTTCCATAGCTGGCTGCTGAGATTCTGTGGGCAGGTCATGACCTTGCTGAATTCCTGAACAAGACTTTTACCCTGTGTCTCCATGCTGGTGGTTCAAGGCTGGCTGTGCTGTGACTGCTGTCAGGCCAATAGTTGAAACAACTTGCCTCCAAAGTAAGACAAACGTGTGCTTCTTGGATGAATCTGGCATTATACTTAGCTGAGCTGTTTAAAGTCTAATCTTTTAAATGACACATCTGGGACTCTTGTCTGTGCATGTTAATAAATATTCACAGGAACATACAGAGTACTTGCATAATGTATTGACAAAACTCATTGAAAATACTCGTACCCTTGGTTGGGCACGGTGACTCACGCTTGTAATCCCAGCACTTTGGGAGGCCAAGGAGGGTGGAGCACCTGAGATCTGGAGTTCAACACCAGTCTGGCCAACATGATGAAAGCCCATATCTACTAAAAATACAAAAATATTAGCTGGGTTTGGTTGTGTGTGCCTGTAATGACAGCTACCAAGGAGGCTCAAGCAGGGGAATCGCTTGAATCCAGGAGGTGGAGGTTGCAGTGAGCAGAGGTCGTGCCACTGCACTCCAGCCTGGGTGACAGAGCGAGACTCCATATTAAACAACAACGAACAACTCAGCCTTATTTCATAGGTGGGAGGAAGGGTTCCATTTACAATTCCACAATTAATGGATGGGAAAAGTTGCGGCTCACATCCAGATTGTTTGACTTCATTTATCTTTTTCCCACCCCGCCTAGCTCTGTATATGGTACATTTTGAATGGGTTGGGTAGGCCTAGGTAGAGAAAGAAATAAATGGAGCATCCGGGAGACTGCCTCTTCCATAGGAGCATGGCACAGATGTATTTATTCAGTCTCCTAAGAAGCGAAACCAGCTTTCTTAATATAGTTTTATTTGACCACCTGCTGTCCTTGCCTCTTCTCTCCATCTCTCTTGCTACCTTCTGCCAGCAGGTGGAAGAAATTATTGCTATGCCCAGGGAAAAATATATGAAGGCAAACAATATCTAAGCAAATGGGATTTTTGAACACAATAATCCAAGTGTTTGAATCTCAGCAAACATGCAGCTGATACAGATTCTGTTTTGTATCAGTTCTATTTTTGGCAAAAAGCAAAGGACAGAACTAAGGGGATTACGTGATTCTCCAGTGTGCCATAAAAAAATCCCTGGTTCGCTGCTTATTAGGATGGTGAAATCCAACTAAGAATAGTCATGAAAATTCGCCAGTTCTAACTCTGTCATCTCCTTTCTCAATCATCCATGTTCCTCCAATGGTTGTTGGGGAGTGTTTACCTGTGTCATTCTCTTCTAGGCATTGGGGCAGGTTGGCTGGCCAGCTTTATGAACGAATAATATATGTCTACTTTATAAGCTGATTATACTAAGAATGGTATCCTGTAAACCAAAACTGTTTCTCAGATTTTCTCAGATCGTGCAGAATTGGGTGATTTTCTCCCCTACTCCCTCTATTTGACTTTAGCCACACCTAATAAATACAATCTAATTCCATAAACACAACCTAATTCCATAAATGCAACCTAATTCCATAAAACCTCTCCTCTTTCTCACCCAACATACAGCATGGGGCCCATTGCTTTCCCCTGAGATGCCTAGATAGAGTCTGCCCTTGTATGCACAGTTTTCCCCCTTATCATGTTTATACAGGGGTTAGCTCTTTTTTGTAGTTTGTAGACACATAGGCATTTGTATGTAGTCCAGATTTTTATAATGATTCCAAAGGTTGAAGGGAGAGGGAGTTTACATTGTGTGTGGGAAGCAAATATCTCAAATCCCTTTGAACATATTTTCCCTCTCCCCTGCCCTTCTTTCTTCTCACTTCTGAATCATCCTCAGGTCTCTTGAAGTCTCATCCCTTTCTGATGAGCAGTTTAGCTTCTCCCCACTTCTACTTTCAAAATTCTCCAGCTACCAAGGCCCACCTCCTCAGAGAGTTTCTGGAGATTTTAGTAACAAAAATTTTCCCTGTCACATTCAGGAGATGTGCTTTCTTATCTTTGTTCTATCAAGCTGGGTGAAATTACACAAAACACTTTCTATATTAGAACCAGTTTCCTCTCTGTAGAATGTAGCTAACCTCTATTCTGTGGTCACAAGGATCATCAAAATAAAAAATAATCATAGTTAATATGTGTGGCTTACTAACCATGTTCTAGAAACCATGTCAAGTGCTTTCTGCAGATGGTTCCACTTTTATTATACTATTGGAACTATCGTCAACCCTACTTCACAGACTACTAAATTGAGTGTCTGAGCTGCTAAGCCACTTGTCCAATGATTTACAGCCAGTAAGTAACAGAATGAGGATCAGCATTTGAGATAGAAATATTCTACACAAAATGTACCGTTACAGTGAAACTAGAGTGGTATCATCTCAGATAAGCGTTCATGCCTGTTCGCTTATCGAATCGGCGGAATACATTAAATGCATTCAGGAGATTGGGAGACATTGTTTAAATTTTCCCCAAAACCCAGAAGAACTCAAAAGTACTCATTGTCTTGGCCTTATTGGTATTTGACTATGAATACAATAGATCCCACAGAAGCAAGTCTAGTAGAGTGGCCTTGGAAAAAGGCTAGGATTTAGGAGCAGGTTTAGGCAACTCAAGCCTTCTCGGCTTCCATTTTCTCATCTGTACTTTCATAATTCTGATTTTTAAGAGCACCTTTGTTGAAAGTAAAGGTTCAGTGAAACAGCACAGATGAAGTCCTTCCTATTTGGTCTGGCAGGTATTAGTAGTTGCTCAACACGTCTTGTCTATTAATGACGACCACAATGATAATAGTGGACTAATAATGAATTGATAAAATATGATTATGTAAGTTCAAATGAGTTTTGATCTTGCCCCTCTCCTCTGTTTCAGAGGCTGTATGGTTTTTATGTTCTACATTGTATGGTTTAACGCTGGCCGGTGGGGGATTTTGATAGACACATGATAAAATCAGAAGCCCCAAGACTTGTATTTTCATCACAGAAATGTATTGCTTCCTTGAGTTGTGACCTGGAGAAAGTTACTTTGTCTAAGTTAACCTTACTTGTAAAAATAATCATAAATATACCTGCCCTTTCTCGTCATCTCAGCCTCTCCGCAGTCAGTGTGAGGTGCCATTGGTATAGTGTATATGAAGGGGTTTGCAAGCTCTGGAGTGCTGTATGTATGCTATTTTGCCTCTTCAATTGTGAGTGGTGTTTTCCCATTCTCCTTAAATGACCCAACACTACGCTCTTGGTGAAATAAATGCATTTGTGCATGAACATTTGGCAAGTAATAAGAGCTGTATTTGCAAGATTTTTTCCCTTGAACAGCCAAGTGAGCCACTATGAGCTGCACTGTAGCAGTGACATTTACAATAATTTGTTCAGAAGAGCAATTGCCAACTTGCCTATTTGACTAGTATGGAGTACTATACGTTGTTTAGGGTGATGAGATCAGTAAACCAGCAATTTGGTAGAGCCATCAGAGAAGAGGATGAAAAGAAATGAATATCTGAGATCCTGAGTTTCCAATCAGATCAAGAAAAAGAAGCCTATAAGAATAGGTCCCATTTATTTGGGGGAGAAACATACACCACTTTGTATGGAGGCTTCATTTTCTAGGAATATTTTCTAATGCTTTCAAAAACATTGTGATATATGTAGGACTATTCCCATTTTACAGATGAGAAAACTGAGGCTATGAGGTTTAAGTCACTAGTCTGCTCCTTCTTCCATTCTGGATTTTAGAAAATGGTGCCACCACCTATCCAGTCACACAAGCCAAAGTCCTATGAGTGAGCTCTGGTTTATCCCTTTCTCTCTCACTTCTCATATCCAACTTACCATTCAGGCCTGCTGATTTTAGTTCTTAAATATCCCTTAGCTTCTGTTTTTTCTTTCCATTGAAATTCTCATTGCAGCCCTTCTGTGGATTACCTCCTGGCCTTCCACCTGTGTGTCTGTGTCCATGTTGTCTCCAGTCTGTCCTCCACATAAGTCAGACCATGCCCCATACCTCCCAGTCCTCCTTAGAATGAGGACAAACCTCCTCACCATGGCCACAGTCTTCTTTCCATTTCTCTGTCCTCACGGCGTGCCCCTCCTCTCTTCTCTGCACTGCAAAGACTCAGCATCTTGTACTGGCCAAGGTCCAGGTCCCCCTGCACCACATATTTGCCAGGAATGCCAGATTATTCTTACTTTGCCCACTTACTGCCCACTCATGCTTCTGATCTCAGTCCCTCCCTAGGGGAAACCTTTCCTGACCTTTGTAACTAAAGCAAAGCCTTCTCCTGGGTGTTCTCATTGTTCCAGAGACCTGCCTGCACAGCACTTGTACCAGTTAAACCTTTACATTAACTGGAGTGACAGATATGTTAGTGTCCACTGCTGCCTCGCAGGAATAAAGCCAGAAAAGGTAAGGCCCTATCCGTGTGCATTTCTACAGTCTAGTGTGCTTAGTGAGATATTGTTTAAGAAGAATGAGTTGGACATGACAGCATGGCTAGAAAGTGATGGATTGAGGATTTAAACGTACTTCTTTCTGGTTCTAGAGAGTTGGCTGCTAACACTATTCACTTTGGGACAGTGTCATTTTAGGACTGATAAGGGTACTTTTTGCTAAGATCAAATATATTTTGGGTCCATCAGATGAAGTTTGATAAAAGTGGGTTATTAAGAACCCACTGATAAGCAGAGCTGCCTGACCAAGATTTCCAGATTTTGCATCAAAGAGAAAAGTAATGAAAGTGGGCTGATGGGAGGGGAAGGAGGGCTGAAAAGTGAAGCAGGAACAACTATTTCTATAGTGCCCTTGACCCTGCCTTTCTCTGTTCTCCACTCTGGCTGAAATTGACCATTCTGAGTGCGTTCAGATAATGATAAATTATCTCTGTCACACTGTGTGTGTGTGTGTTTGGCTATGTACAAAAAAGGCAGCTTCTGTGAATAAATGAAGCCTTGTAATTAAGGAATTTGTTGTAAATGGCAAGATGCATTGGTGCTTGGTCTTTAGTACTTCTCCCTGAGGCTATATTTCCTTGAACTGGCTTGTATTTGCCACTGACACTACTAGCAGCAGGATGGAGGGGAGGAAGGGAGACACCAAATGTTGCAATGCTTAGCACCGGCTTTCAGCTCTGCTACAAACTAAAACACTGACTGACTTTGGTTAACCCCCTAACCTCTTTGAGCCTCAGTTTTTTTCATCTGAAAAAATCAATGATGGTTTGAATTTCTTCAGAATATAACATTCAGTTATCTCTCTCTCCATTGTGGAAGCACTGGGAGCTATTGTTCTACTGTCTCTGGTGGCCGTTATGACTTCTGCATTATCAAGGGGCCCTCTCTAACCTAAATAACCCCTCAAAGAAATTAAGTTTGTAATCATTTCTGCCTGGTAAGCGAAATGACAAGAGAAAAAAGCTAGTTGTCAATAGCCCTGTGGATGGCAAATTAATGGGATCTGTGCAAACAGTTGCTTATAGAGCCATAATTTGCCTTTCCTTTTCCTTTGCAACTCAAAAGAAAGTGAATAATCTTCAAAGAGCCTCTCATTGAACATATTTTAAAAAAAAACATGTCATTGGCAAAACGGGCACTTGGTTGCTTGATTGCCATATATCTCTGAGTATGTGGAACAGTTATTTTTAGCTGGGGGTAATTAGCAGAGAAGAAAGCTGCAGAATCTTGGAGGCAGAAGAATCTTTGAAGTTCTTATGTTGGCATGAAGAAAGCAAGGCGAAAGGGCAGAGTATAAAAGGTCGTTAAATAACTAGATAAGTAGTCAGCTGCATTTCCTCTGGCTACTCAGAGGTGAGGCCCTAAAGCAATGGAGACAACATTGTGGGTGGGAATGTGTTTGCAGGGTCTAATTAGTTTACCCAAAAAAAGCAAAAAACAGAAAGGGCTAAAAATATGTAGATTGTAAAATTCATGGCTTCATTTGCTCTTCTTTGCCTTTGAAACCTTTTAAAAACCTTATAGTAGAACAATTTATAATCCTTGAAGCCTTTTTGCTACCACTCTTGTCAGCTTGTCTAAGGCCACCGTAGCTTATCAGCTACTGGGGAAAGTTGTTTAAACTCTCTGGGCCTCTTTTTTTCCCACTGGTTTACTTAGGGGCACTAATTCCTAATTTTTCTGCCTGAGTTATTGTTTTTCAGATCCCATAATTGTTTGCATATGTGCTCTATGAGATGCGTCACCTAGCACACGTTGTGGGCAACCTCAGGTGTAGAAGTTAGGACATCAGTGTGCCTGGATTTGGCTGTTAATAACAAGATAGAACGGGGAGGAAGGGCAGAGTAGACAACTGTAGAATTTTTCTGGATTCTTTTGGTTTCTCCAGAAAATGATACTGTTCTTATATTTAAAGATAACTATCTGCCTAGGCATATTGAAATTCTAAGGTTGACACCACTTTGCATGGATCCTAGGGCAGGGTTTCAGGATTGCTGGAGCAGCATCCTCCTTTTACAGTATAGATTTCAGTCAGCAGGCTGGTCATGGCCTCCTCCGTGTGCAAGAATCTTCTTACTGATGGTGGACGTCAGTGGGCTGGACTCACAGTTTCCATCTCTTAGGCTGGGCAGGCCCATGGCGGCAATGGTAAAAATTTAATGGGAACATACATCAGAAGTAATAAGAAATCAATCTTCTTAAAGGCTTCATAGGAGATTTCCTGAAGATTTATAAAAGGCACTTTATTGATCAAATGACTCTGATGTTTCCCCTCACTGGAAGAAATTCAGGTCACCAGCCCACTTAAAATCATTGTGTTCTCCTTTTGCAGTAACCTCTGCTCATATAATTTTTTTATGGCATATTATATACTATTTAACTTAATATCCTGATTAGTGGAGCTAGCAAACACTCAGTATCACTATAAACTGCAGTATCATAACTGACTTCCTTTAAAAATAATCTAATGTTTCTTTAAAATCACTGGTGCTTTTGTAAAGTAGTTCATATTTAGGAATACGAACATTTTATAATGCTGGAAAATTATTTGAATTCCTTTTCATTTAAAACCTATAGCTTTCTATTTAATCTAGCTTTCACAAATATTTCATTTTCCCACTATAGAAAAATCGAGTTTAGAGATAAATGTTAAGTCACTCATAGCTTCATCCAAAAGTCAACAACTCTTAATATCATTATTTTTGTTCTTGTTCTCAGTATTTTTGCTGAATCTATGTTTCATAGAGTTTCATCATATGTCAGAAAAAACTGCATATATATGAGTTTTTAAATAATACATTTTTATTGTCATAAATAAAATACACATTTAATATGGTATGATTAGGACATATAAAGAGATATAACAAAGAAAATTAAAGTCATTTAAAATCTTACCAAATCTAATAACCATAAACCTTTCGATGTATTTTCTCAGAATACTTTTTCCTATGCCTTTTATATTTTTCTTTATTATCAAGTACTTCAAGCGTATAGAAAAGACAGAAAATAATATAAGCAGCAATGGAAAATTTTAAAATATGGGTATTTTTCTGCATGTGTTTCAGATTGTTTAGTTTTTGTTGTCCTTTGCCCTCCCCACGTGTCCCTTTATTTTCCTGGCAAAACAAAGCATTACAGATATAGTTGCAGCTTCCTATACTCCATTTTATGTTTCTAAAACTTATTGATATTGAAATGTCTACCTCTGGTCTACTTACTTTCCCTGCCGAATAATACTTTACCATATGGAAATACCACGATGTACAATTACATGCATAGTGCCATATATATTTGTTTACAGGTTTCTTGGGAAGAATCTCTCTTACTGTGCTCCCAGAAGAGGGATTGGTAAATTGTAGGGGAGGCTTGTCTTCATTTTTACTATGAATTTCCAATTGTTTAAGGTAGTTGTAACAATTTGTATTCCCACAGGAAATGTGGGGAAACTTGTTTTGTGTTTGGCTTCACTTGATATTCCTAGGCTTTTACTTTTTGTTTGTCAATCTTATGAATGTAAAATGGTATGTTTTAATTTATATTGTGCACCGACTTTATTATTCGGGACACATGTAACCTTTCTCATGCACAACTGTCATGGATTTGTTTTCAATTTAACTCATTTATTAAGCACGGAAAATTGCCAGGTTTCTCAAAGATGGCGATGAGAACTGCTGATGGATTTGCTGCATTAGCTCTACCCTCTCCAGCTCTGGCCCTCTAGTGTCAGTATTTCTGCCTTCCAGTTATAGTGCATCCTTTTTTCAGGTTCTGGGAACATTCTGGCTGTAGAAATCAGTTGCAGTAATTGGAAGGACTTTTATTAAAGTGACTTACTTGTCTTCTTACCTAGTAATTATGCAGACTGTAAAATATATTTATGAAAAAATTCAAGTTATATACAAAACCAGACACTACCAAAGCATATACAAAGTTCATGATCCCTTTTATTTTTCTCTTCTTCCTCTTCCAATATATAACCACTTGTAGAGAGCCCCTACTATTTCCTTTGTATTTATGTTTATGTCCAAATGCAATAGATATTCTCTAACATATCTCCTTGGATCCATGAGAAGAAGGTGAATGTAATTTTTAAAAATGAATATGATATCTCTACATCAGCACAGTATTGCATTATATGGAAATAAGAGAAAGAATCTAACTCTTCCATGGACATTTAGGTTGCTTGTAGTTTTCTATTATTTTAAACAATGTTGTGGAAAACATTCTTGTAAATGTCTTTGGACATCGATGTGAAAATTGTCTTAGGAGATATTTGTAGAAATGCTATTTACATGGTATTTTTGCCTACTTTATTAATTTTTATTTAGAAAATTTTATAGAACTTTAAAAATTGGTGACTTCTAAGTAGGTGTAAAACACAGTACCGGGCCAGGCATGGTGGCTCACACCTGTAATCCCAGCACTTCGGGAGGCCGAGGCAGGTGGATCACAAGGTCAAGAGATCGAGACCATCCTGGTCAACATGGTGAAACCCCATCTCTACTAAAGATACGAAAAATTAGCTGGGCATGGTGGTGCGTTCCTGTAGTCCCAGCTACTTGGGAGGCTGAGGCACGAGAATTGCCTGAACCCAGAAGGCGGAGCTTGCAGTGAGCCGAGATCACGCCATGGCACTTCAGCCTGGGTGGCATGAGCGAAACTCCGTCTCAAAAAAAAGAAAAAAGAACACAGTACCTGGATTCTCTGAGCTTTATGTTCTGTTTGAAGCAGGGGAAGTGACAGTAACTACCTGTTAGGGTGATTTTGAGGATTAAATGAGATACTGTGTACAAAGTTTATAGCATGGGTTTTGGATCACAGGAGAGACTAGAAAGTTCAGTTTTGCCTCCTCTTAGTCGGTCCCGAACCCCAATATACTTTTGGATATTTTTACAGAACAGATTTTAGAGTTTGATAGAAATAGAATCATATTGTGATCACTCCATATGTAAGGTTTCTTTTAGTCAAGAAAATGTTTTTGATATTCAGCCATGTTGTTGCACATGTCAATAGTTCTTTCCTTTTTTATCCTCCTATCTCAGGTCTTAGAAAAGGAATACTGCAAAAAAAAAAAAAAAAAAAAAAAAAAAAACAATATTTCCACTTGTATTCGGTTTTGGTCTACAGTTGACATTGTTCTCAAGTATCTCTAACAGGTTCCTATAGAGAGAAAAATTTATTTTCTGTCCACAACATAACAGGAATTATAACAGATGCAGAAGGCCCACTAGCCCTGTGTGAAAATCATCATGTTGACTATATTTCTCAAAAGTTAAACACAGGTGTAGGCGCAGCTGTCAGTCTTTGTTTCCTCACTATCAATCCCACCCCTTTAATTTTTTCATTTGGGGAAAAATAATGACTGTAATAACAATGAAAAAATAATAAAAGAACAGTAAAAAGGTTGAATGCACTGGCTGTGGCAGGGAGCAATCAGAAATGGTTTGTTATTTCCCTTCACTTCACCAAAGTTGCTACGTGGACTCATTCTTACCCACCTGTTGGGTAGAATCTTTGATATTTTCTATTCCACTGAGCAATTTAAGCTATTAAGAAATTCCGTCTAGTTAAACACAGGAGCAGAAAACCAAGCACCACACTTTCTCACTCATAATTGGGAGTCGAACAGTGAGAACACATGGACACAGAGAGGGAACAACACACATTGGGGCCAGTTGGGGGTCGGAGGAGGGTGAGACGGGGAGACCATTAGGACAAATAGCTAGTGCATGTGAAGCTTAAAACCTAGATGAACGGTTGATAGGTGCAGCAAAGCACCATGGTACACATATACCTATATAATAAACCGACACATTCTGCACCTGTATCCTGGAACTTAAGAAAAATCCTGTTTAGTTTAATTTCCAAACTCAAAAATCTCATTCAGCTGAAAACTTCACCCTTTATTACATATTTTAACTCATAAAATAATCAACAATGAAAACAGGTAGAGGTTGAGTATCTCTAATCCATAAACCCCAAAATCCAAAATATTCCAAGATCTGAAATTCATCCACATCGATGGCTGAGATAGCGACATGTGTGCTTTCTGATGGGTCAATGTATACAAACTTTGATTCATGCACAAAATTGCTAAAAGTATGTAAAATTTTATTTGCGTTATGTGTATGAGGTGTACGTAAACATAGGTGAATTTTGTGTTTAGACTTCAGTTATATCTTTAAGAGATCTCTTTATGTATATGTAAATGTTCCAAAATATGAAAAAAATTTAAAATCCAAAACACTTCTAGTCCCAAGGAATTCAGATAAGGAATATTCAACCACTACATCTAATAAGTCATGGATACTTTAAAATGAAATTTTAAAAGTATTTAAAGAGTCCAAAAGACATCAGGAGAAAAGGGACAGGACAAAAAGTGGGGAAGGGGATGCAAACAAAAACAAACAAAATAATGAAACAAATCATTAAATTGTAAGCTTGAATCCAATTACATCATTCAAGCACTAATAAATCTATATTTAATAATGTTAAGTGTTAATGAATCATACCACATACTCCAATTAAAGTGCAGAGATTGCCAGAATTGATTTTAAAAACCCACAAGACCCAGGGCTGTATATGAAATACACACTTTGAATAAAAAAAAAAGACAAATATACGTAGGTCTAAATAAGTACATTTGATTTTATTTTAGACAGTGTCCTACTCTATCTCCCAGGCTGGAGTACAGTGGTGCAATCTCTGCTCACTGTAAACTCCGCCTCCTGGGTTCGAGCAATTCTCCTTCCTCAGCCTTTTGAGTAGCCGGGAATACAGAAACCTGCCACCACGCCTAGCTAAATGTGGGGGTATTTTTAATAAAGCTGGGGTTTCACTGCATTGGATAGGCTTGTCCTAACCTTTTGACCTCAAGTGATCTACCTGCCTCAGCCTCCCAAAGTGCTGGGATTGCAGGTGTGAGCCACTGTACCTGACCCTAAATGAGTACATTTAAAATGATATACTATGCAAACAGTCAGTAATGGAAGTGTGAAGAAGCTATATTAATACCAAATAAAATATGCTTAAGTCAAAACAGTATTTCCAAAGATAAAGAGGGATAGTTCATGATTACAGAAGAGTCATTTCATCAAAAACATGGATTAAAAATAACTTGTGCGTCAATTTGCACAAAACAAAATTGAACTAAAGGAATAAACAAACAACCACAATTTTGATTGGTGATTTTAATACCCATCTCCCAAGCAATTGATAGATAAACTAGACAAAATCTTAGTCAAGATGCAGATGACCTGAACAACACTCTCCACCATCTTAAATAAACCAATGGAAGACGACACCCAATAACCACAGAATACCGTATGTTTCAAGTACATGTAGTGTTCACTAGGATAGGTCACATGCTAGGTCATAAAACCAAACTGAAAAATTAAATCAAATTGAATTCATGCAGTGTATGTTACCTGACCACAATAGGAGTAAAACAGAAATTAATAAGAGAACTAGGAAAGCTCCAAGTACTTGGAGATTAAATATAATACACAAGCCCAAGAAGAAATCAAAAGGTAGAATATAAAATATTTTATTCTAAGGGATAATCAAAATACAACATGCCAACACTTATGAATTACAGCTATGGGAGTTCCCAGAGGGAAGTATAGCTGTACATGCTTATATTGCAATAGAAGAAAAAAAGAGCAAGGTCTAAAATCAATGACGTAAATGTTCACCTAAAGAAGATTGAAAACACACACACACACACACACAGAGCAAAGAAAACTCCAACGAAGTAGCAAGAAGGAAACAATAAAGGTAAAAGTGCAGAGACAAACCAAATTGAAGACAGACAAAATAATAGAGAAAACTAACAAAGCAAAGAAGCTGGTTGTTTTAAAATATCAACATTAATAAACCTTAGGCTACTCTGATCATGAAAAAAAGAGAGGAAACACAAATGGTCAGTATCAATATCAGAAGTGAAAGCGAAGTGAAACTATCACTACAGATCCTGCAGACGTGAAAAGGATAATAAGAGACTATCATAAACAACGTCATGGTGACAAATTCTGCAACTTAGATGAAATGAACAAAGTATCTGAAAAATACAACAAAAACTAACACAAATTTTCCAGAAAATGTGTCTGGAAAATTAAAAGATACATTAAACAAAAGAATATGCAAGCCACAGCCTGACAGAAAATGGTCATAAATCTATTTTCAGTAAAGAGCCTGATTTCCAGAATATAGAAAGCAGTTTTATAACCTGAAAATAAGGCTGGGCACAGTGGCTCAAACCTGTAGTGCCAGTACTTTGGGAGGCCGAGGAGGATGAATGGCTTAAGGCCAGGAGTTTGAGACTAGTCTGGGCAACATGGTGAGACCCTGACACCTAGTATAAGTACAAAAAATTAGCCTTGTATGTTGGCTAATATCAATACAAAAAGTTAGCCTGGTATCAGCTAATTGGGAGACTGAGGTGGGAGGATCGCTTGAGCCCAGGAAGCAGAGGCTGTAGTGAGCCAAGATTGCACCATTGCCTTCCAGCCTGGATGACAGAACAACTAAAAGAAAAAAATATAACAATTACTGTTTAGAAGGGGAAAAAATTTGAGGAGCCACTTTGCAAAGATAATATACAAGTGGGACAAAATGGTTAACATCAAGGAAATGCAGATTAAAACCACAGTGAGATACTACTACACACCCCACAAAATAACTAGGTTGGGAAAGACTAAACACCAAACGTTGGCAAGAATACAGCACAACTATAACTATTGCTAATGGGACTATAAAACAGTACAACTACTTTGTCAAATTTCTGGAATTTTCTTATAGAACGAATATACATCTCATCTCTAATAAATTTCCGAGTTAGGAATCTACCCCAATTAGTGAAAATACATGTTAATAAAAATACTTACAGAAGACCACAATAGCTTTACTCATAATAATCAAAAGTTGAAAATATTTCTGGTGACCACAAATAGAGGATCAGGTAGCGAACTACGTTATTTCATAGCATGAAATACTACTCAGCAATAAAAATGAAAGAGATACTGATATGTGTAACCTGACTGATAAATATAAAAATTATTTTGTGGACTGAAGGGAGCCTTATATATAGGGTTATCACAACATGATTCAATTTACGTGGAATTTCTAAAGTTGGCAAACTTAGTCTACAATGAAAAAAATCCAAGGGTACAGAGCTGGAGACTGAGACAGGTCATGAGGAAACTTTCTGGGATTGTATTAGTCCGTTTTTCCACTGCTGATAAAGACATACCTGATACTGGGTACTTTATTCAAAAAAGGTTTAAGGGACTCACAGTTGCACCTGGCTGGGGAGGCCTCATAATCATGGCAGGAAGTCAAAAGGACATCTTACATGATGGCAGACAAGAGAGAAATGAGAAACAAGCAAAAGGGGTTTCCTCTTAAAGAACCATCAGCTCTTGTGAGACTTATTCACTATCACAAGAACAGTATGGGGGAAACTGTCACCATGATTAAATTCTCTCCCACCAGGTCCCTCCCACAACACGTGGGAATTCTGGGAGCTACAATTCAAGAAGAGATTTGGGTGAGGACACAGCCAAACCATATCGGGGATTATAGTAATGTTCTTTATTTGATAGAGTTTTGGGTTACACATATGTATACTTTTGTCAAAATTTGGTAAATACATACTTAAAATTTTTGCATTTCATCATTTGTAAACTTTACACCAAAAGGAAAAAAAAGGTACCAAATTCTAGTTAATGCACGTTGAGTTACTGATGTCTGCAATTTACTTTAAAATGCCTAAAAACTATAATGGATTACTGGATGGATAGAAAGATGGATCTATGGATGGACTCCAAGTTGGTGAAGATACAGTTAAAGTGTTCACTGTAAAGTTTTTTCAACTTTGTTGTACGTTTATAAATGTTCATAATAAAATATCAACGAAAACAATTTTCATCCCTCCTCCTCTGTGACAGCCTCAGCCTGAGAAACCCACAGTGGGAAGGGAAAGGAGGGCAGTGTGTTTGGTTATGACCATCCACCCTCACTCCTTAGCAGTGCTTTCTGGCTCTTCTAGGGTTGGCTAGGGGCAGAGAGAAAGGAGAGACAGAGGAACAGATAGGGCCTTATTGAATAGTTCAGCTGTATTATGGTGTCACATTTTAGGAGCAGGCATGCAGTTTTGGGCCCTTTCTCATGCGTTCCTGAGAAATTCTCCTGGTAGGGATCTCTGACAGCAGTTCACTACCTCAGGTAATACAGTTTCTAGGAAGCCACTAAGAGCCCTCCTACCACCTGCCTCTGGGGGTCCTGGGCAGCCTCTTCGTTACCCCTGGCAGGAAGCTTTTCAGGGCAGCGTCCTCCTTAAAATCAATGGTTTTCTCTATTATGGAATTCCTATTTTGCCCATATAAAACATGCAAACACCTTTGTTTGGCTTAACTTGAAGTACGGGCCACTCCCAGCTCCAGTCTTTATTGCTTCTATCTGCCCCATTATTTCAACTTGGCCACAGCCTTTTGCGTTTGGATTTTATTCAGATAGGATAGCAGTTCCTGAGTTCTCCAGCCTTCAGGGACGTGAGTTAATCAGTTTGAATGGTTAAATAGAAGTTCCTGTTCAGGCAGCTCATTAGCTTTAAAATGAAGCAGCAGCCTTTTCCCATCCATGAGAATTGGGTGAGGAGGGAGTTCATACAGCACACAACCCTTTCAAAAGTCTTCAGTGTAATTAAAAAAAAGTGCCCACCATGGTGGCTCACATCTGTAATCCCAGTACTTTGGGCAGCTCAGGTAGGCAGATCATAAGGTCAGGCTTTGGAGACTACCCTGGCAAACATGGGGAGACCCTGTCTCTACTAAAAATTCAAAAATTAGCTGAGTGTAGTGGTGGGCCCCTGTAATTGCAGCTACTCAGGAGGCTTAGGCAGGAAAATCACTTCAACCTGAGAGGCAGAAGTTGTAGTGAGCCGAGATCATGCCACTGCACTCCAGCCTCGGGAACAGAGCAAGACTCTGTCTTAAAAAAGAGAATTTTTTGTCTTGTCCTATAAAGGTAAGAGGTAGATAATAACCTATTCTGGCAAAACTGGTTCTTGCCCACATCATTTGAAAAGTCTATAACCTGATTGTAAATGAAAGGATTCTTGACAACTACTGTTTGGCGCTTGATCTTTGACTCCAATGCCAAACGTGGAGAAGACAGCATGTTTCCACTGTTCTGAAAACAGTAGCTAATCGGTGCTTCCCTTTTCTGTCTCGAGTATAGTAAAACATTTATGAGGTACAGAGGCTTGCAGAAAAGTATTTTAGAAGTGGAGTCAGAACTCCACTGTGGAAAGGGGGCTGAGAGAATCATGAATCCTATTCCTTCTCTTGCCAGAGGAGACTCAGATTTGTGATGTGGTTTCTCTGGGTAAACATGAGTAAGTAACAGAAGAGATCAGTAAAACTCTGGTCCACTGCTTAGAAATTAGTGTTTTATGACCTCCCCTCTGCCAGGGAAATAAGCATGAAGACAGCGCTTTTCCTCCCACTATTTTTAAAACTCAGATGAGCAGGTGTTCTATTGCTCCACGTGGTGCGCTTTTGAACTGAGAGGGACTGAGCACGGAGAAGCCAGAGTAGCACTGCCCCCACCCCGGGCCACCTGAAACTCATCATGCTGCTTTCTTTGGAGTGGCTGCCAATTTAAAAGAAGACTTAAGGGGTTTCATTTGGCTCTGTGATTCTGCTGGAAGGAGGCCTGAGTAAGGTTGAGCTGAGGTTGCAGAGGAAAGGGGCCGTTTGTCCCACAACCTGAACAAAACAGAACTATGATGGAGCAGCATTGTCCATCTGAGGTAATACCCAAGGTACGTTGCCTCATGTCAAGAAAATCAAGGATGTGAATACACATGGAGTGAGGTTAAGAATGGAGGTTTTACAGGCAAAAGAAGAAAAGAGAACATCTCTCCTGCAGAGAGAGAGGGGCTTCTGAGTGTGTTTTCTGGTTTTCTGGTGAACTGCACAAGGTTTTATAGACTTGTTGAGGAGGTGGTGTTTGATTTACATAGGGTCCAAATATGGGTTGGACCAGGTGAGAGCTTTACATAGCTCGTGAAGAAGCTGGCTACCCACCCTAATCTTCTTATGCATATAGGTTTTCTACTTGGCCAGTGCATGTTTTCTGTCCCTTACTGCACTTGTGGTTGATAAAGAAAAAGGAAGATGGAGCCATCAGGTTGAGCATGCCTGGCACCCAAGTAGCCTTCTATTGTTACAGCTGCTGACGTTCGCCTGTGCAAGCTTCCAGCTTGCTTGTCTATATCTGCAGCTAGATTTTACAGGCCGCTCTTTGTTAGAAATGGTTTTGGGGCTGCTTTTTATTCAAAGGGAAACCTTACCAAAGACTTCCTTACTTTCAATCTCTGACTAAATAATTTCTTTAGAACTCCTGTATCAATGGGACTTCTGGATTACAGTTGACGTAGTTTTGGCTGATCATCAACTCTGCCTCCACTTAATAGTGAATGCTTTTATTTTCTATGTTTCAAGGAGGGTCTCTTTGCTTCTTGCCCTTCTTCAGAATAGCAGTGTGGAAATTGCATTTAATAACACCTGTTGGGCACAGTGGCTCACACCTGTAATCCTAGAAATTTAGGAGGCTAATATGGGAAAATTGCTTCAGGCCAGGAATTTGAGAGCAGTCTGGGCAACTTAGCGGTACCCCATCTCTCAAAAAAAAATTACTGGGTGTGGGGATGCATACCTGCTGCTCTGTTGGCCCAGCTTCTGTCAGGAGGCCATGGCAGAAAGGTCACTTGAGCTCAGGAGTTTGGGGCTGCAGTGAGCTATGGTCATGCCACTGTACTCCAGCCTGGGTGACTCCATCTCTTAAAAAACACAACAAAAACCAACAAAAGCCCACTTCCTATCTGGAATGGGAACTGGTAGAGCT
This sequence comes from Callithrix jacchus, assembly GCF_049354715.1. NCBI lineage: Eukaryota > Metazoa > Chordata > Mammalia > Primates > Cebidae > Callithrix > Callithrix jacchus. The sequence continues at coordinate 2,256,413 of NC_133511.1, read as the reverse complement.
TTATGACAGTGAGTGACTCAGAGGCAGAGCAAACGTTTGGCCACAGCTTTAATGGTGCAATTTGAACCTTGTGTTTGTCCTACTGACCAAGGCTGTGGCTGTCTTAGGGTCCTCCATATGGTCTGGCCTTGGAGGAGAAGAAACTGTTCTTGTTCAACACTTTCTGTTTGTGGAGCCCAAGATAAGAACTTTATGTTTGTTTCACAGATGAGAGGGTGCTAAATAGCTTGCTTAGAATCACACAAGTCAGAGGTAGGAGGGCCACGTCCTTTAACCAGTTTGTGAGTAGATGTCTTCCCAAGAATGCACAGCTGATGGCATAATGCTGACCTTAAGCCTAGGTTAATCCAATTGATGTTTAATGAAAAGCAATAGATTTCCTCCTGTAGCCCAAGAAAGAGCCACTTGACTACAGCTAATCGGTGAGAGAAATACCTCTATCAAAGGAATAGGTGATCAGAATTCATGGGCAGCAATGGGACATAGGAATGTGGAAATGAGAGGTGTGGGCTCCAGGGATGCTGGAGAAAACTCCTCCTCCAGTATTCCCTAACTCTCGAATGCTGCTGTCTTTTCAATACAAATACAAACCCACTCTGTTGTTTTGCACTGCCCCGTGCCCTGAATCTCTTGTTTGTGGACTGTATCCTCCAGTAACTTATTCAAGCAAGGATACACTGAAGCAAATTGTTCTGAAATATGACTTTATTTCTTCTTACACTTACATGACTGGTGGGGCATAGAATTTTTGATTGAAGATAATTTCCCATTCAAGTTTTAAAGATACTACTCCATTATTTCCCAGCTTCTGGTAGTGCTGTTGAGAAGCCTGAAATCATTCTGATTTTTGATTCTTTGTAAATACTGTTTTTTAAAAAACTTTTCTGAAAACTTAGGAGAGCTGTTTTCCTTTGTCATATATTGCAGATTTTCAAGACAATGTTCCTTGGTGTGAGTTTGTGTTCATGTGTTTAAACCTAGGAGGTTATGTTATTCAACTTGAGAAGTTGCCTTTTTTTTTTAACTTTTATTTAAGTTCAAAGGTTTAAGCACAGGTTTGTTATTTAGGTAAAGTCTGTCATGAGGTTTGTTGTACAGATCATTTCATTACTCCGGTATTAAGCCTAGTCCCATTTAGTTGTTTTTCCTAATCTTTTTCCTTCTCTCATTCTCCACTCTCTGAAAGGCTCTAGTGTGTGTTGTTCTTCCGCCTGTTGTATGTTCCTGTGTTCTCATCATTTAGCTCCCACTTGCAAGTGAAAATATCTGGTATTTGGATTTTGTGTTCCTGCATTAGTTTGCTAAGAATAATAGTCTCCAGCTCCATCTATGTCCCTGAAGAGAACATGATCGCATTCTTTTGTGGCTGCCTAGTGTTTTTTGTTGTATATGTACCACATTTTCTTTATCCAGTCTACCATTGATGGGCATTTAGCTTGATTCCATATTTTTGCTATTGTGAACAGTGCTGCCATGGACATATGCATGCACATGTCTCTATAACAGGATTTATATTCCTTTGGGTACATACCTAGTAACCCATTACTAGGTTTGCTGAATCAAATGGTATTTCACTCTTTAGGTCTTTGAGGAATCATGACACTTTTTCACAATGGCAGAACTAATTTGCATTCCCGAATACAGTGTGTAAGTGTTGTTTTTCTCTCTAACCTTGCCAGTATGTGTGTTCTTTTTTTACTTTAATAATTGCCATTATGACTGGTGTGAGATGATATCTCATTATAATTTTCATTTGCATTTCTCTAATAATCAGTGACGTTGAGCTTTTTAAATATAATTTCTTGTTGCATATATGTCTTGTTTTGAAAAGTGTCTGTTTATGTTCTTTGCCCACCTTTTTATGGGTTGTTTTCCTCTTGTAAATTTAATTTCCCTACCGATGTTTGATATTAGATTTTTGTGGAATGCATAGTTTACAAACATTTTCTCACATTCTGTAGGTTGTCAGTTTTCTCTGTTGATAGTTTATTTTGCTGTGTGAAAGTTTCTCATTTTAATTTGACCCCAGTTTTCAATTTTGCTTTTGTTACCTTTTCTTTTGGCATGTTCATGATGAAATCTTTGCCTGTGCTTACGTTTTGAATGGCATTGTCTCGTGTCTTGCAGAGCTTTTATAGTTTTTGGTTTTACATATCAGTGTTTAATCTATCTTGAGCAAATTTTTGTATGTAATGTAAAGAAGGGGTCTAGTTTCAGTCTTTTGCATATGGCTATCCAGTTATCCTGGCATCGTTTATTGAATAGGGAGAATCTTTTCCCCCTTGCTTGTTTTTGTTAAGTTTGCCAAAGATCAGATAGTTGTAGAAGCTTGGTTTTGTTTCTGGATTCTCTATTCTGTTCCATTAGTCTATGTGTTTGTTTTTGTACCAGTACTATGCTGTTGTTTCCTGTAGCCCTGTAATGCAGTTGGAAGTCTGGTAGCATGTTGTGTGAGCACTGCTCAGTACCAAGCTTGGATTTTCTAATCTTTTCAGGCAGATTCGTGGGAAGAAAAACACCAGCCGAGGTATATAGAGAAAAAGAGTTTATTTACAAAGAAAGAGAAAAAGAGTTTATTTACAAGGATACCTAGAGATGCTCACAAACTTCAACACCGGCAGTAAAGCAGCACGGGTTTTCGCAAGTCCAAACCAAATCACCATCGAAGCTCAGTTCGGCTTCTGCTAAACAAGCTTTTATACTTTTTAAAACAAATAAGGGTCAAGTCAGGACACTGTCCACATCTTCATCATGTAACTAACATCCTTGAGGTGTTTACCAAAAATTGGATCAGGGAACTGGCCAGGTTTTCAGGTCCGGCTCTTCAGAGCCTTTTTTTGCATTGGGAAAATTCTGAGCTCGGAATACTCCCAATAATAAGGAAATGAAGATATAGAGTCTGTCCATGACTTGTAAACATAATTAACTCCTTCTGTTCCATTACAATTCGGCCCTAGGCATGGGCAGACTTATTATACATATAATAGTTGTAAGTAAATGCATCATATAAATTCTTAATGCGTTGATATAAGTACAAAGAACAGCAACAACTACATATACTAATAACTATTAAAATGAATACTATCATGAATAGTGGGACGAATCTATATGTCACTGATGAGTGTGTGAATAACCAATCCCACCAGTTATGATTACTATCTGTCGCTATAGCATGGGAATAGTCCTGTAGTTTATGACTTACTATGGTGGTTTGTAGTCTATATTCACTTAATTGTCGATCTCTTTTCTGTAATGTTGTATATGTACCACATTTAAAGCTAATTTAAAGCTTTATTTTCATATAATATAGTAGTTAGATTTAAATAGGTTTCCAACTTTGGTTGGGGCAGGCTTATTGGGGTGAAAGTGATATTTTCATAGTCAATGATTGGGGTTAAATAAATAGTAGAATTATGCCAGGGAAAAATAGAGATATTATAAATACATCCAACAAATGGAAAATCAACTTGCATATATGACAATACTTCAGATTGATTGGATACAATACATAATGTATGGGGCTGTACTTCAAAAAGGGCAGTGTAATCACTTACTGGTAATAAGGTAAAAATACAATGATTAACAGAAAAATGCAATAGACATGGCTCCATCTGTTGTTGTAAATCAGTACATACTAATCCTTTTGTAGTTACAGCACAATCATTGATTTTATAATGTTATATTTCTATTGTCAATGTGGGTACCATAAAATCCTGGTTGCAAATAATAATAAGGGTATGGAATTGGCAGCACATGATAGGGACATAGCATAGTAGTATTTTGGGGTATATAATATGTTATTATACCATAACAATATGTGGTGGTACAATAAAAGGGATTATGATCTTCTACCCATATATCTGCATGGCGTTGTTTGGAAATTATTAAAAATTCAGACCAGCGTACTCTTCCTAATTGTAACTCCTGTTGTAGATTTTGAATTTGTATGTAACTAAATAAGTATTGAAGAGAACATTCTGTCCAAGCAAATAGATAAGTAATATTATTAGTAGTAGATACTATAGTTTGATTAAATATCTTTAAGAATATCTTTTGATAAGCAAGATTAGAGGTTAATGGGCTTATTACAGTAGGGATCCAATTAGCAGTAAGGCTAGTAGCTAATGCGGCATTTTTCCCAGTATTTTTTAATTTGTATGATAAGCTATCTAAATCAAAGCGATTAGCAAGTCCAATACCTGTTCCTACTCCGCCGAATAATGTATCATACCATTCCCGTTTTCGTCTAGCACAGGGATGTAATTTTGGGAAAGTTACATTTAATTGTAATTGATATTGCTTTGCAAAAAAGGTGGTGTTAGTACAAGCATGAGGTATACGTACAATAGTAGGTTGACTGTATGTCGGTGTTTTATGAATTATTACATGTAAATGTTGTGCCCATATAGTTCTATTGTTGATTGCACTAGAATTAATGCACCATAGATATGTACTAGTATTAAATGCAAATACTGTAGTGGTTTCATCACAAGACAATTGGTTTCTCCAAATAGCTTTTGAAAACATGTTAGTATATAGAATAGTAGTTAAATCTTGTTGACAACAGGAAATATTCACTTTAGAAGTCATTAATAGTAATAATATCATTACTATAAATTATGCCTCGAGCAGGTTTCTGTCCCATCCAATAGGTAAGTGTAGTGTTGGTATCTCCACTAATAGTAAGATTTGTATGCTGACAAACTTGATTAGCAGAACAATTATAAGAGTCTTGGCTTCTTACTATTTTGGAGTTGACCCATCCCCACTGTAGAATCATGTGTCCATTGCTGGAAGTAGTTTGGTGAGACAAGATTTGTCCGGGGGAAATGGTCCAAGCAATTCAGACGTGAGTGCTAACAATAATACCTGTGAATACACAAATCTATACACGATGAAACAAATGATTAGTAGGTACTAATATAGGAGTATCAGCGGGGGGATTAGGACATATACACAGTTATTTCTTCCTTGTGCTACTATCTCTCCAGCTTGTAATGGTTTATGGGGAGACGTTTGTACCCAAACATGACCTGATATTTGTTTCTTTTCGTCAGTACTGCCAAATCCTAAATGAGCTGATTTTAGAGGGAAGCTTTGTGATTCCCATACTGTGTTTTGTAAAACTGGAATTATTAATAGTTGTACTATTCGGTGGCCTTTAGGCAAGATGATATCTTCTTCACCAAGGTTATAACAAAGCACTTTGATTTCACCATAATAATCTGCATCAATTATTCCCCCTAAGATTGTCATTCCTTTTTGTGCTAGACTAGATCGAGCAGCTATTTGTCCATAATATCCTGAAGGTAACTGTAAACCTATTCCAGTGGGTATTACATGTTGAGTTTTGCTATTTAATTTAGTTACAGAGTAGTTAAATAAATCATAACCTGCAGCAGTACTAGTAGCATTCCAAGGTTGTATTGCATCTGGGTGGAATCTCCACCAGGAGATAGTTATAGGCTCATTTGTTACTTGGGATCTGATCTCAGCTGTATTAGAGGAATATATCATCCGTTGCAACGGGGTTCGGCCACTAGTTAGGGGTCTATTATTAAGTTGTTGTAAGGCTGGTAATAAAAAAGTTTTCCATCCTGAATACATTGGATTGGTTAATTTCTGTAGTTTTTCCTTTAATAACCCATTCATCCTTTCAATGAGGCCTGCTGCTTGTGGGTAATAGGGTATATGATAAATCCATTCTATATTATATTGAGCAGAGTAATCAGTAATTAACTTACCTTTAAAATGAGATCCGTTGTCACTTTGTATTTGTAATGGCACTCCATAATATAAAATAATATAATCTAAGGTTTTCAGAGTATTTTGTTGTGTGGCCCGTTTATAGGGACATCTAATAAGCACACCAGAATAAGTATCCACAATAGTGCATATGTAAGTGCACCCTTTAGAAATGGGGAGCGGCCCTATGTAATCTATTTGCCAAATTTGTGCCACTTGTTTTCCTCGAGCTAATTCTCCTGTGACGATACGGGGGACATTTTGCAACCGTTTTTGGTTACAAACTGGACACTGTGTTGTGATGGTTTTACATACATCTAATGGCAGGTATATGCCTCTCTGTTGTGCCCACCTGTACATAGCTTTGGCTCCTGTGTGTCCAGTGTGTTCGTGCACCCATTTTGCGCACTTGGGATGATCTTCAGGGTAAGTATTAGAGCTAATTTTAGTTAATTGGTCAGTCTTCTTATTGTAAATATGTTCAATAGAATCAGTAGGCACGTGAGCGTCTACGTGGAAAACAGAAATATTAGTACTTTGCAATACAATCCATATATTTTGCCATAAGTCCTTTCCCCATAAATCACGGTCTCGAATCTTCCAATTATCATGCTGCCATTGTGCAATCCAAGTTAATAATCCCATATACACAGACCAGGAATCTGTGAACACATGACATTCTCCCCCATATTCCTTTTCTAGGCACAGCCAGGCTGCGTGTAATTCGGCGAGTTGGCTGCTGCCATTTGCTCCACTAGCTTCTAGTGTACAATCCAGAGCAGGATTATACGCTATAGCTTTCCAGTGCCGCTTTCCCCCTATGTACTTAGCAGAGCCATCTGTAAACCATGCGTGCTTCTGTTGTTCCTTACTTAAAGAGTCATATCCTTTATTAGCCCAAACTTTACTGTCAATATGTTTAACGAGTTGATCATGATTACCTTCATCAGTTGGGCAAGAAAAAACCTTTTCATGTAGCTGGAAAACTCCAGTGGGGCCTGGTTTAGCACAATTTTATATATACCATTTCCATTTAATGACATGGGATTCTTGGGCATGTCCAATCTTATGTGATACCGGGTCAGAAAGTACCCACTGCATTATTGGAATTTGAGGGCGTAAGATTACTTCTTTATCGGTGGTTAAATGTTCTGTTTCAGACAAGGCCCAGTAAGCAGTTAATAATTGTTGTTCTAACTGGGTATATGGGTTTTTACATTGGGGCAATTTTCGAGGCCAAAATCCTAATGGAACTCGTTTACCATTCTGCTTTTGCCAAAGACTCCAATTAGCATGTTCACTTTCTACACTAGTCATTAATTCAACAGGTCCTGACTGTAGGGGCCATAAATCTAAGGCTTGCTGGATTGCCTCTTTAGTTCTCTCAAAAGCGTCCTGTTGATCTTGAGTCCATTCAAATTGGTATTTTTTCCTAGTTACTTTAAAAAGTGGTTGTAATAGCATTCCCAAATGGGGTATATGATGTCTCCAGTATCCAAATAAGCCAATATATTTTTGTGCCTCCTTTTTGGTAGAGGGAGGGGGATGATACTTCCTAGCCTCTTTATCTAGCTCATCCCAATCAGGTTCCTCGTTAGTATCATCTTAAATGTCACCATCCCAAGTATCAGGGTCCCAATCAGCTTTAGCAGTTGCAATGACAACATGCACCTTCCTTGCATTCACTTTCCCCTTTCGTTTTATGTATTTATACTGTGCACACCGTACAGCAGCCTTTTCAGCTACTCCCTGATATATTCTTGCCTGGTCACCAAGGATAAAATTTTGACATTGTAACATAGACAATTTGCCTTGTAAATCAGCCAATTCTTTTTCTAACTGCAATTTTTCCTGTATAAGGGCTTGGCGAGCTAAGTATTGTTTCCTATAAGCAGACAACAAAATCCAGCCTCGTCTACTAATGGCAGCTAACTCCTTTCCTTTATCTACTGTCACCAGGTCCAAAACTTCACATACCTGTGCGGGATCAGCCATCCTAAGGCGGCCGTCGCAATTTTCACTTAGGCCAGTGCCAGAGGCCCAATTACGAGCAACAGAAACAAACACAGGATCTTTCCAACCAGGAATTTTACTAACAACAGTTTTAACATTTTTTTTAAAGAAAGGCACAATGCACTCCTTCTCCCTGAATCCTGCCGACTACGCCAATTTTGTGTGAGCACTGCTCAGTACCAAGCTTGGATTTTCTAATCTTTTCAGGCAGATTCATGGGAAAAAAAAACACCAGCCGAGGTATATAGAGAAAAAGAGTTTATTTACAAAGAAAGAGAAAAAGAGTTTATTTACAAGGATACCTAGAGACGCTCACAAACTTCAACACCGGCAGTAAAGCAGCACGGGTTTTCGCAAGTCCAAACCAAATCACCATCGAAGCTCAGTTCGGCTTCTGCTAAACAATCTTTTATACTTTTTAAAACAAATAAGGGTCAAGTCAGGACACTGTCCACATCTTCATCATGTGACTAACATCCTTGAGGTGTTTACCAAAAATTGGATCAGGGAACTGACCAGGTTCCAAGGTCTGGCTCTTCAGATCCTTTTTATCCATTGGGAAAATTCTGAGCTCGGAATACTCCCAATGATAAGGAAATGAAGATATAGAGTCTGTCCATGACTTGTAAACATAATTAACTCCTTCTGTTCCATTACACATGTCGCTTCCAGCTTTGCTCTTCTTGCTTAGGATTGCCTTGGCTGTTTTTGGTTCCACATAAATTTTTCAAAAGCTGGTTTTCTGAAAAAAATAATAAAACTCAACCTACTTCTTAACATTTTTCAAGAACCCAAATGAAATCATGACTGCTCTTGGAGATGGCACTCTGTATGTTTCAATTTACTACCCAGTAACTGGTCTATTAAAATCATACTGGTTAAAAAATAATAAACTTGAAGCTAGACCAATGAAGGAGAAAGGGAGGAGATTCAAATAACCACCATCAAAAACAATAAGGGCAACATTACCACTGACCCCACAGAAATACAAACCATCCTCAGAGAATATTATGTACAATTGTAGGCACTTTTTTCTTTAATTTTGAGATGGAGTTTTGTGCTTGTTGCTCAGGCTGGAGGGCAATGGTGAGATCTTGGCTTAGTGCAACCTCTGCCTCCTGAGTTCAAGCTATTCTCCTGCCTCAGCTTCCTGAGTAGCTGGGATGACATGCATGTGCCACCATGTCTGGTTAATTGTGTATTTTTAGTAGACATGGGGTTTCTCCATGTTGATCCAGCTGGTCTTGAACTCCCAATCTCAGGTGATCAACCCACCTTGACCTCCCAAAGTTCTGGGATTGCAGATGTGAGCCACTGAACCTGAAAAAATTGAGAAATCTAGAAGAAACTGATAAATTCCTGGTCACAACCACCCTCCCTGAGATGCAAGTTTGGTTTAACATATGCAAATTGATAAATGTCATCGTCACATAAACAGAACTAAAGAAAAAAAATTACCCACATGATTATCTCAATGGATGCCAAAACAGCTTTTGATAAAATTCAACTTTCATGTGTGTTAAAAACTCTCAATAAACCAGGTATTGAAGGAACATACCTCAAAATAATAAGAGCCACATGTGACAAAACCACAGCCAGCATCATACTGAATGGACAAAAGCTGAAGGCATTCCCCTTAAAAATTGGCACAAGATAAAGATGCCCTCTCTCCCCACTCCCATTCAGCATAGCTTTGAGGGTGTTCTTTGCTCTTGGATTTCTAATTCTTTTAATTGTGATGTTGGGTAGTTAACTTGAGATCTCAATTTTGTTTTTGAGATGGAGTGTTGTTCTCTCAACCAGGCTGGAGTGCAGTGGTGTGATATGGGCTCACTGCAACATTTATCTCCTGGGTTCAAGCAGTTCTCCTGCCTCAGCCTCCTGAGTACCTGGGATTACAGGTATGTGCCACAACACCAGCTAATTTTTGTATTTTTAGTAGAATGGGGTTTCACCATGTTGGTCAGGCTGGTCTCAAACTCCTGACCTTGTAATCTGCCCGCCTTGGCCTCCAAAAGTGCTGAGATTACAAGAGTGAGTCACCGCAGCTGTCCCGCGTTCTCACTTCTCGATGTGAGCATTTAGTACTATAAATTTCTCTCAACACTACTTGACTAGCTGCATCCCAGAAACTCTGGTAAGTTGTACCTTTGTTCTCATTACTTTCAAAGAACTTCTTAAACTTCTTGATTTCTGACTTAATGTCATTATTTACCCAGGAGTCATTCAGGAGCAAGTTACTCAGTTTCCATGTAAGTGTATGGTTTTGAATGAATTTCTTAGTCCTGATTTCAAATGTGATTGCATCTGCTTTGTGACCTAAGGTATCTTCTATACTTATGAATGATCTATGTGTTGAGTTCAAAAAATGTGTATTCTGCAGTCATTGGATGAAATGTTCCTTGAATATCAGTCCATTTGGTCTGTAGTAAAGATTAAATTTCATGTTGATTGGTTGGTTTTCTGTCTGGAAGATCTGTCCAGTGCTGAAAGTTGGGTGTTGTAGTCTCCAGCAATTACTGTGTTAGGGTTTATCTCTCTCTTTCTTATTTGCTGCATGTGTCTGTTCTTTTTTCTCTCTCTCTGTCTGTCTCTATTTCTATCTTTGGAATTCTGATCATTTTAGTGTTGAACCTGTTCAAATTTTCTTCCGGATTTCAACTTTTTTCTTATCGCTATTTCAGGAAGACATAAGGTTCATCTACTCAACTTTGTTGTCTTACTATTCTAACAAGAATTTTTCACAAGTTCTGCTGTCATATTTTTAATTTCTAAGCGTTTACTTTTTCTTTAAATTTTGTTCTTGTTTCATGAAAATGGTAACACTTTCATCTCTTCGTGAACATTCATATGGGTTTCAGAAGGTCTTATCTCCTAGCACAGTTCTCATTCAGGCTGCATTTATGTGTCTTCTTGCTCTGGTCTCAGCCATTCATGTTAGAAGCTTTGCTCAGATGCCTGGTGACCCGTAGCGGTCTGTGTCTGTTAGAAAAAAATGGAGCACTGAAAAGCTAAAAGCTGATAGAAGTTCTGTGATTGTAACATTTTGTGGGGGGTGGTCTTGCTGGGTCAGACCTTTTCTTCTTGAGCAAGAGAGATTCTCTCTAGCGAAAAATCATCTTAACTTCTGACCAAGTGTATCTGCCACCCTCATTGGAACTCAGTGGTAGGAAAACCTGGAGGATCTCAGTGTTCAGTGTGTACATTTAAGCACTTGTGTCTAGAGAGCTCCTGCCTAGAGACACCAAATTTTACTGTATAGAGAGGAAACCTCCACCCTGCCACCACCGTGGGATGCAGGCACCGATTCTAGGGAGAGGATCTGGGATCTACCTACTACTGAAACATAAATTCCCTAGGTAAATTTAGCTGCCAACTCTTGAACCCTTGGGGATCCTGGTTGCCTTCCTGCCACTGGCTTGGGATTTAGCATCTCTGGGTCTACTGTCAGGTGTCACTGACAGCTTCTGCTTGCCAGTTTTCTATATGCTGAAGGGATTGTCTTTATTTTCTTTTTATCTTTGTTGGTTTATTTATTTTTAATCATCCCGTGTTAATGTGGTTTAATGATGGAGTGAAGGCATATGCAGGTATTCAACCAAACATCTTAGCTGAAGTCTGTGTATTTCTCTTGTAGTAAAATCTTGATCATTCTATGTTTCAGTTAATCAAATTTTTATATATGCATTCTGATTTGGGGATGATGTGAGGGAAGAGAGAGAGAAAGAAAGAGAGACTCAGACGGACAGAGACAGGGTGAGAGAGAGAGGCTACTGTGACAAATCTGTGGGTCTGTGTATTTGGAAGTCAATAGGAATTTAGCCCTGTTTTCTGTCTAAAAATCAGGAGTGTCCAGACAATAGATCTGGAACTAGGCTAAGAATCTTTGAGGCAATGGCGCAGATCCAGTTGTGTTCAATATTTAGTGCATAGGCTGAAAGGGAAAATAACGTAAAACACATTTTTAAAAATTTCTGGCTGGGCGCGGTGGCTCAAGCCTGTAATCCCAGCACTTTGGGAGGCCGAGGTGGGTGGATCACAAGATCAAGAGATCGAGATCATCCTGGTCAACATTGTGAAACCCTGTCTCTGCTAAAAATACAAAAAATTAGCTGGGCATGGTGGTGCGTGCCTGTAATCCCAGCTACTCGGGAGGCTGAGGAAAAAGAATTGCCTGAACCCAAAAGGCGGAGGCTGCGGTGAGCCGAGATTGTGCCATTGCACTCCAGCTTGGGCAACAAGAGTGAAACTTCATTTCTAAAAAAAAAAAAAAAAAAAAAAAAATTCTGAAAGTGGTGTTTTCTGATTTCCCCTCAGATAATTAGATATAGAAGGTAGCCATACATTTTTGGCTAACTCAGCATTCGTTGCTCCATTCAGCGAATTCATCTTTATATTCATGTTTTTTCTCTCCAGCTTAATATCCAAAATTTAAAAGTGAGGAATGCAGAATAGTTGAACTAAAAGAAACAGATCAACCACAACCTGCCTCTTCTTCCTCTCACCCAAAGAAAACCATTGTTAACATTTTGCTATATTCTCTTTATGTACTTTTTGTATATTTTTTAATGACAGATTATATTCATATCGAATTTTTTTTTAACTTTGGGGTGCCTAGATAATATTTAGATATTTTTCGATTCGCTTAAATATAGAATTTCTGTATTTTACATGAGAGAGAATGTGGAGTTGGTGTATATACTCCAAAACAGAGTAGAATAGGGCATTGTATATGTTCTCTGAGAGATTATATTCAGAGCAATTTTTTTTTACCACTGAGGTGCCTAGATAATATTTAGATTTTTTCGATTCCAGTAAAATTAGAATTTCGGTATTTTACATGAGAGAGCATATGGAGTTGGTGTATAAACTTTAAAACAGATTAGAATAGGGCATTGTATATTTTTTCTGACAGATTATATTCAGAGCAATTTTGTTTTAAACATTGGGGTGCGTAGATAATATTTAGATTTTTTTTGATTCATGTAAATTTAGAATTGGTGTATTTTAGATAAGAGAGCATACTGATTTGGTTTATATACTCCAAACAGAGTAAAATAAGGCATTGTATATTTTTTCTAACAGACTATATTCAGAGCCAATTTCTTTTAACTTTAGGGCGCCTAGATAATATTCAGATATATTTCGATTCCAGTAAAATTAGAATTTCTGTATTTTACATGAGAGAGCATATGGAGTTGGTGTATATACTCCAAAACAGAGTAGAATAGGGCATTGTATATTTTTTCTGACAGATTATATTCAGAGCGATTTTGCTTTTAACATTGCGGTGCCTAGATAATATTTAGATTTTTTTCGATTCGCTTAAATATAGAATTTCTGTATTTTCCATGAGAGAGCATACGGAGTTGGTGTATATACTCCAAAACAGAGTAGAATAGGGCATTGTATATTTTTTCTAACGGATTATATTGAGAGCAATTTTTTTTTTTTAACACTGGGGTGCCTAGATAATATTTAGATTTTTTCGATTTGGGTAGAATTAGAATTCCTGTATTTTACATGAGAGAGCATATTGAGTTTGTCTGTATACTACAAAACAGAGTAGAAAATGGCATTGTGTATTTTTTCTGACAGATTATATTAAGAGCAATTTTGCTTTTAACTTTGGGGGTGCCTAGGTAATATTTAGATATTTTTCGATTCACTTAAATATAGCATTTCTGTATTTTAGATGAGAGAGCATATGGAGTCGGTGTATATACTCCAAAAAAGAGTAGAATAGGGCATTGTATACTTTTTCTGACAGATTATATTCAGAGCAATTTTGTTTTTAACATTGGGTTGACTAAATAATATTTTGATTTTTTCGATTCGTGTAAAATTAGAATTTCTGTATTTTACATAAGAGAGCATACTGAGTGGGTGTATATACTCCAAAACAGAGTAGAATAAGGCAGTGTATATTTTCTATAAAAGACTATATTAAGAGCCATTTTCTTTTATCTTTGTGGCGCCTAGATAATATTTAGATTTTTTCGATTCGGGTAAAATTAGAATTTCTGTATTTTACATGAGAGAGCATACTGAGTTGGTGTATATATTGCAAAACAGAGTAGAATAAGCTATTGTATATTTTCTATAACAGACTATATTCACAGCCATTTTGTTTTAACTTTTGGGTGCCTAGATATTATTTAGATTTTTTTCGATTCACGTAAAATTAGAATTTCGGTATTTTACCTGAGAGAGCATATGCAGTTTTTGTATATACTCCAGAACAGAGTAGAATAGGGCAGTGTATATTTCTTCAGACTGATTATTGTCAGAGCAATTTTGTTTTTAACATAGGGGTTCCTAGATAATATTTAGATATTTTGATTCGAGTAAAATTAGAATTTCTGTATTTTACATGAGAGAGCATATGGAGTTGGTGTATATACTCCAAAAGAGAGTAGAATAGTGCATTGTATATTTTATCTGACATATTATATTCAGAGCAGTTTTGTTTTTAACATTGTGGTGCCTACAGAATATTTAGATTTTTCCGATTTTGGTAATATTAGAATTTCGGTATTTTACATGAGAGCGCAAACTGAGTCGGTGTATATACTCCAAAACAGAGTAGAAAAGGGCATTGTATATTCTATCTGACAGATTATATTCAGATAAATTTTGCTTTTAACATTGGGGTGCCTAGATAACATTTAGATTTTTTTCGATTCGCTTAAATATAGAATTTCTGTATTTTACATGAGAGAGCATATGGAATTGGTGTATATATTCCAATACAGAGTAGAATAGGGCATTGTATATTTTTTCTGACAGATTATATTCAGAGCAATTTTGTTTTTAACATTGAGGTGCCTAGATAATTTTATATTTTCTTCGAATCGATTAAATATAGAATTTTTGTATTTTACATGAGAGAGCATATGGAGTTGGTGTATATATTCCAATACAGAGTAGAATAGGGCATTGTATATTTTTTATGACAGATTATATTCAGAGTAATTTTGTTTTTAACATTGGGGTACCAAGATAATATTTTGATTTTTTCGATTGGGGTAAAATTAGAATTTTGTTATTTTACATGAGAGAGCATACTGAGTTGGTGTATATACTCCAAAACAGATTAGAATAAGGCATTGTATATTTTCTCTAGCAGACTATATTCAGAGCCACTTTCTTTTAACTTTGGGGCGCCTAGATATTCTTTAGATTCTTTTCGATTCGTGTAAAATTAGAATTTCGGTATTTTACATGACAGAGCATATTGAGTTGGTGTATACACTCAAAAACAAACTGGATTAGGGAATTGTATATTTTTTTTGAAAGATTATATTCAGAGACAAATTGCTTTTAACATTCGGGTGCCTAGATAATATTTAGATTATTTTCGATTCACGTAAAATTAGAATTTTGGTATTTTACATGAGAGAGCATACTGAGTTGGTGTATATACTCCAAAACAGAGTGGAAAAGGGCATTGTATATTTTTTCTGACAGATTATATTCAGAGAAATTTTGCTTTTTACATTGGGGTGCCTAGATAATATTTAGATTTTTTTCGATTCGCTTAAATATAGAATTTATGTATTTTCAAATAGATAGCATATGGAGTTGATGTATATACTCCAAAAAAGTGTAGAATAGGGCATTGTATATTTTTTCTGACAGATTATATTCAGAGCAATTTTGTTTTTAACATTGGGGTGCCAAGATAATATTTAGAATTTTTCGATTCGGGTAAAATTAGAATTTCTGTATTTTACATGACAGAGCATATGGAGTTGGTGTATATACTCCAAAAACGAGTAGAATAGGGCATTGTATATTTTTTCTGACAGATTATATTCAGAGAAATTTTGTTTTTAACATTGCGGTGCCTAGATAATATTTAGATATTTTTGATTCGCTTAAATATAGAATTTCTGTATTTTACATGAGAGAGCATATGGAGTTGATATATGTACTCCAAAAAAGAGTAGAAAAGGTCATTGTATATTTTTTCTGACAGATTATATTCAGAGAAATATTATTTTTAACATTGGGTTACCTACATAATATTTATATTTTTTCAATTCGGGTAAAATTAGAATTTCGGTATTGTACATGAGAGAGCATACTGAGTTGGTGTATATACTCCAAAACAGAATAGAATAGGGCATTGTATATTTTTTCTGAAAGATTATATTCAGAGCAATTTTGTTTTTAACATTGACGTGCCTACATAATATTTAGATTATTTCGATTCAGATAAAATTTGAATTTCTGTATTTTACATATCAGAGCATATTGAGTTGGTGTATATACTACAAAACAGAGTAGAAATTGGCATTGTGTATTTTTTCTGACAGATTATAATGAGAGCAATTTTGCTTTTAACATTGGGGTGCCTAGGTATTATTTAGATATTTTTCAATTCACTTAAATATAGAATTTCTGTATTTTAGATGAGAGAGCATATGGAGTCGGTGTATATACTCCAAGAAAGAGTAAAAT
This sequence comes from Callithrix jacchus, assembly GCF_049354715.1. Lineage (NCBI taxonomy): Eukaryota > Metazoa > Chordata > Mammalia > Primates > Cebidae > Callithrix > Callithrix jacchus. The sequence continues at coordinate 2,240,189 of NC_133511.1, read as the reverse complement.
GGGGCATTCTATATTTTTTCTGACAGATTATATTCAGAGAAATTTTGTTTTTAACATTGGGTTGACTAAATTATATTTAGATTTTATCGATCCGGTAAAATTAGAATTTCTGTATTTTACATAAGAGAGCATACTGAGTTTGTGTATATACTCCAAAACAGAGTAGAATAAAACATTGTATATTTTCTCTAACAGACTATATTAAGAACCATTTTCTTTTAACTTTGTGGCGCCTAGGTATTATTTAGATTTTTTGGAGCTGGTGTATATACTCCAAAACAGAGTAGAATCGGACATTGTATATTTTTTCTGATAGATTAGTTTCAGAGCAATTTTCCTTTTAACATTGGGGTGCCTAGATAATATTTACATTTTTTTCGATTCACGTAAAATTTGAATTTCTGTATTTTACATGAGAGAGCATACTCAGCTGGTGTACATACTCCAAAATAGAGTAGAATAGGACATTGTTTATTTTTTCTGACACATTATATTCAGAGGAATTTTGATTTTACCATTCGGGTGCCTAGATGATATATAGAATTTTTTCAATTTGCTTAAATATGGAATTTCTGTATTTTACATGATACAGCATATGTAGTTGGTGTATATATTCCAAAACAGAGTAGAATAGAACATTGTATATTTTTTCTGACAGATTATATTCAGAGCAATTTTGTTTTTAACATTGGCGTGCCGAGATAATATTTAAATTGTTTTCGATTCGCTTAAATATAGAATTTCTGTATTTTACATGATAGAGCATATGCAGTTGGTGTATATAATTTAAAACAAAGTAGAATAGTGCATTGTATATTTTTTCTGACTGATTGTATTCAGAGCAATTTTGTTTTTAACATTGGGTTGCCTAAATAATATTTAGATTTTTTTGATTCAGGTAAAATTAGAATTTCTGTATTTTACGTGAGAGAGCATACTGAGTTGGTGTATATACTCCAAAACAGAGTAGAATAAGGCATTGTATATTTTTTCTAACAGACTATATTCAGAGCCATTTTTGATGACCTTTGGGGCGCCTAGATATTATTTAGATTTTTTTCGATTCGCGTAAAAGTAGAATTTTTGTATTTTACATGAGAGAGCATATAGAGTTGCTGTATATACTCCAAAACAGAGTAGAAAAGGGCATTGTATATTTTTTATGACAGATTATATTCAGAGAAATTTTGTTTTTATCATTGAAGTGCCTAGATATTATTTAGATTTTTTTCGATTCACGTAAAATTAGAATTTCGGTATTTAACATGAGAGGGCATACTGAGTTGGTGTATATACTCCAAAACAGAGTAGAATAGGGCATTGTATATGTTTTCTGACAGATTTTATTCAGAGCAATTTTGTTTTTAACATTGGGGTGCCTACATAATATTTTGATTTTTTTGAATCGGGTAAAATTAGAATTTCGGTATTTAACATGAGAGAGCATACAGAGTTCGTGTATGTACTTTAAAACAGAGTAGAAGAGGGCATTGTATATTTTTTCTGATAGATAATATTCAGAGCAATTTTTTCTTTAACATTGGCGTGCCTACATAATATTTAGATTTTTTCGATTCGGGTAAAATTAGAGTTTCTGTATTTTAAATGAAAGAGCATATTGAATTTGTTTATATAATACAAAACAGAATAGAAAATGGCATTGTATATTTTTTCTGAAAGACTATATTCAGAGCAATTTTGCTTTTAACATTGGGGTGCCTAGATAATACTGAGTTATTTTCGATTTGCTCAAATATAGAATTTCTGTATTTTACATGAGAGAGCATATTGAGTTCGTGTATATACTCCAAAATAGAGTAGAATAAGGCATTTTTTCTCGATTAGCTAAAATATAGAATTTCGGTATTTTACATGAGAGAGCATATTGAGTTGGTGTATATACTCCAACAAAGAGTAGAAAAGGGCATTGTATTTTTTCTGACAGATTATATTCAGAGCAATTTTGCTTTTAACATAGGGGTGCCAAGATAATATTTAGATTCCTTTCAATTGAATTAAATATAGAATTTCTGTATTTTACATGAGAGAGCATATGGAGTTGGTGTATATACTCCAAAACAAAGTAGAATAGGGTATTGTATATTTTTTCTGACAGATTATATTCAGAGAAATTATGCTTTTAACATTGGGGTGCCTAGATAATATTTAGATTTTTTTCGATTCGCTTAAATATAGAAATTCTGTATTTTACATGAGAGAGCATATGGAGTTGGTGAATATACTCCAAATCAGAGTAGAATAGGGCATTGTATATTTTTTCTGACAGATTATATTCAGAGCAATTTTGTTTTTAGCATTAAGGTGCCTAGGTAATATTTAGATTTTTTTTGATTCACGTAAAATTAGAATATCTTTATTTTACATTAGAGAGCATACTGAGTTGGTGTATGTACTCCAAAACAAAGTAGAATAAGGCATTGTATATTTTTTCTAAAAGACTATATTCCGAGCCATTTTCTTTTAACTTTGGGGCGCCTAGATATTATTTAGATATTTTTCAATTCGCGTAAAATTATAATTTCGGTATTTTACATGAGAGAGCATACTGAGTTGGTGTATGTACCCCAAAACAAAGTAGAATAAGGCATTGTATATTTTTTCTAACAGTCTATATTAAGAGCCATTTTCTATTAACTTTGTGGCGCCTAGATATTATTTAGATTTTTTTTGATTCGCGAATAATAAGAATTTCCGTATTTTACATGAAAGAGCATATTCAGTTGGTGTATATACTCCAAAAGAGAGTAGAAAAGGCATTGTATATTTTTTCTGACAGATTTTATTCAGAGAAATTTTGCTTTTAATATTGGGGTGCCTAGATAATATTTAGATTTTTCTCGATTCACGTAAAATTACAATTTCGTTATTTTACATGAGAGTGTATATTGACTTGGTGTATATACTACAAAACAGAGTAGAAAGGGCATTGTATATTTGTTCTGACAGATTATATTCAGAGGAATTTTGTTTTTAACATAGGGGTGCCTAGATAATATTTAGATTTTTTTCGAGTCTCTTAAATATAGAATTTCTGTATTTTACATGAGAGAGCATATAGAGTTGGTGTATAGTCCAAAACAAAGAAGAATCGGGCATTGTATATTTTTTCTGACAGATTATATTCAGAGCAATTTTGTTTTTAACATTGGGGTGCCTTGATAATATTTAGATTTTTTCGATTCGGGTAAAATTAGAATTTCTGTATTTTACATGAGGCAGCATACTGAGTTGGTGTATATACTCCAAAACATAGTAGAATACGGCATTGTACATTTCTTCTAACAGACTATATTCAGAGCCATTTTCTTTCTTTTTTTTTTTTTTAAATTTTTTATTTGATTATAGGTTTTGGGGTACATGAGCAGAGCATGGGAGACAGTTACGTAGGTACACACATGGCAGTGTGCTTTGCTTTTCTTCTCCTCTTCACCCACATTTGGCATTTCTCCCTCAGAGCCATTTTCTTTTAACTTTGGGTCGCCTGGTTATTATTTAGATTTTTTTCGATTCACGTAAAATTAGAATTTCGGTATTTTACATGAAAGAGCATAGTGAGTTGGTGTATATACTCCAAAACAGAGTAGTAAAAAGCATTGTATATTTTTTATGACAGATTATATTCAGAGCAATTTTGTTTCTAACATTGGGGTGCCTAGATAATATTTAGATTTTTTCAATTTGGGTGAAATTTTAATTTCTGTATTTTACATGAGAGAGCATACAGAGTTGGTGTATATACACAAAAACAGAGTAGAATAAGGCATTGTATATTTTGTGTAACAGACTATATTCAGAGCCAGTTTCTTTTAACTTTGTGGTGCCTAGATATTATTTAGATTTTTTTCGATTCGCGTAAAATTAGAATTTCGGTATTTTACATGAGAGAGCATACTGAGTTGGTGTATATACTCCAATACAGAGTAGAAAAGGGAATTGTATATTTTTTTCTGACAGATTATATTCAGAGAAATTTTGCTTTTAACATTGGGGTGCCTAGATAATATTGAGTTTTTTTTGATTCGCTCAAATATAGAATTTCTGTATTTTACATGAGAGAGCATATGGAGTTGGTGTATATACTCAAAAACAGAGTAGAATAGGGCATTGTATATTTTTTCTGACAAATTATATTCAGAGCAATTTTGTCTTTAACATTGGGGTGCCTAGATAATTTTTAGATTTTTTCGATTCGGGTAAAATTAGAATTTCCAAATTTAACATGAGAGAGCATATAAAGTTGGTGTATATACTCCAAAACAGAGTAGAATAAGGCTTTGTATGTTTTTCTAACAGACTATATTCAGAGCCATTTTCTTTTAACTTTGGGTGGCCTAGATATTATTTAGATTTTTTTCGATTCACGTAAATTTAGAATTTCGGTATTTTACATGAGAGAGCATATTGAGTTGGTGTATATACTGCAAAACAGAGTAGTAAAGGGCATTGTATATATTTTCTGACAGGTTATTTTCAGAGCAATTTTGATTTTAACATTCGGGTGCCTAGATAATATATTGATTTTTTTCGATTCACGTAAAATTAGAATTTTGGTATTTAATATTAGAGAGCATATTGAATTGGTGTATATACTCCAAAACAGAGTAGAATAAGGCATTTTATATTTATTCTAACAGACTATATTCAGAGCCATTTTCTTTTAACTTTGGGGTGCCTAGATATTATTTAGATTTTTTTCGATTCGCGTAAAATTAGAAGTTTTGTATATTACATGAGAGAGCATACAGATTTGGTGTATATACTCCAAAGCAGAGTAGAAAAGGGCATTGTATATTTTTTCTGACAGATTATATTCTGAGCAATTTTGCTTTTATCATTAAGGTGCCTAGATAATATTTAGATGTTTTTTCGATTCTCTTAAATATAGAATTTCTTCATTTTACATGAGAGAGCATATGGAGTTGGTGTATATACTCGAAAATAAAGTAGAATAGGGCATTAGATTTTTTTCGATTCGCTTAAATATAGAATTTCTGTATTTTACATGAGAGACCATATTGAGTTCGTGTATATACACCAAAACAGAGTAGAATAAGGCATTGTATATTTTTTCTGTCAGATTATATTCATAGCAATTTTTCTTTTAACTTTGGGGTGCCTAGATAATATTTAGATTATTTTAGATTCACGTAAAATTAGAATTTCTCTATTTTACATGAGAGAGCATACTGAGTTGGTGTATATACACCAAAACAGAATAGAATAGGGCATTGTATATTTTTTCTGACAGATTATATTCGGAGCAATTTTGATTTTAACATTGGGGTGCCTAGATAATTTTTAGATTTTTTTCGATTTGCTTAAATATAGAATTTCTGTATTTTACATGAGAGAGCATACTGCGTTGGTGTATATACTCCAAAACAAAGTAGAATAGGGCATTGTATATTTTTTCTGACAGTTTATATTCAGAGCAATTTTGTTTTTAACATTGGGGTGCCTGAATAATACTTATATTTTCTTTGAATCGCTTAAATATAGAATTTCTGTATTTTACATTAGAGAGCATATGGAGTTGGTGTATATACTCCAAAACAGAGTAGAATAGGTCATTGTATATTTTGTCAGATAGATTATATTCAGAACAATTTTGTTTTTAACATTGGTGTGCCTAGATAATATTTAGATTTTTTTCGATTCGTGTAAAATTAGAATTTCGGTATTTTACATGAGAGAGCATACTGAGTTGGTGTATATACTCCAAAACAGATTAGAATGAGGCATTGTATATTTTTTCTAGCAGACTATATTCAGAGCCATTTTCTTTTAACTTTGGGGTGCATAGATATTATTTATATTTTTTTCAATTCCCGTAAAATTAGAATTTCGGTATTTTACATGAGAGCGCATATTGAGTTGCTGCATATACTCCCAAACAGAGTAGAAAAGGGCATTGTATATATTTTTAGACACATTATATTCAGAGCAATTTTGCTTTTAACTTTGGGGTGCCTAGATAATATTTAGAATTTTTTTGATTCGCTTCAATATAGAACTTCTGTATTTTACATGAGAGAGCATATAGAGTTATTGTATATACTCCAAAACAGAGTAGAATAGGGCATTGTATATTTTTTTTGACAGATTATATTCAGAGCAATTTTTTTTTAACATTGGGGTGCCTAGATTATATTTAGATATTTTTCGATTCACGCAAAATTAGAATTTCGGTATTTTACATGAGAGAGCATACTGAGTTGGTTTATATACTCCAAAACTAAGTAGAATAAGGCATTGTATATTTTTCTAACACACTATATTCACCGGCATTTTCTTTTACGTTTGGGTTGCCTAGATATTATTTAGATTTTTTTTGATTCACGTAAATTAGAATTTCTGTATTTTACATGAGAGAGCATTTGAGTTGGTGTATATACTGAAAAACACAGTAGTAAAGGGCATTGTATATTTTTTCTGACAGATTATATCCAGAGAAATTTTGCTTTTAACGTTGGGTTGCCTAGATAATATGTAGATTTTTTTCGATTCGCTTAAATATAGAATTTATGTATTTTACTTGAGAGAGCATATGTAGTTGGTGTATATACTCCAAAAGAGTGTAGAATAAGGAATTGTATATTTTCTGTAACCGACTATATTGAGAGACATTTTCGTTTAACTTTTGGGTGCCTAGATAATATTTAGATTTTTTTTGATTCACGTAAATTTAGAATTTCGGTATTTTACTTTAGAGAGCATATTCAGTTGGTGTATATACCCCAAAACAGAGTAGAAAAGGGCATTGTATATTCTTTCTGACAGTGTATATTCAGAGCAATTTTGCTGATACCATTAGGGTGCCTAAATAATATTTAGATTTTTTTCGATTCACGTATAATTAGAATTTCGGTAGTTTACATGAGAGAGCATACTTAGTTGTTGTATATACTCCACAACAGAGTAGAATAAGGCATTGTATATTTTTTCTGATAGTGTATATTCAGAGCAATTTTGCTTTTACCATTAGGGTGCCTGGATAATATTTAGATTTTTTTTGATTCACGTAAAATTAGAATTTTGGTATTTTACATGAGAGTGCATACTGAGTTGGTGTATATACTCCAAAAGAGAGTAGAATAGGGCATTGTATATTTTTTCTAACAGACTATATTCAGAGCCATTTGCTTTTTGCTTTGGGGCACCTAGATATTATTTAGATGTTTTTCGATTCAGGTAAAATTCGAATTTTGGTATTTTAAATGAGAGAGCATATTGAGTTGGTGTATATACTCCAAAAAAAGTAAAATAGGGCATTGTATATTTTTTCTGACAGATTATATTCAGAGCAGTTTTGCTTTTACCATTCGGGTGACTAGATAATATTTAGATTTTTTTTGATTCACGTAAATTTAGAATTTCAGTATTTTACATGAGAAAGCATACTGAGTTGGTGAATATACTCCAAAACAGAGTAGTATAAGGCATTATATATTTTTTCTAACAGACTATATTCAGCGCCGTTTTCCTTTAACTTTGGGGCGCCTAGATATTATTTAGATTTTTTTCGATTTACGTAAAATTAGAATTTCGGTATTTTACATGAGAGAGCATATTGAGTTGGTGTATATACTCCAAAACAGAGTAGAAAAGGGCTTTATATATTTTTTCTGACAGATTATATTCAGAGCAATTTTGGTTAATACATTGGGGTGCCTAGATAATATTTAGATTTATTTCGATTCGCTTAAATATAGAATTTTTGTATTTTACATGAGGGAGCATATGGAGTTGGTGTATATACTGCAAAACAGAGTAGAATAAGGCATTGTATATTTTCTCAGAGACTATATTCCAAGCCAGTTTCTTTTAACTTTGGGGCGCCTAGATATTATTTAGATTTTTTTCGATTCACATAAAATTAGAATTTTGTTTTTTTTCATTAGAGAGCATATTGAGTTGGTGAATATAATCCAAAACAGAGTAGAAAAGGGCATTGTATATTTTTTTCTGAACAGATTATATTCAGAGCAATTTTGCTTTTAACATTCGGGTGCCTAGATAATATTTAGATTTTTTTCAATTCACGTAAAATTAGAATTTTTGTATTTTACATGAGAGAGCACAGTGAGTTAGTGTATATACTCCAAAACAGGGTAGAATAAGGCATTGTATATTTCTTCTGACAGATTATATTCAGAGCAATTTTCCTTTGAACATTGGGGTGCCTAGATAATATTTAGATTTTTTTCGATTCGCTTAAATATAGAATTTCTGTATTTTACATGAGAGAGCATAGGGAGTTGGTGTATATACTCCAAAACAAATTAGAATAGGGCATTGTATACTATATCTGACTGAATATATTCAGAGCAATTTTGTTTTTAACATTGGGGTGCCTAGAAAATATTTATATTTTTTCTATTCGGGTACAATTAGAATTTCTGTATTTTACATGAAAGAGCATACTGAATTGACGTATACACTCCAAAAAATAGTAGAATAAGGCATTGTATATTTTCTAACAGACTATATTCAGAGCCATTTTCGTTTAACTTTGGGGCGCCTAGATATTATTTAGATTTTTTTCGATTCGCGTAAAATTAGAATTTCCGAATTTTACATGAGAGAGCACATTGAGTTGGTGTATATAATCCAAAACAGAGTAAAACAGGGCATTGTATATTTTTTCTGACAGATTATATTCAGAGCAAATTTGCTTTTAACATTGGGGTTCCTAGATAATATTTAGATTTTTTTCGATTCACATAAAATTTGAATTTCGGTATTTTACATGAGAGAGCATACTGAGTTGGTGTATATACTCCAAAAAAGAGTAGAAAAGGGCATTGTATATTTTTTCTGACAGATTATATTCAGAGCAATTTTGCTTTTAACATTCGGGTGCCTAGATAATATTCAGATTTTTTTGATTCGGGTAAAATTATTATTTCTGTATTTTACATGAGAGAGCATACTGAGTTAATGTATATACTCCAAAACAAAGTAGAATAGGGCATTGTATATATTTTCTGACAGATTATATTCACAGCTATTTTGTTTTTAACATTGGGGTGCCTAGATAATATTTAGACTTTTTCCGGTTCACTAAAATTAGAATTTAGGTATTTTACATGAGAGGGAATACTGAGTTGATGTATATACTCCAAAACAGAGTAGAATAGGGCATTTTGTATTTTTTCGGACAGATTATATTAAGAGCAATTTTGTTTTTAACATTGGGGAGCCTAGATAATATTTAGATTTTTTCGATTCGGGTCAAATTATAATTTCGTTATTTTAAATGAGAGAGCATACTGAGTAGCTGTATATACACACCAAAACAAAGTAGAATAAGGCATTGTATATTTTTTATAACAAACTATATTCAGAGCAATTTTTGTTTTAACATTCGGGTGCCTAGATAATATTTAGATTTTATTCGATTCACGTAAAATTCGAATTTCGGTATTTTACATGAGAGAGCATACTGAGTTGGTGTATATACTCCAAAACAGAGTAGAATAAATCATTGTATATTATTTCCAACAGACTATATTCAGAGACAATTTCTTTTAACTTTGGGATGCCAAGATAATATTTAGATTTTTTCAATTCGGGCTAAATTAGAATTTCTGTATGTTACATGAGAGAGCATACTGAGTTGGTGTATATACACCAAAACAGAGTAGAAATGGGCATTGTATATTTTTTATGACAGATTATATTCAGAGGAATTTTGCTTTTAACATTCGGGTGCGTAGATAATTAGATTTTTTCGATTTCGGTAAAATTATAATTTCGGTATTTTACATGAGAGAGCATACTGGGTTGGTTTATATAATGCAAATCGGAGTAGAATAGGGCATTTTATATTTTATCTGACTGATTATATTCAGAGCAATTTTGTTTTTAAAATTGGGGTGCCTAAAAAATATTTAGATTCTTTCGATTCGGGTAAAATTAGAATTTCTGCATTTTACATGAGAGACCATATTGTGTTGGTGTATATACTACAAAACAGACTAGAAAACGGCATTGTATATTTTTTCTGACAGATTATATTCAGAGCAATTTTGCTTTTAACATTGGGTTGCCTAGATAATATTTAGATTTTTTCGATTCAGATAAAATTAGAATTTCTGTATTTTACATGAGAGAGCATATTGAGTTGGTGTATATACTCCAAAACAGAGTAGAAAACGGCATTGTATATTTTTCCTAACAGATTATATTCAGAGCAATTTTGCTTTTAACCTTGGGTTGCCTAGATAATATTTAGATTTTTCCAATTCGGGTAAAATTAGAATTTCTGTATTTTACATGATAGAGGATACTGAGATGGTGTATATACTCCAAAACCGAGCAGAATAAGGCATTGTATATTTTTTCTAACAGACTATATTCAGAGCATTTTTCTTTTAACTGTCGGGCGCCTAGGTATTATTTAGATTTTTTTCCATTCGCGTAAAATTAGAATTTCGGTATTTTAGAAGACAGAGCATATTGAGTTGGTGGATACACTCCAAAACAGAGTAGAAAAGGGCTTTGTATATTTTTTCTGACAGACGATGTTCAGAGCAATTTTGCTTTTAACATTGGTGTGCCTAGATAATACTTAGATTTTTTTCGATTCACGTAAAATTAGAATTTTGGTATTATATATGAGAGAGACTACTGAGTTGGTGTATATACTCCAAAACAGAGTAGAATAGAGCATTGTATATTTTCTCTGAGAGATTATATTCAGGGCAATTTTGTTTTTAACACTAGGGTTCCTAGATAATATTTAGATATTTTTCGTTTCGCTAAAATATAGAATTTCTGTATTTTACATGAGAGCGCATATGGAGGTGGTGTATATCCTCCAAAACAGAGTAAAAAAGGGCATTGTATGTTTTTTCTGACAGATTATATTCATAGAAATTTTGTTTTTAACATTGGGGTGCCTAGATAATATTTAGATGTTTTTCGATTCGCTTAAATATAGAATTTATGTATTTCACATGAGAGAGCATATGGAGTTGGTGTATATACTCCAAAAGAGAGTAGAATAAAGCATTATACATTTTCTCTAACAGACTATATTCAGAGCCATTTTCTTTAAACTTTGGGGCGCTTAGATATTATTTAGATTTTTTTCAATTCGTGTAAAATTAGAATTTCGGTATTTTACAAGAGAGCATATTGAGTTGGTGTATATACTCCAAAAGAGAGTAGAAAAGGGCATTGTATATGTTTTCTGAAAGATTATATCCAGAGCAATTTTGCTTTTAACATTGGGGTGCCTAGATAATATTTAGATTTTTTTCGATTCGCTTAAATATAGAATTTCTGTATTTTACATGAGAGAGCATATGGAGTTGGTGTATATACTCCAAAAAACAGTAGAATAGGGCGTTGTATATTTTTTCTGACATATTATATTCAGAGCAATTTTGTTTTTAACATTGGGGTGCCTAGGTTATATTTAGATTTTTTCGATTCGGCTACAATTAGAATTTCTGTATTTTACATGAGAGAGTATACTGAGTTGGTGTATATACTCCAAAAAAGAGTAGAATAAAGCATTGTATATTTTTTCTAACAGACTATATTCCGAGCCATTTTCTTTTAACTGTAGGGCGCCTAGATATTATTTAGATTGCTTTCGATTCAAGTAAATTTAGTATTTCGGTATTTTACATGAGAGAGCATACTGAGTTGGTGTATATACTCCAAAACAGAGTAGAATAAGGCATTGTATATTTTTTCTAACAGACTGTATTTAGACCCATTTTCTTTTATCTTTGGGGCGCCTAGATATTATTTAGATTTTTTTCGATCCTCGTAAAATTAGAATTTCGGTATTTTACATGAGAGAGCATATTGAGTTGGTGTATATACTCCAAAACAGAGTAGAAATGGGCATTGTATATCTTTTCTGACATATTATATTCAAAGCAATTTTGCTTTTAACATTGGGGTGCCTAGATAATATTTAGATTTTTTTCAATTCGCTTAAATATAGAATTTCTGTATTTTACATGAGAGAGCGTATGGAGTTGGTGTATATACTCCAAAATAGAGTAGAATAGGGCATTGTATATTTTTTCTGACAGATTATATTCAGAGCAATTTTGTTTTTAACATTGGGCTGCCTTGATAATATTTAGATTTTTTTGATTTGGGTAAAATTTGTATTACGGTATTTTACATGAGAGAAAACACTGAGTTGGTGTATAAACTCCAAAACAGAGTAGAATAAGGCATTGTGTATTTTTTCTAACAGACTATATTTAGAGCCATTTTCTTTTAACTTTGTGGTGCCTAGATTTTACTTAGATTTTTTTCGATTCGCGTAAATTTAGAATTTTGGTATTTTACCTGAGAGAGCATATTGAGTTGGTGTGTATACTCCAAAACAGAGTAGAATTGGGCATTGAATATTTTTTCTGACAGATTATATTCAGAGAAATTTTGCTTTTAATATTGGGGTGCCTAGATAATATTTAGATATTATTCGATTCGTTAAAATATAGAATTTCTGTATTTTACATGAGAGAGTGTATTGAGTTGGTGTATATACTCCTAAAAACAGTAGAATACCGCATTGTATATTTTTTCTGACAGATTATATTCAGAGAAATTTTGTTTTAACATTGGGTGGCCTAGGTTACATTTAGATTTTTTTGATGCGGGTATAATTATAATTTCTGTATTTTACATGAGAGAGTATACTGAGTGTGTGTATATACTCCAAAACAGAGTAGAATAAGGCATTGTATATTTTTTCTAACAGAATATATTCCGAGCCATTTTCTTTTAACTTTGAGGCGCCTAGATATTATTTAGATTTTTTTCGATTCAAGTAAAATTAGAAGTTTGGTATTTTACATTAGAGAGCATACTGAGTTGGTGTATATACTCGAAAACAGAGTAGAAAAGGGCATTGTATATTTTTTCTGACCGATTATATTCAGAGCAATTTTGCTTTTCACATTGGGGTGCCTACATAATATTTAGATTTTTTTTGATTCGCGTAAAATTAGAATTTCTGTATTTTACATTAGAGAGCATATTGAGTTGGTGAATATACTCCAATACAGAGTAGAATAGGGCATTGTATATTTTTTATGAGAGAGTATATTCAGAGATATTTTGCTTTTAACATTGGGATGCCTAGATAATATTTAGAATTTTTTGGTCATGTAAAATTTCAATTTCTGTATTTTACATGAGATTGCATACTGCGTTGGTGGATATACAACAAAACAGAGAAGAAAAAGGCATTGTATACTTTTTCTGACAAATCCTATTCAGAGCAATTTTGCTTTTAACATTGGGGTACCTGGATAATTTTTAGATTTTTTCGGTTCGCTTATATATAGAATTTCTGTATTTTACATGAGAGAGCATATTGAGTTGGTGTATATACTCCAAAACAGAGTAGAATAAGGCATTGTATATTTTTTTTAACAGACAATATTCAGAGCCATTTTCCTTCAACTTTGGGGCTCCTGGATATTATTTAGATTTGTTTCGATACACGTATAATTAAAATTTCGGTATTTTACATGAGGTAACAAATTTATTTGGTGTATATACTCCGAAAAAAAGTAGAAAAGGGCATTGTATATTTTTTCTGACAGATTATATACAGAGAAATTTTGCTTTTTACATTCGGTTGCCTAGATAATATTTAGATTTTTTTCGATTCCCGTAAAATTAGAATTTCTGTATTTTACATGAGAGAGCATACTGAGTTGCTGTATATACTCCAAAACCGAGTATAATAAGACATTGTATATTTTTTCTTACAGATTATATTCAGAGCAATTTTGCTTTTAACATTAAGGTGCCTAGATAATATTTAGATTTTTCTCGATTCGCTTAAATATAGAATTTCTGTATTTTAAATGAAAGAGCATATGGAGTTGGCGTATATATCCAAAACAGAGTAGAATAGGGCATTGTATATTTTTTCTGACAGATTATATTCAGAGCAAATTTGTTTTTAACATTGGGGTGACTAGATAATATTTAGATTTTTTCGAATTGGGTAAAATTAGAATTTGTGTATTTTACATGAGAGAGCATACTGAGTTGGTGTATATTCTACAAAACAGAGTAGAATAAGGCATTGTATATTTTTTCTAACAGAGTATAGTGAGAGCCATTTTCTTTTAACTTTGGGGCGCCTAGATATTATCTAGATTTTTTTTGGTTCATGTAAAATAAGAATTTCTGTATTTTACATGAGAGAGCATATTGAGTTGTTGTATATACTCCAAAACAGAGTAGAATAGGGCATTGTATTTTTTTCTGACAGAGTATATTCAGAGCAATTTTGTTTTTAACAATGTGGTGCCTAGGTCGTATTTAGATTTTTTTTGATTCACGTAAGTTTTGAATTTCGGTATTTTACATGAGAGAGCATATTGATTTGGTGTATATACTCCAAAACAGAGTAGAAAATGGGATTGTATATTTTCTCTGACAGATTATATTCAGAGCAATATGCTTTTAACATTGAGGTGCATAGATAATATATAAATTTTTTTCGATTCGCTTAAATATAAAATTTCTGTATTTTACATGAGAGAGCATATGGAGTTGGTGGATATACTCCAAAACAGAGTAGAATAGGGCATTGTACATTTTTTCTGACAGATTATATTCAGAGCAATTTTGTTTTTAACATTGGGATGCCTAGATAATATTTAGATTATTTTCGATTTGCTTAAATATAGAATTTCTGTATTTTACATGAGAGAGCATATTGAGTTGGTTTCTATACTCCAAAACAGAGTAGAATAGGGCATTGTATATTTTTTCTGACAGATTATATTCAGAGAAATTTTGCTTTTGACATTGGGGTGCCTAGATAATATTTAGATTTTTTCGATTCGCTTAAATATTGAATTTCTGTATTTTACATGAGAGATCATATTGAGTTGTTGTATATACTCCAAAACAGAGTTAAAAAGGGCATTTTATTTTCATCCGACAGATTACATTAAGAGCAACTTTGTTTTTAACATTGGGGTGCCTAGGTAATATTTAGATTTTTTCGATTCTGGTAAAATTAGAATTTCGGTATTTTACATGAGAGAGCATACTGAGTTGGTGTATATAATCCAAAACAGAGTAGAATAAGGCATTGTATATTTTTTGTAAAAGACTATATTCAGAGCCATTGTCTTTTAACTTTGGGGCGCCTTGGTATTATTTAGATTTTTTTCGATTCGCGTGCAATTAGAATTTCGGTATTTTACATGAGAGAGCATATTGAGTGGTGTATATACTCCAAAACAGAGTAGAAAAAGGCATTGTATATTTTCCCTGACAGATTATATTCAGAGCAATTTTGCTTTTAATATTGGGGGGCCTAGATAATATTTAGTTTTTTTGATTCGCTTAAATATAGAATTTCGGTATTTTACATGAGAGAACATATGTAGTTTGTTCATATACCCCAAAACAGAGTAGAATAGGGCATTGTATATTTTTTCTGACAGATTATATTCAGAGCCATTTTGTTGATATCATTGGGGTGCCTCGATATTATTTAGATCTTTTTCAATTCACATAAAATTAGAATTTCGTTATTTAATATGAGAGAGCATACTGAGTTGGTGTATATACTCCAAAACAGAGTAGAATAAGGCATTGTATATTTTTTCAAACAGACTATATTTAGTGGTATTTTCTTTTAACTTTGGGGCGCCTAGATATTATTTAGATTTTTTTCGATTCACGTTAGAATCGAATTTCGGTATTTTATATCAGAGAGCATATTGAGTTGGTGTATATACTCCAAAACCGAGTAGAAAAAGGCATTGTATCTTTTTTCTGACAGATTATATTCAGAGCAATATGCTTTTAACCTTGGGGTGACTAGATAATATTTAGATTTTTTTCGATTCCCTTAAATATAGAATTTCTTTATTTTACATGAGAGAGCATATGGAATTGGCGTATATACTCCGAAACAAAGTAGATAAAAGCGTTGTATATTTTATTCTGACAGATTATATTCAGAGCAATTCTGTTTTTAACATTGGGGTGCCTAGGTAATATTTAGATTTTTTTCGATTCATGTAAATTTAGAATTTCTGTATTTTACATGAGAGAGCACACTGAGTTGGTGTATATACTCCAAAACAAAGTAGAATAAGGCATTGTATATTTTTTCTAACGGATTATATTCACAGCCATTTTCTTTTGACTTTGGGGCGCCTAGATATTATTTAGATTTATTTCAATTCACGTAAAATTAGAATTTCGGTATTTTACATGAGAGAGCATATTGAGTTGGTGTATATACTACAAAACAGAGTTGAAAAGTGCGTTGTATTTTTTTTATGACAGATTATATGCAGAGCAATTTTGTTGTTAGCATTCAGGTGCCTAGATAATATTTAGATTTTTTTCGATTTGCTTAAATATAGAATTTCTGTATTTTCCATGAGAGAGCATATGGAGTTGGTGTATATACGCCAAAACAAAGTACAATAGGGCATTGTATATCTTTTCTGACAGATTATATTCGGATCAATTTACTTTTTAACTTTGGGGTGCCTAGATAATATTTAGATTTTTTCGATTTGGGTAAAATTAGAATTTCGGTATTTTACATGAGAGAGCCTACAGAGTTAGTGTATATACTCCAAAACAGAGTAGAATAAGGCATTGTATATTTTTTCTAACAGACTATATTCAGAGCCATTTTTTTTTTATTTTTGAAGCACCTAGACATTATTTAGATTTTTTTTGGATTCGCATAAAATTAGAATTTCAGTATTTTACATGAGAGAACATACTGAGTTGGTGTATATACTCCAAAACAGAGTAGAATAACGCATTGTATATTTTTTCTAACAGACTATATTCAGAGCCATTTTCTTTTACCTTTCGGGCGCCTAGATATTATTTAGATTTTTTTGGATTCGGGTAAAATTAGAATTTCGGTATTTTACATGAGAGAGCATATTGAGTTGGTGTATATACTACAAAACAGAGTAGAAAAGGGCATTATATATTTTTTTTCACAGATTACATTCAGAGCAATTTTGCTTTTCACATTGGAATGCCTAGATAATATTTAGAATATTTTCGATTCACTTAAATATAGAATTTCTGTATTTTACATGAGATAGCATACTGAGTTGGTTTATATACACCAAAAAAGAGTAGAATAAGGCATTGTATATTTTTTCTGACAGACCATATGTAGAGCAATTTTGGTTTTAACATTTGGATGCCTAGATAATATTTAGATTTTTTTCGATTCACGTAAAATTAGAATTTCGGTATTTTACATGAGAGAGCATACTGAGTTGGTGTATATACTCCAAAACAGAGTAGAATAAGGCATTGTTTATTTTTTCTAACAGACTATATTCAGAGCCATTTTCTTCAACTGTGGGGTGCGTAGATATTATTTAGATTTTTTTCGATTCGCTTAAATATAAAATTTCTGTATTTTACAAGAGAGAGCATATGGATTTGGAGTATATACTCCAAAACAGAGTAGAATAGGGCATTGTACATTTTTTCTGACAGATTATATTCAGAGCAATTTTGTTTTTAACATTGGGGTGCCTAGATAATATTTAGATTTTTTTAGATTCACGTAAAATTTGAATTTCTGTATTTGACATTAGAGAGCATACTGAGTTGGTTTATATACTCCAAAACAGAGTAGAATAAGGCATTGTATATTTTTTCTAACAGATTATATTCAGAGCCATTTTCTTTTAACTTTGGGGCACCTATCTATTATTTAGATTCTTTTCGATTCACGTAAAATTATAATTTTGTTATTTTACATGAGAGAGCATATTGAGTTGGTGTATATACTACAAAACAGAGTAGAACAGCGCATTGTATATTTTTTCTGAAAGAGTATATTCAGAGCAATTTTGCTTTTAACATTCGGATGCATAGATAAAATTTAGATTTTTTTCGATTCATGTAAAATTAGAATTTCAGTATTTTATATGAGAGAGCATACTGAGTTGGTGTATATACTCCAAACCAGAGTAGAATAAGGCATTTTATATTTTTATTAATAGACTATATTCAGAGTCATTTTCTTTTAACATTGGGGCGCCTAGATATTATTTAGATTTTTTTCCATTCACGTAAAATTAGAATTTCGGTATTTTACATGAGACAGCATACTGAGTTGGTGTATATACTACAAAACAAAGTAGAATAAGGTATTGTATATTTGTTTTAAAAGACTATAATCACAGCCATTTTCTTTTAACTCTGGTGCGCCTAGATATTATTTAGATTTTTTCGATTCACATAAAATTAGAATTTCAGTATTTTACATCAGAGAGCATATTGAGTTGGTGTATATACACCAAAACAAAGTAGAAAATGGCATTGTATATTTTTTCTGACAGATTATATTCAGAACAATTTTGCTTTTAACATTTGTGTGCCTAGATAATATTTAGATTTTTTTCGTTTCACGTAAACTTAGAATTTCGTTATTTTACATGAGAGAGCATACTGAGTTGGTGTATATACTCCAAAACAGAGTAGAATAAGTCATTGTATATTTTCTTTAACAGAATATATTCAGAGCAAGTTTCTTTTATCTTTGCGGCGCCTAGATATTATTTAGATTTTTGTCGATTCGCGTAAAATTATTATTTCGGTATTTTATATGAGAGAGCATACATAGTTGGTGTATATACTCCAAAACAGAGTATAAGAGGACAATGTATATTTTTTCTAACAGACTATATTCATAGCCATTTTCTTTTAACTTTGGGTCGCCTAGATATTATTTAGATTTTTTTTGATTGGCGTAAAATTTGAATTTTGGTATTTTACATGAGAGAGCATATTGAGTTGGTATATATAATACAAAACTGAGTAGAAAAACGTATTATATAATTTTTTTTGACAGATTATATTCAGAGCAATTTTGCTTTTAACATTGGTGGGCCTAGATAATATTTAGACTTTTTCGATTCGGGTAAAATTCAAATTTCGGTATTTTACATGAGAGAGCATACTGAGTTGGTGTATATACTCCAAAATAGAGTAGAATAAGGCATTGTATTTGTTTTCTAACAGGCTATAGTCAGAGCCATTTTCTTTTTACTTTGGGGCGCCTAGATATTATTTAGATTTCTCTCAATTCACGTAAAATTAAAATTTCGATATTTTACATGAGCTAGCATACTAAGATGGTGTATATACTCCAAAACACTTTGAATAAGGCATTCTATTTTTTTTCTAAAAGAGTATATTCAGAGCCATTTTCTTTTAACTTTGGGATGCCTAGATATTATTTAGATTTTTTTCCATTCTCATAAAATTAGAATTTCTGTATTTGACATGAGAGAGCATACTGAGTTGGTGTATATACTACAAAAAAGAGTAGAATAGTGCATTGTATATTTTTTCTGACATATTATATTCAGAGCAATATTGCTTTTAACATTGGGGTGCCTAGATAATATTTAGCATTCTTTTCGATTCGCTTAAATAGAGAATTTCTGTTTTTTACATGAGAGAG
Source organism: Callithrix jacchus (assembly GCF_049354715.1). Classification (NCBI taxonomy): domain Eukaryota; kingdom Metazoa; phylum Chordata; class Mammalia; order Primates; family Cebidae; genus Callithrix; species Callithrix jacchus. The sequence continues at coordinate 2,220,688 of NC_133511.1, read as the reverse complement.
CATATGGAGTTGGTGTATATACTCCAAAACAGAGTAGAAAAGGGCATGGTATTTTTTTTCTGACAGATTATATTCAGAGAAATTTTGTTTTTAACATTGGGGTGCCTTGATCATATTAATATTTTTTCTATTCAGGTAAAATTAGAATTTTTGTATTTTACATGAGAGAGCATACTGAGTTGGTGTATATATTCTAAAACAGAGTAGAATAAGGCATTGTATATTTTTTCTAACACACTATATTCAGAGCCATTTTCCTTTAACTTTGGGGCGCCTAGATATTATTCAGATTTTTTTTGATTCCCGTAAAATTAGAATTTCTGTATTTTACATGAGAGAGCATATTGAGTTGGTGTATATACTCCAAAACAGAGTAGAAAAGGGCATTGTATATTTTTTCTGACAGATTTTATTCAGAGCAATTTTGCTTTTAACATTGGGGTTCCTAGATAATATTTAGATTTTTTTGGATTCATGTAAAATTAGAATTTTGGTATTTTACATGGGAGAGCATACTGGGTTGGTGTATATACTCCAAAACAGAGTAGAATAAGGCATTGTTTATTTTTTATAACAGACTATATTCAGAGCCAATTTCTTTTAACTTTGAAGTGCCAAGGTATTATTTACATTTTTTTCGATTCACGTAACATTAGAATTTCGGTATTTTACATGAGAGAGCATACTGAGTTGTTGTATATACTCCAAAACAAAGTAGAATAAGGCATTGTATATTTTCTCTGACAGATTATATTCAGAGCAATTTTGCTTCTAACATTGGGGTGCCTAGATTATATTTAGATTTTTTTCGATTCGCTTAAATAAATATAGAGTTTCTGTATTTTAGATGAGAGTGCATACTGAGTTGGTGTATATACTCCAAAACAGAGTAGAAATGGGCATTGTACATTTTCTCTGAAAGAGTATATTCAGAGCAATTTTTCTATTAACATTGGGGTGCCTAGATAATATTTAGATATTTCCTATTCGGGTAAAATTAGAATTTCGGTATTTTACATGAGAGAGCATACTGAGTTGGTGTATGTACTATAAAACAGAGTGGAATAAGGCATTATATATTTTCTCTAACAGACTATATTCGGAGCCATTTTCTTTTAACTTTGAGTCGCCTAGATAATATTTAGATTGTTTTCGATTCACGTAAAATTAGAATTTCGGTATTTTACATGAGAGAGCATACTGAGTTGGTGTATATACTCCAAAACAAAGTAGAATAACGCATTGTATATTTTATCTAACAGACTATATTCAGAGCCAATTTCTTTTAACTTTCGGGCGCCTAGATATTATTTAGATTTTTTTCGATTCACGTAAAATTCGAATTTTGGTATTTCACATGGGAGATCACATTTAGTTGGTCTATATACTACAAAACAGGGTAGAAAATGGCGTTGTATATTTTTTCTGACAGATTATATTTAGAGCAATATTTTTTATTACATTGGGGTGCCTAGATAATATTTAGATTTTTTTTGGTTCACATAAATTTACAATTTCGGTATTTTACATGAGAGAGCATACTGAGTTGGTGTATATACTCCAAAACAGAGTAGAAATGGGCATTGAATATTTTCTCTGAAAGAGTATATTCAGAGCAGTTTTGCTATTAACATTGGTGTGCCTAGATAACATTTAGATTTTTCCTTTTCGGGTAAAATTAGAATTTCGGTATTTTACATGAGAGAGCATACTGAGTTTGTGTATATACTACAAAACAGAGTAGAATAAGGCAATGTATATTTTCTCTAACAGACTATAGTCGGAGCCATTTTCTTTTAAATTTGGGGCGCCTAGATAATATTTAGATTTTTTTCGATTCACCTAAAATTAGAATTTCGGTATTTTACATGAGAGAGCGTATTAAGTTTGTGTATATACTCCAAAACAGAGTAGAAAAAGGCATTGTATATTTTTTCTGACAGATTATATTCAGAGAAATTTTGCTTTTTACACACGGCTGCCTAGATTATATTTAGATATTTTTCGATCCACGTAAATTTAAAAATTCGGAATTTTACATGTGAGAGCATACTGAGTTGGTGTATACAATCCAAAACAGAGTAGAATATGGCATTGTATATTTTTTCTGACAGATGATATTCAGAGCAATTCTGCTTTTAACATTAAGGTGCTAGATAACGTTTAGATATTTTTAGATTCGCTTAAATATGGAATTTCTGTATTTTATATGAGAGAGCATACGGAGTTGGTGTATATAGTTTAAAAGAGTGTAGAATAGGGAATTTTATATTTTTTCTGACAGATTATATTAAGAGCAATTTTGTTATTAACATTTGGGTGCCTAGATAATATTTAGAATTTTTTCGATTCACCTAAAATTAGAATTTCGGTATTTTACATGAGAGAGCGTATTAAGTTTGTGTATATACTCCAAAACAGAGTAGAAAAAGGCATTGTATATTTTTTCTGACAGATTATATTCAGAGAAATTTTGCTTTTAACACACGGCTGCCTAGATTATATTTAGATAATTTTCGATCCACGTAAATTTAAAAATTCGGAATTTTACATGAGAGAGCATACTGAGTTGGTGTATATACTCCAAAACAGAGTAGAATAAGGCATTGTATTATTTTTCTAACAGAGTATATTCAGAGCCATTTTCTTTTAACTTTGGGGCGCCTAGATATTCTTTAGATTATTGTCGATTTGCGTAAAATTAGAATTTCGGTATTTTAAATGAGAGAGCATATTGAGTTGGTGTATATACTCCAAAACAGAGTAGAAAAGGGCATTGTATATTTTTTCTGACAGATTATATTAATAACAATATTGCTTTTAACATCGGGCTGCCTAGATAATATTTAGATTTTTTTCGATGCATGTAAAATTAGAATTTCGGTATTTTACATGAGAGAGCATATGGAGTTAGTGTATATACTTTGAAACAGAGTAGAATAGGGCATTGTATATTTTTTTCTGACAGATTATATTAAGAGCAATTTTGTTTTTAACATTGGGTTGCCTGGATAATATTAGGTTTTTTGGTTTTGGGTAAAATTAGAATTTCTGTATTTTACATGAGAGGGCATATTGAGTTGCTGTATATACTACAAAACAGAGTAGAAAAGGGCATTGTATATTTTTTCTGACAGATTATATTCAGAGCAATTTTGTTTTTAACATTGGGGTGCCTACATAATATTTAGATTTTTTCGTTTCGGGTATAATTATAATTTTTGTATTTTCCATGAGATCACACTGAGTTGGTGTATATACTGCAAAACAGAGTAGAATAACGCACTGTATATTTTTTCTAACAGACTATATTAAGAGCCATTTTCTTTTAATTTTGGGGTGCCTAGATATTATTTAGATTTTATTCGATTCGGGTAAAATTAGTATTTCGGTATTGTAAATGAGAGAGCATATTGTGTAGGTGTATATACTCCAAAAGAGAGTAGAATAAGGCATTGTATATTTTTTCTAATAGAATATATTCAGAGCCATTTTCCTTTAACTCTGGATTGCCTAGCTATAACTTAGATTTTTTTCGATTCACATAAAATTAGAATTTCGGTATTTTACATGAGAGAGCATATTGAGTTGTTGTATATACTTCAAAACAGAGTAGAATAAAGCATTGAATATTTTTTCTGACAGATTATATTCAGAGCAATTTTGCTTTTAACATTGGGATTCCTAGATAATATTTAGATTTTTTTCTATTCACGTAAAATTAGAATTTCAGTATTTTACATGAGAGAGCATGCTGAGTTAATGAATATACTCCAAAACAGAGTAGAAAAGGGCATTGTATATATATATTTTTTCTTTCTTTTTTTTTTTTTAATTTTTTATTGGATTAGAGGTTTTGGGGTACATGAGCAGAGCATGCAAGACAGTTGCATAGGTACACACATGGCAGTGTGCTTTGCTTTTCTTCTCCCCTTCACCCACATTTGGCATTTCTCCCCAGGCTATCCCTCCCCACCTCCCCCTCCCACTGGCCCTCCCCTTTTCCCCGCAATAGACCCCAGTGTTTAGTACTCCCCTTTCTGTGTCCATGTGTTCTCATTTTTCATCACCCACCAATGAGTGAGAATATGCGGTGTTTCATTTTCTGTTCTTGTGTCAGTTTGCTGAGGATGATGTTTTCCAGATTCATCCATGTCCCTACAAACGGCACGAACTCATCATTTCTGATTGCTGCATAATATTCCATGGTGTATATGTGCCACATTTTTCCAATCCAGTCTATTATCAATGGGCATTTGGGTTGATTCCAGGTCTTTGCTATTGTAAACAGTGCTGCAATGAACATTCGTGTACATGTGTCCTTAGAGTAGAACGATTTATAGTCTTTTGGATATATACCCAGTAATGGGATTGCTGGGTCAAATGGAATTTCTATTTCTAAGGCCTTGAGGAATCGCCACACTGTCTTCCACAATGGTTGAACTAATTTACACTCCAACCAACAGTGTAAAAGTGTTCCTTTTTCTCCACATCCTCTCCAGCATCTGTTGTCTCCAGATTTTTTAATGATCGCCATTCTAACTGGCGTGAGATGGTATCTCAATGTGGTTTTGATTTGCATCTCTCTGATGACCAGTGACGATGAGCATTTTTTCATATGATTGTTGGCCTCATATATGTCTTCTTTCGTAAAGTATCTGTTCATATCCTTTGCCCACTTTTGAATGGGCTTGTTTGTTTTTTTCCTGTAAATCTGCTTGAGTTGTTTGTAAATTCTGGATATCAGCCCTTTGTCAGATGGGTAGACTGCGAAAATTTTTTCCCATTCTGTTGGTTGCCGATCCACTCTAGTGACTGTTTCTTTTGCCGTGCAGAAGCTGTGGAGTTTCATTAGGTCCCATTTGTCTATTTTGGCTTTTGTTGCCAATGCTCTTGGTGTTTTGTTCATGAAGTCCTTGCCTACTCCTATGTCCTGGATAGTTTTGCCTAGATTTCCTTCTAGGGTTTTTATGGTGCCAGGTCTTATGTTTAAGTCTTTAATCCATCTGGAGTTAATTTTAGTGTAAGGTGTCAGGAAGGGGTCCAGTTTCTGCTTTCTGCACATGGCTAGCCAGTTTTCCCAACACCATTTGTTAAACATGGAATCCTTGCCCCATTGCTTGTTTTTGTCAGGTTTATCAAAGATTGTATAGTTGTATGTATGTTGTGTTGCCTCCGGTGCCTCTGTTTTGTTCCATTGGTCTATATCTCTGTTTTGGTACCAGTACCATGCTGTTTTGATTACTGTAGCCTTGTAGTATAGTTTGAAATCCGGTAGTGTGATGCCCCCCGCTGTGTTCTTTTTGCTTAGAATTGACTTGGCTATGCGGGCTCTCTTTTGGTTCCATATGAAGTTCATGGTGGTTTTTTCCAGTTCTGTGAAGAAAGTCAATGGTAGCTTGATGGGGATAGCGTTGATTCTGTAAATTACTTTGGGCAGTATAGCCATTTTCACGATATTAATTCTTCCTAACCATGAACATGGAATGTTTCTCCATCTGTTTGTGTCCTCTCTGATTTCGTTGAGCAGTGGTTTGTAGTTCTCCTTGAAGAGGTCCCTTACGTTCCTTGTGAGTTGTATTCCAAGGTATTTTATTCTTTTTGTAGCAATTGCGAATGGCAGTTTGCTCTTGATTTGGCTTTCTTTAAGTCTGTTATTGGTGTAGACGAATGCTTGTGATTTTTGCACATTGATTTTATATCCTGAGACGTTGCTGAAGTTGTTTATCAGTTTCAGGAGTTTTTGGGCTGAGGCGATGGGGTCTTCTAGGTATACTATCATGTCGTCTGCAAATAGAGACAATTTGGCTTCCACCTTTCCTATTTGAATACCCTTTATTTCTTTTTCTTGCCTGACTGCTCTGGCTAGAACTTCCAGTACTATATTGAATAGGAGTGGTGAGAGAGGGCATCCTTGTCTAGTGCCAGATTTCAAAGGGAATGCTTCCAGTTTTTGCCCATTCAGTATGATATTGGCTGTTGGTTTGTCATAAATAGCTTTTATTACTTTGAGATACGTTCCATCGATACCGAGTTTATTGAGGGTTTTTAGCATAAAGGGCTGTTGAATTTTGTCAAATGCCTTCTCTGCGTCAATTGAGATAATCATGTGGTTTTTGTTTTTGGTTCTGTTTATGTGGTGAATTACGTTGATAGACTTGCGTATGTTGAACCAGCCTTGCATCCCTGGGATGAATCCTACTTGATCATGATGAATAAGTTTTTTGATTTGCTGTTGCAATCGGCTTGCCAATATTTTATTGAAGATTTTTGCATCTATGTTCATCATGGATATTGGCCTGAAGTTTTCTTTTCTCGTTGGGTCTCTGCCGGGTTTTGGTATCAGGATGATGTTGGTCTCATAAAATGATTTAGGAAGGATTCCCTCTTTTTGGATTGTTTGAAGTAGTTTTAGAAGGAATGGTACCAGCTCCTCCTTGTGTGTCTGGTAGAATTCGGCTGTGAACCCATCTGGACCTGGGCTTTTTTTGTGAGGTAGGCTCTTAATTGCTGCCTCAACTTCTGCCCTTGTTATTGGTCTATTCATAGTTTCAGCTTCCTCCTGGTTTAGGCTTGGGAGGACACAGGAGTCCAGGAATTTATCCATTTCTTCCAGGTTTACTAGTTTATGTGCATAGAGTTGTTTGTAATATTCTCTGATGATGGTTTGAATTTCTGTGGAATCTGTGGTGATTTCCCCTTTATCATTTTTTATTGCATCTATTTGGTTGTTCTCTCTTTTATTTTTAATCAATCTGGCTAGTGGTCTATTTTGTTGATCTTTTCAAAAAACCAGCTCTTGGATTTATTGATTTTTTGAAGGGTTTTTCGTGTCTCAATCTCCTTCAGCTCAGCTCTGATCTTAGTAATTTCTTGTCTTCTGCTGGGTTTTGAGTTTTTTTGATCTTGCTCCTCTAGCTCTTTCAATTTTGATGATAGGGTGTCAATTTTAAATCTCTCCATTCTTCTCATATGGGCACTTATTGCTATATACTTTCCTCTAGAGACTGCTTTAAATGTGTCCCAGAGGTTCTGGCACGTTGTGTCTTCGTTCTCATTGGTTTCGAAGAACTTCTTTATTTCTGCCTTCATTTCGTTGTTTACCCAGTCAACATTCAAGAGCCAGTTGTTCAGTTTCCATGAAGCTGTGCGGTTCTGGGTCGGTTTCTGAATTCTGAGTTCTAACTTGATTGCACTATGGTCTGAGAGGCTGTTTGTTATGATTTCAGTTGTTTTGCATTTGTTGAGCAGTGCTTTACTTCCAATTATGTGGTCAATATTAGAGTAGGTGTGATGTGGTGCTGAGAAGAATGTGTATTCTGTGGATTTGGGGTGGAGAGTTCTGTAAATGTCCACCAGGTTTGCTTGCTCCAGGTCTGAGTTCAAGTCCTGGGTATCCTTGTTGATTTTCTGTCTGGTTGATCTGTCTAGTATTGACAGTGGAGTGTTAAAGTCTCCCACTATTATTGTGTGGGAGTCTAAGTCCTTCTGTAAGTCATTAAAAACTTGCCTTATGTATCTGGGTGCTCCTGTGTTGGGTCCATATATGTTTAGGATCGTTAGCTCTTCTTGTTGTATCGATCCTTTTACCATTATGTAATGGCCTTCTTTGTCTCTTTTGATCTTTGTTGCTTTAAAGTCTATTTTATCAGAGATGAGAATTGCAACTCCTGCTTTTTTTTGCTTTCCATTAGCTTGGTAAATCTTCCTCCATCCCTTTATTTTGAGCCTTTGTGTATCCTTGCATGTGAGATGGGTTTCCTGGATACAGCACACTGATGGGTTTTGGATTTTTATCCAATTTGCCAGTCTGTGTCTCTTGATTGGTGCATTTAGTCCATTTACATTTAGGGTCAATATTGTTATGTGTGAATTTGATAGTGCCATTTTGATGCTAAGTGGCTGTTTTGCCTGTTAGTTGTTGTAGATTCTTCATTATGTTGATGCTCTTTAGCATTCAGTGTGATTTTGGAATGGCTGGTACTGATTGATCCTTTCTATGTGTAGTGCCTCTTTTAGGAGCTCTTGTAAAGCAGGCCTGGTGGTGACAAAATCTCTGAGTACTTGCTTGTTCGCAAAGGATTTTATTCTTCCTTCACTTCTGAAGCTCAGTTTGGCTGGATATGAAGTTCTGGGTTGAAAGTTCTTTTCTTTAAGAATGTTGAATATTGGCCCCCACTCTCTTCTGGCTTGTAGTGTTTCTGCCGAGAGATCTTCTGTGAGTCTGATGGGCTTCCCTTTGTGGGTGACCCGACCTTTCTCTCTGGCTGCCCTTAGTATTCTCTCCTTTATTTCAACCCTGTTGAATCTGACGATTATGTGCCTTGGGGTTGCTGTTCTTGCGGAATATCTTTGTGGTGTTCTCTGTATTTCCTGCAATTGAGTGTTGGCTTGTCTTGCTAGGTGGGGGAAATTTTCCTGGATGATGTCCTGAAGAGTATTTTCCAGCTGGGATTCATTCTCTTCGTCCCCTTCTGGTACACCTATCAAACGTAGGTTAGGTCTTTTCACATAGTCCCACATTTCTTGGAGACTTTGTTCATTCCTTTTTGCGCTTTTTCTCTGATCTTGGTTTCTCGTTTTATTTCATTGAGTTGGTCTTCGACTTCAGATATTCTTTCTTCTGCTTGGTCAATTCGGCTATTGAAACTTGCGTTTGCTTCGCGAAGTTCTCGTATTGTGTTTTTCAGCTCCTTTAATTCATTCATATTCCTCTCTAAGGTATTCATTCTTATCATTTCCTCGAATCTTTTTTCAAATCTTTTTTCAAGGTTCTTAGTTTCTTTGCATTGATTTAATACATGATCTTTTAGCTCACAAAAGTTTCTCATTATCCATCTTCTGAAGTCTAATTCCGTCATTTCGTCACAGTCATTCTCCGTCCAGCTTTGTTCCCTTGCTGGTGAGGAGTTTTGGTCGTTTCTAGGAGGCGATGTGTTCTGGTTTCGGGTGTTTTCCTCCTTTTTGCGCTGGTTTCTTCCCATCTTTGTGGATTTGTCCGCTGGTCGTCTGCGTAGTTGCTGACTTTTCGTTTGGGTCTCTGAGTGGACACCCAGAATGTTGATGATGAAGTATTTCTGTTGCTTGGTTTTCCTTCTACCAGTCTAGCCCCTTCGCTGTACGACTGTTGAGGTCCGCTCCAGACCCTGCTTGTCTGGGGTGCACCTCTAGTAGCCGTGGCACAGCGAGGGATGCTACCAGTTTCTTTTTCTGCTCTCTTTGTCCCAGGATGATGCCTGCCTAATGACAGTCTTTTGGATATAGAGGGGTCAGGGAGCTGCTTGAGGAGACAGTTTGTACTTTATAGGGGTTTAATTGCTGAGCTGTGCACTCTGTTGTTCATTCAGGGCTGTTAGGCTGCTATGTTTGATTCTGCTGCAACACAGCTCATTTAACAACCCTTTTTTTTTTTTCTCAAATGCTCTGTGTTGAGGGGTTTGGGCTTTATTTTTGGATGTCCGATCAGGTGTCCTGCCCAGCTCAAAGGCAGACTAGCCACTGTTTGGCTGCCGAGGCTCCGCCCTGCTGTTGTGTGATTCGCGCTGTTCCTGCCGGCTCTGCTGTGGTCTCCGCCACGCCCTGCGGTGGAGTCTCTTCGTTGTAGCGTGTTGCCTCAGCAACGGCAGGCTGCGTCAGCAGTGGGCGTGTATCTCAGTTGGGGCGGGTTGCCTCGGCAACGGCTGGCTGCCTCAGCAGTGGGCGTGTATATCAGTTGGGGCAGGTTGCCTCTGTAGTGGTGGACGCCCCTCCCCCACAGATCATCTCGGACCGTCTGCCCGGGATAGTTTGAAATCGCGGTTTTGTTCATCCCACTGGGTATCCCAAACGATCTGTCCCTGCAATCCCCTGGGCTGGGCTACTGTGCAAGTCTCGTTCAGTCTCAAGTCCAGCCCTCTCAAGTCTCAGGTTGCCGGTTCAACAAGGCACCCGGACAAGCACGCCCTGTGGGGATTGCTGGGTAGGGCCTGCCGCTGCCGCCCCGGCTGCCGGCTTCGCCAGGCAGACCTACTGCCTGGCGTCCCGTGTCTTTTTATACTTGGGAGTTTCCCCATTCTGTGGGCAACAAAGATCAGTCTGGAAATGCAGCACTGACTCACCGTTTGCGAATTCAACGCGGGCTCCAATCCTGGGTTGTTCTCACAGCGCCATCTTGAGTCCCCTCCTCAGAGCCATTTTCTTTTAACTTTGGGGCGCCTAGATATTATTTAGATTTTTTTCGATTCGCATAAAATTAGAATTTCGGTATTTTACATGAGAGAGCATATTGAGTTGTTGTATATACAACAAAACACAGTAGAAAAGAGCATTGTATATTTTTGCTGACAGATTATATTCAGAGCAGTTTTGCTTTTAACATTGGGGTGCCTAGACATTATTTAGACTTTTTTCGATTCGCTTAAATATAGAATATCTCTGTTTTACCTGAGAGAGCATAAAGAGTTGGTGTATATACTCCAAAACAGAGTAGAATAAGGCATTGTATATTTTTTCTTACAGACTATATTCAGAGCCATTTCCTTTTAACTTTGGGGCGCCTAGACATTTTTTATATTTTTTTCGATTTGCATAAAATTAGAATCTCGGTATTTTACATGAGAGAGCGTATTGAGTTGGTGTATATACACCAAAACAGAGCAGAAAAGGGCAATGTAAATTATTTTTTCACAGATTATATTCAGAGCAATTTTGCTTTTAACATTGGAGTACCTGGATAATATTTAGATTTTTTCCATTCGCTTAAATATAGAATTTCTGTATTTTATATGAGAGAGCATATTGTGTTCTTTTATGTACTGTAAGAAAGAGTAGAATAGGCCATTGTATATTTTTTCAGACCGACTATATTCAGATCAATTTTGTTTTTAACATTGGGGTTGCTAGATAATATTTAGATTCTTTAAATTTGGGTAAAATAAGAATTTCTGTATTTTACATGAGAGAGCATACTGAATTGGTGTATATACTCCAAAACAGAGTTGAATAAGGCATTGTATATTTTTTCTAAGAGACTATATTCAGAGCCATTTTCTTTTAATTTGGGGTGCCTAGATATTATTTAGTTATTTTTCGATTCACGTAAATGTAGAATTCCGTTATTTTTCATGAGAGAGCATATAGAGTTGGTGTATATACTCCAAACCAGAGTAAAAAAGGGCATTGTATATTTTTTCTGACAGATTATATTCAGAGCAATTTTGCTTTTAACATTGGGGTGCCTAGATAGTATTTAGATTTTTTTCAATTCGCTTCATTATACAATTTTTTATTTTACATGAGAGAGCACATGGAGTTGGTGTATATACTGCAAAACAGAGTAGAATAGGGCATTGAATATTTTCTCTGACAGATTATATTCAGAGCAATTTTGCTTTTAAGATTGAGGTGCCTATATAATATTTAATTTTTTTTTCGATTTGCGTAAATTTAGAATTTTTGTATTTTACATGAGGGAGCATATTAAGTTGGTGTCTATACTTTACAACAGAGTAGAAAGAGCATTGTAGATTTTTTCTGAGAGATTATATTCAGAGCAATTTTGCTTTTAATATTGGGGTGCCTAGATAATATTTAGATTCTTTTATATTGGCGTAAATTTATAATTTCGTTATTTTGCATGAGAGAGGCTATTTATTTGGTGGATATACTCCAAGAAAGAGTAAAAAAGGGCATTGTATATTTTCTCTTACACACTATATTATGTGCAATTTTGCTTTTAACGGTGGTGTACATAGGAAATATTTATATTTTTTGTAACCGCGTAAATTGAGAATTTAAATATTTTACATGAGAGAGCTTATTGATATGGTGTATATACTCCCAAACAGTGTAGAAAAGGGCATTGTATATTTTTTCTGACAGACTATATTCTCAGAAATTTTGCTTTTTTCCTTGGTGTACCTAGATAATATTTAGATTTCTTTCGATTTGCGTAAAGTTAGAATTTCGGCATTTTACATGAGAGAGCCTATTGAGTTGGTGTATATACTCCAAACAGAGTAGAAAAGGGCATTGTATATTTTTTCTGACAGATTATATTCAGAACAATTTTGCTTTTATCAATGGGGTGCCTAGATTATATTTACATTTTTTTCGATTTACGTAAATTTAGATTTTCTGTATTTTACACGAGAGAGCATATTGAGTTGGTGTATATACTCCAAAAAAGAGTAGAAGAAGGCATTGTATATTTTTTCTGACAGATTTTATTCAGAGAAATTTTGATTTTAACATTGGGGTGCCTAGATAAAATTTATTTTTTTTTTATTCTCGTAATATTAGAATTTCGGTATTTTACATGAGACAGCATATTGATTTGGTGTATATACTCCAAAACAGAGTAGAAAAGGGCATTGTGTATTTTTTCTGACAGATGATATTCAGTGCATTTGTTCTTTTAACATTGGGGTGCCTAGATCATATTTAGATTTTTTTCTATTTGCGTAAATTTAGAATTTCGGTATTTTGCACGAGAGAGCCTATTGATTTGGTGTATATACTCCAAGAAAGAGTAAAAAATGGCATTGTATATTTTCTCTTACACATTATATTATGTGCAATTTTGCTTTTAACGTTGGTGTACATAGAAAATATTTATATTTTTTGTAACCACGTAAATTGAGAATTTATATATTTTACATGATTGAGCTTATTGATATGGTGTATATACTCCAAAACAGAGTAGAAAAGGGCATTGTATATTTTTTGGAACAGATTTTCTTTAGAGCAATTTTGCTTTTAACATTGTGGTACATAGATAATATTTATATAATTTTTTATCCGGTAAATTTAGAATTTTAATATTTTACATGAGAGAGCGTATTGATTTGGTGTATATACTCCAAAAGAGTGTAGAAAAGGGCGGTGTATATTTTTTCATACAGATTATTATTACAGCAATTTTGCTTTCAGCATTTGGGTAAATATATAATATTTATATGTTTTTCTATTCACGTAAATTTAGAGTTTTGGTATTTTACATGACAAAGAATATTGAGATAGTGTATATACTCCAAAAGAATGTAGGAGAGGGCATTGTATATTTTTTCTAAAAGATTATTTTTCGAGCAATTTCGCTTATATCATTCGGGGACATAGAGGATATTTATATTTATTTCTAACAGCATAAATTTAGATTTTCAGTATTTTACATGAGAGAGAATATTGAGATGGTATTTATACACCATAAGAGAGTAGAAAAGAGCATTGTATTTTTTTTCTAACAGAGTATCTTCCACACAATTTTGTTTTTTACATTGGGGTGCATAGAGAATATTTATATTTTTGTCTAACCACGTAAATTTAGAATTTTTGTATTTTACATGTGAGAGAATATTGAGATTGTGTATATACTAAGAAAGATAGTAAAAAAAAGCATTGTGTATTTTTTCTAACAGAGTGTCTTTAGAGTAATTTGGTTTTTAACATTGAAGTCAAAGGAAATACTTACATTTTCTCTATCCACGTAATAAAAGAATTTCCATGTTTTACAAGAGGGAATATGGAGATGGTGTATATACCTTAAAACAGAATAGAAAAGGGCATTGTATATTTTTTCTAACAGAGTATTGTCAGAACAATTTTGTTTTTAACGTTGGGGTAAAAAGAGAATATTTATATTTTTAGTAATTTTGTGTTTAACATTTGTGTTAAAATGAGTATGTATATATTCTGTAACCGCATAAAATTAGAATTTCCATATTTTACAAGGTAGAGAATATTGAGTCGGTGCATATATTTTAAAACATAGTAGAAAATTGCACTGTATATTTTTTCTATCAGAGTGTCTTCAGAGTAATTTTTTTAAGGTTAAATTAGAGTATTTATATTTTCTGTAACTGCATAAAAATAGAATTTTTGTATTTTACAAGACAGCCAATATTGAGACGGTGTATATACTTTAAAATAGTGTAGAAAAGGGCCTTGTATATTTTTTCTAACACAGTATTTTCATAGTAATTTACATTGTGTGTGGGGAGCAAATTTCTCAAATCCCTTTGAACATATTCTCCCTCTCCCCTGTTTTTCTCTTTGCTCACTATTGAATCATTTTCAGGTTTCTTGATTTCTTATCTTTTCCCGATGAGCATTTTAGCTTCTGTCCACTTCTACTTTCAGAATTCTTCAGCTACCAAGACCCACCTCCTCAGAGAGTTGCTGGAGATTTTAGTAACAAAAATTTTCTCTGTCACATTTAGGAGACGTGCTTCCTTATCTTAATTCTATCAAGCTGGGTGAATTTACACAAAACACTTTATATCTTAGAACCAGTTTCCTCTCTGTAGAATGTAGCTAACCTCTATTCTGTGGTCACAAGGATCATCAAAATAAAAAATAATCATAGTTCATATGTGTGGCTTACTAACCATGTTCTAGAAACCATGTCAAGTGCTTTCTGCAGATGGTTCCACTTTTATTTTACTATTGGAACTATCGTCAACCCTACTTCGCAGACTACTAAATTGAGTGTCTGAGCTGCTAAGCCACTTGTCCAACGATATACAGCCAGTAAGTAACAGAATTAGGATCAGCATTTGAGATAGAAATATTCTACACAAAATGTACTGTTAGAGTGAAACTAGAGTGGTATCATCTCAGATAAGCCTTCATGCCTGTTCGCTTATCGAATCGGCGGAATACATTAAATGCATTCAGGAGATTGGGAGACATTGTTTAAATTTTCCCCAAAACCCAGAAGAACTCAAAAGTACTCATTGTCTTGGCCTTATTGGTATTTGACTATGAATACAATAGATCCCACAGAAGCAAGTCTAGTAGAGTGGCCTTGGAAAAAGGCTAGGATTTAGGAGCAGGTTTAGGCAACTCAAGCCTTCTCGGCTTCCATTTTCTCATCTGTACTTTCATCATTCTGATTTTTAAGAGCACCTTTGTTGAAAGTAAAGGTTCAGTGAAACAGCACAGATGAAGTCCTTCCTATTTGGTCTGGCAGGTAGTAGTTGCTCAACACGTCTTGTCTATTAATGGCGACCACAATGATAATAGTGGACTAATAATGAATTGATAAAATATGATTATGTAAGTTCAAATGAGTTTTGATCTCGCCCCTCTCCTCTGTTTCATATGGTTTTTATGTTCTACATTGTATGGCTTAACGTTCGCAGGTGGGGGATTTTGATAGACACATGATAAAATCAGAAGCCCCAAGACTTATATTTTCATCAAAGAAATGTATTACTTCCTTGAGTTGTGACCTGGAGAGAGTTACTTTGTCTAAGTTAACCTTACTTGTAAAAATAATCATAAATATACCTGCCCTTTCTCGTCATCTCAGCCTCTCCGCAGTCAGTGTGAGGTACCATTGGTATAGTGTATATGAAGGGGTTTGCAAGCTCTGGAGTGCTGTATGTATGCTATTTTGCCTCTTCAATTGTGAGTGGTGTTTTCCCATTCTCCTTAAATGACCCAACACTACGCTCTTGGTAAAATAAATGCATTTGTGCATGAACATTTGGCAAATAATAAGAGCTGCATTTGCAAGAATTTTTCACTTGAACAGCCAAGTGAGCCACTATGAGCTGCACTGTAGCAGTGACATTTACAATAATTTGTTCAGAAGAGCAATTGCCAACTTGCCTATTTGACTAGTATGGAGTACTATACGTTGTTTAGGGTGATGAGATCAGTAAACCAGCAATTTGGTAGAGCCATCAGAGAAGAGGATGAAAAGAAATGAATATCTGAGATCCTGAGTTTCCAATCAGATCAAGAAAAAGAAGCCTATAAGAATAGGTCCCATTTATTTGGGGGAGAAACATACACCGCTTTGTATGAAGGCTTCATTTTCTCGGAATATTTTCTAATGCTTTCAAAAACATTGTGATATATGTAGGACTATTCCCATTTTACAGATGAGAAAACTGAGGCTATGAGGTTTAAGTCACTAGTCTGCTCCTTCTTCCATTCTGGTTTTTAGAAAATGGTGCCACCACCTATCCAGTCACACAAGCCAAAGTCCTATGAGTGAGCTCTGGTTTATCCCTTTCTCTCTCACTTCTCATATCCAACTTACCATTCAGGCCTGCTGATTTTAGTTCTTAAATATCCCTTAGCTTCTGTTTTTTCTTTCCATTAAAATTCTCATTGCAGCCCTTCTGTGGATTACCTCCTGGCCTTCCACCTGTGTGTCTGTGTCCATGTCGTCTCCAGTCTGTCCTCCACATAAGTCAGACCATGCCCCATACCTCCCAGTGCTTCTTAGAATGAGGACAAACCTCCTCACCATGGCCACAGTCTTCTTTCCATTTCTCTGTCCTCATGGCGTGCCCCTCCTCTCTGCTCTGCACTGCAAAGGCTCAGCATCTTGTACTGGCCAAGGTCCAGGTCCCCCTGCACCACATATTTGCCAGGAATGCCAGATCGTCCTTACTTTGCCCACTTACTGCCCACTCATGCTTCTGATCTCGGTCCCTTTCTAAAGGAAACCTTTCCTGAACTTTGTAACTAAAGCAAAGCCTTCT
Organism: Callithrix jacchus; assembly: GCF_049354715.1. Lineage (NCBI taxonomy): Eukaryota > Metazoa > Chordata > Mammalia > Primates > Cebidae > Callithrix > Callithrix jacchus. The sequence goes on along the minus strand of NC_133511.1, from coordinate 2,204,213 downwards.
CCTGGGTGCTCTCATTGTTCCAGAGACCTGCCTGCACAGCACTTGTACCAGTTAAACCTTTACATTAACTGGAGTGACAGATATGTTAGTGTCCACTGCTGCCTCGCAGGAATAAAGCCAGAAAAGGTAAGGCCCTATCTGTGTGCATTTCTACAGTCTAGTGTGCTTAGTGAGATATTGTTTAAGAAGAATGAGTTGGACATGACAGCATGGCTGGAAAGTGATGGATTGAGGATTTAAACATACTTCTTTCTGGTTCTAGAGAGTTGGCTGCTAACACTATTCACTTTGGGACAGTGTCATTTTAGGACTGATAAGGGTACTTTTTGCTACGATCAAATATATTTTGGGTCCATCAGATGAAGTTTGATAAAAGTGGGTTATTCAGAACCCACTGATAAGCAGAGCTGCCTGACCAAGATTTTCAGATTTTGCATCAAAGAGAAAAGTAATGAAAGTGGGCTGATGGGAGGGGAAGGAGGGCTGAAAAGTGAAGCAGGAACAGCTATTTCTATAGTGCCCTTGACCCTACCTTTCTCTGTTCTTCACTCTGGCTGAAATTGACCACCCTGGGTGCATTCAGATAATGATAAATTATCTCTGTCACACTGTGTGTGTGTGTGTGTGTGTGTTTGACTATGTACAAAAGAGGCAGCTTCTGTGAATAAATGAAGCCTTGTAATTAAGGAATTTGTTGTAAATGGCAAGATGCATTGGTGCTTGGTCCTTAGTACTCCTCGCTGAGGCCACATTTCCTTGAACTGGCTTGTATTTGCCACTGACACTACTAGCAGCAGGATGGAGGGGAGGAAGGAAGACACCAGGTGTTGCAATGCTTAGCGCCTGCTTTCAGCTTTGCTGCAAACTAAAACACTGACTGACTTTGGTTAACCCCCTAACCTCTTTGAGCCTCAGTTTTTTCATCTGAAAAAATCAATGATGGTTTGAATTTCTTCCGAATATGACATTCAGTTATCTCTCTCTCCATTGTGGAAGCACTGGGAGCTATTGTTCTCCTGTGTCTGGTGGCCGTTATGACTTCTGCATTATCAAGGGGCCCTCTCTAACCTAAATAACCCCCCAAAGAAATTAAGTTTGTAATCATTTCTGCCTGGTAAGTGAAATGACAAGAGAAAAGAGCTAGTTGTCAATAGTCTTGTGGATGGCGAATTAATGGGATCTGTGCAAACAGTTGCTTATAGAGCCATAATTTGCCTTTCTTTTTCCTTTGCATCTCAGAAAAAAGTGAATAATTTTCAAAGAGCCTCTCATTGAACATATTTTTTAAAAACATGTCATTGGCAAAAGGGGCACTTGGTTGCTTGATTGCCATATATCTCTGAGTATGTGGAACAGTTATTTTTAGCTGGGGGTAACTAGCTGAGAAGAAAGCTGCCGCATCTTGGAGGCAGAAGAATCTTTGTATGTCTTATGTTGGCATGGAGAAAGCAAAGCGAAAGGGCAGAGTATAAAAGGTTGTTAACTAGATAAGGGGTCAGCTGCATTTCCTCTGGCTGCTCAGAAGTGAGGCCCTAAAGCAATGGAGACAACATTGTGGGTGGGAATGTGTTTGCAGGGTCTAATTAGTTTACCCAAGAAAAGCAAAAAAGAGAAAGGGCTAAAAATATGTAGATTGTAAAATTCATGGCTTCATTTGCTCTTCTTTGCCTTTGAAACCTTTTAAAAACCTTATAGTAGAACAATTTATAATCCTTGAAGCCTTTTTGCTACCACTCTTGTCAGCTTGTCTAAGGCCACCGTAACTTATCAGCTATTGGGGAAAGTTGTTTAAACTCTCTAAGCCTCCTTTTTTCCCACTGGTTCACTTAGGGGCACTAATTCCTAACGTTTCTGCCTGAGTTATTGTTTTTCAGATCCCATAATTGTTTGCATATGTGCTCTATAAGATGCGTCACCTAGCACACGTTGTGGGCAACCTCAGGTGTAGAAGTTAGGACATCTTTGTGCCTGGATTTGGCTGTTACTAACAAGACAGAACGGGGAGGAAGGGCAGAGTAGACTACTGTAGAATTTTTCTGGATTCTTTTGGTTTCTCCAGAAAATGATACTGTTCTTATATTTAAAGATAACTATCTGCCTAGGCGTATTGAAATTCTAAGGTTGACACCACTTTGCATTGATCCTAGGGCAGGGTTTCAGGATTGCTGGAACAGCATCATCCTTTTACAGTATAGATTTCAGTCAGCAGGCTGGTCATGGCCTCCTCAGTGTGCAATCTTCTTACTGATGGTGGGCGTCAGTGGGCTGGACTCACAGTTTCCATCTCTTAGGCTGGGCAGGCCCATGGTGGCAATGGAAAAATTTCATGGGAACATACATCAGAAGTAATAAGAAATCCATCTTCTTAAAGCCTTCATAGGAGATTTCCTGAAGATTTATAAAAGGCACTTCATTGATCAAATGACTCTGATGTTTCCCCTCACTGGAAGAAATTCAGGTCACCAGCCCACTTAAAATCATTGTGTTCTCCTTTTGCAGTAACCTCTGCTCATATAATTTCTTTATGGCATATTATATACTATTAACTTAATATCCTGATTAGTGGAGCTAGCAAACACTCAGTATCACTATAAACTGCAGTATCATAACTGACTTCCTTTAAAAATCATCTAATGTTTCTTTAAAATCACTGGTGCTTTTGTAAAGTAGTTCATATTTAGGAATATGAACATTTTATCATGCTGGAAAATTATTTGAATTCCTTTTCATTTAAAACCTATAGCTTTCTATTTAATCTAGCTTTCACAAATATTTTATTTGCCCACTATAGAAAAATCGAGTTTAGAGATAAATGTAAAGTCACTCATAGCTCCATCCAAAAGTCAACAACTCTTAATATCATTATTTTTGTTCTTGTTCTCAGTATTTTTGCTGAATCTATGTTTCGTAGAGTTTCATCATATGTCAGATAAAACTGCATATATATGAGTTTTTAAACAATACATTTTTATTGTCATAAATGAAATACACATTTAATATGGTATGACTAGGACATATAGAGAGATATTACAAAGAAAATTAAAGTCATTTAAAATCTTACCAAATCTAATAACCATAAACCTTTCGATGTATTTTCTCAGAATACTTTTTCCTCTGCCTTTTATATTTTCTTGATTATCAAGTACTTCAAGCGTATAGAAAAGACAGAAACTAATATAAGCAGCAATGGAAAATTTTAAAATATGGGTATTTTTCTGCATGTGTTTCAGATTGTTTAGTTTTTGTTGTCCTTTGCCCTCCCCACGTGTCCCTTTATTTTCCTGGCAAAACAAAGCATTACAGATATAGTTGCAGCTTCCTATACTCCATTTTATTTTTCTAAAACTTACTGATATTGAAATGTCTACCTCTGGTCTACTTACTTTCCCTGCCGAATAATACTTTACCATATGGAAATACCACGATGTACAATTACATGCATAGTGCCATATACATTTGTTTACAGGTTTCTTGGGAAGAATCTCTCTTACTGTGTTCCCAGAAGAGGCATTGGTAAGTTGTAGGGGAGGCTTGTCTTCATTTTTACTATGAATTTCCAATTGTTTAAAGTAGTTGTAACAATTTGTATTCCCACAGGAAATGTGGGGAAACTTGTTTTGTGTTTGGCTTCACTTGATATTCCTAGGCTTTTACTTTTTGTTTGTCAATCTTATGAATGTAAAATGGTATGTTTTAATTTATATTGTGCGCAGACTTTATTATTCGGGACACATGTAACCTTTCTCATGCACCACTGTCATGGATTTGTTTTCAATTTAACTCATTTATTACGCACGGAAAATTGTGAGGTTTCTCAAAGATGGCGATGAGAACTGCTGATGGATTTGCTGCATTAGATCCACCCTCTCCAGCTCTGGCCCTCTAGTGTCAGTATTTCTGCCTTCCATTTCTAGTGCTTCCTCTTTTCAGGTTCTGGGAACATTCTGGCTGTAGAAATCAGTTGCAGTAATTGGAAGAACTTTTACTAAAGTGACTTACTTGTCTTCTTACCTAGTAATTATGCAGACTGTAAAATATATTTATGAAAAATTCAAGTTATATACAAAACCAGACACTACCAAAGCATATACCAGTTCATAATCCCTTTTATTTTTCTCTTCTTCCTCTTCCAATATATAACCACTTGTAGAGAGCCCCTACTATTTCCTTTGTATTTATGTTTATGTCCAAATGCAATAGATATTCTCTAACATATCTCCTTGGATCCATGAGAAGAAGGTGAATGTAATTTTTAAAAATGAATATGATATCTCTACATCAGCACAGTATTGCATTATACGGAAATAAGAGAAAGAATCTAACTCTTCCATGGACATTTAGGTGGCTTGTAGTTTTCTATTATTTTAAACAGTGTTGTGGAAAACGTTCTTGTAAATGTCTTTGGACATCGATGTGAAAATTGTCTTAGGAGATATTCGTAGTAATGCTATTTACATGGTCTTTTTTGCCTACTTTATTCATTTTTATTTAGAACATTTTATAGAACTTTAGGAATTGGTGACTTCCAAGTAGGTGTAAAACACGGTACCGGGCCAGGCATGGTGGCTCACACCTGTAATCCCAGCACTTCGGGAGGCCGAGGCAGGTGGATCACGAAGTCAAGAGATCGAGACCATCCTGGTCAACATGGTGAAACCCCATCTCTACTAAAGATACAAAAAATTAGCTGGGCATGGTGGTGCGTTCCTGTAGTCCCAGGCACTTGGGAGGCTGAGGCACGAGAATTGCCTGAACCCAGAAGGCGGAGCTTGCAGTGAGCCGAGATCACGCCATTGCCCTTCAGCCTGGGTGGCATGAGCAAAACTCCATCTCAAAACAACAACAACAACAAAAAAAAACACAGTACCTGGATTCTCTGAGCTTTATGTTCTGTTTGAAGCAGGGGAAGTGACAGTAACTACCTGTTAGGGTGATTTTGAGGATTAAATGAGATACTGTGTACAAAGTTTATAGCATGGGTTTTGGATCACAGCAGAGACTAGAAAGTTCAGTTTTGCCTCCTCTTAGTCGGTCCCGAGCCCAAATATACTTTTAAATATTCTTTCAGAACAGATTTTAAAGTTTGATAGAAATAGAATTATATTGTGATCACTCCATATGTAAGGTTTCTTTTAGTCAAGAAAATGTTTTTGATATTCAGCCATGTTGTTGCACATGTCAATAGTTCTTTCCTTTTTTATCCTCCTATCTCAGGTCTTAAAAAAGGAATACTGCAAAAAAAATGAAACAATATTTCCACTTGTATTCGGTTTTGGTCTACAGTTGACATTGTTCTCAAGTATCACTAACAGGTTCCCATGGAGAGAAAAATTTATTTTCTGTCCACAACATAACAGGAATTATAACAGATGCAGAAGGCCTACTAGCCTTGTGTGAAAATCATCATGTTGACTATATTTCTCAAAAGTTAAACTCAGGTGTAGGGGCAGCTGTCAGTCTGTTTCCTCACTATCAATCCCACCACTTTTATTTTTTCATTTGGGGAAAAATAATAATGACTGTAAGAACAATGAAAAAATAATAAAAGGACAGTAAAAAGGTTGAATGCACTGGCTGTGGCAGGGAGCAATCAGAAATGGTTTGTTATTTCCCTTCACTTTATCAAAGTTGCTACGTGGACTCATTCTTACCCACCTGTCGGGTAGAATCTTTGATATTTTCTATTTCACTGAGCAATTTAAGATATTAAGAAATTCTGTCTAGTTCAAAACAGGAGCAGAAAACCAAGCACCACACTTTCTCACTCATAATGGGAGTCGAACAGTGAGAACACATGGACACAGGGAGGGAACAACACACATTGGGGCCAGTTGGGGGTCAGAGGAGGGTGAGACCGGGAGACCATTAGGACAAATAGCTAGTGCATGTGAAGCTTAAAACCTAGATGAACGGTTGATAGGTGCAGCAAAGCACCATGGTACACATATACCTATATAATAAACCTACACATTCTGAACCTGTATCCTGGAACTTAAGAAAAATCCTGTTTAGTTTAATTTCCAAACTCAAAAATCTCATTCAGCTGAAAACTTAACCCTTTTTTACATATTTAACACATAAAATAATCAACAATGAAAACAGGTAGAGGTTGAGCATCTCTGATCCATAAACCCCAAAATCCAAAATATTCCAAGATCTGAAATTCATCCACATCGATGGCTGAGATAGCGATATGTGTGCTTTCTGATGGTTCAATGTATACAAACTTTGATTCGTGCACAAAATTGCTAAAAATATGTAAAATTTTATTTGCGTTATGTGTATGAGGTGTACGTAAACATAGGTGAATTTTGTGTTTAGACTTCAGTTATATCTTTAAGAGATCTCTTTATGTATATGTAAATGTTCCAAAATATGAAAAAAGTTTGAAATCCAAAACTCTTCTAGTCCCAAGGAATTCAGATAAGGAATATTCAACCACTACATCTAATAAGTCATGGATACTTTAAAATGAAATTTTAAAAGTATTTAAAGAGTCCAAAAGACATCAGGAGAAAAGGGACAGGACAAAAAGTGGGGAAGGGGATGCAAACAAAAACAAACAAAATAATGAAACAAACCATTAAATTGTAAGCTTGAATCTAATTACATCATTCAACCACTAATAAATCTATATTTAATAACATTAAATGTTATTGAATCATACCACATACTCCAATTAAAGTGCCAGAATTGATTTTAAAAACCCACAAGACCCAGGGCTGTATATGAAATACACACTTTGAATAGAAAAAAAGAAGACAAATATACATAGGTCTAAATAAGTACATTTGAATTTTTTTTAACACAGTGTCCTACTCTATCTCCTAGGCTGGAGTACAGTGGTGCAATCTCTGCTCACTGTAAACTCCGCCTCCTGGGTTCGAGCAATTCTCCTGCCTCAGCCTTTTGAGTAGCCGGGAATACAGAAACCTGCCACCATGCCTAGCTAAATGTTGGGGTACTTTTAATAAAGCTGGGGTTTCACTGCATTGGATAGGCTTGTCCTAAACTTTTGACCTCAAGTGATCTACCTGCCTCAGCCTCCAAAGTGCTGGGATTGCAGGTGTGAGCCACTGTACCTGACCCTAAATGAGTACATTTAAAATGATATACTATGCAAACAGTCAGCAATGGAAGTTTGAAGAAGCTATATTAATACCAAATAAAATATGCTTAAGTCAAAACATTATTTCCAAAGATAAAGAGCGATACTTCATGATTACAGAAGAGTCATTTCATCAAAAAAATTGATTAAAAATAATTTGTGCATCAATTTGCACAAAACAAAATTGAACTAAAGGAATAAACAAACAACCACAATTTTGATTGGTGATTTTAATACCCATCTCCCAAGCAATTGATAGATAAACTAGACAAAATCTTAGTCAAGATGCAGATGACCTGAACAACACTCTCCACCATCTTAAACAAACCAATGGAAGACGACACCCAATAACCACAGAATACTGTATGTTTCAAGTACATGTAGTGTTCACTAGGATAGGTCACATGCTAGGTCGTAAAACAAGACTGAATAGATTAAATCAAATTGAATTAATGCAGTGTATGTTACCTGACCACAATAGGATTAAAACAGAAATTAACAATAAGAGAACTAGGAAAGCTCCAAGTACTTGGAGATTAAATATAATAAAAAGCCCAAGAAGAAATCAAAAGGTAGAATATAAAATATTTTATTCTAAGGGATAATCAAAATACAACATGCCAACACTTATGAATTACAGCTATGGGAGTTCCCAGAGGGAAGTATAGCCATATATGCTTATACTGCAATAGAAGAAAAAGAGAAAGGTCTAAAATCAATGACGTAAATGTTCACCTAAAGAAGATTGAAAACACACACACACAGAGCAAAGAAAACTCCAACGAAGTAGTAAGAAGGAAACAATAAAGGTAAAAGTGCAGAGATAAACCAAATTGAAGACAGACAATATAATAGAGAAAACTAACAAATCAAAGAAGCTGGTTTTTTTAAAATATCAACATTAATAAACCTTAAGCTACTCTGATCATGAAAAAAAGAGAGGAAACACAAATGGTCAGTATCAATATCAGAAGTGAAAGCGAAGTGAAACTATCACTACAGATCCTGCAGACGTGAAAAGGATAATAAGAGACTATCATAAACAACGTCATGGTGACAAATTCTGCAACTTAGATGAAATGAACAAAGTATCTGAAAAATACAACAAAAACTAACACGAATTTTGCAGAAAATGTGTCTGGGAAAATTAAAAGATACATTAAACAAAAGAATATGCAAGCCACAGCCTGACAGAAAATGGTCATAAATCTATTTTCAGTAAAGAGCCTGATTTCCAGAATATAGAAAGCAGTTTTATAACCTGAAAATAAGTCTGGGCACAGTGGCTCACACCTGTAGTGCCAGTACTTTGGGAGGCCGAGGAGGATGAATGGCTTAAGGCCAGGAGTTTGAGACTAGTCTGGGCAACATGGTGAGACCCTGATACCTAGTATAAGTACAAAAAATTAGCCTTGTATGTTGGCTAATATCAATACAAAAAGTTAGCCTGGTATCAGCTAATTGGGAGACTGAGGTGGGAGGATCGCTTGAGCCCAGGAAGCAGAGGCTGTAGTGAGCCAAGATTGCACCATTGCCTTCCAGCCTGGATGACAGAACAACTAAAAGAAATAAATATAACAATTACTGTTTAGAAGGGGAAAAAATTTGAGGAGCCACTTTGCAAAGATAATATACAAGTGGGACAAAATGGTTAACATCAAGGAAATGCAGATTAAAACCACAGTGAGATACTACTACACACCCCACAAAATAACTAGGTTGGGAAAGACTAAACACCAAATGTTGGCAAGAATACAGCACAACTATAACTATTGCTAATGGGACTATAAAACAGTACAACTACTTTGTCAAATTTCTGGAATTTTCTTATAGAACGAATATACATCTCATCTCTAATAAATGTCCGAGTTAGGAATCTACCCCAATTAGTGAAAATACATGTTAATAAAAATACTTATAGAAGACCACAATAGCTTTACTCATAATAATCAAAAGTTGAAAATATTTCTGGTGACCACAAATAGAGGATCAGGTAGCGAACTACGTTATTTCATAGCATGAAATACTACTCAGCAATAAAAATGAAAGAGATACTGATATGTGTAAACTGACTGATAAATATAAAAATTATTTTGTGGACTGAAGGAAGCCTTATATATAGGGTTATCACAACATGATTCAAGTTATGTGGAATTTCTAAAGTTGGCAAACTTAGTCTACAATGAAAAAAATCCAAGGGTACAGAGCTGGAGACTGAGACAAGTCATGAGGAAACTTTCTGGGATTGTATTAGTCCGTTTTTTCACTGCTGATAAAGACATACCTGATACTGGGTACTTTATTCAAAAAAGGTTTAAGGGACTCACAGTTGCACCTGGCTGGGGAGGCCTCATCATCACGGCAGAAAGTCAAAGGGACATCTTACATGGTGGCAGAGAAGAGAGAAATGAGAAACAAGCAAAAGGGCTTTCCTCTTATAGAAGCATCAGCTCTTGTGAGACTTATTCACTATCACAAGAACAGTATGGGGGAAACTGTCACCATGATTAAATTCTCTCCCACCAGGTCCCTCCCACAACACGTGGGAATTCTGGGAGCTACAATTCAAGAAGAGATTTGGGTGAGGACACAGCCAAACCATATCAGGGATTATAGTAATGTTCTTTATTTGATAGAGTTTTGGGTTACACATATGTATACTTTTGTCAAAATTCGGTAAATACATACTTAAAATTTTTGCATTTCATCATTTGTAAACTTTACACCAAAAGGAAAAAGAAAGGTACCAAATTCTAGTTAATGCACGTTGAGTTACTGATGTCTGCAATTTACTTTAAAATGCCTAAAAACTATAATGGATTACTGGATGGATAGAAAGATGGATCTATGGATGGACATGAGATAAAACAAGACTCCAAGTTGGTGAAGATACAGTTAAAGTGTTCACTGTAAAGTTTTTTCAACTTTGTTGTACGTTCATAAATGTTCATGATAAAATATCAACGAAAACAATTTTCATCCCTCCTCCTCTGTGACAGCCTCAGCCTGAGAAACCCACAGTGAAAAGGGAAAGGAGGGCAGTGTGTTTGTATATGACCACCCACCCTCACTTCTTAGCAGTGCTTTCTGGCTCTTCTAGGGTTGGATAGGGGCAGGGAGAAAGGAGAGACAGAGGAACAGATAGGGCTTTATTGAATAGTTCAGCTGTATTATGGTGTCACATTTTAGGAGCAGTCATGCAGTTTTGGGCCCTTTCTCATGCGTTCCTGAGAAATTCTCCTGGTAGGGATCTCTGACAGCAGTTCACTACCTCAGGTAATACAGTTTCTAGGAAGCCACTAAGAGCCCTCCTACCACCTGCCTCTGGGGGTCCTGGGCAGCCTCTTCCTTACCCCTGGCAGGAAGCTTTTCAGGGCAGCGTCCTCCTTAAAATCAATGGTTTTCTCTATTATGGAATTCCTATTTTGCCCATATAAAACATGCAAACACCTTTGTTTGGCTTAACTTGAAGTACGGGCCACTCCCAGCTCCAGTCTTTATCGCTTCTATCTGCCCCATTATTTCAACTTGGCCACAGCCTTTTGCTTTTGGATTGTATTTAGATGGGATAGCAGTTCCCGTGTTCTCCAGCCTTCAGGGACGTGAGCTAATCAGCTTGAATGGTTAAATAGAAGTTCCTGTTCAGGCAGCTCATTAGCTTTAAAATGAAGCAGCAGCCTTTTTTCATCCATGAGAATTGGGTGAGGAGGGAGTTCATACAACACACAACCCTTTCAAAAGTCTTCAGTGTAATTAAAAAAAATGCCCAGCGTGGTGGCTCACATCTGTAATCCCAGTACTTTGGGCAGCTCAGGTAGGCAGATCATAAGGTCAGGCTTTGGAGACTACCCTGGCAAACATGGGGAGACCCTGTCTCTACTAAAAATTCAAAAATTAGCTGAGTGTAGTGGTGGGCCCCTGTAATTGCAGCTACTCAGGAGGCTTAGGCAGGAAAATCACTTCAACCTGAGAGGCAGAAGTTGTAGTGAGCCGAGATCATGCCACTGCACTCCAGCCTCGGGAACAGAGCAAGACTCTGTCTTAAAAAAGAGAATTTTTAGTCCTGTCCTATAAAGGTAAGAGGTAGATAATAACCTATTCTGGCAAAACTGGTTCTTGCCCACACCATTTGAAAAGTCTAGAACCTGATTGTAAATGAAAGGATTCTTGACAACTACTGTTTGGCGCTTGATCTTTGACTCCAATGCCAAACGTGGAGAAGACAGCATGTTTCCACTGTTCTGAAAACAGTAGCTAGTCTGTGCTTCCCTTTGCTGTCTCGAGTATAGTAAAACATTTATGAGGTACAGAGGCTTGCAGAAAAGTATTTTAGAAGTGGAGTCAGAACTCCACTGTGGAAAGGGGGCTGAGAGAATCATGAATCCGATTCCTTCTCTTGCCAGAGGAGACTCAGATTTGTGATGTGGTTTCTCTGGGTAAACATGAGTAAGTAACAGAAGAGATCAGTAAAACTCTGGTCCACTGCTTAGAAATTAGTGTTTTATGACCTCCCCTCTGCCAGGGAAATAAGCATGAAGACAGCGCTTTTCCTCCCACTATTTTTAAAACCCAGATGAGCAGGTGTTCTATTGCTCCACGTGGTGCGCTTTTGAACTGAGAGGGACTGAGCACGGAGAAGCCAGAGTAGCACTGCCCCCACCCCGGGCCACCTGAAACTCATCATGCTGCTTTCTTTGGAGCGGCTGCCCATTTAAAAGAAGACTTAAAAGGTTTCATTTGGCTCTGTGATTCTGCTGGAAGGAGGCCTGAGTAAGGTTGAGCTGAGGTTGCAGAGGAAAGGAGCCGTTTGTCCCACAACCTGAACAAAACAGAACTATGATGAAGCAGCATTGTCCATCTGAGGTAATACCCAAGGTACATTGCCTCATGTCAAGAAAATCAAGGACGTGAATACACATGGAGTGAGGTTAAGAATGGAGGTATTACAGGCAAAAGAAGAAAAGAGAACATCTCTCTCTTCTGCAGAGAGAGAGAGGGGCTTCTGAGTGTGTTTTCTGGTGAACTGCACAAGGTTTTATAGACTTGTTGAGGAGGTGGTGTTTGATTTATATAGGGTCCAAATATGGGTTGGACCAGGTGAGAGCTTTACATAGCTCGTGAAGAAGCTGGCTATCCACCCGAATCTTCTTATGCATATAGGTTTTCTACTTGGCCAGTGCATGTTTTCTGTCCCTTACTGCACTTGTGGTTGATAAAGAAAAAGGAAGATAAAGCCGTCAGGTTGAGCATGCCTGGCACCCAAGTAGCCTCCTATTGTTACAGCTGCTGGCATTCGCCTGTGCAAGCTTCCAGCTTGCTTGTCTATATCTGCAGCTCGATTTTACAGGCCGCTCTTTGTTAGAAATGGTTTTGGGGCTGCTTTTTATTCAAAGGGAAAACTTACCAAAGAATTCCTTACTTTCAATCTCTGACTAAATAATTTCTTTAGAACTCCTGTATCAATGGGACTTCTGGATTACAGTTGAAGTAGTTTTGGCTGATCATCTACTCTGCCTCCACTTAATAGTAAATGCTTTTATTTTCTATGTTTCAAGGAGGGTCTCTTTGCTTCTTGCCCTTCTTCAGAATAGCAGTGTGGAAATTGCATTTAAGAACACCTGTTGGGCACAGTGGCTCACACCTGTAATCCTAGAAATTTAGGAGGCTAATATGGAAAAATTGCTTTAGGCCAGGAATTTGAGAGCAGTCTAGGCAACATAGCGGTACCCCATCTCTCAAAAAAAAATTACTGCGTGTGGGGATGCATACCTGCTGCCCTGTTGGCCCAACTTCTGTCAGGAGGCCATGGCAGAAAGGTCACTTGAGCTCAGGAGTTTGGGGCTGCAGTGAGCTATGGTCATGCCACTGTACTCCAGCCTGGGTGACTCCATCTCTTGAAAAACACAACAAAAACCACCAAAAGCCCACTTTCTATCTGGAATGGGAACTGGTAGAGCCTTATGACAGTGAGTGACTCAGAGGCAGAGCAAACGTTTGGCCACAGTTTTAATGGTGCAATTTGAGCCTTGTGTTTGTCCTACTGACCAAGACTGTGGCTGTCTTAGGGTCCTCCATATGGTCTGGCCTTGGAGGAGAAGAAACTGTTCTTGTTCAACACTTTCTGTTTGTGGAGCCCAAGATAAGAACTTTATGTTTGTTTCACAGATGAGAGGGTGCTAAATAGCTTGCTTAGAATCACACAAGTCAGAGGTAGGAGGGCCACGTTCTTTAACCAGTTTGTGAGTAGATGTCTTCCCAAGAACGTACAGCTGATGGCATAATGCTGACCTTAAGCCTAGGTTAATCCAATTGATGTTTAATGAAAAGCAATAGATTTCCTCCTGTAGCCCAAGAAAGAGCCACTTGACTACAGCTAATCGGTGAGAGAAATACCTCTATCAAAGGAATAGGTGATCAGAATTCATGGGCAGCAATGGGACATAGGAATGTGGAAATGAGAGGTGTGGGCTCCAGGGATGCTGGAGAAAACTCCTCCTCCAGTATTCCCTAACTCTCGAATGCTGCTGTCTTTTCAATACAAATACAAACCCACTCTGTTGTTTTGCACTGCCCCGTGCCCTGAATCTCTTGTTTGTGGACTGTATCCTCCAGTAACTTATTCAAGCAAGGATACACTAAGCAAATTGTTCTGAAATATGACTTTATTTCTTCTTACACTTACATGACTGGTGGGGCATAGAATTTTTGATTGAAAATAATTTCCCATTCAAGTTTTAAAGATACTACTCCATTATTTCCCAGCTTCTGGTAGTGCTGTTGAGAAGCCTGAAATCATTCTGATTTTTGATTCTTTGTAAATACTGTTTTTTAAAAAACTTTTCTGAAAACTTAGGAGAGCTGTTTTCCTTTGTCATATATTGCAGATTTTCAAGACAATGTTCCTTGGTGTGAGTTTGTGTTCATGTGTTTAAACCTAGGAGGTTATGTTATTCAACTTGAGAAGTTGCCTTTTTTTTTAACTTTTATTTAAGTTCAAAGGTTCAAGCACAGGTTTGTTATTTAGGTAATGTCTGTCATGAGGTTTATTGTACAGATCATTTCATTACTCCAGTATTAAGCCTAGTCCCATTTAGTTGTTTTTCCTGATCTTCTTCCTTCTCTCATTCTCCACTCTCTGAAAGGCTCTAGTGTGTGTTGTTCTTCCGCCTGTTGTATGTTCCTGTGTTCTCATCATTTAGCTCCCACTTGCAAGTGAAAATATCTGGTATTTGGATTTTGTGTTCCTGCATTAGTTTGCTAAGAATAATAGTCTCCAGCTTCATCTATGTCCCTGAAGAGAACACGATCGCATTCTTTTGTGGCTGCCTAGTGTTTTTTGTTGTATATATACCACATTTTCTTTATCCAGTCTACCATTGATGGGCATTTAGCTTGATTCCATATTGCTATTGTGAACAGTGCTGCCATGGACATATGCATGCACATGTCTCTATAACAGAAGGATTTATATTCCCTTGGGTACATACCTAGTAACCCATTACTAGGTTTGCTGAATCAAATGGTATTTCACCCTTTAGGTCTTTGAGGAATCATGACACTTTTTCACAATGGCAGAACTAATTTGCATTCCCGAATACAGTGTGTAAGTGTTGTTTTTCTCTCTAACCTTGCCAGTATGTGTTTTTTTTTTTTTTACTTTAATAATTGCCATTATGACTGGTGTGAGATGGTATCTTCTTATAATTTTCATTTGCATTTCTCTAATAATCAGTGACGTTGAGCTTTTTTAATATGATTGCTTGTTGCATATATGTCTTGTTTTAAAGTGTCTGTTTATGTTCTTTGCCCACCTTTTTATGGGTTGTTTGTTTTCCTCTTGTAAATTTAATTTCCCTACCGATGTTTGATATTAGATTTTTGTGGAATGCATAGTTTACAAACATTTTCTCACATTCTGTAGGTTGTCAGTTTTCTCTGTTGATAGTTTATTTTGCTGTGTGAAAGTTTCTCATTTTAATTTGACCCGTTTTCAATTTTGCTTTTGTTACCTTTTCTTTTGGCATGTTCATGATGAAATCTTTGCCTGTGCTTATGTTTTGAATGGCATTGTCTCGTGTCTTGCAGAGCTTTTATAGTTTTTGGTTTTACATATCAGTGTTTAATCTATCATGAGCAAATTTTTGTATGTAATGTAAAGAAGGGGTCTAGTTTTAGTCTTTTGCATATGGCTATCCAGTTATCCTGGCATCGTTTATTGAATAGGGAGAATCTTTTCCCCCTTGCTTGTTTTTGTTAAGTTTGCCAAAGATCAGATAGTTGTAGAAGCTTGGTTTTGTTTCTGGATTCTCTATTCTGTTCCATTAGTCTATGTGTTTGTGTTTGTACCAGTACTATGCCGTTGTTTCCTGTAGCCCTGTAATGCAGTTTGAAGTCTGGTAGCATGTCGCTTCCAGCTTTGCTCTTCTTGCTTAGGATTGCCTTGGCTGTTTTTGGTTCCACATAAATTTTTCAAAAGCTGGTTTTCTGAAAAAAATAATAAAACTCAACCTACTTCTTAACATTTTTCAAGAACCCAAACGAAATCATGACTGCTCTTGGAGATGGCACTCTGTATGTTTCAATTTACTACCCAGTAACTGGTCTATTAAAATCATACTGGTTAAAAAATAATAAACTTGAAGCTAGACCAATGAAGGAGAAAGGGAAGAGATTCAAATAACCACCATCAAAAACAATAAGGGCAATATTACCACTGATCCCACAGAAATACAAACCACCCTCAGAGAATATTATGTACAACTGTAGGCACATTTTTTCTTTTAATTTTGAGATGAAGTTTTGTACTTGTTGCTCAGGCTGGAGGGCAATGGTGAGATCTCGGCTTAGTGCAACCTCTGCCTCCTGAGTTCAAGCTATTCTCCTGCCTCAGCTTCCTGAGTAGCTGGGATGACATGCATGTGCTACCATGTCTGGTTAATTGTGTATTTTTAGTAGACATGGGGTTTCTCCATGTTGATCCAGCTGGTCTTGAACTCCCAATCTCAGGTGATCAACCCACCTTGACCTCCCAAAGTTCTGGGATTGCAGATGTGAACCACTGAACCTGAAAAAATTGAGAAATCTAGAAGAAACTGATAAATTCCTGGTCACAACCACCCTCCCTGAGATGCAAGTTTGGTTTAACATATGCAAATTGATAAATGTCATCGTCACATAAACAGAACTAAAGAAAAAAAATTACCCACATGATTATCTCAATGGATGCAAAAACAGCTTTTGACAAAATTCAACTTTCATGTGTGTTAAAAACTCTCAATAAACCAGGTATTGAAGGAACATACCTCAAAATAATAAGAGCCACATGTGACAAAACCACAGCCAGCATCATACTGAATGGACAAAAGCTGAAGGCATTCCCCTTAAAAATTGGCACAAGATAAAGATGCCCTCTCTCCCCACTCCCATTCAGCATAGCTTTGAGGGTGTTCTTTGCTCTTGGATTTCTAATTCTTTTAATTGTGATGTTGGGTAGTTAACTTGAGATCTCAATTTTGTTTTTGAGATGGAGTGTTGTTCTCTCAACCAGACTGGAGTGCAGTGGTGTGATATGGGCTCACTGCAACATTTATCTCCTGGGTTCAAGCAGTTCTCCTGCCTCAGCCTCCTGAGTACCTGGGATTACAGGTATGTGCCACAACACCAGCTAATTTTTGTATTTTTAGTAGAATGGGGTTTCACCATGTTGGTCAGGCTGGTCTCAAACTCCTGACCTTGTAATCTGCCCGCCTTGGCCTCCAAAAGTGCTGAGATTACAAGAGTGAGTCACCGCAGCTGTCCCGCGTTCTCACTTCTTGATGTGAGCATTTAGTACTATAAATTTCTCTCCACACTACTTGACTAGCTGCATCCCAAAAACTCTGGTAAGTTGTACCTTTGTTCTCATTACTTTCAAAGAACTTCTTAAACTTCTTGATTTCTGACTTAATGTCATTATTTACCCAGGAGTCATTCAGGAGCAAGTTACTCAGTTTCCATGTAAGTGTATGGTTTTGAATGAATTTCTTAGTCCTGATTTCAAATGTGATTGCATTTGCTTTGTGACCTAAGGTATCTTCTATACTTATGAATGATCTATGTGTTGAGTTCAAAAAATGTGTATTCTGCAGTCATTGGATGAAATGTTCCTTGAATATCAGTTCCATTTGGTCTGTAGTAAAGATTAAATTTCATGTTGATTGGTTGGTTTTCTGTCTGGAAGATCTGTCCAGTGCTGAAAGTTGGGTGTTGTAGTCTCCAGCAATTACCGTGTTAGGGTTTATCTCTCTCTTTCTTATTTGCTGCGTGTGTCTGTTCTTTTTTTTTCTCTCTCTGTCTGTCTCTATTTCTATCTTTGGAATTCTGATCATTTTAGTGTTGAACCTGTTCAAATTTTCTTCCGGATTTCAACTTTTTTCTTATCGCTATTTCTGGAAGACATAAGGTTCATCTACTCAACTTTGTTGTCTTACTATTCTAACAAGAATTTTTCACAAGTTCTGCTGTCATATTTTTAATTTCTAAGCGTTTACTTTTTCTTTAAATTTGGTTCTTGTTTCATGAAAATGGTAACACTTTTATCTCTTCGAGAACATTCATATGGGTTTCAGAAGGTCTTATCTCCTAGCACAGTCCTCATTCAGGCTTCATTTATGTGTCTTCTTGCTCTGGTCTCAGCCATTCATGTTAGAAGCTTTGCTCAGATGCCTGGTGACGCGTAGCGGTCTGTCTGTTAGAAAAAAATGGAGCACTGAAAAGCTAAAAGCTGATGGAAGTTCTGTGATTGTAACATTTTGTGGGCGGTGGTCTTGCTGGGTCAGACCTTTTCTTCTTGAGCAAGAGAGATTCTCTCTAGAGAAAAATCATCTTAACTTCTGACCAAGTGTATCTGCCACCCTCATTGGAACTCAGTGGTAGGAAAACCTGGAGGATCTCAGTGTTCAGTGTGTGCATTTAAGCACTTGTGTCTAGAGAGCTCCTGCCTAGAGACACCAAATTTTACTGTATAGAGAGGAAACCTCCACCCTGCCACCACCGTGGGATGCAGTCAACGATTCTAGGGAGAGGATCTGGAATCTACTTACTACTGAAACATAAATTCCCTAGGTAAATTTAGCTGCCAACTCTTGAACCCTTGGGGATCCTGGTTGCCTTCCTGCCACTGGCTTGGGATTTAGCATCTCTGGGTCTACTGTCAGGTGTCACTGACAGCTTCTGCTTGCCAGTTTTCTATATGCTGAAGGGATTGTCTTTATTTTCTTTTTATCTTTGTTGGTTTATTTATTTTTAATCATCCCGTGTTAATGTGGTTTAATGATGGAGTGAAGGCATATGCAGGTATTCAACCAAACATCTTAGCTGAAGTCTGTGTATTTCTCTTGTAGTAAAATCTTGGTCTTTCTATGTTTCAGTTAATCAAATTTTTATATATGCATTCTGATTTGGGGATGATGTGAGGGAAGAGAGAGAGAAAGGAAGAGAGACTCAGACGGTACAGAGACAGGGTGAGAGAGAGAGGCTACTGTGACAAATCTGTGGGTCTGTGTATTTGGAAGTCAATAGGAATTTAACCCTGTTTTCTGTCTAAAAAGCAGGAGTGTCCAGACAATGGATCTTGAACTAGGCTAAGAATCTTTGAGGCAATGGCGCAGATCCAGTTGTGTTCAATTTTTAGTCCTTAGGCTGAAAGGGAAAATAACGTAAAACACATTTTTAAAAATTTCTGGCTGGGCGCGGTGGCTCAAGCCTGTAATCCCAGCACTTTGGGAGGCCGAGGTGGGTGGATCACAAGATCAAGAGATCGAGACCATCCTGGTCAACATTGTGAAACCCTGTCTCTGCTAAAAATACAAAAAATTAGCTGGGCATGGTGGTGCGT
This sequence comes from Callithrix jacchus, assembly GCF_049354715.1. Classification (NCBI taxonomy): domain Eukaryota; kingdom Metazoa; phylum Chordata; class Mammalia; order Primates; family Cebidae; genus Callithrix; species Callithrix jacchus. The sequence continues at coordinate 2,185,230 of NC_133511.1, read as the reverse complement.
GCCTGTAATCCCAGCTACTCGGGAGGCTGAGGAAGGAGAATTACCTGAACCCAAAAGGCGGAGGCTGCGGTGAGCTGAGATTGTGCCATTGCACTCCAGCTTGGGCAACAAGAGCGAACCTTCATTTCTAAAAAAAAAAAAAAATTTCTGAAAGTGGTGTTTTCTGATTTCCCCTCAGATAATTAGATATAGAAGGTAGCCATACATTTTTGGCTTACTCAGCATTCGTTGCTCCATTCAGCGAATTCATCTTTATATTCATGTTCTTTCTCTCCAGCTTAATATCCAAAATTTAAAAGTGAGGAATGCAGAATAATTGAACTAAAAGAAACAGATCAACCACAACCTGCCTCTTCTTCCTCTCACCCAAAGAAAACCATTGTTAACATTTTGCTATATTCTCTTTATGTACTTTTCTCAGGTACTTTTATTCGAATATATTTTTGATCATAAAATTGTCTTAGACAATAAGTTGTCAGAGAAGAACACCCACTCTTTTTACACTCCAGGCTTCCAGCTTGAAGGTGACTGACTTGGGAATCCTGTATTTTAACAAGATATGATGTTGATATGGAATCTTTTATTGGACTGTTCTGAGGTGTTCTCTTTTTAGCATACTCTCCTTCATCCCCTTCTTCCCTGCTATACACACACATACACATTCACACATACACGCATTCTTTCTTTCTCTCTCACATGCACATTCTCATATGCAAATACAAGCATGCTCATACACGTGCACACACACAGGCACGTTCATGCACACACTCACACTCATGTGAACCAACATGCACATACACACTCTCCTTCATCTCTTTCCTCCCTGCTACACACACATACTCTAACACTCATATGCACATGTGCACACACACATATGTACAACATGCAATGTGTCAGAAGGCCATGTAGAACATGATTGTTACTCTCCAAAAGGAAGGACACCCACACTTTTGCAATGGAAAAAAACAGCTCTGTTTTTGTAAAAAAAAAAAAAAAAAAAGAATTTTCTATTAGGCCTAGAAAGAAACTTAAAAAGTGTTTCTTCTTTTATCTGATCGGAACTTGTGTATGTGCACACACCCGTGTGACAGAAAGAGCCAGGGAGAGAGGGAGGGAGAGGAGGTGAAGGCAAGAAGAAAGAGAGCGATTAAAAAGCAAGTGCACTGTGGCAAGCTCGTCTGGACTAAGTGAGAAGCAGGCGGTTGTGGTGATGAGATAGGAGCTCGGAATGCTTCCTGGTACCAAGACTGTCATAAGTGGAATTGGGGTCTGAAAAAGTGACAGCAAAATTCAGCGTTCCTTTGACAACCACTCAGAAAATAGAATGTGAGGAAGCAGGAGGAAGGGAAGGTGTGGGGCCAGCCATGAGAATGCACCCCGCTGCTCCACGGATGCTTAGAAATGCTGGCATTTATAGGGCCCAGGTGAGGGGAAGTCTGGACTGGTGGCAGTAGTGCTGCCAAGCCATGTAGCCTGCTCTCTCAAGGGTGAATGTTCTTGCATAAGTAGTGGGGAAGATTATTCCCTAGTTTATATAGGCCCCATTTGTCCTAGACACAGATTTTAATGTTCTCAGGTGATCGCTTGCTTGATTGTCTGTGTAAAAGATCAGCAATCCTTTTTTTTTTCTGGAAAGGTCTAGGCAGTAAATATTTTAGGCTTGGCAGCCCATATGGTCTCTGTCACAGCTACTCATCTCTGTGGTTGTGGTGTGAAAGCAGCCATAGAAATGGGTAATAAAGGAGTGGGGCTGAGTTCCAAAGTACTTTTATGAGAACTGAAAATTGCATTTTATATAATTGTTGACATGTCCCAAGATATTGTTACTTTTTTGAATTCTTTCACATTCGTGGCTCATGAGCTGTCTGACAAGAGACGACAGGCAGGAATTGGTGGATGGGCCATGGTTGCCCGAACCCTGTGTCCAAATCATGGCATTGTACAAGCAGGAGGGATCTCTGACCCTCTCTTTTTTTCCTCTTTCCTTCTTTTCAGTTTCTCATTGTGCTGATTTGGAAACCAGAAATCGAAAGCTCTGGGAAGTGAACTCTTTCTGACTTAACCTGTTAGTGGCAGTGTTAGGATAAAATTTCAGGTCTCAAGGAGCACTTCTTAGAGCCCAGATCAGACTGAATGCTGCTTTTGTGATTGCAGAAGGCATACCATCCTCTGGTACACTAGCTCCTTAGCGTCACCCTGAATCTGAAACTTAGTTCTTCATAATGTCTTTTGTTCTATGATTCCTCAGTGCATCATTTGCTAATTTGCGCCAGTTATTCTGTTTAACACAACTGAGATATAGACATAAGCAATGTTCCTACCCTTTAGGAACTCACTTCTTCAGGGCCTGGTTTTGATAATCCAGACAAAGCTACTTAAATGTAGTTTTATCCTTAAAAGCAAAATCGGCTGCACTTATGTAAGTTACAATAATCATTAGAATTTAGGAAAAATCCATTCTTAAAACAAGAAGGCAAAGAGAATAAAAAATAAACATCCAAGTCACCCTCTTACTGTGCGTTGGTTTTAAAACAACAAGACTATTATTTTAAGTGAACACAAGGAAAATTTTGCTACCAAGCGAGTACAATTTCTAACAGGTGATACATCGACTCCTGTAATTCCAGACATTTCCAAAAGTGCCCTTACTACCTACATTACTTCCTTCTGTAAAGCTCTACTGATTAAGACTTTATCTTTTGTGGTTGGATTTTTGCTTTTGGAATTACAACCTGCTTTTCAAGTCACATTTTGTAAATTAGTTGAGGTATCTTGCTGAGTGATAAAGTCTGAGTCAAAAACTTCCTGAAAAGTGCCTCGTGAACTCGTGAGGCATCATGGCAAAGATCCCAATTGTTGGACTGAGGCAGAGAGGTAGAAAGAAGAACACAGACTTTAAGGTCTGACAGATGTAAGTATAGGTCCCACCTTCACCACGTATTAGATGTGTAATGTTAAATGAGCTACTATACCTCTTTGAGCCTCAGCTTTCCTCTCTGTAAAAAGAAGATGTTAAACCTTCCCTTGCACTATTGTTGTAGGGATTAGAGATGATGTCAATAAAAATGTTTCCAGCATGCTCGGTATTCAACGTACCTTGGATAGACTTATTTGGCCAGTTCACTGCAAAGGGTAATATACACGAGTAAGATTTTTTCTTTTCTTCAAAATAGACTTTTTGGGATTAAACTCTAAAAAAGTGTTAAATAAATGAATCAAGATCTTTTTCATTTCTGTTGTTGAAGTATTTGCCTTCTTACGTTTGGTAATGTTAGGATTTTCCACAGAAGAAGTTGACACTTTCCTTCTTAATCATACTGGCAATACCATGTTTCAACACTAGTGACTATTTTCTTTTCGAAAAGTGTCATTTGTCTAGCTTCCCTTGAAAGATCAGCTAAGTGTCACATTATCCCTGCTTCTGCTAATCTTTCAAAATGCTCACCACCATAGTCATAACATTTTCTTCATGCTCAAGTTTATTTAAAAAATGTTCTAAAGACAGTGTTGCTGAATTTTTATTTGTTTAATAAAAATTAGGCTTTTAAATATAAAAATATAGATTTATTATAAAGCCTCTAGAAAGCAAAGAAAAATAGATTTGAAAAATACCTTGTTTAATAACATAAAGCTAGGCAGAGTTAAATCACTGTTTCCATTTTGGTACATTTTATTTTAATCTTTTCACTATTTTAATGTCCTTCTTTATATCCATAATGGTGATAACATGATGTATATATCAACATGTATATATTATATAAATATATAAAATACATAAATATATCTTTTAAAAATGGTATCTGTAGGCCGGGCGCGGTGGCTCAAGCCTGTAATCCCAGCACTTTGAAAGGCCGCGGCGGGTGGATCACGAGGTCAAGAGATCGAGACCATCCTGGTCAACATGGTGAAACCCCGTCTCTACTAAAAATACTAAAAATTATCTGGGCTTGGTGGCGCGTGCCTGTAATCCCAGCTACTCAGGAGGCTGAGGCAGGAGAATTGCCTGAACCCAGGAGGCGGAGGTTGCGGTGAGCCAAGATCGCGCCATTGCACTCCAGCCTAGGAAACAAGAGCGAAACTCCGTCTCAAAAAATAAATAAATAAATAAATAATAAAAATGGTATCTGTTTATTTATTATATATAAATATGTATCTAATGACTATATATCTACATATCTACTTCTATATTTATATATCTCTATGATAGAAGTTGGAAAATACTGAAAACTGTAAAGGAGTTTGGAGAAACAACCTATAATCTCATTATACAGACATAATTTTCTTCCCTTTTGCTTCTCCACATTTTGGCTTAGATCAAATTTAGAAATGATTTTCTTAACGTTTTTGGTATTGTGTTTTTAGAGTATCAAGATGTTGCTGCATATTCTGATTTTTATGTATAGTTGTGACAGGAACACCCACAAAAATAATTGTTCTAGAAAAGAATTTGTTAACAAATATTTTCTTCCAGGAAGTGGTGTATTAGCGTTTTAAAAGAAACATTTCTGGACGTCAAAGTAGACATTGGGCTTATATCAACAGCTCAATCTTTTTTCAAATACGCTTTATTTTTAGGGCAGTGTAAAGTGAATAGTGAGGCATAGTGGAAAGTACAGAGAGTTCCTACATTCCCACCTCCCCAAATGCACAGCCTCCTCCACTATCAGCCTTCCTCACTAGAGAGGTACATTTGTTACAATGGATGAACCAACATTGACTTATCACTGTCACCCATAGTTTATAATTGACATTAGGGACCATTCTTGCTGTCGTATATTCAGTGAGTTTTGACAAGGGTGTAATGGCATGTGTCTACCATTATAGTAACACACAGAGTAGTTTCATTGCCCTAAACATCCTCTATGCTCTGCCCATTTATCCTTTCCCACTTTTCAACCCCCAGCAATCACTGAACGTTTTGATGTCTCTATAGTTTTGCCTTTTCCAGAATGTCATATAGTTGGATTCATATAGTAAGTGGTCATTTGAGATTGGTTTCTTTCACTTAGTAGTATGTATTTGAGTTTCCTCTATGTCTTTTAATGGCTTTATAGCTCACGTGCTTTTTTTCTGCAACAAAAGCCACATTCAAAGATTATTGCTTTCATTGCTGAATAATATTCCACTGTGTCGATGTAGAGGTTTGTTTATCCAGGCACTTACGAGTCTATAGTAACCAGTGTGGAGCCTGGGGAAGCCATAAATGGCCTGGTTGTGGCGAAGGCCTGGAGCCTATGTCGATAGGAGCCATGGAGGTTGGAGGCATTAGATCTTAGAGCCATAGGGGAAGGCCTGGAGCTTGGGTTGACAGGGTCTGTCCCATAGCCTGTGGCTATAGAAACCTGCCTGGTGTTGAGTTCACTGAATTGTGCCTGGCATTGGAGTTGATGTTGAAGTCAGGTGTTACATTTGCTCTCCTCTCTGCACATACATAGTATCTCTTTCCATGCTGCACTACCCAGGTTTAGGGGCGGGGTAATGCAGATAATATAAAACTCTCTTTTATACTCTATTTTATGCCGTTTTTCTTACTTTTCTACTCCACAAACGTGCTATAACCTCTCACCTGGATTCCTTGTCTCTTTTGAAGACACTTTGATGCACGGATGGCTGTTCAAATTGATGTTTCTGTGAAGGAATAAGTGCTGAAAAGTTCTGTTTTGCCATTTTGTCCATGGCATTCTTCTCTGTTAACTGAAAAAATATTTTTACTGAATAACATATTGTTAACAATTGTCAGACCCTTGGTTTAGCTCTGGAAGTTTCTCCTTTAGAGCAAGTTCCTTTCATAGTTCTCTATAGAAAGACTATAGTTGTAAAATGTTGGTAGAGATGATATTTTGTGTGTAGAATTAAGGACCGATTACACATAAATGTTTAGCGGACAGTAAACATTTGTGAGTAATCTGTTCTTACACACAAAAAGAAGGTCTATAGCTTTAGGAAAGGGAAAATTATCAAGGTTATTCAGACAATATAAAATGAGTTGAGAAAATTGAAGGGAATGTTTATACTTGAATGAGACCTCATGGAGAAAGACAAAATAAGGAAGCCATGGGAGAATATTTGCATTCTCGGAACCACAAAAGTGAGGAAAGCCAAGAGCACAGCTGGAGTTGCACCAGATCAAGTAGACATTCCATCAGAGCCTGAACTGAGAATGCACCATTCCTAGTCACCTTGATAACAGCCCCATTTTCTGTTAATAATACTCTATGAGAAAAATCTTGCAAAAATAGTCAGAAAAGGCAGAGTCACATGCGGTTCAGTGTGTTCCACCTTGGCAGACGGTCTTAGGAGGAGTTTTGGAAGGATCGTGCTGCAGGCAATGGATGAGATAATGATGAGAACTTTTCCAGCTCTGTATAAAAAGGCAAGCAAAATATATGCTTGTGAATTTTTGGCTGCTTTTTTATGCTGTATTTTCAGATCAATTTTATCCCAGTTAATGTGAATATAAACTCTAATTGTTATGGCTATCTCTCGTGGGGTGTCTATTATTTTGTCAGAAATTGTATCAGGAACTTTATATCAATCACTAAATTACACATTTCCAAGCTGCATATGAATTAGGTATTACTATGATCATTTTACAGATGAAGAAGATGAGACTCAGAGCAATACATAAGTTGCCCAAGGTCAGAGAGCAAGTAAGTACCAGAAATAAAAGCCAGATAAATCTCATTCCCATATCCTTGCTCTTTCAATGATGTTTCAGAGTTGATTACAAAAAGAATTGTTCTGTGTGCTCAGGATAATTTACTACCTACTAAATTTAACCATACGGCAGTCTTATAAACAGGGTAGAGTATGCAGTTAAGATAAAATTTGAGAGGAAAAAATTAAATTAAAATAGTACATAACCAATGATCAGAATATTCTCTCAGTATTTTAGAAATTTATGTAAGAATAAACTAGATACTGATAAAAAAGTCACATTCTTTATGCACAAATCTTGTAAGTAGCTACTGTTAAAGAGAGGATACTATTTACCTAGAAGAAAGTGGGGTTGTCAACCACTATATAACCATTCGTGGGGTGAATGTCTTTTTTATTTTAGGCCTCTGGCTGATGGATCCAAGAGGTAGATGCGTGATGTCAAAATATTCTCTTTTATAGGTAATTACAATTTACAATGGAAGATAAAGAGGCCACAAGGTAGTAGAGTTGAGTTATATTAACAGAAAACCTTGTTAGAGAAAAGAACCACCTCTCACTATCATGTTCAATGGCAAAGATTAATAGAAGGTACAGCAAAATGGACACACATGCGAGTATACCCACATTGATATTGGAAGTAACTTTTTTCTTATATACTATAAATCATATCCCAGAATATACTCATAATGTGTACACTTATTGGGATATTACAATCAACGTACAAAATATGTACCATATGTACATTGACTGTGATGTACATATGTGTACACAATACAGATGTACAAAAAATGTACATAATCTGTACAATATGTACATTTATATGTACATAATGTGTACACAGTAGGTATGTACATAATGTGTACAATATGTAAATATATTGTAATATTACAATGATTTCATATAATCACAACAGCATATATAATCACAATACACATATAATACATAATATCAATATAAATGTACATATTGCACACATTATATACATTTACATTTATTGTGATATGATATGTACACATGTACATCATGCACACGTGCAGATTTGCGGTATATACACGTGTACCTAAGTGTGCACAGTATGTACATATGTACACTACACATATGTTCATATAATGTAGATATGTACCTTCTGTACAGGAGTATACAGTATGTACAATATATACACGTATATACTAGGTACACATATAGGTGTATACCCACTTTGGTAACCGGAGAGATTTCTATCTAATATACTAAATATAAAATCCCAGAATGTAGTCATAGTGTGTACATTTATTGTCGTATTGTGATAAATGTATTAAATAAGCACAATCTGTACATGTACTCTGCTGTACATAGGTGTACACAATGCACATGTACAAAAATGTACATAATCTGTAAAATATGTACCTATATATTTCTATAATGTGTACACAATGCATAGGTACATAATGTGTACACTATGCTCATTCCTTAAAATATCAGTGATAAAATATATATAATCACAGTAAGATATATAATCACACTAATACATATATGTCGTGTAATATCACCAAAAAGTACGTATTGTACACATTAGGTATGTATTAGGTACATATGTATAGTGCACATATTATGAAAATATTTATGTATCATGATAACACCGTATGTACATGTATACAAGCATGTGCCTACTATTTAAACAATGTACACATGCAGAAATAGGTGCAAACTACATACCTATGCACAGCAGGCTATTACTAAAGTTCTGCTCGTAGCAGCCTCAATGCCCACCCTGGCTGCTTAAAGACCCCCGGCTAGGGGGCTGTACCCACAGCTGCTAGGGCCCGACTATTTTGAAAATGTGGTGTAATATGATACTGGCAACCATATCACACAGAAATGATAATGTTATTGTGGTTCTTTACATATTGGGCAATAGTTCTAGTTACACATTTGACATATTGACAAAAATGTCATCCTCACCCCATTGACATTAGAATTGAAAGCATAGGAGGTTTTCACCCCTTGCAATGTTTAATTCAATATAATTGTTTTCTTGTTTACATTAGTGACCATATCAGAGCACGGTGTACATCTCTTGCAGTATTCAGAATATTTTTCTACGGGCAGCAACATTTTTCTCTCCTTATCTGGATATTAGGAAGAATATCACAGGACCGGCTTACAGCGCCAGTCACATCGTGAGCAATGTCATCTGTAATCCCCTAGTTATTAAGAACAATGTAACGGGGGTCTCGTGTGCTTTTGGAGATATTTGGAGTAATATCCTTTTAGTTTCTGGATATTAGAAACAATACTACAGTGGTGGTGTACACTTCCTGTGATATTAAGAGTATACTCATCCTCTGTCCCTGGGATATTAGGAACTACATCGCAGAAGCGTTGCACTTTGCCTATAATATTGGAACAATCACAGAGTGTACACCTTCTTTCATTGTGAGAGAAATACCTACTTAGGATATGATGGATAATATCACAAAATGGACACACATGGGTATATACCCACTGTGATATTGGAAGTCATTTTTATCTAATATACTAAATGTCATAACCCAGAAAAAACTCATAATGTGTACACTTATTGGGATATTACACTCAATGTACAGAATATGTAACATGTACATTGACTGTGATGTACATACATGTACACAATACAGATGTAAAATAAATGTACATAAACTATCATTTGTACGAATATATGTACAAAATGTGCACACAATAGGTATGCACATAATGTGTACAATATGTACATTTATTGTAATATCACAATGTTATATAATCACAACTGCATATAAAATCACAATACACATGTAATATGTAATATCAATATAAATGTACATATTGCAAACAAGATGTACATTTACATTTATTGTGATATGATATGTGAACATGTACATCATGTACCCATTATGTACAGATGCACAATATATGCAAGTGTACATATGTGGGTACAGTATGTGCATATGTACACTACACATGTGTACATATAATGTAGATATGTACCTTCTGTACCCGAGTACATTCTATGCACAATATGTACACATATAAACTATGTACACACCTGGGTGTACAACCACTTTGGTAACCGGAGAAATTTCTATCTAATATACAAAATATAATAATTCAGAATGTAGTAATAGTGTGTACATTTATTGGCATATTGCAATAAATGTATAAAATAGGTACAATCTGTACATTTACCCTGCTGTACATATGTGTACACAATGCACATGAACAAAAAATGTACATACTCTGTAAAATATGTACCTACATATTTCTATAATGTGTAAACAATGTATAGGTACATAATGTGTACACTATGCACATTCCTTAAAATATCAGTGATAAAATATATATAATCAAAATAACACATATAATCACAGTAATATATATATATCATGTAATATCACAAAAAAGTACATATTGTTCACAGTAGGTACGCATTAGGTCTATATGTATTGTGCACATATGTACATATATATTTATCATAACACCATGTGTACACTTATACAAATATGTGTTCATTATTAAAACTATGTACCTGTGCAGAACAGGCTATTACCACAGCCCCCCTCGTAGCAGCCCCAAGGCCCACCCTGGCTGCTCAAAGACCCCCTGGCTAGGGAGCTGTAACCACATTCCCCGCCAGAGGGCCCGTAACAGCTCCCAGGCTGACGCTGGCTGCTTAGGGACCGCCTGGCTAGGGCGCTGTGCCCGGCTATTTTGAAAATGTGGTGTAATATGATGCTGGCGACCATATCATATGGAAATGATGTTATCCTGGTTTCTTATATACTAGGCAATAGTTCTAGTTACACCTCTGCCATATTGGCAGAAATGTCATCCTGACACCCCTGGACATTAGAATTGAAATCATAAGGGGGTTTCACCCCTTGCAATGTTAAATTCAATATAATTGTTTTCTTGTTTACATTAGTGACCATATCAGAGCACAGTGTACTCCTCTTGCCGTATTCAGAGGATTTGCCTATGGGCAGCAACATTATTCTCTCGTTCTCTGGATATTAGGAACAATATCACAGGACCGGCGGACAGCCCCAGTCATATCGTGAGTAATGTCATCTGTAATCCCTTAGTTATTAGAAAAAATATCACGGGGGTCTTGTGTGCTTTATCAGATACTTGGAGTAATATCTTTTCCGTTTTTGGATATTAGACACGATACTACAGTGGTGGTGTACACTTCCTGCGATATTCAGGGTATAATAATCTTTTGTCCCCAGGATATTAGGTAGTACATTAAAGAAGCCTTGTACTTTGCCTGTGATATTGGAACAATCACAGAGTGAACACTTGCTTTCAAAATGAGAGTAATACCTACTTAAAATATGATGGATACTATCAAAAAATGGACACACATGGGTGTATACCCACTTTGATATAGAAAGAAATTTTTATCTAATATACTAAAAATCATATATCACAATATACTCATAATGTGTACACTTATTGAGATGTTACAATCAATGTGCAGAATACATACCATATGTACATAGAGTGTTATGTACATATGTGTACACAATACAGATGTACCAAAAACGTACATAATCTGTACAATATGTGCAATTACAGGTACATAATGTGTACACAATAGGTATGTACGAAATGTGTGCAATATGTACATTTATTGTAATATTACAATGATATCATATTACAACAGCATATAAAATCACAATACACAAGTAATACATAATGTAAATGTACATATTGCACACATCGTGTACATTTACATTTATTGTGGTATCACGGTGTGTACACATGCACATCATGTACCCATTATGTACACATGTACAAAATATGCACATGTACATATGTGTGAACAGTATGTGCATGTGCACACTATGTACACATAAATACATATAATGTTGACATGTACATTTTGTACATGAGTACCTAATATGCACAATATGTACACGTATAAACTATGTACACACCTGGGTGTACACCTACTTTGGTCAATGGAGTAGTTTCTAATATGGTAAAAATTATATTTTAGAATGTACTCATAATGTGTACATTTATTGGCATATCACAAGAAATGTATAAAATAGGTACAGTCTTTACATTTACTCTGCTGTGCATAGGTGTACACAATACACATGTAGAAAAAGTGTACATAATCTGTAAAATATGTACCTATATATTTCTATATTGTGTACACAATACATAGGTATATAATGTGTACACTATGCACATTCCTTAAAATATTAGTGATAAAATATATTTAATCACAATAAGATATATAATCACAGTAATATATATTGTCTAATATTACAAGAAAGTACATATTGTACACATTAGGTATGCATTAGGTACATATGTATTTTGCACATATTATGTAAATATAAATTTATCGTGATAACTCCATATGTATGCATGTACATATATATGCCCGATATTAAAACTATTTACACATGTAGTAATAGGTGCAAACTATGTACCGATGCACAGCACGCTATTACCAAAGCCCCCCTTATAGCAGCCCCCAGGCCCAGCCTGGTTGCTTAGAGACCCCCTGGCAATTGGGCTGTGCCCACAAACACTGCTCGAATGCCTGTAGCAGCCCCCATGCCCACCCTGGCTGCTTAGGGACCCCCTGACTAGGTGTCTGTACCCACAGCCCATGCCAGAGTGCCCGTAGCGGCCCCCAGGCCAACCATGGCTGCTCGGGGACCCCTGGCTGGGTCGATGTGCTCACAGACCCCACCAAAAAGCCCAGAGCAGCCCCCAGGCCCACCCTGGCTGCTTAGGGGTCCCCTCGCTTGTGGGCTCTGCCCACAGCTGCTGAGGCCCAGCTATTTTGCAAATCCGGTGTAATATGATACTGGCAACCATATTATATAAAAATGATAATCTTATTCTGTTTTTTTGTATATTAGGCAATAGCTCCAGTTACACCTCTGCCATATTGACAAAAATGTCATCCTCACCCCCATTGACATTAGAATGAAAATCATAGGGGAGTTTCATTCCTTGCGATGCTTAATTCAATGTAATTTTTTTCTCGCTTACATTAGTGACCATATCAAAGCATGGTGTACACCTCTTGCCGTATTAAGAGTATTTCCCTATGGGCAGCAACATTTTCCTCTCCTTCTCTGGATATTAGGAACAATATTCCAGGACCAGGGTACAGCCCCAGTCACGTCGTGGGTAATGTCATCTGTAATTCTCTAGTTATTAGAAACAATATCACGAGGTGCTTGTGTGCTTTCTGAGATATTTGGAGTAATATCCTTTCCGTTTTTGAACATTAGAAACAATACTACAGTGGTGGTGTACACATCCTGCGATATTCAGGGTATGGTCATCCTTTGTCCTCAGGATATTATTAACTACATCACAGACGAGTTTTAGTTTGCCTTGATATTGGAGCAATCCGAGAGTGTAAACCTGCTTTCACAATGAGAGAAACACCTACTCAGGATATGATGGATAATATCACAAAATGGACACACATAAGTGTATACCCACTTTGATATTGAAAGTAATTTTTATCTAACATACTAAAAATCATATCCCAGAATATACTTATAATGTGTACTCTTACTGAAATATTACAAACAATGGACAGAATATTTACCATATGTACGTTGACTGTGATGTACATATGTGTACACCATACAGATGTACAATAAATATACATAATCTGTACAATATGTACATTTATGTGTACATAATATGTACACAATAGGTATGTCCATAATGTGTACAATATGTACGTTTGTAATATCACAATGATATCAGAACAGCATATACAATCACAATACACATGTAATACATAATATAAATGTACGTATTTCACACATTATGTACATTTCCATTTATTGTGGTATGACGATGTGTTTACATGTACAGCATGGACCCATTATGTACGGATGTACAATAAATTCAGGTGTAGATATATGTACATAGTTTGTACATATGTACGCTCTGTACCCATACATACATATAATGTAGATATTTACCTTCTGTACACAAGTACATAATATGCACAGTATGTACATGTACAAAATATGTGCACACATAAGTTTACACCCACTTTGGTAACCAGAGTAATTTCTATCTTATATTCTAAATGTAATATCACAGAACGTACTCATAATGTGTACATTTATTGGCATATCACAATAAATGTATAAAGTAAGATCTGTACATTTACTCTGTGTACCCAATACACAAGTAAATTAAATGTACATAACCTGTAAAATATGTTTCTTTCTATTTCTATAATCTGTGCACAATGCATAGGTACATAATGTGTATAATATGTACATTTGTAATGTCACAATGATATCATATTACAACAGCATATATAATCACAATAAACGTAATACATAATATAAACGTACATATTGCAAACATGTGTATTTACATTTATTGTTATATGATGTGTACACATGTACATCATGTACCCATTATGTACAGATGTACAATATATGCACGTGTACATATGTGTGCACAGTATGTACCTATGTATGCTGCGTACACCTATGTATATATAATGTAGACATGTACATTCTGTACATGAGTACATAATAAGCACAACATGTACATGTATAAACTATGTGCGCACCTGGGTGTAAACCCACTTTGGTCACTGGTATAATTCCTGTCTAATATGCTAAAAATTATATCCCAGAATGTACTCATGTGTACATTTATTGACATATCACAATAAATGTATAAAATAGGTATAGTCTGTACATTTACTCCGCTGTACATATGTGTACAAAATACACATGTAGAAAAAATGTACATCATCTGTAAAATATGTACCTATTTATTTCTATAATGTGTACACAATGCATAGGTACATAAAGTGTACTCTATGTACATTTCTAAAAATTTCAGTGGTAACATACATATTATCACAATAAGATATATAATCAATAATATGTAGATATCACATAATATCACCAAAAAGTACATATTGTCTATATTAGGTACGTATAAAGTACATATTTATTGTACACATATTATGTACATATGTTTATTGTGATATTATATGTACATGTGTACAAATATGTGCCCATTATGTAAACAATCTACACATGTAGAAATAGGTGCAAACTGTGTACCTGTGAAGAGCAGGGTATCCCCACACCTCCCGCCAAAGGGCCTATAGCAGCTTCCAGCCCCACCCTGGCTACGTAGGGACCCCCTGGTTAGGTGGCTGTGCCCATAGCCCCTGCCAGAGTGACAGTAGCAGCCGCCAGGCCCTCCCTGGATGCTGAGAGACCCTCTGGCTATGTGGCTGTTACCACAGCCACCACCAGAGGGCCCAAAGCAGCCCCCAGACAAATCACAAAGGGCCCGTAGCAGCCGCAATGCCCAACGTGGTTGCATAGGGACACCCTCGCTTGGCTGCCATGCCCACAGCTGCTGGGGCCCAGATATTTTGAAAATGTGGTGTAATATGATACTGGCAATCATATCATATGTAAATAATAATTTTATCCTTTTTTATTATATAGTAGGCAATAGCTGTAGTTACACCTCCGCCATTTTGACAAAAATGTCCTCCTCAACCCCTTGAAATTACAAGGAAAATTATAGGGGGGGGTTAACACCTTGCAATATTTAATTCAATATAATTGTTTTCTTGTTTACATTAGTGAAAATATCACAGCACGGTGTACTCCTCTTTCCATATTCAGAGGATTTGCCTATGGGCAGAAACATTCCCCTCTCCTTCTCTGGATATTAGAAACATTATCACAGGACCGGCAAACAGCCGCAGTCATATCGTGAGTAATGTCATCTGTAATCCCCTAGTTACAAAAAACAACATCAAGGGGGTCTTGTGCACTTTATGAGATACTTAGAGTAATGTTAGGATTTGGGTAATTTACATGAGGGAGAATATTGAGTTGGTGTATACACTCCAAAACACAGTAGAAAAGGGCATTGTATATTTTTTCTGACGGATTATATTGAGAGCAATTTTGCTTTTAACATTGGGGTACCTAGATAATATTTAGATTTTTTTCGATTAGCGTAAATTAAGAATTTCAGTATTTTACACAAGAGAGCATATTGAATTGGTGTATATACCCCAAAACAGAGTAGAATAGGGCATTGTATATTATTTCTGACAGATCATATTCAGAGCAAATTTGCTTTTAACATTGGGTTGTCTAGATAATATTTAGATTTTTTACGATTCGCGTAAATTTAGAATTTCCATATTTTAAATAATAGAGCATATTGAGTTGGTGTATATACTCCAAAACAGAGTAGAAAAGCGCATTTTATATGTTTTCTGACAGATAATATTAAGAGCAATGTTGCTGTTAACATTGGGGTGCGTAGATAATATTTAGATTTTTTTCGATTTGCGTAAAATTAGAATTTCGGTATTTTACATGAGAGAGCATATTGACTTGGTGTATATACTCCAAAACAAAGTAGAAAAAAGCATTGTATATTTTTTCTGACAGACTATATTCAGAGCAATTTTTTTTTAACATTGGGGCGCCTAGATATTATTTAGATTTTTTTCGATTCACGTAAATTTAGAATTTCGGTATTATACATGAGAGAGAATACTGAGTTGGTGTATAGACCCCAAAACAAAGTAGAATAAGGCATTTTATGTTTTTTCTAACAGACTATATTCAGAGGCATTTTCCTTTAACTTTGGGGCGCCTAGATATTATTTAGATTTTTTTCAATTCACGTAAAATTATAATTTTTGTATTTTCCACGAGAGAGCATATTGAGTTGGTGTATATACAACAAAACAAAGTAGAAAAGGGGATTGTATATTTTTTCTGAGAGATAATATTCAGAGCAATTTTGCTTTTAACATTGGGGTGCCTAGATAATATTTAAATTTTTTTCGAATCACGTCAAATTAGAATTTCTGTATTTCACAAGAGAGAGCATACAGAGTTGGTGTATATACTCCAAAACACAGTAGAATAAGCTATTGTATATTTTTTCTAACAGACTATATTCAGAGCCATTTTCTTTTAACTTTGGGGTGCCTATATATTATTTAGGTTTTTTTCGATTCACGTAAAATTAGAATTTCGGTATTTTACCTGAGAGAGCATATGCAGTTTGTGTATATACTCCAAAACAGAGTAGAATAGGGCATTGTATATTTTTTCTGACTGATTATATTCAGAGCAATTTTGTTTTTAGCATTGGGGTGCCTAGATAATATTTAGATTTTTTCGATTCGAGTAAAATTAGAATTTCTGTATTTTATAGGAGAGAGCATATTGAGTTGGTGTATATACTCCAAACAATAGTAGAATAGGGCATTGTATATTTTATCTGACAGATTGTATTCAGAGCAGTTTTGTTTTTAACATTGGGGTGCCTACAGAATATTTAGATTTTTTCGATTCGGGTAATATTAGAATTTCTGTATTTTACATGAGAGCGCAAACTGAGTTATGGTATATACTCCAAAACAGAGTAGAAAAGGGCGTTGTATATTTTTTATGACAGATTAAATTCAGAGCAATTTTGTTTTTAACATTGCGGTGCCTAGATCATATTAAGATTTTTATGATTCGGGTAAAATTAGAATTTCTGTATTTTACATGAGAGAACACACTGAGTTGGTGTATATACTCGAAAACATAGTAGAATAAGGCATTGTATATTTTTCCTAACAGAATATATTCAGAGCCATTTTCTTTAAACTTTGGGGTGCCTACATATTATTTGGATGTTTTCCGATTCGTGTAAAATTAGAATTTCGGTATTTTACCTTAGAGAGCATATTGAGTTGGTTTATATAATCCAAAACAGAGTAGAAAAGGGCATTGTATATTTTTTCTCACAGATTATATTCAGAGCAATTTTGCTTTTAACATTGGCGTGCCTAGATAATATTTAGCTTTTTTTCGATTCGCTTAAATATAGAATTTCTGTATTTTACATGAGAGAGCATATGGAGTTTGTGTATATACTCCAAAACAGAGCAGAATAGGGCATTGTATATTTTTTCTGACTGATTCTATTAAGAGCCATTTTGTTTTTAACATTGGGTTCCTAGATAATATTTACATTTTTTCGATTCGAGTAAAATTAGAATTTATGTATTTTACATGGGAGAGCATATGGAGTTGGTGTATATACTCCAAAAAAGAGAAGAATAGGGCATTGTATATTTTTTCTGACAGATTATATTCAAAGCAGTTTTGTTTTTAACATTGGGGTGCCTAAAGAATATTTAGATTTTTTTGATTAGGGTAAAATTAGAATTTCTCTATTTTACTTGAGAGCGCAAACTGAGTTGGTGTATATACTCCAAAACAAAGTAGAAAAGGGCATTGTATATTTTTTCTGACAGACTATATTCAGAGCAATTTTTTTTTAACATTGGGGTGCCTAGATAATATTTATATTTTGTTCGATTCAGGTAAATATAGAATTTCAGTATTTTATATGAGAGAGCATATTGAGTTGGTGAAAATACTACAAAACACAGTAGAAAAGAGATTGTATCTTTTTTCTGACAGATTATATTTAGAGCAATTTTGCTTTCAACATTGGGATGCCTAGATAATATTTAGATTTTTTTCGATTCATGTAAAATTAGAATTTCTGTATTTTACATGAGATGGCATACTGAGCTGGTGTATATACTCCAAAACCGAGTAAAATAAGGCATTGTATATTTTTTCTGACAGATTATATTCAGAGCAATTATCTTTTTAACATTGGGGCGCCTAGATATTATTTAGATTTGTTTCGATTCGCTTATATATACAATTTCTGTATTTTACATGAGAGAGCATACTGAGTTGGTGTATATACTTTAAAACAGAGTAGAATAAGGCATTGTATATTTTCTCTAACAGCCTATATTAAGAGCCATTTTCTTTAAATTTTGGGGCGCCTAGATATTATTTAGATTTTTTTCGATTCGCGTAAAATTAGAATTTTGGAATTTTACATGAGAGAGCATATTGAGTTGGTGTATATACTACACAACAAAGTAGAAAATGCAATTGTGTATTTTTTCTGACAGATTATATTCAGATATATTTTGCTATTTACATTGGAATGCCTAGATAATATTTAGATAGTTTTTGTTTTCCTTAAATATAATATTTCTGTATTTTACATGATAGAGCATACTGAGTTGGTGTATATACTCCAAAACAAAGTAGAATAAGGCATTGTATATTTTTTCTAACAGACTATATTCAGAGCCATTTTCTTTTAACTTTGGGGCCCCTAGATATTATTTAGATTATTTTTGATTCACCTTAAATTTGAATTTCTGTATTTTACATGAGAGAGCATACTGAGTTGGTGTATATACTTCAAAACAGATTAGAAAAGGGCATTGTATATTTTTTCTGACAGATTATATTCAGAGCAATTTTTCTTTTAACATAGGGGTGCCTAGATAATATTTAGATTTTTTTCGATTCGCTTAAATTTAGAATTTCTGTATTTTACATGAGAGAGCATATGGAGTTGGTGTATATACTGCAAAACAGAAAAGAATAGGGTATTGTATATTTTTTCTGACAGATTATATTCAGAGCGATTTTGTTTTTATCTTTGGGGTGCCTAGATAATATTTAGATTTTTTTCGATTCGCTTAAATATAGAATTTCTGTATTTTACATGAGAGAGCATATTGAGTTGGTGTATATACTACAATACAGAGTAGAAAGGTGCATTGTATATTTCTTCTTACAGATTATATTCAGAGCAATTTTTCTTTTAACATTGGGGTTCCTAGATAATATTTAGCTATCATTTGATTCACGTAAAATTAGAATTTCTGTATTTTACATGAGAGAGCATGCTGAGTTGGGGTATATACTCCAAAACAGAGTTGAATAAGGCATTTTATTTTTTTTCTAACAGACTATATTCAGAGCCATTTTCTTTTAACTTTGGGGCGCCTAGATATTACTTAAAGTTATTTCGATTCGCGTAAAATTAGAATTTCAGTATTTTACATGATAGAGCATATTGATTTGGTGTATATACTACAAAACAGAGTAAAAAAGGGCACTGTATATTTTTTCTGTCAGATTATATTCAGAGCAATTTTGCTTTTAACATTGGGGTGCCTAGATAATATTTAGATTTGTTTAGATTCAATTAAATATAGAATTTCTGTATTTTCAATGAGAGAGCATGTGAAGTTGGTGTATAAACTCCAAACAGAATAGAATAAGGCATTGTATATTTTTTCTGACAGATTATATTCAGAGCAATTTTTTTTTAACATTGGGGTGCCTAGATAATATTCATATTTTTTGGATTCGGGTAAAATTAGAATTTCGTTATTTTACATGAGACAGCACACTGAATTGGTGTATATACACCAAAACAAAGTAGAATAAGGCATTGTATATTTTTTCTAACACACTATATTCAGAGCCATTTTCTTTGAACTTTGGGGTGCCTAGATATTATTTAGATTTTTTTTGATTCGCATAAAATTATAATTACGGTATTTTACGTGAGAGAGCATATTGAGTTGGTGTATATACTCCAAGACAGAGTAGAATAAGGCATTGTATATTTTTTCTAACAGACTATATTCAGAGCCATTTGCTTTTTCCTTTTGGGCGCCTAGATATTATTTAGATTTTTTTCGATTCACTTAAATATAGAATTTCAGTATTTTATATGAGAGCATATTGAGTTGGTGAATATACTACAAAACACTGTAGAAAAGAGCATTGTATATTTTTTCTGAATGATTATATTCATAGCAATTTTGCTTTTAACATTGTGATGCCTAGATAATATTTAGATTTTTTTCGATTCACGCAAAATTATAATTTCTGTGTTTTACATGAGAGAGCATACTGAGTTGGTGTATATACTCCAAAACAGAGTAGAATAAGGCATTGTATATTTTTTCTGACAGATTATACTCAGAGCAATTTTTTTTTAAACATTGGGGTGCCTAGATAATATTTAGATTTATTTCGATTCGCTTATATATAGAATTTCTGTATTTTACATTAGAGAGCATATGGAGTTGGTGTATATACTCCAAAACAGAGTAGAATAAGGCATTGTATATTTTTCCTAACAGACTATATTCACAGCCATTTTCTTTTACCTTCGGAACGCCTAGATAATATTTAGATTTTTTTCGATACAGGTAAAATTAGAATTTCCATATTTTACATGAGAGAGCATATTGAGTTGGTGTATATACAGCAAAACAGAGCAGAAAAGGGCATTGCACATTTTTTCTGACAGATTTTATTCAGAGTAATTGTACTTTTAAAATTCGGATGCCTAGATAATATTTAGATTATTTTCGATTCACGTAAAATTAGAATTTCGGTATTTTACATCAGAGAGCATATTGAGCTCGTGTATATTCTCCAAAACAGAGTAGAATAAGGAATTGTATATTTTTATAACAGAGTATTTTCAGAGACATTTTCTTTAACTTTGGGGAACCTAGATATTATTTAGATTTTTTTCGATTCGCGTAAAATTAGAATTTCAGTAATTTAAATGAGAGAGCGTATGGAGTTGGTGTATATACTCCAAAACAGAGTAGAAAAGGGCATTTCATATTTTCTCTGAAAGATTATATTCACAGCAATTTTGATTTTAACATTGGTGTGCATAGATAATATGGAGATTTTTTTCAATTCGGTCAAATATAGAATTCCTGTATTTTACATGAGAGAGCATATGGAGTTGGTGTATATACTCAAAAACAGAGTAGAATAGGGCATTGTATATTTTTTCTGACAGATTATATTCAGAGCAATTTTGTTTTTAACTTTGGAATGCCTAGATAATTTTTAGATATTTTCAATTCATGTAAAATTAGAATTTCTATATTTTACATGAGAGAGCATACCGAGTTGGTGTATATACTCCAAAACAGAGTAGAATAAGGCATTGTATATTTTGTCTAACAGACTATATTTAGAGCCATTTTCTTTTAAATTTGTGGTGCCTAGATATTATTTATATTTTTTTCGATTCACGTAAAATTAGAATTTCGGTATTCTACGTGAGAGAGCATATTGAGTTGGTGTATATACTCCACAACATGGTAGAATAGGGCATTGTATATTTCTTCTGACAGATTATATTCAGTGCAATTTTGTTTTTACATTGGGGTGTCAAGATAATATTTAGATTTTTTTGATTTGCGTAAAATTAGAATTTCGATATTTTACATGAGAGAGCATATGGAGTTGGTGTATACACTCCAAAACAGAGTAGAATAAGGCATTGTATATTTTTTCTAACAGACTATATTCAGGGCCATTTTCTTTTAACTTTGGGGCACCTAGATATTATTTAGATTTTTTACGATTGACGTATAATTAGAATTTTTGTATTTTACATGAGAGACAATATTGAGTTGGTGTATATACTCCAAAACAGAGTAGAAAAGAACATTGTATATTTTTTCTCATAGATTATATTCAGAGCAATTTTGCTTTTAATATTCGCGTGCCAAATAATATTTAGATTTTTTTCGATTCACGTAAAATTAGAATTTCAGTATTTTACATGAGAGAGCATACTGAGTTGGTGTATATACTCCAAAATAGAGTAGAATAGGGCATTGTATATTAATTCTGACAGATTATATTCAGAGAAATATTGTTTTTAACGTTGGGGTGCCTAGATAATATTTAGAAATATTTCCATTCATGTACAATGAGAATTTCGGTATTTCACAGGAGAGAGAATACTGAGTTGGTGTATATACTCCAAAACAGAGTAGAATAGGGCTGTATATTATTTCTGACAGATTATATTCGGAGCAATTTTGTTTTTAACATTCGGGTGCCTAGATAATATTTAGATTTTTTCGATTCGGGTGAAATTAGAATTTCTGTATTTTACATGAGAGAGCATACTGAGTTGGTGTATATACTCCAAAATAGAGTAGAATAGGGCATTGTATATTAATTCTGACAGATTATATTCAGAGAAATATTGTTTTTAACGTTGGGGTGCCTAGATAATATTTAGAAATATTTCCATTCATGTACAATGAGAATTTCGGTATTTCACAGGAGAGAGAATACTGAGTTGGTGTATATACTCCAAAACAGAGTAGAATAGGGCTGTATATTTTTTCTGACAGATTATATTCGGAGCAATTTTGTTTTTAACATTCGGGTGCCTAGATAATATTTAGATTTTTTCGATTCGGGTGAAATTAGAATTTCTGTATTTTACATGAGAGAGCATACTGAGTTGGTGTATATACTCCAAAACAGAGTAGAATAACGCATTGTATATTTTCTCTAACAGACTATATTCAGAGCCATTTTCTTTTAAATTTGGGCGCTTAGATATGATTTATACTTTTTACGATTCTCGTAAAATTAGAATTTCCATATTTTACCTTATAGAGAATATTGAGTTGGTGTATATAATCGAAAACAGAGTAGAAAACGGCATTGTATATTTTTTATGACAGATTATATTCAGAGCAATTTTGCTTTTAACATTGGGGTGCCTAGATAATATTTAGATTTTTTTCGATTCACTTAAATATTGAATTTCTGTATTGGACATGAGAGAGTATATTGAGTTGGTGTATATATTCCAAAAAATGAGTAGAATAGGGCATTGTATATTTTTTCAGACACATTATATTCAGAGCAATTTTGTTTTTAATATTGGGGTGCCTGGATAATATTTAGATTTTTTTCAATGCGCTTAAATATAGAATTTCTGTATTTTACATGAGAGAGCTTACTGATCTAGTGTATATACTCCAAAACAGAGTAGAAGAAGGCATTGTAAATTTTTTCTATCAGACAATATTCAGAGCCATTTTCTTTTAACTTCAGGGCACATATATATTATTTACATTTATTTCGATTCACGTAAAATTAGAATTTCTCTATTTTACATGAGAGAGCATATCGAATGGGTGTATATACCCCAAAATAAAGTAGAATAGGGCATTGTATATTTTTTCTCACAGATTATATTAAGAGCAAGTTTTTTTTTTACTTTGGGGTGCCTAGATAATATTTAGATTTTATTAAATTAACGTAAAATTGTAATTTCTCTATTTTACAGGAGAGAGCATACTGAATTTTTGTATATACTCCAAAACAGAGTAGAATAAGGCATTGTATATTTTTTCTAACAGACTGTATTCAGAGACATTTTCTTTTAACTTTGGGACGCATAGATAGTATTTAGATTTTTTTCGATTCGCGTAAAATTAGAATTTCAGTATTTTACATGAGAGAGCATATTGAGTTGGTGTATATACTCCAAAACAAAGTAGAAAAGGGCATTGTATATTTTTTCTGACACATCGTATTCAGAGAAATTTTCCTTTTAAAATTCGGGTGGCTAGATAATATTTAGACTTTTTTCGATTCACGTAAAATTAGAATTTCGGTAATTTATATGAGAGAGCATACTGAGTTGCCTTATATACTCCAAATCAAAGAAGAATAGGGTATTGTATATTTTTTCTGACAGACTATATTTAGAGCAATTTTGTTTTTAACATTGTGGTGCCTAGATAATATTTAGATTTTTTCGATTGGGGTAAAATTAGAATTTCTGTATTTTAAATGAGAGAGCATATGGAGTTGGTGCATATAGTCCAAAAAAGAGTAGAATAGGGTATTTTATATTTTTTCTTACAGATTATATTAAGAGAAATTTTGTTTTTAACATTGCGGTGCCTAGATAATATTTAGATTTTTTTCGATTCGCTTAAATATAGAATTTCTGTATTTTACATGAGAGAGCATATAAAGTTGGTGTATATACTCCAAAAAAGAGTAAAATAGGGCTTTTTATATTTTTTCTGACAGATTATATTCAGAGCAATTTTGTTTTTGACATTGGGTTATCTTCATAATATTTATATTTTTTTGATACGTGTAAAATTAGAATTTCTGTATTTTACAAGAGAGAGCATACTGAGTTGGTGTATATACTACAAAACAAAGTAGAAAAGGGCATTGTATTTTTTATCTGACAGATTATATTCAGAGCAATTTTGCTTTTAACATTGGGGTGCCTACAAAAAATTTAGATTTTTTTTGATTCGCTTAAATATAGAATTTCTGTATTTTACATGAGAGAGCATACAGAGTTGGTGTATATACTCCAAAACAGAGTAGAATTGGGCATTGTATATTTTTTCTGACAGACTACATTCAGAGCAATTTTGTTTTTAACATTGGGGTGCCTTGATAATATTTAGACTTTTTTCGATACACGTAAAATTAGAATTTCTGTATTTTACATGAAAGACCATACTGAGTTGCTGTATATACTCCAAAACAGAGTAGAATAAGGCATTGTATATTTCTCCTAACAGACTATATTCTGAGCCATTTTCTTTTAACTTTCAAGCTCCTGGATATAATTTAGATTTGTTTCGATTTGCGTAAAATTACAATTTCGGTATTTTAAAAGAGACAGCATATTGAGTTGGTGTATATACTCCAAAACAGAGTAGAAAAGGGCATTGTATATTTTTTCTGACAGATTATTTTCAGAGCAATTTTTCTTTTAAATTTCGGTTCCCTAGATCATATTTAGATTTTTTTCGATTTGGGTACAATTAGAATTTAGGTATTTTACATGAAACAGCATACTGAGTTGGTGTATGTACTCCAAAACATAGTAGAATAAGGCATTGTATATTTTTTCTAACATAGTATTTTCAGAGCCATTTTCTTTTAATTTTGGGGCGCCTAGATATTATTTAGATTTTTTTTGATTCGCTTAAATATAGAATTTCGATATTTTACATGAGAGAGCATATAGAGTTGGTGTATATACTCAAATAAAGAGTAGAATAGGGCATTGTATATTTTTTCTGAGAGTTTATATTCAGAGAAGTTTTGTTTTTAACATTGGGGTGCCTTGATAATATTTAGATTTTTTCGATTCGGGTAAACTTAGAATTTCTGTATTTTACACGAGAGAGCATATTGAGTTGGTGTATCTACTCCAAAACATAGTAGAATAAGGCATTGTATATTTTTTCTAACATACTATATTCAGAGCCACTTTCTTTAAACTTTGGGGTGCCTAGATATTATTAAGATTGTTTTAGATACGCCTAAATATAAAATTTCTGTATTTTACATGAGAGAGCATATGGAGTTGATGCATATACTCCAAAACAGAATAGAAAAGGGCATTGTATATTTTTTTTTACAGATTATTTTCAGAGCAATTTTGCTTATATCATAGGGGAGCCTAGATAATATTTATATTCTTTCGATTCGGGTAAAATTAGAATTTCTGTATTTTACATGATAGAGCATACTGAGTTGGTGTATATACTCCAAAACAGAGTAGAATAAGGCATTGTATATTTTATCTAACACACTATATTCAGAGCCATTTTCTTTTAAGTTTGGGGCGCCTAGATATTATTTAGATTTTATTTGATTTGCATAAAATCTGAATTTCGGTATTTTACATGAGAGAGCATATTAACATGGTGTATATACTACAAAACAGAGTCAAAAAAGGCATTGTATATTTTTTCTGACAGATTATATTTAGAGCAATTTTGCTTTTAACATTGGAATGCCTTGATAATTTTTAGATTTTTTTCCATTCGCTTAAATACAGAATTTTTGTATTTTACATGAGATAGCATATGGAGTTGGTGTATATACTCCAAAACAGAGTAGAATAAGGCATTGTATATTTTTTCTAACATACTATATTCAGACCCATTTTTGATATTATTCAGACTTTTTTCGATTCCCGTAAAATTATAATTTCGGTATTTTACATGAGAGAGCATATTGAGTTGGTGAATATACCCCAAAAAAGAATAGAAATGGGCATTGTATATTTTTTCTGACAGATTATATTCAGAGGAATTTTGCTTTTAACATTGTGGTGCTTGGAAAATATTTAGATTTGTTTTTGATTCACGTAAAATTAGTATTTCGGTATTTTACATGAGAGAGCATACTGAGTTTGTGTATATACTCCAAAACAGGGTAGAATAGGGCATTGTATATTTTCTGTAACAGAATATATTCAGAGCCATTTTCATTTAAATTTGGGGCGCCTAGATACTATTTCGATTTTTTTCGATTCAGGTAAAATTACAATTTCGGTATTTTAAATGAGAGTGCATATTGAGTTGGTGTATATACTCCAAAACAAAGAAGTAAAGGGCATCGTATATTTTTTCTGACAGATTATATTCATAGAAACCTTGCTTTTAACATTCAAGTGCCTAGGTAATATTTAGATTTTTTTTTGATTCCCGTAAAATTAGAATTTCGGTATTTTACATGAGAGAGCATACTCAGTTGGTGTATATACTCCAAAACAGAGTAGAATAAGGCATTGTATATTTTTTCTGACAGATTATATTCAGAGCAATTTTTCTTTTAACATTGGGTTGCCAAGATAATATTTAGATTTTTTTCGATTTGCTTAAATATAGAATTTCTGTATTTTAAATGAGAGAGCATATGGAGTTGGTGCATATACTCCAATAAAGAGTAGAATAAGGCATTGTATATTTTTCCTGACAGACTATATTCAGAGCCATTTTCTTTTAACTTTGGGGAGCCTAGATATTTTTTAGATTTTTTTCGATTCGCGTAAAATTCGAATTTCGGTATTTTACCTGAGAGAGCATAGTGAGTTGGTGTAGATACTTTAAAACAAAGTAGAAAAGGGCATTGTATATTTTTTCAGACAGATTATATTCAGAGCAATTTTCCTTTTAACATTGGAGTACCTAGATAATATTTAGATTTTTTGTATATATGTAAAATTAGAATTTCGGTATTTTACATAATAGAGCATACTGAGTTGGTGTATATACTCCAAAACAGAGTAGATTGGGCATTGTATATTTTTTTTAACAGACTATATTCAGAGCCATTTTCATTTAACTTTGTGGCGCCTATATATTATTTAGATTTTTTTCGATTCGGGTAAAATTAGAATTTCGGTATTTTACATGAGAGAGCATATGGAGTTGGTGTATATACTCCAAAACAGAGTAGAATAAGGCATTATATATTTCTTCTGACATACTATATTTAGAGCCATTTTCTTTTAACTTTGTGGTGCCTAGATATTATTTAGATTTTTTTTTGATTATCGTAAAATTAGAATTTCGGTATTTTACATGAGAGAGCATATTGAGTTAGTGTATATAGTCCAAAACAGAGTATAAAAGGGCATTGTATATTTTTCCTGACAGATTATATTCAGAGCAATTTTGCTTTTAACATTCGGGTGCCTACATAATATTTAGATTTGTATCGATACACGTAAAATTAGAATTTCTTTATTTTACATAAGAGAGCATAGTGAGTTGGTGTATATACTCCAAAACAGAGTAGAATAAGGCATTGTATATTTTTTATGACAGATTATATTCAGAGCAATTTTGCTTTTAACATTAAGGTGCCTAGATAATATTTAGATTATTTTCGATTCGCTTAAATATAGAATTTCTGTATTTTACATGAGAGAGAATACGGAGTTGGTGTATATACTCCAAAACAGAGTAGAATAGGGCATTGTATATTTTTTCTGACAGATTATATTCAGAGCAATTTTGTTTTTAACATTGGGGTGCCTAGATAATATTTAGATATTTTCTATTCTGATAAAATTAGAATTTCGGTATTTTACATAAGAGAGCAAACTGACTTGGTGTATATACTCCAAAAAAGAGTGGAAAAGAACATGGTATATTTTTTCTGACAGATTATTTTTAGAGCAATTTTGGTTTTATCATTGGGGTGCCTAGATAATATTTAGATTTTATTCGATTCACGTAAAAATATAATTTCGGTATTTTACATGAGAGAGCACACTGAATTGGTGTATATACTCCAAAATAGAGTAGAATAAGGCATTGAATATTTTTTCTCACAGATTATATTCAGTGCAATTTTGCTATTAACATTGGGGACCCTAGATTATATTTAGACTTTTTCTGATTCACATAAATATAGAATTTCTCTATTTTACATGAGAGAGCATATGAAGTTGGTGTCTATACTACAAAACAGAGTAGAATAGGGCATTGTATATTTTACAAACCGAGTATATTCAGACCCATTTTCTTTTAGCTTTGGGGCACCTAGATATTGTTTAGATTATTTTCGATTCGCGTAAAGTTAGAATTGCGGTATTTTATATGAGAGATCATGTTGAGTTGGTGTATATACTCCAAAACAGAGTAAAAAAGGCCATTGTATATATTTTCTGACAGATTATATTCAGAGCAATTTTGCTTTAAACATTGGGGTGCCTAGATAATATTTAGATTTTTTTCGATTCGCTTAAATATAGAATTTCTGTATTTTAAATGAGAGAGAATATGGAGTTGGTGCATATACTCCAAAACAGAGTAGAATAGGGCATTGTTTATTTTATCTGACAATTTATGTTCAGAGCAATTTAATTTTTAACATTGGGGTCCCTAGATATTCTTTAGATTTTTTTTGATTCACGTAAAATTAGAATTTCGGTATTTTACATGAGAGAACATACTGAGTTGGTGTATATACTCCAAAACAGAGTAGAATAGGGCATTGTATATTTTTTCTGACCGATTATATTTAGACCAATTTTGTTTTTAACTTTGGGGCACCTAAATAATTTTTAGATTTTCTCGAGTCATGTAAAATTAGAATTTCTACATTTTACATGTGAGAGCATACTGAGTTGGTGTATATACTCGAAAACAGGGTAGAATTAGGCATTGTATATTTTTTCTAACAGACTATATTCAGAGCCATTTTCTTTTAAATTTGTTGCACCTAGATTTATTTAGATTTTTTTAGATTCACGTAAAATTAGAATTTCTGTATTTTACATGAGAGAGCATATTGAGTTGGTGTATATACTCCAAAACAGGGTAGAATAGGGCATTGTATATTTTTTCTGACAGATTATATTCAGAGCAATCTTGTTTTTAATATTGGGTTGCCTAGATAATATTTAGATTTTATTCGATTCGCTTAAATATAGAATTTCTGTATTTAACATGAGAGAGCATATGGAGTTGGTGTATATACTCCAAAACCGAGTAGAATAAGGCATTGTATATTTTTTTCTGACAGATTATATTCAGAGAAATTTTGTTTTTAACATTGGCGTGTCAAGATAATATTTAGATTTTTTCGATTCGGGTAAAATTAGAATTTCGATATTTTACATGATAGAGCATATGGAGTTGGTGTGTATACTCCAAAACAGAGTAGAATAAGTCATTGTATATTTTCTCTGACACACTATATTTAGAGCCATCTTCTATTAACTTTGTGGCGCCTACATATTATTTAGATTGTTTTGATTCACGTAAAATTAGAATTTCGGTATTTTACAAGAGAGAGCATATTGAGTTGTTGTATATAGTCCAAAACAGAGTAGAAAAGGGCATTGTATATTTTTTCTGACAGATTGTATTCAGAGCAATTTTGCTGTTAACATTGGGGTGCCTAGATAATATTTAGATTTTTATCGATTCACTTAAAATTAGAATTTCGGTATTTTACATGAGAGGGCATACTGAGTTGTTGTATACACTCCAAAGCAGAGTAGAATAAAGCATTGTATATTTATTCTGACAGATTATATTCAGAGCAATTTTGTTTATAACATTGGGATGCCTAGATAATATTTAGATTTTTTTCGATTAATGTAAAATGAGAATTTCTGTATTTTACATGAGAGGGAATACTGAGTTGGTGTATATACTCCAAAACAGAGTAGAATAGGGCTGTATATTTTTTCTGACAGGATATATTCAGAGCAATTTTGTTTTTAACATTGGGGTGCCTAAATAAATTTTGGTTTTCCAATTCTGGTAAAATTAGAATTTCTGTATTTTACATGAGAGAGCATATTTAGTTGGTGTATATATTACAAAAAAGAGTAGAAAAGGGCATGGTATATTTTTTCTGATAGATTATATTCAGAGCAATTTTCTTTTTAACATTGGGGTGCCTAGATAATATTTAGGTTTTTTTGAATCGGGTAAAATTAGAATTTCGATATTTTACATGAGAGAGCATATGGAGTTGGTGTATATACTCCAAAACAGAGTAGAATAAGGCATTGTATATTTTTCTAACACAGTATATTCAAAGCATTTTCTTTTATCTTTGGGTCGCCTAGATATTATTTAGATTTTTTTCAATTCGCGTAAATTAGAAGTTCGGTATTTTACATGAGAGAGCATATTGAGGTGGTGTATATATGGCAAAACAAAGTAGTAAATTGCATTGTATATTTTTTCAGACATATTATATTCAGAGAAATTTTGCTTTTAACATTGGGTTGCCTAGATAATATTTAGATTATTTTCAATTCGCTTAAAAATAGAATATCTGTATTTTACTTGAGAGAGAATATGGAGTTGGTGTATAAACTCCAAAACACAGTAGAATAAGGAAGTGTATATTTTTTATTACAGACTGTATTCAGAGCCATTTCCTTTTAACTTTGGGGAGCCTAGGTATTATTTAGATTTTCTTCGATTCACGTAAAATTAGAATTTCGGTATTTTACATGAGAGAGCATACTGAGTTGGTGTATATACTCCAAAACAGAGTAGAATAGGGCATTGTATATTTTTTATGACAGATTATATTCGGAGCAATTTTGCTTTTAATATTGGGGTGCCTAGATAATATTTAGAATTTTTTCGATTCGCTTAAATATAGAATATCTGTATTTTACATGAGAGAGCATATAGAGTTAATGTATATACTCCAAAAGAGAGTAGAATAGGGCATTGTTTATTTTTTCTGACAGATTATATTCAGAGAAATTTTGTTTTTAACATTGGGGTGCCTAGATAATATTTATTTATATTTCGATTCACGCAAATTTAGAATTTCGGTATTTTACATGAGAGAGCATACTGAGTTGGTTTATATACTCCAAAACAGAGTAGAATAAGGCATTGTAAATTTTTTCTGACAGATTATATTCAGAGCAATTTTGTTTTTAACATTGGGTGCCTAGATAATATTTAGATTTTTTTCGATTCACGTAAAATTAGAATTTCTTTATTTTACATGAGAGAGCATATTGAGTTGGTGTATTTACTCCTAAACAGAGTAGGAAAGGGCATTGTATACATTTTCTGTCAGATTTTCTTGAGAGCAATCTTTCTTTTAACATTGGGGCGGCTAGATACTATTTAGATTTATTTCGATTCACGTAAAATTACAATTTCGGTATTTTAAATGACAGTGCATATTGAGTTGGTGTATTTACTCCAAAACAAAGAAGAAAAGGGCATCGTATATTTTTTCTGACAGATTATATTTAGAGAAATTTTGCTTTTAACATTCGGGTGACTAGGTAATATTTAGATTTTTTTTTATTCCCGTAAAATTAGAGTTTCGGTATTTTACATGAGAGAGCATACTCAGTTGGTGTAGATACTCCAAAACAGAGTAGAAAAGGGCATTGTATATTTTTTCAGGCAGATTATATTCAGAGCAATTTTGCTTTTAACATTGGAGTTCCTAGATAATATTTAGATATTTTGGATTCACGTAAAATTAGAATTTCTGTATTTTACATGAGAGACCATACTGAGTTGGTGTATATACACCAAAACCGAGTCGAATAGGGCATTTTATAATTATTGTGACAGATTATATTCAGAGCAGTTTTGTTTTTAACATTGGGTTGCCTAGATAAAATTTAGATTTTTTTCGATTCACGTAAAATTAGAATTTCTGTATTTTACATGAGAGAGCATACTGAGTTGGTGTATATACTCCAAAACAAAGTAGAATAAGACATTGTATATTTTTTCTAACAGACTATATTCAGAGCCATTTTCTTTTAACGTTGGGGCGCCTAGATATTATTTAGATTATTTTTGATTCACCTAAAATTAGAATTTCGGTACTTTACATGAGAGAGCATATTGAGTTGGTGTATATACTACAAAACAGAGTAGAAAAGGGCATATTATATTTTTTCTAACAGATTATATTCAGAACAATTTTGCTTTGAACATTGGGGTGCCTAAATGATATTTACATTTTTTCCGTTCCTGTAAAATTAGAATTTCTGTATTTTACATGAGAGAGCATATTGAGTTGGTGTATATACTACAAAACAGGGTAGAAAAGGGCATTGTATATTTTTTCTGAC
Source organism: Callithrix jacchus (assembly GCF_049354715.1). Taxonomy (NCBI): domain Eukaryota; kingdom Metazoa; phylum Chordata; class Mammalia; order Primates; family Cebidae; genus Callithrix; species Callithrix jacchus. The sequence goes on along the minus strand of NC_133511.1, from coordinate 2,152,467 downwards.
AGATTATATTCAGAGCAATTTTGCTTTCATCATTGGGGTGCCTAGATAATATGTAGATTTTTTTTGAATTGCTTAAATATAGAATTTCTTTATTTTATACGAGAGAGCATACTGAGTCTTGTATATACTCCAAAACCGTGTATAATAGGGCATTGTATAATTCTTGTGACAGATTATATTCAGAGCAATTTTGTTTTTAACATTGGGGTGCCTGGATAATATTTATATTTTTTTCGATTAACGTAAAATTAGAAATTCGGTATTTTACATGAGAGAGCATACTGAGTTGGTGTATATACTCCAAAACAGAGTAGAATAGGGCATTGTATATTTTCTCTAACAGAATATATTTAGAGCCATTTTCTTTTAACTTTGGGGCACCTAGATACTATTTAGATTTTTTTCGATACACGTAAATTTACAATTTCGGTATTTTAAATGAGAGTGCATATTGAGTTGGTGTATATACTCCAAAACAAAGAAGGAAAGGGCATCGTATATTTTTTCTGACAGATTATATTTAGAGAAATTTTGCTTTTAACATTCGGGTGCCTAGGTAATATTTAGATTTTTTTTGATTCCCGTAAAATTAGAATTTCGGTATTTTACATGAGAGACCATACTCAGTTGGTGTATATACTCCAAAACAGCGTAGAATAAGGCATTGTATATTTTTTCTGACAGATTATATTCAGAGCAATTTTCCTTTTAACATTGGGGTGCCTAGATAATATTTAGATTTTTTTCTATTCGCTTAAATATAGAATTTCTGTATTTTAAATGAAAGAGCATATGGAGTTGGTGCATATACTCCAATACAGAGTAGAATAAGACATTGTATATTTTTCCTAACAGACTATATTCAGAGTTATTTTCTTTTAACTCTTGAGTGCCTAGATATTATTTAGATTTTTTTCGATTCACGTAAATTTATAATTTCGGTATTTTACATGAGAGATCATGTTGGGTTGGTGTAGATAACTCCAAAACAGAGTAGAAAAGGGCATTGTATATTTTTTCAGGCAGATTATATTCAGAGCAATTTTGCTTTTAACATTGGAGTGCCTAGATAATATTTAGATTTTTTGGATTCACGTAAAATTAGAATTTCGGTATTTTACATAAGAGAGCATGCTGAGTTGGTCTATATACTTTAAAACAGAGTAGAATAGGGCATTGTATTTTTTTTAACAGACTATATTCAGAGCCATTTTCATTTAACTTTGTGGCACCTATATATTATTTAGATTTTTTTTGATTCACGTAAAATTAGAATTTTGGTGTTTTACATAAGAGTGCATATTCAGTTGGTGTATATACGCCATAAGAGAGTACAAAAGGGCATTGGATATTTTGTCTGAAAGATTATATTCAGAGTAATTTTGCTTTTAACATAGTGGTGTCTAGATTATATTTATATTTTTTTCAATTCGCTTAAATATAGAATTTTGGTATTTTACATGAGAGAGCATATGGAGTTGGTGTATATACTCCAAAACAGAGGAGAATAGGGCATTGTATATTTTTTCTGACAGATTATATTCAGAGCAATTTTGTTTTTAACATTGGGGTGCCTAGAAAATATTTAGATTTATTTGAATTGGGTAAAATTAGAATTTCTGTATTTTACATAAGAGAGCATACTGAGTTGGTGTATATTCTCCAAAAATGAGTAGAATAAAACATTGTTTATTTTTTCTAACAGACTATATTCAGAGGCATTTTCTATTAACTTTGGGGCCCCTAGATATTATTTAGATTTTGTTCAATTCATGTAAAACTAGAATTTCAGTATTTTACATGAGAGAGCATATGGGGTTGGTGTATATACTCCAAAACAGTGTAGAATAGGGCATTGTATATTTTCTCTGACAGATTATATACAGAATAATTTTGTTTTTAACATTCGGGTGCCTAGGTAATATTTAGATTTTTTTGATTCACGTAAAATTTGAATTTCTGTATCTTACGTGACGGAGCATACTGAGTTGGTGTATATACCCCAAAACAGAGTACAATAAGCCATTGTATATTTTTTCTGACAGATTATATTCAGAGCAATTTTGCTTTGAACATTCGGGTGCCTAGATAATATTTAGATTTTTTTCGATTCGCTTAAATATAGAATTTCTGTATTTTACATAATAGAACATATGGAGTTGGTGTATGTACTCCAAAACAGAGTAGAATAAGGCATTGTGTATTTTTTCTGACAGATTATATTCAGTGCAATTTTGTTCTTAACATTGGGGTGTCAAGAGAATATTTAGATTTTTTCTATTCGTGTAAAATTAGAATTTCGGTATTTTACATGAGAGAGCATACTGACTTGGTGTATATACTCCAAAACAGAGTAGAATAAGGCATTGTCTATTTTCTCTAACAGACTATATTTAGAGCCATTTACTTTTAACATTGGGACGCCTAGATATTATTTAGATTTTTTTCCATTCTCGTAAAATTAGAATTTTGGTATTTTACATGAGAGAGCATACTGAGTTGGTGTATATACTCCAAAAAAGGGTGGAAAAGGGCATTGTATATTTTTTCTGACAGATTATTTTCAGAGCAATTTTGGTTTTATCATTGGGGTGCCTAGATAATATTTAGATTTTTTTCGATTCACGTAAATATATAATTTCGGTATTTTATATGAGAGAGCACACTGAGGTGGTGTATATACTCCAAAAGAGAGTAGAATAAGGCATTGTATATTTTTTTCTGACAGATTATATTCAGAGCAATTTTGCTATTAACATTGGGGACCCTAGATTATATTTAGATTTTTTTTGATTCGCATAAATATAGAATTTCTCTATTTTACATGAGAGAGCATATGAAGTTGGTGTCTACACTACAAAACAGAGTAGAATAGGGCATTGTATATTTTTCTGACAGATTATATTCACACCCATTTTCTTTCAGCTTTGGGGCACCTAGATATTATTTAGATTTTTTTCTATTCGCCTAAAGTTAGAATTTCGGTATATTACATGAGAGATAATATTGAGTTGGTGTATATACTCCAAAACAGAGTAGAAAAGGCCACTGTATATATTTTCTGACAGATCATATTCAGAGCAATTTTGCTTTTAACATTCGGGTGCCTAGATAATATTAAGATTTTCGTTGATTCATGTAAAATTAGAATTTCTTTATTTTACATGAGGGAGCATATTGAGTTGGTGTAAATACTTTAAAACAAAATAGAATAAGGCATTGTATATTTTGTATGACAGATTATATTCAGAGCAATTTTTCTTTTAACATTGGGGTGCCTAGATAATATTTAGATTTTTTTCAATTCGTTTAAGTACATAATTTCTGTATTTTACAAAAGAGAGCATATTGAGTTGGTGTATATACTCCAAAACAGAGTAGAATAGGGCATTGTATATTTTGTCTGACAGATTATATTCAGAGCTATTTTGTTTTTAACATTGGGGTGCCTAGATAATATTTAGATTCTTTTGATTTGGGTAAAATTAGAATTTCTCTATTTTACATGAGAGAGCAAACTGAGTTGGTGTATATACTCAAAAACAGAGTAGAATAAGGTATTGCATGTTTTTTCTAACAGACTATATTCAGAGCCATTTCCTTTTAACTTTGGGGCGCCTAGATATTATTTAGATTTTTTTCAATTCGTGTAAAATTAGAATTTTTGTATTTTACATGAGAGAGGATATTGAGTTGGTGCATATACTCCAAAACAGAGTTGAAAAGGGCATTGTATATTTTCTCTGTCAGATTATATACAGATAAATTTTGCTTATAATATTAAGGTACCTAGATAATATTTAGATTTTTTTTGATTCACTTAAATATAGAATTTCTGTATTTTACATGAGAGAGCATATGGTGTTGGTGCATATACTCCAAAACAGAGTAGAATAGGGCATTGTTCATTTGTTCTCACAAACTATATTCAGAACAATTTTGTTTTTAACATTGGGGTGCCTAGATATTATTTAGATTTTTTTCAATTCACATAAAATTAGAATTTCGGTATTTTACATGAGAGAGAATACTGAGTTGGTGTATAGAATCCAAAACAAAGTAGAATAAGGCATTGTATATTTTTTCTAACAGACTATATTCAGAGCCATTTTATTTTAACTTTGTCGCGCCTATATATTATTTAGATTTTTTTCGATTCACGTAAAATTAGAATTTCGGTATTTTACATGAGTGTGAATATTGAGTTGGTGTATATACGACAAAATAAATTAGAAAAAAGCATTGTATATATTTTCTGAGAGATTATATTCAGAGCAATTTTACTTTAACATTGTGGTGCCTAGATTGTATTTAGATTTTTTTGATTTACTTAAATATATAATTTTGGTATTTTACATGAGAGAGCATATGGGGTTGGTGTATATACTCCTAAAAAGAGTAGAATAGGGCATTGTATATTTTTTTTCTGACAGATTATATTCAGAGCAATATTGTTTTTAACATTGGGCTGCCTAGATAATATTTAGATTTTTTCGATTCAGGTAAAATTAGAATTTGTATATTTTACATAAGAGAGCACACTGAGTTGGTGCATATACTCCAAAACAGAGTAGAATAAGGCATTGTATATTTTTTCTAACAGACTATATTCAGAGCCATTTTCTTTTAACTTTGTTGCACCTAGATATTATTTAGATTTTTATAGATTCACGTAAAATTTGAATTTCGGTATTTTACCTGACAGAGCATACTGAGAAGGTGTATATACTCCAAAACAGAGTAGAATAGGGCATTGTATATTTTTTCTGACAGATCATATTCAGAGCAATTTTGTTTTTATCATTGGAGTGCCTAGATATTATTTAGATTTATTTCGATTTGCAAAAAATAAGAATTTTGGTATTTTACATGAGAGAGCATATTGAGTTGGTGTATACACTCCAAAACAGAGTAGACAAGGACATTGTATATTTTGTCAGACAGATTATATTTAGAGCAATTTTGCTTTAAACATTGGGGTGCCTAGATAATATATAGAATTTTTTCGATTCACGTAAACTTATAATTTCGGTATTTTATATGAGAGAGCACACTGACTTGGTGTATATACTCCAAAACAGAGTAGAATGAGGCATTATATATTTTTTCTAACATACTATATTCAGAGCCATTTTCTTTTAACTTTGGGGCGCCTAGATATTATTAAGATTGTTTTAGTTACGCCTAAATATAGAATTTCTGTATTTTACATGAGAGAGCATATAGAGTTGGTGTATATACTCCATAACAGAGTAGAAAAGGGCATTGTATATATTTTCTGACAGATTATATTCAGAGCAATTTTGCTTTTATCACAGGGGTGCCTAGATAATATTTAGATTTTATTCGATTCACGTAAAACTAAAATTTCGGTATTTTATATGAGAGAGCATATTGATTTGGTGTATATACTAAAAAACAGAGTAGAAAAGGGCATTGTATATTTTTTCTTACAGTTTATATTCAGAGCAATTTTGCTTTTAACATTGGAATGCCTAGATAATATTTAGATGTTTTTCGATTCGCTTGAATATAGAATTTCTCTATTTTATATGCGAGAGCATATGGAGTTGGTGTATATACTATAAAACAGAGTAGATTAGGGCCTTGGATATTTTCTCTGACAGTTCATACTCAGAGCAGTTTTGTTTTTAACATTGGGGGGCCTAGATAGTATTTAGATTTTTTTCGATTCGCTTAAATATAGAATTTCTGTATTTTACATGAGAGAGCAAATGGAGTTGGTGTATATACTCCAAAACAGAGTAGAATAAGGCATTGTATATTTTTTATGACAGATTATATTCAGAGCAATTTTGTTTTTAACATTGGGGTGCCTAGATAATATTTAGATTTTTTTCGATTCGCTTACATATAGAACTTCTGTATTTTACATGAGAGAGCATATGGAGTAGGTGTATATACTCCAAAACAGAATAGAAAAGGGCATTGTATATTTTTTCTTACAAATTATATTCAGAGCAATTTTGTTTTTAACATTGGGGTGCCTAGATAATATTTAAAATTTTTCGATTCTATTAAATATATAATTTCTGTATTTTACATGAGAGAGCATACGGATTTGGTGTATATACTCCAAAACAGAGTAGAAAAGAGCATTGTATATTTTTTCTGACAGATTATATTCAGAGCAATTTTGTTTTTAACATTGGGGTGCCTAGATAATATTTAGATTTGTTTCGTTTAGCTTAAATATAGAACTTCTGTATTTTAAATTGGAGACCGTATGTAGTTTGTGTATATACTCCAAAACAGAGTAGAATAGGGCATTGTATATTTTTTTTGAGAGATTATATTCAGAGCAATTTTGTTTTTAACATTGGGGTGCCTAGATAATATTTAGATTTTTGTCGATTCTGGAAAAATTAGAATTTCAGTATTTTACATGAGAGAGCATATTGAGATGGTGTATATACTCCAAAACAGAGTAGAAAAGGCCATTGTATATTTTTTCTGACAGATTATAGTCAGAGAAATCTTGCTTATAACATTGGGGTGCCTATATAATATTTAGATTTTTTCGATTCACGTAAAATTTGAATTTTTGTATTTTATATGAGAAAGCATACTGAGTTGGTGTATATACTCCAAAACAGAGTAAAATAGGGCATTGTATATTTTTTCTGACAGATTATATTCAGAGAAATTTTGTTTTTAACATTGGGTGCCTAGGAAATATTTAGATTTTTTCGATTCAGTTAAAATTAAAATTTCTGTATTTTACATGAGAGAGCATATTGAGTTGGTGTATATACTAGAAAACAGAGTAGAAAAGGGAATTGTATATTTTTTCTGACAGATTATATTCAGAGAAATTTTGCTTATAATATTGTGGTGCCTATATAATATTTAAATATTTTTCGATTCGCTTAAATATAGAATTTCTGTATTTTACAGGAGAGAGCATATCGAGTTGGTGTATATACTCCAAAACAGAGTCGAAAAGGGCATTGTATATTTTTTCTGACAGATTATATTCAGAGCAATTATTCTTTTAACATTCGGGTGCCTAGATAATACCTAGATTTTTTTCGATTCGCTTAAATATAGAATTTCTGTATTTTACATGAGAGAGCATATGGAGTTGGTGTATATACTTTAAAACAGACTAGAAAAGGGCGTATATTTTCTCTGAAAGATTTTATTCAGAGGAATTTTTCTTTTAACATTGGGGGGCCTAGAAAATATTTAGATTTTTTTCGATTCGCGGAAATTTAGAATTTCGGTATTTTACATGAGAGAGCATATTGAGTTGGTGTATGTACTCGAAAACAGAGTAGAAAAAGGCATTGTATATTTTCTCTGACAGATTACATTCAGAACAATTTTGCTTTCTACATTGGGTTGCCTAGATAACATTTATAATTTTTTTAATTTTGTAAATTTATAATTTCGGTATTTCACCTGAGAGAGCATACTGAGTTGGTGTATATACTTTATAACAGAGTAGGAAAGGGAATTGTAGATTATTTCTGACAGATTATATTTAGAGCAATTTTCCTTTTAACATTGGGTACCTAAATAATATTTAGATTTATTTCGATTCTCGTGAATTTAGAATTTCTGTATTTTATATGAGAGAGCATATAGGGTTGGTGTATATACTCCAAATCAGAGTAGAAAAATGCATTGTATATTTTTCTGACAGATTATATTCAGAGCAATTTTGCTTTTAACATTGGGGTGCCTAGATAATATTTAGATTTTTTTCGATTCAGGTAAAATTAGAATTTTTGTATTTTACATGAGAGAGCATATTGAGTTGGTTTATGTACTCCAAAAGAAAAGTAGAAGAGGGCATTGTGTTCATTCTCTGACAGACTATATTCAGAGCAATCTTGCTTTTAACATTGGAATGCCTAGATAATATTTACATTTTTTTTGGTTCGTGTAAAATTTGAACGTTTGTATTTTACATGGGAGAGAATATTGAGTTGGTGTATATAATCCAAAACAGAGTAGAAAAAGGCATTGTATATTTTTTCTGACAGATTACGTTCAGAAGAATTTTGCTTATAACATTGGGGTGCCTAGATAATATTTAGAATTTTTTAATTTGCGTAAATTTACAATTTCTTTATTTTACATGAGAGAGCATATTGAGTTGGTTTATATACTTTATAACAGAGTAGGAACGGGCGTTGTATATTATTTCTGACAGATTATATTCTGAACAATTTTTCTTTTAACATTGGGTGCCTAGATAATATTTATATTTTTTTCGATTCCCGTAAAATTAGAATTTCGGTATTTTACATGAGAGAGCATATTGAGTTGGTGTATATACTCCAAAACAAAGTAAAATAAGGCATTGTATATTTTTTCTGACAGATTATATTCACACCAATTTTGCTGTTAACATTGGGGTTTCTAGATAATATTTAGATTTTTTTCGATTCCCGTAAATTTAGAATTTCGGTATTTTACATGAGAGAGCATATTGAATTGGTGTATATACTCCAAAACAGATTAAAATAGGGCATTGTATATTATTTCTAACAGAATTAATTCAGAGCAATTTTGCATTTAACATTGGGGTGCCTAGATAATATTTAGATTTTTTCGATTCGCGTAAATTTATAATTTCAGTATTTTAAATGAGAGAGCATATTGAGTTGGTGTATATAGTCCAAAACTGAGTAGAAAACGGCATTGTATATTTTTTCTCACAGATTATATTCAGAGAAATCTTGCTTTTAACATTGGGTGCCTAGATAACTTTAAGATTTTTTTCGATTCACGTAATATTAGAATTTTGGTATTTTACATGATAGAGCATATTGAATTGGTTTATATACTCCAAAACAGTGTAAAATAGGGCGTTGTATATTATTTCTGAAAGAATTTATTCAGAGCAATTTTTCTTTTATCATTGGGGTGCCTAGATAATATTAAGATTTTTTTCGTTTCACGTAAAATTAGAATTTCGGTATTTTACAAGACAGAGCATATTGAATTGGCTTATATACTCCATAACAGAATAAAATAGGACATTGTATATTATTTCTGAAAGAATTTATTCAGAGCAATTTTCCTTTTAACATTGGGGTGCCTAGATAATATTTAGATTTTTTTGATTCAGGTAAATTTAGAATTTCGGTATTTTACATGAGAGAGCATATTGTGTTGGTGTATATAATCCAAAACAGAATAGAAAAGAGCATTGTATATATTTTCTGAAAGATTATATTCAGAGCAATTTTGCTTTTAACATTGGGGTGCCTAGATAATATTTAGATTTTTTTCCATTCAGGTAAAATTAGAATTTTTGTATTTTACATGAGAGAGCATATTGAGTTGGTGTATATACTTCAAAACAGAGTAGAGAAGGGCATTGTATATTTTTTCTGAACGATTATATTCAGAGCAATTTTGCTTTTAACATTCGGGTGCCTAGATAATATTTAGATTTTTTTGGATTCACGAAAAATTAGAATTTCGGTATTTTACATGAGAGAGCATACTCAGTTGGTGTATATACTCCAAAACAGAGTAGAAAAAGGCATTGTTTATTTTTTCTAACAGACTATATTCAGAGCGATTTTCTTTTAACTTCAGGGTGCCTAGATATTATTTAGATTTATTTCGATTCGCATAAAATTAGAATTTCGATATTTTTCATGAGAGAGCATACTGAGTTGGTTTATATACTCCAAATCAGAGTAAAATAGGGCATTGCATATTTTTTTTGACAGATTATATTCAGAGAAATTTTGTTTTAACATTGGAATGCCTAGGTAATATTTAGATTTTTTCGATTCCGGTAAAATTTGAATTTTTGTGTTTTACATGAGATTGCATATTGAGTTGGTTTGTATACGACAAAACAGAGTAAAAAACGGAATTGTATATTTTTTCTGACAGATTTTTCAGAGCAATTTTTCTTCTAACATTGCGGTGCCTATATAAATTTAGATTATTTTCGATTCTCTTAAATATAGAATTTCTGTATTTTACATGTGAGAGCATATGGAGTTGGTGTATATACTCCAACACACAGTACAAAAAGGCATTATATATTTTTTCTAACAGACTATATTCAGAGCCATTTTCTTTTAAATTTGGGGTGCCTAGATATTATTAAATTTTTTTCAATTCACGTAAAATTATAATTTTGGTATTTTACCTGAGATAGCATATGGAGTTTGTGTATATACAACAAAACAGAGTAGAATAGGGCATTGTATATTTTTTATGACAGATTATATTCAGAGAAGTTTTGCTTTTAACATTGGGGTGCCTAGATAATATTTAGATTTCTTTCGATTTGCTTAAATATAAAATTTCTGTATTTTACAAGAGAGCAAATGGAGTAGGTCTATATACTTCAAAACAGAGTAATATAGGGGATTGTATATTTTTATGACAGATAATATTCAGAGCAATTTTGTTGTTAACATTGAAGTGCCTAGATAATATTTAGATTTTTTCGATTTGGGTAAAATTATAATTTCGGTATTTTACATGAGAGAGCATACTGAGTTGTTTTATATATTCCAAAACAGAGTAGAATAAGGCATTGTATATTTTATCTAACAGACTATATTCAGAGCAATTTTCCTTAACTTTGGGGCACCTACATATTATTTAGATTTTTTTTTATTTTCGTAAAATTAGAATTTCAGTGTTTTACAAGGGAGCATATTGAGTTGGTGTATATACTCCAAAACAGAGTAGAAAAGGTCATTATATATTTTTTCTGACAGATTATATTCAGAGCAATTTTTCTTTTAACATTGGGGTGCCTAAATAATATTTACATTTTTTTCGATTCACGTAAAATTAGAGTTTCGTAATTTTACATGAGAGAGCATACTGAGTTGGTGTATATACTCCAAAAAAGAGTAAAATAAGACATTGTATATTTTTTCTAACAGAATATATTCATAGCCATTTTGTTTTAACTTTGGGGCACCTAGATATTATTTAGAATTTTTTCGATTCGCGTAAATTTAGAATTTCAGTATTTTACATGAGAGAGCATATTGAGTTAGTGTATACACTAGATAACAGAGTAGAAAAGGGCATTGTATATTTTTTCGGACAGAATATATTCAGCACAATTTTGCTTTTAACAATGGGGTGCTTAGATAATATTTAGATCTTTTTCGATTGTCTTAAATATATAATTTCTGTATTTTAAATGAGAGAGCATATGGAGTTGGTATATATACTCCAAGAGAGTAGAATAGGGCATTGTATATTTTTTCTGACAGATTATATTCAGAGCAATTTTGTTTTTAACATTTGTGTGCCTAGATACTATTTCGATTTTTTCAATTCACGTAAAATTAGAATTTCTGTATTTTACATGAGAGAGCATACTGAGTTGGTGTATATACTCCAAAAAGAGTAGAATAAGGCATTGTATATATTTTCTAACAGACTATATTTAGAGCCATTTTCTTTTAACTTTGGGACTCCTAGATATTATTTAGATTTTTTGCGATTCGCGTAAAATTTGAATTTCGGTATTTTACATGAAAGAGCATATTGAGTTGGTGTATATACTACAAACACAGTCGAAAAGGGCATAGTATATTTGATCTGACAGATTATATTCAGAGCAATTTTGCTTTTAACATTGGGGTGCCTTAATAATATTTAGAATTTTTTCAATTCGCTTAAATATAGAATTTCTGTATTTTACATGAGAGAGCATATGGAGTTGCTGTATATACTCCAAAGCAGAGTAGAATAGGGCATTGTATATTTTTTCTGACAGATTGTATTGATAGCAATTTTGTTTTTAACATTGGAGTTCCTAGATAACATTTAGATTTTTTTGATTCGCGTAACATTTTTATTTCTGTATTTTACATGAGAGAGCATACTGAGTTTGTGTATATACTTCAAAACACAGTAGACTAAGGGATTGTATATTTTTTCTAACAGACTATATTCAGAGCCATTTTCTTTGAACTTTGGGGCGCCTAGATATTATTTATATTTTTTTCGATTCACGTAAAATTAGAATTTCGGTATTTTACATGAGAGAGCATACTGAGTTGGTTTATATACTCCAAAACAGAGTAGAATAAGGAATTGAATATTTTTTCTGACAGATTATATTCAGAGCAATATTGTTTGTACCATTGTGTTGCCTACATAATATTTTGATTTTCTCGATGCGGGTAAAACTAGAATTTCGGTACTTTACATGAGAGAGCATACTGAGTTTGTGTATATACTCCAAAACAGAGTAGAATAGGGCATTGTGTATTTTTTCTGAAAGATTATATTCAGAGCAATTTTGTTTTTAACATTGACGTGCCTACATAATATTTAGATTATTTCTATTTGGATAAAATTAGAATTACTGTATTTTACATATCAGAGCATATTTAGTTGGTGTACATACTAAAAACGGAGTAGAAAATGGCATTGTGTATTTATTCTGACAGATTATATTCAGAGCAATTTTGTTTTTAAAATTGGGGTGCCTAGATTATATTTAGATTATTTCAATTCGGCTAAAATTATAATTTCTGTATTTTACATGAGCCAGCATATTGAGTTGGTGTATATACTCAAAAACAGAGTAGAATAGGGCATTGTATTTTTTTTTCTGGCAGATTATATTCAGAGCCATTTTGTTTTTAACATTGGGGTGCCTAGATAATATTTAGATTATTTTCGATTCACTTAAATATAGAATTTCTGTATTTTACAAGAGAGAGCATATGGAGTTGGTGTATATACTCCAAAGCAAAGTAGAAAAGGGAATTGTATATTCCTTCTGACAGACTATATTCAGAGCAATTTTATTTTTAACATTGGGGTGCCTAGATAATATATAGATTTTTTTCGATTCGCTTAAATATAGAATTTTGTATTTTACATGAGAGAGCATATTGAGTTGGTGAATATACTACAAAACACAGTAGAAAATGGCATTGTATATTTTTTCTGACAGATTATATTCAGAGCAATTTTGCTTTTATCGTTGGGGTGCCTAGGTAATATTTAGATTTTTTTTTATTCGCTTAAATATAGAATTTCTGTGTTTTACATGAGAGAGCATATGGAGTTGGTGTATATACTCGAAAACAGAGTAGAATAGGGCATTGAATATTTGTTCTGACAGATTATATTCACAACAATTTTGCTTTTAACATTGGGGTGCCTAGATAATATTTAGATTTTTTTCTATCCGCTTAAATATAGAATTTCTGTATTTTACATGTGAGAGCATATGGATTTGGTGTATATACTCCAAAACAGAGTAGAATAGGGGATTGTATATTTTTTCTGACAGACTATATTCGGAGCAATTTTGTTTTTAACATTGGGGTGCCAGGATAATATTTAGATATTTTCAATTCGGGTAAAATTAGAATTTCTGTATTTTACATGAGAGAGTATATTGAGTTGGTGTATATACTCAAAAACAGAGTAGAATAAGGCATTGTATATATTTTGTAACAGACTATATTCAGAGACATTTTCTTGTAACTTTGGGGCACCTAGATGTTATTTAGATTTTTTTCGATTCACGTAAAATTAGAATTTTGTTTTATTACATGAGAGAGCATACTGATTTGGTGTATGTACTCCAAAGCAGAGTAGAATAGGGCCTTGTATATTTTTTCTGACAAATTATATTCTGAACAATTTTGCTTGTAACATCGGGGTGCCTAGATAATATTTAGATTTTTTTCGATTCGCTTAGAATAGAATTTCTGTATTTTACATGAGAGAGCAGGTAGAGTTGGTGTATATACTCCAAAACATAGTAGAATAAGGCATTGTATATTTATTCTAAGAGACTATATTCAGATTCATTTTCTTTCAACTTTGGGGCACCTAGATATTATTTAGATTTTTTTCAATTCACGTAATATTAGAATGTAAGTATTTTACATGAGAGAGCATATTGAGTTGGTGTATATACTCCAGTACAGTGTAGATAAGAACATTGTATAATTTTTATGACAGATTATATTCAGAGCAATTTTGCTTTTAACATTGGGGTGCCTAGATAATATTTAGATTTTTTTCGATACACGTAAAGTTAGAATTTCGGAATTTTACATGAGAGAGTATACTGAGTTGGTGTATATATTCCAAAACAGAGGAGAATAGGGCATTGTATATTTTTTTGACAGATTGTATTCAGAGCAATTTTGTTTTTAACATTGGTGTGCCTAGATTATATTTAGATCATTTCGATTCGGGTAAAATTAGATTTTCTGTATTTTACATGAGAGAGCGTATTGAGTTGGTGTATATACTCCAAAACAGAGTAGAATAGGGCATTGTATATTTTTTCTGAAAGATTATATTCAGAGCAATTTTGCTTTTAACATTGGGGTGCCTAGATAATATTTAGATTTTTTTCGATTCACGTAAATTTAGAATTTCGGTGTTTTAGCTGACAGAGCACATTGAGTTTGTGTATATACTTCAAAACAGAGTAGAAAAGAAGATTGTATATTTTTTCTGACAGATTATATTCAGATCAATGTTGCTTTTAACATTGAAGTGCCTAGTTAATATTTAGATTTATTTTGATTCACATAAAATTAGAATTTCCGTATTTTACATTAGAGAGCATATTCTGTTGCTGTATATACTGCAAAACACAGTAGAAAAGGGAATAGTATATTTTGATTGACAGGTTATATTAAGTGTCATTTTCTTTTAACATTGGGGTCCTAGATAATATTTAGATTTTTTTCGATTAGTGTAAAATTACAATTTCGGTATTGTACCTGAGAGAGCATATTGAGTTGGTGTATTTACTCCAAAACCGAGTAGAAAAGGGCATTGTATATTTTTTCTGAGAGGTTATATTCAGAGGAATTTTGCTTTTAACATTGTGGTGCCTAGATCATATTTAGATTTTTTTCGATTCATGTAAAATTAGAATTTCGGTATTTTACATGAGACAGCATATTTAGTTGGTGTATATTCCCCAAAACAGATTAGAAAAAGGTATTGTATATTATTTCTGACAAATTATATTCAGAGAAATTTTGCTTTTAACATTAAGGTTTCTAGACAATATTTAGATTTTTTTCGATTCCCGTAAAATTAGAATTTCGGTATTTTACATGAGAGAGCATATTGAGTTTGTGTATATACGTCAAAAGAAAGTAGAATAAAGCATTGTATATTATTTCTGACAGATTATAATCAGAGCGATTTTGTTTTAACATTGGAGTACCTCAATAATATTTAGATTTCTTTCGATTCGCGTAAATTTAGAATTTCGGTATTTTACATGAGAGAGCATATTGAGTTGGTGTATATACTCCAAAACAGAGTATAATAGGGCATTGTATATTACTTCTGACAGATTATATTCAGAGCTATTTTATTTTAACATTGGGGTGCTAAGATAGTATTTAGATTTTTTTCGATTCGCGTATAATTAGAATTTCTGTATTTTACATGAGCGAGTATATTGAATTAGTGTATATACTCCAAAACAGAGTAGAAATAAGCATTGTATATTTTTTCTGAAAGATTATATTCAGAGCAGTTTTGCTTTCAACATTGGTGTGCCTAGATAATATTTAGATTTGTTTCGGTTCGTGTAAAATTAGAATTTCGGTATTTTACGTGAGAGAGCATATTGAGTTGGTGTATATAATCCAAATGAGAGTAGAAAAAAGCATTGTATACTTTCTCTGACAGATTTTGTTCCGAGAAATTTTGCTTTTTCCATTGGGGTGCCTAGATAATACTTAGATTTTCTTCAATTCCCGTGTATTTAGTATTTCGGTATTTTATATGAGAGAGCATATTGAATTGGTGTGTATACTCGAAAATAAACTAGAAAAGGGGATTGTATATTTTTTCTGACAGATTATATTCCAGAGCCATTTTCCTTTAACATTGGGGTACCTAGATAATATTTAGATTTTTTTTTAATTTGCGTAAAATTAGAATTTCGGTATTTTATATGATTGAGCATATTGAGTTTGTTTATATACTCCAAAATAGAGTAGAAACGGGCATTGAATATTTTTTCTGACAAATTATATTCACAGCAATTTTTTTTAATATTTGGGTTCCTAGATAATATTTAGATTTTGTCAATTCGGGTAAAATTTAATTTCTTTATTTTACCCGAGAGAGCATATTGAGTTCGTGTATATACTCCAAAACATAGTAGAATAAGGCATTGTATATTTATTCTAAAAGACTGTATTCACAGCCATTTTCTGTTAACTTTGGGGCGCCTAGATATTATTTAGATTTTTGTCGATTCACGTAAAATTAGAATTTCGGTATTTTACATGACAGAGCATATTGAGTTGGTGTATATACTCCGAAAAAAAGTAGTAAAGAGCATTGTATATTTTTTCAGACAGATTATATTCAGAGCAATTTTGCTTTTAACATTGGGGTGCCTAGATAATATTTAGATTTTTGTCGATTCACGTAAAATTAGAATTTCGGTATTTTACATGACAGAGCATATTGAGTTGGTGTATATACTCCGAAAAAAAGTAGTAAAGAGCATTGTATATTTTTTCAGACAGATTATATTCAGAGCAATTTTGCTTTTAACATTGGGGTGCCTAGATAATATTTAGATTTTTTCGATTTGGGTAAAATTACAATTTCTGTATTTTACACTAGACAGCATAGTGAGTTGGTTTATATACACCAAAACATAGTAGAATAAGGCATTGTATATTTGTTCTAACAGACGATATTCAGAGCCATTTTCTTTTAACATTGGGGCGCCTATATATTATTTAGATTTATTTCGATTCGCGTAACGTTAGAATTTCAGTATTTTACATGAGAGAGCATATTGAGTTGGTGTATATACACTAAAACAGAGTAGAAAAGGGCATTGTATATTTTTCCTGACAGATTATATTTATAACAATTTTGCTTTTAACATTGGGGTGCCTAGATAATATTTAGATTTTTTTCGATTCACGAAAAATTAGAATTTCGGTATTTTACATGAGAGAGCATACTGAGTTCGTGTATATACCACAAAACACAGTAGAATAAAGCATTGTATATATTTTTTGACAAATTATGTTCAGAGAAATTTTGGTTTTAACACTGGGGTGCGTAGATAATATTTAGATTTTTTTCTATTCGCTTAAATATAGAATCTCTGTATTTTACATGAGAGAGCATATGGAGTTGGTGTATACACTTCAAAACAGAGTAGAATAGGGCATTGTATATTTTTTCCGACAGATTATATTCAGAGCAATTTTGTTTTTAACATTGAGGTGCCTAGATTATATTTGGATTTTTTCGATTCTGTTAAAATTAGAATTTCTGTATTTTACATGAGAGAGCATACTGAGTTGGTGTGTATACTCCAAACCATAGTAGAATAAGGCATTGTATATTATTTCTGACAGATTATATTCAGAGAAATTTTCTTTTTAACATTGGGGTGCCTAGATAATATTTAGATATTTTCTATTCTGGTAAAATTAGAATTTCTGTATTTTACATGAGAGAGCATATTGAGTTGGTGTATATACTACAAAAATGTAGAAAGAAGCATTGTATATTTTTTATGACAGATTATATTTAGATCATTTTGCTTTTAACATTGGGGTGCCTAGATAATATTTAGATTCTTTTTGATTCACCTAAATATCGAATTTCTTTATTTTATGTGAGAGAGCATAAGGTGTTGGTTTATATACTCCAAAACAGAGTAGAATAGGGCATTCTATAATTTTTCTGACAGATTATATTTAGAGCAATTTTGTTTTTAAAATTGGGGTGCCTAGATAATATTTAAATTTTTTTCGATTCACGTAAAATTAGAATTTTGTTATTTTATATGAGAGAGCATACAGAGTTGGTGTATATACTTAAAATCAGAGTACGATAAGTCATTGTATATTTTTTCTAACAGACTATATTCAGAGACTTTTTTTTTACCTTAAAGGCGCCTAGATATTATTTAGATTTTTTTCGAGTCACATAGAATTAGAATTTTGGTATTTGACATGAGAGAGCATATTTAGTTGGTGTATATACTCCAAAACAGAGTAGAAAAAGGCATTGTATATTTTCTCTGACAGATTATATTCAGAGCAATTTTGCTTTTAACATTGCGGAGCCTACATAATATTTAGAATTTTTTCGATTATCTTAAATATAGAATTTCTGTATTTTAAAAGAGAGCATATGGAGTTGGTGTATTCTCCAAAACAGGGTAGAATAGTGCATTGCACATTTTTTCTGAGATATTATATTCAGAGCAATTTTGTTTTTAACATTTGGGTGCCTAGATAATAGTTAGGCATTTTAGATTTGTTAAAATTAGAATTTCGGTATTATATATGAGAGAGCATACTGAGTTGGTGTATATACTTTAAAATAGATTAAAAAAAGGCATTGTATATTTTTTCTAACACACTATATGCAGAGCCATTTTCTTTTAACTTTAGGGAACCTAGATATTATTTAGATTTTTTTCGATTCGCTTAAATATAGAATATCTGTATTTTACATGAGAGAGCATATGGAGTTGGTGTATATACTCCAAAACAGAGTAGAAAGGCGCATTCTGTATTTTTTATGACAGATTAAATTCAGAGAAATTTTGTTTTTAACATTGGGGTGCCTAGAAAATATTGAGATTTTTATGATTCGGGTAAAATTAGAATTTCTGTATTTTACATGAGAGAGCATACTGAGTTGGTGTATATACTCGAAAACATAGTAGAATAAGGCATTGTATATTTTTCCTAACACACTATATTCAGAGCCATTTTCTTTTTACTTTGGAGTGCCTAGATATTATTTAGATTTTTTTCGATTCGCATAAAATTAGAATTTCGGTATTTTTCCTTAGAGAGCATATTGAGTTGGTTTATATAATCCAAAACAGAGTAGAAAAGGGAATTGTATATTATTTCTCACAGATTATATTCAGAGCAATTTTGCTTTTAACATTGGTGTACCTAGATATTATTTAGATTTTTTTCGATTTGAGTAAAATTAGAATTTATGTATTTTACATGAGAGAGCAAATGGAGTTGGTTTATATACTCCAAAATAGCGTAGAATAGGGCATTGTATATTTTTTCTGACAGATTATATTCAGAGCAGTTTTGTTTTTTACATTGGGGTGCCTAAAGAATATTTAGATTTTTTTGATTAGGGTAAAATTAGAATTTCTCTATTTTACTTGGGAGCGCTAACTGAGTTGGTGTATATACTCCAAAACAATGTTGACAAGGGCATTGTATATTTTTTCTGACAGATTATATTCAGAGAAATTTTGTTTTTAAAATTGGGTTGCCTATATAATATTTAGATTTTTTTTGATTCGCTTAAATATGGAATTTCTGTATTTTACATGAGAAAGCATATTGAGTTGGTTTATGTACTCCAAAACAGAGTAGAAAATGGCATTGTATATTTTTTATGACAGATTATATTCAGAACAATTTTGTTTTTAACATTGGGGTGCCTAGATAATATTTAGATTTTTTTGATTCTGGAAAAATTAGAATTTCTGTATTTTACGTGAGAGAGCATACTGAGTTGGTGTATATACTCCAAAACAGAGTCGAATAAGGCATTGTATATTTTTTCTAACAGACTATTTTCAGAGCCATTTTCTTTTAACTTTGGGGCATCTAGATATAATTTAGATATTTTTCGATTCGCTTAAATATAGAATTTCTGTATTTTACATGAGAGAGCATATGGAGTTGGTGTATATACTCCAAAACAGAGTTGAATAGGGCATTGTGTATTTTCTCTGACAGACTATATTCTGAGAAATTTTTTTTTAACATTGGTGTGCCTAGATAATATTTAGACTTGTTCGATTCACATAAAATTAGAATTTCTGTATTTTACATGAGAGAGCATACTGAGTTGGTGTATATACTCCAAAACACATTAGAATAAGCTATTGTATATTTTTTCTAACAGACTATATTTAGAGCCATTTTCTTTTAACTTTGGGGTGCCTCGATATTATTTAGATTTTTTTCGATTCGCGTAAAATTAGAATTTCGGTATTTTACATGAGAGAGCATATGGGGTTGGTTTATATACTCAAAAACATAGTAGAATTGGACATTGTATATTTTCTTTGACAGATTATATACAAAGTAATTTTGTTTTTAACATTTGGGTGCCTAGGTAATATTTATATTTTTTCGATTCACGTAAAATTAGAATTTCTTTATCTTACATGAGAGAGCATACTGAGTTGGTGTATATACTCCAAAACAGAGTAGAATAAGCCATTGTATATTCTTTCTGATAGATTATATTCAGAGAAATTTTGCTTTTAACATTGGGGTGCCTAGATAATATTTAGATTTTTTCGATTCGCTTAAATATAGAATTTCTGTATTTTACATAAGAGAGCATATGGAGTTGGTGTACATACTCCAAAACAGAGTAGAATAGGGCATTGTATATTTTGTCTGACAGGTTATATTCAGAGCAATTTTGTTTTTAACATCGGGGTGACTAGATAAGATTTAGATTCTTTCGATTTGGGTAAAATTAGAATTTCTCTATTTTACATGAGAGTGCAAACTGAGTTGGTGTATATACTCAAAAACAGAGTCGAATAAGGTATTGTGTATTTTTTCTAACAGACTATATTCAGAGCCATTTGCTTTTAACTTTGGGGCGCCTAGATATTATTTAGATTTTTTTCGATTCGCGTGAAATTATAATTTCCGTATTTTCCACGAGAGTGCATATTGAGTTGGTGTATATACGCCAAAACAAATTAGAAAAGGGCATTGTATATTTTTTCTGAAAGATAATATTAAGAGCAATTTTGCTTTTAACATTGTGGGGCCTAGATTGCATTTAGATATTTTCGATTCGGTTAAATATAGAATTTTGGTATTTTACATGAGAGAGCATATGGCGTTGGTGTATATACCCCTAAACAGAGTAGAATAGGGTATTGTATATTTTTTCTGACAGATTTTATTCAGAGCAATATTGATTTTAACATTGGGGTGCCTAGATAATATTTATATTTTTTCGATTCAGGTAAAATTATAATTTCGGTATTTTACGTAAGAGAGCATACTGAGTTGGTTTATATACTCCAAAATAGAGTAGAATAGGGCATTGTATATTTTTTTTAACAGACTATATACAGAGCCATTTTCATTTAACTTTGTGGCGCCTATATATTATTTAAATTTTTTTCGATTCACGTAAAATTAGAATTTCGGTATTTTACATGAGAGTGCATATTGAGTTGGTGTATATACGCCAAAAGAGAGTAGAAAAGAGCATTGTATATTTTGTCTGAGAGATTATATTCAGTGCAGTTTTGCTTTTAACATAGTGGTGCCTAGATTATATTTATATATTTTTCATTCGCTTAAATATAGAATTTTGGTATTTTACATGAGAGAGCATATTGAGTTGGTTTATATACTCCAAAACAGAGGAGAATTGGGCATTGTATATTTTTTCTGACAGATTTTATTCAGAGCAATTTTGTTTTTAACATTGCGGTGCCTAGAAAATATTTAGATTTATTTGAATTGGGTAAAATTAGAGTTTGTGTATTTTTCATGAGAGATCATACTGAGTTGGTATATATACTCCAAAACCGAGTAGAATAGGGCATTTTATAATTATTGTGACAGATTATATTCAGAGGCATTTTCTTTTAACTTTAGGCACCTAGATATTATTTAGTTTTTTTTTGATTCGTGTAAAAGTAGAATTTCGGTATTTTATATGAGAGAGCATATGGTGTTGGTGTACATACTCAAAAACATAGTAGAATAGGGCATTGTATATTTTCTATGACAGATTATATACAGAGTAATTTTGTTTTTAACATTTGGGTGCCTAGGTAATATTTAGATTTTTTCGATTCACGTAAAATTAGAATTTCTTTATCTTACATGAGAGAGCATACTGAGTTGGTGTATATACTCCAAAACAGAGTAGAATAAGCCATTGTATATTTTTTTGACAGATTATATTCAGAGCAATTTTGATTTTAACATTGGGGTGCCTAGATAATATTTAGATTTTTTCGATTCAGGTAAAATTAGAATTTCTGTATTTTACATGAGAGAGCACACTGAGTTGGTGCATAAACTCCGAAAAAATTAGAATAAGGCATTGTATATTTTTTCTAACAGGCTATATTCAGAGCCATTTTCTTTTAACTTTGGGGCGCCTAGATACTATTTAGATTTTTATCGATTCACGTAAAATTATAATTTCGTTATTTTAAATGAGAGTGCATATGGAGTTGGTGTATATATTCCAAATCAAAGAAGAAAAGGGCATCGTATATGTTTTCTGACAGATTATATTCACAGAAATTTTGCTTTTATTATTCAGGTGCCTAGGTAATATTTAGATTATTTTTGATTTCCGTAAAATTAGAATTTCGGTATTTTACATGAGAGAGCATACTCAGTTGGTGTATATACTCCAAAACAGAGTAGAATAAGGCATTGTATATTTTTGATGACAGAATATATTCATCGCAATTTTGCTTTTAACATTGGTGTGCCTAGATAATATTTAGATTTTTTTCGATTCGCTTAAATATAGAATTTCTGTATTTTAAATGAGAGAGCATATGGAGTTGGTGCATATACTCCAATACAGAGTAGAATAAGGCATTGTATATTTTTCCTAACAGACTATATTCAGAGCCATTTCCTTTTAACTTTGGGGCGCCTAGATATTATTTAGATTTTTTTCGATTCGCGTAAAATTAGAATTTCGGTATTTAACATGAGAGAGCATACTGAGTTGGTGTAGACACTCTAAAACAGAGTAGAAAAGGGCATTGTATATTTTTTCAGACAGATTATATTCAGAGCAATTTTGCTTTTAACATTGGGTTGCCTAGATAATATTTAGATTTTTTGGATTCACGTAAAATTAGAATTTCGTTATTTTACATAAGAGAGCATAGCGAGTTGGTGTATATACTCCAAAACAGAGTAGAATAGGGCATTGTATATTTCTTTTAACAGACTATATTCAGAGCCATTTTCATTTAACTTTGTGGCGCCTATATATTATTTAGATTATTTTCGATTCACGTAAAATTATAATTTCGGTATTTTACATGAGAGTGCATATTGAGTTGGTGTATATTCGCCAAAAGAGAGTAGAAAAGGGCATTGTATATTTTTTCTGAGAGATTATATTTAGAGCAATTTTGCTTTTAACATAGTGGTTCCTAGATTATATTTATATTTTTTTCAATTCGCTTAAATATAGAATTTTGGTATTTTACATGAGACAGCATATTGAGTTGGTGTATATACTCCAACACAGAGGAGAATAGGGCATTGTATATTTTTTCTGACAGATTATATTCAGAGCAATTTTGTTTTTAACATTGGGGTGCCTAGAAAATATTTACACATTTTCAAATAGGGTAAAATTAGAATTTCTCTATTTTACATGAGAGAGCAGATTGAGTTGGTGTATATACTCCAAAACACAGTAGAAAAGGGCATTGTATATTTTTTCTGACAGACTATATTCAGAGTAAATTTGCTTTTAACATTGGGGTGCCTAGATAATATTTAGATTTTTTTATTTGCGTAAAATTAGAATTGCTTTATTTTACATGAGAGAGCATATTGAGTTGGTGTATCTACTCCAAACCAGAGTAGAAAAGGGCATTGTATATTTTTTATGACACATTATATTCAGAGAAACTGTACTGTTAACATTCCGGTGCCTAGATAATATTTAGATTTTCTTTGATTCACGTAAAATTAGAATTTCATTATTTTACATCAGAGACCATACTGAGTTGATGTATATATTCCAAAACAGAGTAGAATAAGATATTGTATATTATTTATAGCAGACTATTTTCAGAGCCATTTTCTTTTAACTTTGGGGCGCCGAAATATTATTGAGATTGTTTTCGATTCGTGTAAAATTAGAATTTCTGTATTTTACATGAGAGAGCATATTGAGTTGGTGTATATACTGCAAAACAGAGTAGTAAAAAGCATTGTATATTTTTTCTGAAAGATTATATTCAGAGAAATTTTGCTCTTAACATTGGGTTGCCTAGATAATATTTAGATTTTTTCGATTTGCTTAAATATTGAATTTCTGTATTTTACATGAGAGAGCATATGGAGTTGGTGTATGTACTCCAAAACAGAGTAGAATAAGGCATTGTATATTTTTTCTGACAGATTATATTCAGTGAAATTTTGTTTTTAACATTGGGGTGTCAAGATAATATTTAGATTTTTTCTATTCAGGTAAAATTAGAATTTCGGTATTTTACATGAGAGAGCATATGGGGTTGGTGTATATACTCCAAAACAGAGTAGAATAAGGCATTTTATATTTTTTCTGACAGACTATATTTAGAGCGATTTTCTTTTAACTTTGTGGTGCCTAGATATTATTTAGATTTTTTTCGATTCACGTAAAATTAGAATTTCAGTATTTTACATGACAGAGCATATTGAGCTCGTGTATATACTCCAAAACAGAGTAGAAAAGGGCATTCTATATTTTTTATGACAGATTATATTCAGGGCAATTTTGCTTTTACCTTTGGGGTGCCTAGATAATATTTAGAATTTTTTCGATTCACGTAAAGTTTGAATTTTGGTATTTTACATGAGAGAGCATACTGAGTTGGTGTATATAATCCAAAACAGAGTAGAATAGGTCATTGTATATTTATTGTAAAAGATTATATTCAGAGAAATTTTGTTTTTCCCATTGGGGAGCCTAAATAATATTTAGATTATTTTCGATTCACCTAAAATGAGTATTTCGGTATTTGACATGAGACAGCATACTGAGTTTGTATATATACTCCACAACAGAGTAGAATAGGGCAGGGTATATTATTTCCAACAGATTATATTCAGAGCAATTTTGTTTTCAACATTGGTGTGCCTAGATAAATTTTGGTGTTTCGATTCTTTTAAAATTAGAATTTCTGTATTTTTCATGAGAGAGCATATTGAGTTCGTGTATATATTACAAAACAGAGTAGAAAAGGGCATTGTATATTTTCTCTGACAGATTATATTCAGAGCAATTTTGTTGTTAACATTGGGGTGCCTAGATAATATTTAGATTTTTTTAGATTCGCTTTAATATAGAATTTTTATATTTTACATGATTGAGCATATGG
The DNA here is from genome assembly GCF_049354715.1 of Callithrix jacchus. Taxonomy (NCBI): domain Eukaryota; kingdom Metazoa; phylum Chordata; class Mammalia; order Primates; family Cebidae; genus Callithrix; species Callithrix jacchus. The sequence continues at coordinate 2,127,344 of NC_133511.1, read as the reverse complement.
AGTTAATTTATATACTCCAAAACAGAGTAGAATACGGCATTGTATATTTTTCTAACGGACTATATTCAGAGGCATTTTCTTTTATCTTTGGGTCGCCTAGATATTATTTAGATTTTTTTCTATTCGCGTAAATTAGAATTTCGGTATTTTACATGAGAGAGCATATTGAGTTGGTGTATATACTGCAAAACACAGTAGTAAAGGGAATTGTATATTTTTAATGACAGACTATATTCAGAGAAATTTTGCTTTTAACATTGGGTTGCCTAGATAGTATTTAGATTTTTTTTGATTCGCTTAAATATAGATTTTCGGTATTTTACTAGAGAGAGCATATGGAGATGGTGTATATACTCCAAAACAGAGTAGAAAAGGGCATTGTATATTTTTTATGACAGACTATATTCAGAGCAAATTTGTTTTTAACATTGGGGTGCCTAGATAATATTTAGATTTTTTTATTCACGTAAAATTTGAATTTCTGTATTTTACATGAGAGAGCACACTGAGTTGGTGCATATACTTTAAAACAGAGTAGAATAAGGCATTGTATTTTTTTCTAACACACTATATTCAGAGCCATTTTCTTTTAACTTTGAGGCGCCTAGATATTTAGAATTTTCGATTCGTGTAAAAATAGAATTACGCTATTTTACATGAGAGAGCCTATTGTGTTGGTGTAGATCCTCCTAAACAGAGTATAAAAGGGCATTGTTGATATTTTCTGACAGATTATATTCAGAGAAATTTTGCTTTTAACATTCGGGTGCCTAGGTAATATTTAGATTTATTTTGATTTCCGTAAAATTAGAATTTCGGTATTTTATATGAGAGAGCATACTCAGTTGGTGTATATACTCCAAAACAGAGTAGAATTAGGCATTGTATATTTTCTCGGACAGATTATATTCAGTGCAATTTTGCTTTTAACATTGGGGTGTCAAGATAATATTTAGATTTTCCCGATTCGTGTAAAATTTGAATTTCATTATTTTACATTAGACAGCATATTAATTTTTTGGATATACTCCAAAACAAATTAGAATAAGGCATTGTATATTTTTTCTGACAGACTATATTTAGAGCCATTTTATTTTAACTTTATGGTGCCTAGATATTATTTAGATTTTTTTGATTCACGTAAAATGATAATTTCTGTATTTTACATGAGAGAGCATATTGGGTTAGTGTATATAGTCCGAAACAGAGTATAAAAAGGCATTGTATATTTTTTCTGACAGATTATATTCAGAGCAATTTTGCTTTTAACATTCGTGTGCCTACATAATATTTAGATATTTATCGATTCACGTAAATTTAGAACTTCGGTATTTTACATGTGAGAGCGTACTGAGTTGGTGTATATACTCCAAAACAGAGTAGAATAAGGCATTGTATTTTTTTCTAACAGACTATATTCAGAGCCATTTTCTTTTTTTTTTTAAATTTTTTATTGGATTTTAGGTTTGGGGTACATGAGCATAGCATGCAAGACAGTTGCGTAGGTACACACATAGCAGTGTGCTTTGCTTTTCTTCTCCCCTTCACCCACATTTGGCATTTCTCCCCAGGCTATCCCTCCCCACCTCCCCCTAACACTGGCCCTCCCCTTTTCCCCCCAATAGACCCCAGTGTTTAGTACTCCCCTTTCTGTGTCCATGTGTTCTCATTTTTCATCACCCACCTATCAGTGAGAATATGCGGTGTTTCATTTTTTGTTCTTGTGTCAGTTTGCTGAGTATGATGTTCTCCAGATTATTCCATGTCCCTACAAACGACACAAACCCATTTTCTTTTACCTTTGGGTCGCCTAGATATTATTTAGATGTTTTTCGATTCGTGTAAAATCTGAATTTCGGTATTTTAAATGAGAGAGCATATTGAGTTGGTGTATATACTGTAAAACAGAGTAGTAAAGGGCATTGTATATTTTTTATGACAGATTATATTCAGAGCAATTTTGTTTTTAACATTGGCGTGACTTCATAATATTTAGATTATTTCGATTCGGGTATAATTAGAATTTCTGTATTTTACATGAAAGAGCATATTGAATTGGTGTATATAATACAAAACAGAGTAGAAAATGGCATTGTGTATTTTCTCTTACAGATTATATTTAGAGCAATTTTGCTTTTAACATTAGGGTGCCTAGATAATATTTAAATATTTTTCGATTCGCTTAAATATAGAATTTCGGTATTTTACATGAGAGAGCATGATGAGTTGGTGTATATATTCCAAAACAGAGTAGAATAAGGAATTTTATATTTTTTCTAACAATATATTCAGAGCCATTTTCTTTTAACTTTGGGGCGCCTAGATATTATTTAAATTTTTTTCGATTCGCGTAAAATTAGAATTTTCATATTTTCCCTGAGGCAGCATATTGATTTGGTGTATATACTCCAAAACAGAGTAGAAAATGGCATTGTATATTTTTTCTGACAGATTATATTCAGAGCAATTTTGCTTTTATCATTGGGGTGCCTAGATAATATTTGGATTTTTTTCGATGCGCTTAAATATAGAATTTCTGTATTTAACCTGAGAGAGCATATGGAGTTGGTGTGTATACTCCAAAACAGAGAAGAATAGGGCATTGTATATTTTTTATAACAGATTATATTAAGATCAATTTTGATTTTACCAATGGGGTGCCTATATAATATTTAGAATTTTTTCGATTCCCTTTAATATAGAATATCTGTATTTTACACTAGAGAGCACATGGAGTTGGTGTATATACTCCAAAACAGGGTAGTAAAGGGCATTGTATATATTTTTTGACACTATATATTCAGAGTAATTTTGTTTTTAATATTGGGGTGCCTAGATAATATTTAGGTTTTGTTGATTCGGGTAAAATTAGAATTTCTTTATTTTACACGAGATAGCATACTGAGTTCGTGTATATACTCCAAAACATAGTAGAATATGGCATTGTACATTTATTCTAACAGACTATATTCAGAGCCATTTTCTTTTAACTTTGGGGCGCCTAGATATTATTTAGATTTTTTTCGATTCGCGTAAAATTAGAATTTGGGCATTTTACATGAGAGAGCATATTGAGTTGGTGTATATTCTGCAATACAGAGTAGAAAATAGCATTGTATATTTTTTCTGACAGATTATATTCAGAGCAATTTTTTTTTTAACATTGGGGTGCCTCGATAATATTTAGATATTTTTCGATTCACATAAAATTAGAATTTTGGTATTTTACATGAGAGAGCATACTGAGTTGGTGTATATACTCCAAAACAGCGTAGAATAGGGCATTGTATATATTTTTTGACAGTTTATATTCAGAGGTATTTTGTTTTTAACATTGGGGTTCCTAGATTATATTTAGATTTTTTCGATTCGGGTAAAATTAGAATTTCTGTGTTTTACATGAGAGAGCATATTGAGTTGGTGCATATACTACAAAACACAGTAGAAAAGGGCATTGTATATTTTTTCTGACAGATTATATTCAGAGAAATTTTGCTTTTATCGTTGGGGTGCCTAGGTAATTTTTAGATTTTTTTTGATTCGCTTAAATACAGAACTTCTGTATTTTACATGAGAGAGCATATGGAGTTGGTGTATATACTCAAAAACAGAGTAGAATAGGGCATTGTATATTTTTTCTGACAGATTATATTCTGAGCAATTTTGCGTTTGACATTGTGGTGCCTAGATAATATTTAGATATTTTTCGAATTGCTTAAATATAGAATTTCTGTATTTTACATATGAGAGCATATGGATTTGGTGTATATACTCTAAAACAGAGTAGAATAGGGCATTGTATATTTTTTCTGACAGATTATATTCAGAGCAATTTTGCTTTAACATTGGGGTGCCTAGATAATATTTAGATTTTTTTCGATTCGCTTAAATATGGAATTTCTGTATTTTGCATGTGAGTGCATATGAAGTTGGTGTATATACTTTAAAACAGAGTAGAATAGAACATTGTTTATTTTATCTGACAGATTATATTCAGAGCAATTTTGTTTTTAACATTGGGGTTCCTAGATAATATTTAGATTATTTTTGATTCACGTAAAATTAGAATTTCTCTATTTTACATGGGAGAGCACACTGAGTTGGTGTATGTACTTCAAAAAAGAGTAGAATAGGCGATGTATTTTTTTTTCTAACAGACTATATTCAGAGCCATTTTGTTTTATCTTTGGGGCGTCTAGATTTTATTTAGTTTTTTTTCGATTTGTGTAAAATTTGAATTTCTGTATTTTACGTGAGTGAGCATATTGAGTTGGTGTATATACTACAAAACAGAGTAGAAAAGGGCATTGTATATTTTTTCTGACAGATTTTATTCAGAGCAATTTTTCTTTTAACATTGGGGTGCCTAGATAATATTTAGATTTGTTTCGATTCAATTAAATATAGAATTTCTGTATTTTACATGAGAGAGCAAATGGAGTTGGTGTATATACTCCAAAATAGAGTAGAATAGGGCATTGTATATTTTTTCTGACAGATTATATTCAGAGCAATTTTTCTTTTAACATTGGGGTGCCTAGATAATATTTAGATTTTTTTCGATTCGCTTAAATACAGAATTTCTGTATTTTACATGAGAGAGCATATGGAGTTGTTGTATATACTCCAAATCAGAGTAGAATAGAGCATTGTATATTTTCTCTGACAGATTATATTCAGAGCAATTTTGTTTGTAACATTGGGGTGCCTAGATAATATTTAGATTTTTTCGATTTGGGTAAAATTAAAATTTCAGTATTTTACATGAGAGAGCATACTTAGTTGGTGTATATACTCCAAAACAGAGTAGAATAAGGCATTGTATATTTTTTGTAACAGACTATATTCAGAGCCATTTTCTTTTAACTTTGGGGCGCCTAGATATTATTTAGATTGTTTTCGATTCGCCTAAATATAGAATTTCTCTATTTTACATGAGAGAGCATATGGTGTTGGTGTATATACTCCAAAAAAGAGTAGAAAAGGGCATTGTTTTTTTTTTCTGACAGATTATATTCAGAGCAATTTTGCTTTTAACATTGGGTTGCCTAGATAATATATAGATTTTTTTCGATTCGCTTTAATATAGAATTACTGTATTTTACATGAGAGAGAATACGGAGTTGGTGTATATACACCAAAACAGAGTAGAATAAGGCATTGTATATTTTTCCTAACAGACTATATTCCGAGCCATTTTCCTTTAACTTTCGGGCGCCTAGATATTATTTAGATTTATTTCGATTCCCGTAAATTTAGAATTTCTGTATTTTACATGAGAGAGCATATAGAATTCGTGTATATACTCCAAAACAGAGTAGAAAAGCGCATTATATATTTTTTCTGACAGATTTCTTCGGAGCAATTTTGCTTTTAACATTGGGGTGCCTAGATAATATTTAGATTTTTTTTTATTCGCTTTAATATAGAATTATTGTGTTTTAAATGAGAGAGTGTATGGAGTTGGTGTATGTACTCCAAAACAGAGTAGAATAGGGCATTGTATATTTTTTCTGACTGATAATATTCAGAGCAATTTTGTTTTTAACATTGTGGTGCCTAGATTATATTTAGATTTTTTTGATTCGAGTAAAATTAAAATATCTGTATTTTACATGACAGAGCATACTGAGTTGGAGTATATTCTCCAAAACAGAGTAGAATAAGGCATTGTATATTTTTTGTAACAGGCTATATTCACAGCCATTTTCTTTTAACTTTGGGGCGCCTAGATAATATTTAGAATTTTTTCGATTCGCTTAAATATAAAATTTCTCTATTTTACATGAGAGAGCATATGGAGTTGGTGTATATACTCCAAAACAGAGTAGAATAGGGCATTGTATATTTTTTTATGACAGATTATATTCAGAGCAATTTTTTTTCAACATTCGGGTGCCTAGATAATATTTAGATTTTTTTGATTCGGGTAAAAATACAATTTCTGTATGTTACAAGAGAGAGCAGACTGCGTTGGTGTATATACTTTAAAGCAGGGTAGTATAAGACATTGTATATTTTTTCTAACAGACAATATTCAGAGCCATTTTCTATTAACTTTTTGCAGCCTAGATATTATTTAGATTTTTTTCGATTCGTGTAAAATTAGAATTTCTGTATTTTATATGAGACAGCATATTGTGTTGGAGTATATACTGCAAAACAGTGTAGAAAAGGGCATTGTATATTTTTTCTGACAGATTATATTCAGAGCAATTTTGCTTTCAACATTGGGGTGCCTAAATAATATTTAGAATTTTTTTGATTCACGTAAATTTATAATTTCGGTATTTTACAGGAGACAGCAAACTGAGTTGGTGTATATACTAGAAAAGAGAGTAGAATAAGGCATTGTATATTTTTTGACAGATTATATTTAGAGCAATTTTGTTTTTAACATTGGGGTGCCTAGATTATATTTAGATTATTTCGATTCGGGTAAAATTAGAATTTTTGTATTTTACATGAGAGAGCATATTGGGTTGGTGTATATACTCCAAAACGAAGTAGAATAAACATTGTATATTTTCTATGACAGAGTATATTCATAGCCATATTCTTTTAACTTTGGCGTGCCTAGATATTGTTTAGATTTGTTTCGATTCACGTAAAATTTGATTTTCTGTATTTTATATGAGAGAGCATACTGAGTTGGTGTGTATACTCCAAAACAAAGTACCAAAGGGCATTGAACATTTTTTCTGACAGATTATGTTCATAGCAATTTTGTTTTTACCATTGGGGTGCCTAGATAATATTTAGATTTTTTTTGATTCGGATAAAATTAGAATTTCTGTATTTTACATGAGAGAGCATATGGAGTTGGTGTATATACTCCAAAACAGAGTAGAATAGAATATTGTATATTTTTTATGACAGATTACCTTCAAAGCAATTTTGTTTTTAACATTGGGGTGCCAGATAATATTTAGATTCTTTCGATTTGGGTAAATTTATAATTTCTGCATTTTACATATGAGCATACTGACTTGGTGTATATACTCCAAAACAGAGTAGAACAAGGCATTGTATATTTTCTCTTAAAGACTATATTCAGAGTCATTTTCTTGTAACTTTTTTGTGCCTAGACATTATTTAGATTTTTTTCGATTCTCGTCAAATTAGAATTTCGGTATTTTAACTGAGAGAGCATACTGAGTTAATGTATATACTCCAAAACAGAGTAGAAAAGGGCATTATATATTTTTTTTGACAGATTATATTCAGAGCAATTTTGCTTTTAACATTGGGGTACCTAGATAATATTTAGATTTTTTTCTATTCTTTTAAATATAGAATTTCTGTATTTTACATGAGAGAGCATATTTTGTTGGTGTATATACTCCAAAACAGAGTAGAATAGGGTATTGTATATTTTTACTGACAGATTACCTTCAAAACAATTTTGTTTTTAACATTTGGGTGCCTAGATAATATTTAGATTTTTTCTATTTGGGTAAAATTATAATTTCTGCATTTTACATATGAACATACTGAGTTGGTGTATATACTCCAAAACAGAGTAGAACAAGGCATTGTATATTTTTTCTAAAAGACTAGATTCAGAGCCATTTTCTTGTAACTTTGGGGCGCCTAGACATTATTTAGATTTTTTTTGATTCACGTCAAATTAGAATTTCGGTATTTTAACTGAGAGAGCATACTGAGTTGGTGTATATACTCCAAAACAGAGTAGAAAAGGGCATTGTATATTTTTTGTAGCAGATTATATTCAGAGTAATTTTGCTTTTAACATTGGGGTGCCTAGATAATATTTAGATTTTTTCGATTCGGGTAAGTTAGAATTTCGGTATTTTACATGAGAGAGCATACTGAGTTGGTGTATATACTCCAAAATAGAGTAGAATAAAGCATTCTATATTTTTTCTAACTGACTATATTCAGAGCCATTTTATTTTAACTTTGGGGTGCCTAGATATTATTTAGATCTATTTCGATTCCCGTAAAATTAGGATTTCAGTATTTTACATGACAGAGCATATTGAGTTGGTGTATATACTCTAAAACAGAGTAGAAAAGGGCATTGTATATTTTTTATGACAGATTATATTCAGAGTAATTTTTCTTTTAACATTAAGTTGCCTAAATAATATGTAGATTTTTTTCGATTTGCTTAAATATGTAATGTCTGTATTTTACATGAGAGAACATATGGAGTTGGTGTATGTACTCCAAAACAGAGTAGAATAGGGCATTGTATATTTTTTTTGACAGATTATATTAAGAGCAATTTTGTTTTTAACATTGGGGTGCCTAGATAATATTTAGATTTTTTTCGATTCTCTTAAATATATAATCTCTATATTTTACCTGAGAGAGCATATGGATTTGGTGTATATACTCCAAAACAGAGTAGAAAAGATCATTGTGTATTTTTTCTGACAGATTTTCTTCAGAGCAATTTTGCTTTTAACATTGGGGTGCCTAGATAATATTTAGAATTTTTTCGATTCACTTTAATATAGAATTACTGTTTTTTACATTAGAGAGCATATGGAGTTCGTGTATATTCTCCACAACAGAGTAGAAAAGGGCATTGTATATTTTTTCTGATAGATTATATTCAGAGCAATTTTGCTTGTAATATTAATACGCCTAGACAATATTTAGTTTTTTTCGATTCGCTTAAATATAGAATTTCGGTATTTTACATCAGAGAGCATACTGAGTTGGTTTATATACTCCAAAACGGAGTAGAATAAAGCATTGTATATTTTCTATGACAGACTATATTCATAGCCATATTCTTTTAACTTTGGCGCGCCTAGATATTATTTAGATTTTTTTCGATTCGCGTAAAATATTATTTTCTGTATTTTATATGAGAGAGCATATTGAGTTGGTGTATATACTTCAAAACCGAGTAGAATAAGACATTCTATATTTTTTCCGACAGATTATATTCAATGCAATTTTTTTTTTCACATAGGGTTGCCTAGATTATATTTAGATTTTTTCATTTCTGGTAAAATTAGAATTTCTGTATTTTACCTGAGAGAGCATATTGAGTTGATGTATGTACTACAAAACAGAGTAGAAAATGGTCTTGTATATTTTTTCTGACAGATTATTTACAGAGCAATTTTTCTTTTAACATTGGGGTGCCTATATAATTAAATTTTTTTCGATTCGCTTAAATATAGAATTTTTGTATTTTACATGAGAGAGCATACTTAACTGGCGTACATACTCCAAAAGAGAGTAGAATATGGCATTGTATATTTTTTCTAACAGACTATATTCAGACCCATTTTCTGTTAACTTTGGGGTGCCTTGATATTATTGAGATTTTTTTCGATTCGCGTAAAATTAGAATTTTGGTATTTTAGATGAGAGAGCATATTGAGTTGGTGTACATACACCAAAACAGTGTAGAATAGGGCATTGTATATTTTTTCTGACTGACTATATTCAGAGCATTTTTGTTTTTAAAATTGGGGTGCCTAGATAATATTTAGATTTTTTTCGATTCGCTTACATATAGAATTTCTGTATTTTATATGAGAGAGCATATGGAGTTGGTGTATATAAACCCAAACAGAGTAGAAAAGGGCATTGTATATCTTTTCTGACAGATTATATTCAGAGAAATTTTGTTTTTATCATTGGGGTGCCTAGATAATATTTAGATTCTTTTCGATTCGCTTAAATACAGAATTTCGGTATTTTACAGGAGAGAGCATATGGAGTTGGTGTATTTACTCCAAAACACAGTAGAATAAGGCATTGTGTATTTTTTCTCACAGACTATTTTCAGAGTCATTTTCTTTTACCTTTGGAGCGCCTAGATATTATTTAGATTTTTTTCGATTCATGTAAAATTTGAATTTGGGTATTTTACATGAGAGAGAATATTGAGTTGGTATATATGCTCCAATAGAGAGTAGAAAAGATCATTGTATATTTTTTATGACAGATTATATTCAGAGCAATTCTGCTTTTAACATTGGGGTGCCTTGATAATATTTAGATTTTTTCGATTCGGATAAAATTTGAATTTCTGTATTTCACACGAGAGAGCATACTGAGTTAGTGTATATATTTCAGAACATAGTAGAATAAGGCATTGTATATTTTTTCTCTCTGACGATATTCAGAGTCATTTTTATTTAACTTTCGATCTCCTAGATATTATTTAGATTTTTTTCGATACGTGTAAAATTAGTATTTCCGTATTTTACATGAGAGAGCATATTTAGTTGGTGTATATAATATAAAACACAGTAGAATAAGGCCTTGTATATTTTTTCTAACAGACTATATTCAGAGCCATTTTCTTTTAACTTGGGGGGCGCCTAGATATTATTTACATTTTATTCGATTCGCGTAAAATTAGAATTTCCGTATTTTACATGAGAGAGCATATTGAGTTGGTGTATATACTCCAAAACAAAGAAGAAGAGGGCATCGTATATTGTTTCTGACAAATTATATTCAGAGAAATTTTGCTTTTAGCATTCACGTGCCTAGGTAATATTTAGATTTTTTTTGATTCCCGTAGAATTAGAATTTCAGTATTTTACATGAGAGAGCATACTCACTTGGTGTATATACTCCAAAACAGAGTAGAATAAGGCATTGTTTATTTTTTCTTACAGATTATATTCAGAGCAATTTTTCTTTTAACATTGGGGTGCCTAGATAATATTCAGATTTTTTTTGATTCGCTTAAATATAGAATTTCTGTATTTTAAATGAGAGAGCATATGTAGTTGGTGCATATAGTCCAAAACAGAGTGCAATAGGGCATTGTTTATTGTATCTGACAGACTATATTCATAGCAATTTAGTTTTTAACGTTGGGGAGCCTAGATATTATTTAGATTTTTTTCGATTCACGTAAATTTAGAATTTCGGTATTTTACATTAGAGAGCATACTGAGTTTGTTTATATACTCCAATACAGAGTAGAATAAGGCATTGTATATTTTTCCTAACAGACTATATTCAGAGCCATTTTCTTTTATCTTGGGGGCGCCTAGATATTATTTACATTTTATTCGATTCGCGTAATATTAGGATTTCTGTATTTTACCTGAGAGAGCATATTGAGTTGGTGTAGATACTCCAAAAGAGAGTAGAAAAGGGCATTGTATATTTTTTCTGACAGATTATATTCTGAGTAATTTTGCTTTTAACATTGGGGTGCCTAGATAATATTTAGAATTTTTTCCTCTAACGTAAAATTAGAATTTCGGTAATTTATATAAGAGAGTATCCTGATTTGGTGTATATACTCCAAAACAGAGTAGAATAAGGAATTGTATATTTTTTATAACAAACTATTTTCAGAGCCATTTTCTTTTAACTATGGGGCGCCTAGATATTATTTATATTTTTTTCGATTCGCGTAAAATTACAATTTCGGTAATTTACATGAGAGAGCATATTGAGTTGGTGTATATACTACAAAACAAAGTAGAATAGGGCATTGTATATTTTTTCTGACAGATTATATTCAGAGCAATTTTGTTTTTAACATTGGGTTGCCTAGATAATATTTACATTTTTTTCAATTCGCTTAAGTATAGAATTTCTGTATTTAACATAAGAGAGCAAATGGAGTTGGTGTATATATTACAAAAAAGAGTAGAAAAGGGCATTGTATATTTTTTCTGACAGATTATATTCAGAACAATTTTGTTTTTACCATTGGGGTGCCTAGATAAATTTTGGTTTTTCGATTCTGGTAAAATTAGAATTTCTGTATTTTACATGAGAGGGCATATTTAGTTGGTGTATATATTACAAAAAAGAGTAGAAAAGGGCATTGTATATTTTTTCTGACAGATTATATTCAGAGCAATTTTGTTTTTAACATTGGGGTGCCTAGATAATATTTAGATTTTTTCGATTCGGTAAAATTAGAATTTCTGTATTTTACATGAGAGAGCATACGGAGTTGGTGTATTTACTCCAAAACAGAGTACAATAAGGCATTGTATATTTTTTCTAACAGACTATATTCATAGCCATTTTCTTTTAACTTTGGGGCGCCTAGATATTATTTAGATTTTTTCGATTCCCGTAAAATTAGAATTTCGGTATTTTACATGAGATAGCATATTCAGTTGGTGTATATACTCCAAAACAGAGTAGAAAAGGGCATTGTATATTTTTTCTGACAGAATATATTCAGAGTAATTTTGCTTTTAACATTGGGGTGCCTAGATAATATTTAGATTTTTTTCGATTCGCTTAAATATAGAATTTCGGTATTTTACATGAGAGAGCATACTGAGTTGGTGTATATACTCCAAAACAGAGTAGAATAGGGCATTGTATATTTATTCTAACAGAATATATTCAGACCCATTTTCTTTTAACTTTGGGGCACCTTGATATTATTCATATTTTTTTCGATTCGCGTAAAATTAATATTTCGGTATTTTACATGAGAGAGCATATTGAGTTGGTGTACATAATTCAAAACAGAGTAAAATCGCGCATTGTATATTTTTTCTGACTGATTATATTCAGAGCATTTTTGTTTTTAACATTGGGGTTCCTAGATAATATGTAGATTTTTACGATTCTGCTACAATTACTATTTTTGTATTTTACATAACAGAGCATATGGAGTTGGTGTATATATTAGAAAATAGAGTCGAATAGGGCATTGTATATTTTTTCTGGCAGATTATATTCAGAGCAATTTTGCTTTCAACATTAGGGTGTCTAGATAATATATAGAGTTTTTTCTATTCGCTTAAATATAGAATTTCTGTATTTTATATGAGAGAGCATATGTAGTTTTTTTTATATACCCCAAGACAGAGTAGAATAGGGCATTGTATATTTTTTCTGACTGATATATATTCAGAGCAATTTTGTTTTTATCATTGGGGTGCCTAGATATTATTTAGATTTTTTTTCGAATCGCATAAAATAAGAATTTCGGTATTTTACATGAGAGAGCATATTGAGTTGGTATATACACTCCAAAACAGATTAGACAACGACATTGTACATTTTGTCTGTCAGATTATATTCAGAGCAATTTTGCTTTAAACATTGAAGTGCCTAGATAACATTAAGATTATTTTTGATTCACGTAAAATTAGTATTTCGGTATTTTACATGAGAGAGTATACTGAGTTGGTGTATATACTCCAAAACAGAGTAGAAGGGGGCATTGTATATTTTTTCTGACAGATTATATTCAGAGCAATTTTGTTTTTAACATTGGGGTGCCTAGATAATATTGAAATTATTTTGAATTGGGTAAAATTCGTATTTTGGTATTTTAAATGAGAAAGCATACTGATTTGGTGTATATACTCCAAAACAGAGTAGAATAAAGCATTGTATATTTTTTCTAACAGAATATATTCAGTGCCATTTTCTTTTAACTTTGGGGCGCCTAGATATTATTTATAATTTTTTCGATTAGCATAAAATTAGAATTTCGGTGTTTTACATGAGAGAGCATATTGAGTTGTTGTATATACTCCAAAACAGACTAGAATAGGGCATTGTATATTTTTGCAGACACATTATATTCAGAGCAATTTTGTTTTTAACATTGGGGTGCCTAGATACTATTTAGATTTGTTTCGATTCACTTAAATATAGAATTTCTGTATTTTCCATGACAGAGCATATGGAGTTGGTTTATATGCTACAAAAAAGAGTAGAATAGGGCATTGCATATTTTTTCTGACAGATGATATTCAGAGCAATTTTGTTTTTAACATTGCGGTGCCTAGATAATATTTAGATTTTTTCGATTCGGGTGAAATTAGAATTTCTGTATTTTACATGAAAGAGCATACTGAGTTGGTGTATATACTCCAAAACAGAGTAGAGTAAGGCATTGTATATTTTTTCTAACAGAATATATTGAGAGCCATTTTCTTTAAACTTTGGGGCGCCTAGATGTTATTTACATTTTTTTCGTTTCGCGTAAATTTAGAATATCGGTATTTTACATGAGGGAGCATAATGAATTGGTGTATATACTGTAAAACAGAGTAGAATAAGGTATTGTATATTTTTTCTAACAGACTATATTCAGAGCCAATTTCTTTTAAGTTTGGCGCGTGTAGATATTATTTAGATTTTTTTCGATTCGCGCAAAATTAGAATTTCGGTATTTTACATGAGAGAGCATATTGAGTTTGTGTATATACACCAAAACAGAGTAGAAAAGGGCATTGTATATTTTTTCTGACAGATTATATTCAGAGCAATTTTGCTTTCAACACTTTATTGCCTAGATAATATTTAGATTTTTCTCTATTAGCTTAAATATAGAATTTCTGTTTTTTACATGAGAGAGCATATGGAGTTGGTGTATATACTCCAAAACAGAGTAGAATAGGGCATTGTATATTTTTTATGACAGATTATATTCAGAGCAATATTGCTTTTACCTTTGTGGTGCCTAGATAATATTTAGATTTCTTTAGATCCACGTAAATTTAGAATTTCTCTATTTTACATGAGAGAGCATAGTGAGTTAGTTTATATACACCAAAAAAGAGTAGAATAGGGCATTGTATATTTTTTCTGACAGATTATATTCAGAGCAATTTTTTTTATAACATTGGGGTGCCTAGATAATATTTAGATATTTTCGATTACGGTAATATTATAATTTTGGTATTTTACATAAGAGATCATACTGAGTTCGTGTACATACTTTAAAACAGAGAAGAATAAGGCATTGTATATCTTTTCTAAGAGACTATATTCAGAGCCATTTTCTTTTAACTTTTGGACGCCTAGATATTATTTAGATTTTTTTAGATTTAGGTAAATTTTGAATTTCTGTATTTTACGTGAGAGAGCATACTGAGGTGGTGTATATACTACAAAAGAGAGTAGAAAAGGGCATTTTATATTTTTTCTGTCAGATTATATTCAGAGCAATATTTCTTTTAACCTTGGGTTGCCTAAATAATATTTATATTTTTCCGATTCGGGTAAAATTAGAATTTCGGTATTTTACATGAGAGGGCATATTGAGTTGGTGTATATACTTTAAAACAGAGTAGAATAGGGCATTTTTTATTTTGTCAGACAGATTTTATTCAGAGCAATTTTGTTTTTAACATTGGGGTGCCTAGATAATATTTAGATGTTTTCGATTCGGATAAAATTAGAATTTCTGTATTTTACATGAGAGAGCATACTGACTTGGTGTATATACTCCAAAACAGATTAGAATAAGGCATTGTATATTTTTTCTAACATACTATATTCAGAGCCATTTTCTTTAAACTTTGGGGCGCCTATATATTATTTAGAGTTTTTCGATTCGGGTAAAATTAGAATTTCGTTATTTTACAAGAGAGAGATTACTGAGTTGTTGTGTATACTCCAAAACAGAGTATAATAAGGCATTGTATATTTTTTCTAACAGACTATATTCAGAGCCATTTTATTTTAACTTTAGGGCGCCTAGATATTATTTAGATTTTTCTCGATACATGTAAAATTAGAATTCTGGTATTTTAAAACACAAAGCATATTGATTTGGTGTATATACTCCAAAACAAAGTGAAAAAGGGAATTGTATATTTTTTCTGACAGATTATATTCGGAGAAATTTTGCTTTCAACATTGGATTGCCTATATAATATTTAGATTTTTCTCTATTCGCTTAAATATACAATTTCTCTTTTTTACATGAGAGAGCATATGGAGTGGGTGTATATACTTCAAAACAGAGTAGAATAGGGCATTGTATATTTTTTATGACAGATTATATTCAGAGCAATTTTGCTTTTAACTTTGGTGTGCCTAGATAATATTTAGATTTTTTTAGATTCACGTAATTTTGAATTTCTGTATTTTACGTGAGAGAGCATATTGAGGTCTTGTATATACTACAAAAGAGAGTAGAAAATGGCATTTTATATTTTTTCTGTCAGATTATATTAGAAGCAATATTGCTTTTAACATTGGATTACCTAGATAATATTTAGATTTTTTCGATTCGGGTAGAATTAGAATTTCTGTATTTTACATGAGAGAGCATACTGAGATGGTGTATATACTACAAAACGGAGTAGAATAAGGCATTGTATATTTTCTCTAACAGACTATATTCATAGCCATATTCTTTTAACTTTTGCGAGCGTAGATATTATTTACATTTTTTTCAATTCGCCTAAAATTAGAATTTCGATATTTTAACTGAGAGAGCATACTGAGTTGGTTTATATACTCCAAAAGAGAGTAGAATAGGGCATTGTATATTTTCTCTGACAGATTATATTCAGAGCAATTTTGTTTTTAACATTGGGGTGCCTAGCTAATATTTAGATTTTTTCGATTCGGTAAAATTAGAATTTCTTTATTTTACATGAGAGAACATATTGAGTTGGTGTATATACTACAAAACAGAGTAGAATAAAGCATTGTATATTTTTTCTGACAAATGATATTCAGAGCAA
Organism: Callithrix jacchus; assembly: GCF_049354715.1. Classification (NCBI taxonomy): domain Eukaryota; kingdom Metazoa; phylum Chordata; class Mammalia; order Primates; family Cebidae; genus Callithrix; species Callithrix jacchus. The sequence goes on along the minus strand of NC_133511.1, from coordinate 2,110,920 downwards.
TTTCGCTTTTAACATTAGGGTGCCTACATAATATTTCGATTTTTTTCGGTTCACATAAATTTAGAATTTCGGTATTTTACATGAGAGAGCATATTGCGTTGGTGTGTATACTGAAAAAAAGAGTAGAATAAGGCATTGTATATTTTTTCTAATAGACTATATTCAGAGCCATTGTCTTATAACTTTGGAGCTCATAGATATCATTTAGATTTTTTTTTGATTCGCGTAATATTAGAATTTCGGTATTTTACATGAGGGAGCATATTGATTTGGTGTATATACTCCAAAACAGAGTAGAAAAAAGCATTGTATATGTTTTCTGACAGATTATATTCAGAGCAATTTTGCTTTTAACATGCGGGTGCCTAGATAATATTTAGAGTTTTTCGATTCGTTTAAATACAGAATTTTTGTATTTTACATGAGAGAGCACGTTGAGTTGGTGCATATAAACAAAAACAGAGTAAAATAGGGCATTGTATATTATTTCTGACAGTTTATATTCAGAGATGTTTTGTTTTTAACATTGGGTTGTGTAGAAAATATTTACTTTTTTTTGATTCACGTAAAATTAGAATTTCGGTATTTTTACATGAGAGAGCATACTGAGTTGTTGTATATACTCCAAAACAGGGTAGAATAGGGCATTGTATATTTTTTTTTACAGATTATATTCAGAGCAATTTTGTTTTGAACATTGGGTTGCCTAGATAATATTTATATTTTTTCGATTTGGGTAAAATTATAATTTCTGCATTTTACATGAGAGCATACTGAGTTGGTGTATATACTCTAAAACAGAGTAGAACAAGGCATTTTATATTTTTTTCTAAAAGACTGGATTCAGAGCCATTTTCTTGAAACTTTGGGGCGCCTAGAAATTATTTAGGTTTTTTACGATTCGCATAAAATTAGAATTTTGTATTTTAAATTAGAGAGCATAGTGCGTTGGTGTATATACTCCAAAACAGACTAGAATAGGGCATTGTATATTTTTTCTGACAGATTTTCTTCAGAGCAATTTTGTTTTTAACATTGGGGTGCCTAGATATTATTTAGATATTTTCGATCCTGGTAAAATTAGAATTTCTGTATTTCACATGAGAGAGCATATGGAGTTGGTGTATATACTCCAAAAAGAGTAGAATAGGGCATTGTATATTTTTTCTGACAGATCATATTCAGAGCAATTTTGTTTTTAACATTGCGGTGCCTATATAATATTTAGATTTTTTCGATTCGGGTAAAATTAGAATTTCTGTATTTTACATGAGAGAGCATACTGAGTTGGTGTATATACTCCAAAACAGAGTAGAATAAGGCATTGTATATTTTCTCTAACACACTATATTCAGAGCCATTTTCTTTTACCTTTGGGCCGCCTAGATATTATTTAGAATTTTTTGATTCGTGTAAAACCAGAATTTCGGTATTTTACATAAGATAGCATATTACCTTGATGTATATACTACAAAACAGAGTCGAAATAGGCATTGTATATTTCTTCTGACAGATTATATTCAGAGCAATTTTGCTTTTAACATTGGGGTGCCTAGATAATTTTTAGATTTTTTTCCATTCGCTTAAATACAGAATTTTTGTATTTTACATTAGAGAGCATATGGAGTTGGTGCATATACTCCAAAACAGTGTAGAATAGGGCTTTGTATATTTTTTCTGACAGATTATATTCAGAGCAATTTTGCTTTTAACATTGGGGTGCCTAGATAATATTTAGACTTCTTTTGATTCGCTTAAATATAGAATTTCAGTATTTTACTTGAGAGAGCATATGGAGTTGGTGTATATACTCCAAAACAGTAGAATAGGGCATTGTATATTTTTTCTGACAGATTATATTCAACAAAATTTTGTTTTTCAAATAGGGGTGCCTAGATTATATTTAGATTTTTTCGATTCGGGTAAAATTAGAATTTCTGTATTTCACATGAGAGAGCATTTTGAGTTGATGTATATACTACAAAACAGAGTAGAAAATGGCATTGTATATTGTTTCTGACAGACTATATTCAGAGGAATTTTGCTTTTAACATTGGGGTGCCTAGATATATTTAGATTTTTTTTCGATTCGCTTAAATATAGAATTTCTGTATTTTACATTAGAGAGCTTACTGAACTGGTGTATATACTCCAAAACAGAGTAGAATGAGGCATTGCATATTTTTTCTAACAGACTATATTCAGACCCAATTTCTTTTAACTTTGGGGCGCCTTCATATTATTCAGATTTTTTTCGATTCACGTAAAATTAGAATTTCGGTATTTTACATGAGAGAGCATATTGAGTTTGTGAATATACTTTAAAACAAAATAGAAAAGGGCATTGTATATTTTTTCTGACCAGAGTATATTCAGAGCAATTTTGCTTTAAACATAGGGATGCCTAGATAATATTTAGATTATTTTCGATTCACTTAAATATAGAATTTATGTTTTTTTTATTTGAGAGCATATGAAGTTGGTGTATATACTCCAAAACAGAGTAGAATAGGGAATTGTATATTTTTCTGACAGACTATATTCAGAGCAATTTTCTTTCTAACATTGTGGTGCCTAGATAATATTTAGATTTTTTCGATTCAGGTAAAATTAGAATTTTGATATTTTACATGAGAGAGCATATTGAGTTGGTGTAGATACTCCAAAACAGAGTAGTTAATGGCATTGTATATTTTTTCTGACAGATAATATTCAGAGCAGTTTTGCTTTTAACATTGGGGTCCCTAGATAACATTTAGATTTGTATTGATTCACGTAAACTTAGAAATTTGGTATTTTATATGAGAGAGCATACTGAGTTGGTGTATATACTCCAAAAAGAATAGAATAAGGCATTGTATATTTTTTCTAACAGACTATATTCAGAGCCATTTTCTTTTAACTTTGGGGCGCCTAGATATTATTTAGATTTTTGTCGATTCGCTTAAAATTAGAATTTCGGTATTTTACATGACAGTGCATATTGAGTTGCTGTATATACTCCAAAAAAAATTGGAGAAGTGCATTGTATCTTGTTTCTGACACACTGTATTAAGAGCAATTTTGCTTTTAACATTCCGGTTCCTATATAATATTTAGATTTTTTTTGATTCACATAAAATTAGAATTTCGGTATTTTACATGAGAGAGCATACTGAGTTGGTGTATATTCTCCCAAATAGGGTAGAATAGGGCATTGTATATTTTTTCTGACAGATTCTATTCAGAGCAATTTTTTTTATATTGGGGTGCCTAGATAATATTTAGATTTTTTCGATTCTGGTAAAATGATAATTTCTGCATTTTACATGAGACAGCATATGTAGTTGGTGTATATACTCCAAAACAGAGTAGAATAGGTTATTGTATATTTTTTCTTACAGACTATATTCAGAGCAGCTTTGTTTTTGACTTTGGGGTGCCTTGATAATATTTAGATTTTTTCGATTCAGGTAAAATTAGAGTATTTGTATTTTGCATGAAAGAGCATATTGATTTGGTGTATATACTCCAAAACATAGTAGAAAAGTTCGTTGTATATTTTTTCTGACAGATTATATTCAGAGAAATTTTGCTATTAACATTGGGGTGCCTAGATAATATTTAGATTTATTTCGATTCGATTAAATATAGAACTTCTGTATTTTACAAGAGAGCATACAGAGGTGGTGTATATACTCCAAAACGGAGTAGAATAAGGCATTGTATATTTTTTTCTAACACACTATATTCATAGCCATTGTCTTTTAAATTTGGGGCGCCTAGATATTATTTAGATTTTTTTTCAATTCGCGTAAAATTAGAATTTCCGTATTTTACATGAGAGAGCGTATTGAGTTTGTGTATATACTTTAAAAAAAAGTAGAAAAGGGCATTATATATTTTTTCTTTCAGAGTATATTTAGAGCAATTTTACTTTTAACATTGCGGTGCCTAGATAATATTTAGATTCTTTTCAATTCATGTAAAATTAGGATTTCATTATTTTACATGAGAGAGCATACTGAGTTGGTGTATATACTCCAAAACAGAGTAGAATAGGGCATTGTATATTTTTTGTGATAGATTATATTCAGAGCAATTTTGCTTTGAACAGTGGGGTGCCTAGATATTATTTAGATTTTTTTTGGATTTGAGTAAATTTAGAATTTGGGTATTTTACATGAGAGAGCATATTGAGTTTGTGTATATACTACAAAACAGAGTAAAAAAGGGCATTGTATATTTTACCTGACAGATAATATTCAGAGAAATTTTAGTTTTAACATTGGGGTGCCTAGATAATATTTAGATTTTTTCCGATTCGCTAAAATATTGAATTTCTAAATTTAACATGAGAGAGAATATGGAGTTAGTGTATATACTCCAAAGCAGAGTAGAATAGGTCATTGTGTATTTTTTCTTACAGATTATATTCAGAGAAATTTTGTTTTTAACATTGGGTGCCTAGATAATATTTAGATTTTTTCAATTCAGGTAAAATTATAATTTCTGTATTTTACATGAGAGAGCGTACTGAGTTGGTGTATATACTTCAAAATGGAGTAGAATAAGGCATTGTATATTTTCTATAACAGACTATATTCAGAGCAAATTTCTTTTAACTATGGGGCGCCTAGATATTATTTAGATTTTTTTCAATTCACATAAAATCAGAATTTCTGTATTTTACATGAGAGAGCATACTGAGTTTGTGTATATAATAGAAAACAGTAGAAAAGGCATTGTATATTTTTTCTGACAGATTATATTCACAGCAATTTTTTTTTAACATTGTGGTGCCTAGGTAATATTTAGATTTTTTCAATTCGGGTAAAATTAGAATTTCTGTATTTTACATGAGAGAGCATATTGAGTTGGTGTTTATACTACAAAACAGAGTAGAAAAGGGCATTGTATATTTTTTGACAGATTATATTCAGAGCAAATTTGCTTTTATCAACGGGGTGCCTAGAGAATATTTAGATTATTTTCGATTCATGTAAAATTAGAAGTTCGGTATTTTACATGAGAAAGCATATTGATTTGGTGTATATACTCCAAAACATAGTAGAAAAGGTCGTTTTATATTTTTTCCTGACAGATTATATTCAGAGAAATTTTGCTATTAACACTGGGGTGCCTAGATAATATTTAAATTATTTTTGATTCACTGAAATATAGAATTTCTGTATTTTACATGAGAGAGCAGGTAGAGTTAGTGTATATATTCAAAAACAGAGTAGAATAGGGCATTGTATATTTTTTATGATAGTTTATATTCAGAGCAATTTTCTTTTTAACATTGGGGTTCGTAGATAATATTTAGATTCTTTCGATTCTGGTAAAATTAGAATTTCTGTATTTTACATGAGAGAGCATACTGAGTTGGTGTATTTACTCAAAAACAGAGTAGAATAAGGCATTGTATATTTTTTCTAACACACTATATTCAGAGGCATTTTCTTTTAACTTTGGAGCATCTAGATATTTTTTAGACTTTTTTCAATTCGCGTAAATTTAGAATTTGGCTATTTTACATGAGAGAGCCTATTAAGTTGGTATATATACTCCAATAGAGAGTAGAAAAGGGCATTGTATATTTCTTCTGACAGATTATAATCAGAGAAATTTTGCTTTTAACATTGGGGTGCCTGGATAATATTTAGATTATTTCGATTCGGGTAAAATTAGAATTTTTGTATTTCACAAGAGAGCTCATATTGAGTTGGTGTATATACTACACAACAGAGTAGAAAAGGGCATTGTGTATGTTTTCTGACAGATTATATTCACAGCAACTTTGCTTTTAATATTGTGGTGCCTTGATACTATTTAGATTTTTTTCCATTCACTTAAAATTCGAATTTCGGTATTTTACATGAGAGAGCATACTGAGTTGGTGTATTTACTACAAAACAGAGTAGAATAAGGCATTGTATATTTTTTCTAACAGACTATATTCAGAGGCATTTTCTTTTTACTTTGGAGTGCCTAGATATTATTTAGATTTTTTTTGATCCGGTTAAATACAAAATTTCTGTATTTTACATGAGAGAGCATATGGAGTTGGTGTATATACTCCAAAACAGAGTAGAATAGAACATTGTATATTTTTTCTGACAGATTATATTCACAGCAACTTTGCTTTTAACATTGGGGTGCCTAGATAATATTTAGATTTTTTTTGATTAATGTAAAATTAGAATTTCGGTATTTTCCATGAGAGAGCATACTGAGTTGGTGTATATACTCGAAAACAGAGTAGAATTGGGCATTGTATATTTTTTCTGACAGATTATCTTCAGAGAAATTTTGTTCTTAACATTGGGGTGCCTAGATAATATTTAGATTTTTTTCGATTCCGGTAAAATTAGAATTTCTGTATTTTACATGAGAGAGCATACTGAGTTGGTGTATTTCCTCCAAAGCAGACAAGAATAAGGTATTGTATATTTTCTCTAACAAACAATATTCAGAGCCATTTTCTTTTAACTTTGCGGTCCTAGATATTATTTAGATGTATTTTGATTCGCGTAAAATTAGAATTTTGGTATTTTACATGAGAGACCATATTAATTTGGTGTATATACTACAAAACTGAGTCGAAATAGTCATTGTATATTTTTTTTGGCAGATTATATTCAGAGCAATTTTGCTTTTAACATTGGGGTTTCTAGATAATATTTAGATTTTTTTCGATTCACTTTAATATAGTATTTCTGTATTTTACATGAGAGAGCATATGCAGTTGGTGTATACACTCCAAAACAGAGAAGTAAAGGGCATTGTATATTTATTCTGACAGATTATATTCAGAGCAATTTCTTTTTTAACATTGGGGTGCCTAGATAATATTTAGATTTTTTTCGATTCGCTTAAATATAGAATTTCGGTATTTTACATGAGAGAGCATATGCAGTTGGTGTATATACTCCAGAACAGAGTAGAATAGGGCATTGTGTATTTTTTCTGACAGATTATTTTCAGAGCAATTTTGCTTTTAACATTAATTTCCTAGGTAATATTTAGATTTTTTCGATTTGGGTAAAATTAGAATTTCTGTATTTTACATGAGAGAGCATACTGAGTTGGCGTATATACTCTAAAAGAGAGTAGAATAAGGCATTGTATATTTTTTGTAACAGACTATATTCAGAGCCATTTTCTTTTAACTTTGGGGCACCTAGATATTATTTAGATTTTTTTCGATTCACGTAAAATTAGAATTTCGGTATTTTACATGAGAGAGCATACTGATTTTGTGTATATACTCGAAAACAGAGTAGAATAGGGCATTTTATATTTTTTCTGACAGATTATGTTCAGAGCAGTTTTGTTTTTAAACTTGTGGTGCCTAGATAATATTTAGATTTTTTCGATTCGGGTAAAATTAGAATTTCTGTATTTTACATGACAGAACATATTGAGTTGGTGTATATACTACAAAACAGAGTAGAAAAGGGCATTGTATATTTTTTCTTACAGATTATATTCAGAGCAAATTTGCTTTTAACATTGGGGTGCCTAGATAATATTTAGATGTTTTTCGATTCACGGAAAATTAGAAGTTCTTTATTTTACATGATAGAGAATATTGATTTTGTGTATATACTCCAAAACATAGTAGAAAAGGGCATTGTATATTTTTTCTGACAGATTATATTCAGAGAAATTTTGCTATTAACATTGGGGTGCCTAGATAGTATTTAGATTCTTTTTGATTCGCTGAAATATAGAATTTCTCTATTTTACATGAGAGAGCAGGTTGAGTTGGCGTATATCCTCAAAAACAGAGTAGAATAGGTCATTGTATATTTTTTCTGACAGTTTATATTCAGAACAATGTTGTTTTTAACATTGGGGTTCCTAGATTATATTTAGATTTTTTCAATTCTGGTAAAATTAGAATTTCTCTATTTTACATGAGAGAGCATACTGAGTTGGTGTATTTACTCCAAAACAGAGTAGAATAAGGCATTGTATATATTTTCTAACAGACTTATTCAGAGCCATTTTCTTTTAACTCTGTGGTGCCTAGATATTATTTAGATTTTTTTCGATTCGCGTAGAATTAGAATTTGGGTATTTTACATGAGAGGAGTATATTGAGTTGGTATATATACTCCAATAAAGAGTAGAAAAGGGCATTGTATATTTTTTCTGACAGATTATACTCAGAGCAATTTTGCTTTTAACATTGGGGTGCCTAGAGAATATTTAGATTTTTCGATTCGGGTAAAATTAGAATTTCTGTATTTCACACGAGAGATCATATTGAGTTGGTGTATATACTACAAAACAGATTAGAAAAGGGCATTGTATATTTTTTCTGACATTATATTCACAGCAACTTTGATTTTGACATTGGTGTGCCTAGATAATATTTAGATTTTTTTCGATTCACATAAAATTAGAATTTCGGTATTTTATATGAGAAAGCACACTGAGTTGGTGTATTTACTCCAAAACATAGTAGAATAAGGCATTGTATATTTTTTCTAACAGACTATATTCAGAGGCATTTTCTTTTTACTTAGGAGTGCCTAGATATTATTTAGATTTTTTTCGATTCGCGGAAAATTAGTATTTGTGTATTTTACATGAGAGAGCATATTGTGTTTGTTTATATACACCAATAGAGAGTAAAAAAGGGCATTGTATATTTTTCTGACAGATTATATTCAGAGCAATTTTGCTTTTAACATTGGGGTGCCTAGATAATATTTAGATTTTTTCGATTCGGGTAAAATTAGAATTTCTCTATTTCACACGAGAGAGCATACTGAGTTGGTGTATACACTCCAAAACATAGTAGAATAAGGCATTGTATATTTCTTCTAACAGAGTATATTTAGAGCAATTTTCTTTTAAGTTTGGGGCTGCTAGATATTATTTAGATTTTTTTTTGATTCGCGTAAAATTAGAATTTCCGTATTTTACATGAGAGTCCTGAGTTTGTGTATATACTCGAAAAAAGAGTAGAATAGGGCATTGTATATTTTTTCTGACAGATTATATTCAGAGCAATTTTGTTTTTAACATTGGGGTGCCTAGATAATATTTAGATTTTTTCGATTCGTGTAAAATTTGAATTTCTGTATTTTACATGAGAGAACATATTGAGTTGGTGTATATACTACAAAACAGAGTAGAAAAGAACATTGTATATTTTTTCTGACAGATTATATTCAGAGCAAATTTGCTTTTATTATGGGGGTGCCTAGATAATATTTAGATTATTTTGATTCACGTAAAATTAGAATTTCGGTATTTTACTTGAGAGAACATATTGATTTGGTGTATATGCTTTAAAAAAGAGTAGAAAACGGCGTTGTATATTTTTTCTGAAAGATTATATTCAGAGCAACTTTGCTATTAACATTGGGGTCCCTAGATTATATTTAGATTCTTTTTGATTCGCTGAAATTTAGAATTTCTGTATTTTACATGAAAGAGCAGGTAGAGTTGGTGTATATACTACAAAACAGAGTAAAAAATGGCATTGTATATTATTTATGACAGATTATATTCACAGCAACTTTGCTTTTAACATTGGGGTGCCTAGATATTATTTAGATCTTTTTCGATTCACGTAAAATTAGAATTGCGGTATTTTACATGAGAGAGCATACTTAGTTGGTGTATTTACTCCAAAACAGAGTAGAATAAGGCATTGTATATTTTTTCTAACAGACTATATTCAGATGCATTTTCTTTTTACTTTAAAGCAACTAGATATTATTTAGATTTTTTTCGATTCGTGTAAAATTAGAATTTGTGTATTTTACATGAGAGAGCATATTGAGTTCGTTTATATACTCCAAAAAAGAGTAGAAAAGAGCATTGTATATTTTTTCTGACAGAGTATATTCAGAGCAATTTTGCTTTTAACATTGGGGTGCCTAGATAATATTTAGATTTTTTCGATTCGGGTAAAATTAGAATTTCTGTATTTCACACGAGAGAGCATACTGAGCTGGTGTATATACTCCAAAACATAGTAGAATAAGGCATTGTATATTTCTTCTAATAGACTATATTCAGGGCCATTTTCTTTTAACTTTGGGGCGCCTAGATATTATTTAGATTTTTTTTTTCGTGTAAAATTAGAATTTCGGTATTTTACATGAGAGAGCATATTGAGTTGGTGTATATACCCCAAAACAGAGTAGAACAGGGCATTGTATATTACTTCTGACATATTATATTCAGAGCAATTTTGTTTTAAACACTGGGGAGCCTAGATAATATTTAGATTTTTTTTGATTCGCTTAAATATAGAATTTATTTATTTCAAATGAGAGAGCATATGGAGTTGGTGTATATACTCCAAAACAGAGTAGAATAAGGCATTGTATATTTTTTCTAACAGACTGCATTAGAGGCATTTTCGTTTAACTTTAGTGCACCTAGATATTATTTAGATTTTTTTCGAATCGTGAAAAAATAGAATTTCGTTATTTTACATGAGAGAGCATATTGAGTTGGTGTATATAGTCCAAAACAGAGTAGAATCGGGCATTGTATAATATTTCTGACAGATTATATTCAGAGCAATTTTGTTTTTAACTTTGGGGTGCCTAGATAATATTGAGATTTTTTTCGATTCACGTAAAATTAGAATTTCTGTATTTTACATGAGAGAGCATAGTGAGTTGGTGTATATACTCCAAAACAGAGTAGAATAAGGCATTGTATATTTTTTCTAACAGACTATATTCAGAGCCATTTTCTTGTAACTTTGGAGTGCATAGATATTATTTAGATTTTTTTCAATTTGCGTAAAATTAGAATTTCGGTATTTTATATGAGAGAGCATATTGAGTTGGTGTATATACCCCAAAACAAAGTAGAAAAGGGCATTGCATATATTTTCGGACAGATTATATTCAGAGCAATTTTGCTTTCAACATTGGGTGTCCTAGATAATATTTAGATTTTTTTCAATTCACGTAAAATTAGAATTTATTTTACATGAGAGAGCATACTGAGTTGGTGTATATACTCCAAAACAGGGCAGAATAAGGCATTGTATATTTTTTCTGACAGATTATATTCAGAGCAATTCTGCTTTTAACATTGGGGTGCCGAGATAATATTTAGATTTTTTCGATTCGGGTAAAATTTGAATTTTTTTATTTTACATGTGAGAGCATATTGAGTTGGTGTATATAGTATAAAACAGAGTAGAAATGGGCATTGTATATTTTTTCAAACAGACTATATTCAGAGCAATTTTGCTTTTAACATTGGGGTGTCTAGATGATATTTAGATTATTTTCAATTTGCTTGAATATAGAGTTTCTGTATTTTACATGAGAGAGCATATGGAATTGGTGTATATACTCCAAAACAGAGTAGAATAGGGCATTGTATATTTTTTATGACAGACTATATTCAGAGCAATTTTGATTTTAACATTGGGGTGTCTAGATATTATTTAGATTTTTTCGATTCGGGTAAATTAGAATTTCTGTATTTTAAATGAGAGAGCATATGGAGTTGGTGTATATACTCAAAAAAAGTAGAATACGGCATTGTATATTATTTCTGACAGATTATATTCAGAGAAATTTTGTTTTTAGCATTGGGGTGCCTAGATAATATTTAGATATTGTCGATTCGGGTTAAATTAGAATTTCTGTATTTTATATGAGAGAGCATAGTGAGTTGGTGTATATACTCCAAAACAGCGTAGAATAAGGCATTGTATATTTTTTCTAACAGACTATATTCAGAGCCATTTTATTTTACCTTTGGGGCTCCTAGATATTATTTAGATTTTTTTTGATTCACGTAAAATTAGAATTTCTGTATTTTACATGAGAAAGCATACTGAGTTTGTGTATATACTCCAAAACAAAGCAGAATAAGTCATCGTATATTTATTATAACAAACTACATTCAGAGCTATTGTCTTTTAACATTGGGGCGACTAGATACTATTTAGATTTTCTTCGATTCGCGTAAAATTAGAATTTCGTTATTTTACATGAGAGAGCATATTGAGTTGGTGTATTTACTACAAAACACAGTAGAAAAGGCCATTGTATATTTTTTCTGACAGATTATATTCAGAGTAATTTTGCTTTTAACATTGGGGTGCCTAGATAATTTTTAGATTTTTTTCGATTCGCATAAAATTAGAATTTCGGTATTTTACATGAGAGAGCATATTGAGTTGGTGTATAAACTCCAAAACAGAGTAGAAAAGTGCATTGTATATTTTTTTCTGAGAGAATAAATTCAGAGCAATTTTACTTTTAACATTGGAGTGCCTAGATAATATTTAAATATTATTCGATTCACGTAAAATTAGAATTTCGGTATTTTACATGAGAGAGCATACTGAGTTGGTTTATATACTCCAAAACAAAGTTGAATAGTGCCTTGTATATTTTTTCTAAGAGAATATATTCAGAGCAATTTTGTTTTTAACACTGGGGGGCCTAGATAATATTTAGATATTTTGGATTTTGGTAAAATTAGAATTTTTGTATTTTACCTAAGAGAGCATATTGAGTTGAGATTGTGTACATACTACAAAACAGAGAGAAGGGCATTGCAAATTTTTTCTGACAGAATAGACTCAGAGCAATTTTGTTTTTAACATTGGGGTGCCTAGATAATATTTAAGTTTTATCGATTTGGGTAAAAGTAGAATTTCTGTATTTTACATGAGAGAGCATATGGAGTTGGTGTATACATTCCAAAAAATAGTAGCATAGGGCATTGTATATTTTTTCAGACAGATTATATTCAGAGCAATTTTGTTTTTATCATTGGGGTGATGCGATTATATTTAGATTTTTTTCGATTCACGTAAAATTAGAATTATGGTATTTTACATGAGAGAGCATAGTGAGTTGGTGTATATACTCCAAAACAGAGTAGAATAAGGCATTGTATGTTTTTTCTAACAGAATATATTCAGAGCCACTTTGCTTTTAACATTGGGGTGCCTAGATAATATTTAGATTTTTTTCGATTCACTTAAATATAGTATTTCTGTATTTTACATGAGAGAGCATATGGACTTGGTGTATATTCTACAAAACAGAGTCGAAAACGGCATTGTATAGTTTTTTGACAGATTATTTTCAGAGTAATTTTGCTTCCAACAGTGGTGTGCCTAGATAATACTTAGATTTTTTTTGATTCGCTTAAATATAGAATTACTGTATTTTACATGAGAGAGCATATTTAGATGGTGTGTATACTCCAAAAGTAAGTAGAATAGGGCATTGTATATTTTTTCTGACACATTATATTCAGAGCAATTTTGTTTTTAACATTCGGGTGCCTAGATAATATTTAGATATTTTCGACTCGTGAAAAATTACAATTTCTGTATTTTACATGAGAGAGCATATTGAGTTAATGTATATACTCCAAAACAGAGTAGAAAAGGGCATTGTGTATTTTTTCTGACAGAATATATTCAGAGCAATTTTGCATTTAACATTGGGGTGCCTAAATAATATTTAGGTTTTATTTGATTCGCTTAAATATAGAATTTCTGTATTTTACCTGAGAGAGCATATGGAGTTTGAATATATACTCCAAAACAGAGTAGAATAGGGCATTTTATATTTTTTCTGACAGATTATATTCAGAGCAATTTTGTTTTTATCATTGGTGTGCCAAGATAATATTTCAATTTTTTTGATTCTCTTAAATATAGAATTTTTGTATTTTACATGAGAGAGCATATGGAGTTGGTGTATATACTTTAAAAAAGAGTAGAATAGGGCATTGTATATTTTTTCTGACAGATTATATTCAGAGAAATTTTGTTTTTAACACGGGGTGCCTTGATAATATTTTGATTTTTTTCGATTCTTGTAAAATTAGAATTTCGGTATTTTACATGAGAGAGCACACTTAGTTGGTGTATATACTCCAAAACCGAGTAGAATAGGGCATTGTATGTTTTTTCTAACAGACTATATTCAGAGCCATTTTCTTTTAACATTGGGGCGCCTAAATATTATTTAGATTTTATTCAAATCGGGTAAAATTAGAATTAAATATTTTACATGAGAGATCCTATAGAGTTGGTGTATATACACCGAAACAGAGTAGAAAAAGGCATTGTATGACAGATTATATTCAGAGCAATTTTGCTTTTAACATTTGGGTGCCTAGATAATATTTTGATTTTTTTTGATTCCCCTAAATATAGAATTTTTTAATTTTCCATGAGAGAGCATATGTAGTTGGTGTATATACTCCAAAACTAAGTAGAATAGATCATTGAATATTTTTTCTGACAGAGTATATTCAAAGAAATTTTGTTTTTAACATTGGGGTGACTAGATATTATTTAGATTTTTTCAATTTATGGCAAATTAGAATTTCTGTATTTTACATGATAGAGCATACTGAGTTGGTGTATATACTCCACAACAGAGTACAATAAGGCATTGTACATTTTTTCTAACAGACTATATTCAGAGCAATTTTCTTTTAACTTTGGGGCGCCTAGATATTATTTAGATTTTTTTCGATTCACGTAAAATTAGAATTTCGGTATTTTACATGAGAGAGCATATGGAGTTGGTGTATATACTCCAAAACAGAGTATAAAAGGGTAATGTATATTTTTTCTGACAGATTATATTCAGAGCAATTTTCTTTTTAACATTGGCATGCCTAGATAATACTTAGATTTTTTCGATACGCTTAAATGTAGAATTTCTGTATTTTACATGAGAGAACATATGGAGTTGGTGTATATACTCCAAAAAAGAGTAGAATAGGGAATTGTATATGTTTTCTGACAGAGTATATTCAGAGCAATTTTGTTTTTAACGTTGGGTTACCTAGATAATATTTAGATTATTTCGATTCGGGTACAATTAGAATTTCTGTATTTTACATGAGAGAGCATACTGAGTTGGTGTATATACTCCAAAAAAGAGTAGAATAAGGCATTGTACATTTCTTCAAACAGACTGTATACAGAGCCATTTTCTTTTAACTTTGGGTCGCCTACATATTATTTAGATTTTTTTCGATTTGAGTAAAATTAGAATTTCGGTATTTTACATGAGACAGCATATTGAGTTGGTGTATATACTCTAAAACTAAGTAGAATAGGGCATTGTATATTTTTCTGACAGATTATATTCAGAGCTATTTTGCTTTTGACATTGGGTTGCATAGATAATACTCAGTTTTTTTTGATTCGCTTAAATATAGAATTTCTGTATTTTAGATCAGAGAGTATAAGGAGTTGGTGTATATGCTCCAAAACCGAGTAGAATAGGCCTTTGTATATTTTTTCTGACAGATTATATTTAGAGCAATTTTCTTTTTAACATTGGGGTGCCTAGATAATATTTAAATTTTTTTCAATTCACGTAAATTTAGAATTTGGGTATTTTACATGAGGGAGCATACTGAGTTGGTGTATATACTCCAAAACAGTAGAATAAGGCATTGTATATTTTTACTGACAGATTATATTCAGAGCAATTTTGCTTTTAACATTCGGGTGCATAGATAATATTTAGGTTTTTTTTGATTCACGTAAGATTAGAATTTCAGTATTTTACATGAGAGAGCATATTGAGTTGGTTTATATACTCCAAAACAGAGTAGATATGGCATTGTATATTTTTTTGACAGATTCTAATCAGAGCAATTTTGCTTTTAACATTCGGGTGCCTTGATAATACTTAGAATTTTTTCGATTCACGTAAAATTAGAATTTCGGTATTTTACATGAGAGAGCATACTGATTTGGTGTATATACTCCAAAACAGAGTAGAATAAGGCATTGTATATTTTTTCTAACAGACTATATTAAGCGCCATTTTCTTTTAACTTTGGGGCGCCTACATATTATTTAGATTTATTTCGATTCGCGTAAAATTTGAATTTTGGTATTTTACATGAGAAAGCATACTGCGTTCGTGTATATACTTTAAAACAGAGTAGAATCGGGCATTGTATATTTTTTCTGACAGACTATATTAAGAGCAGTTTTGCTTTTCACATTGGGGTGCCTACATATTATTTAGATTTTTTCGATTTGGGCAAAATTAGAATCTCTGTATTTTACAAGAGAGAGCATATTGAGTTGGTGTATATACTAAAAAGAGAGTAGAGAAAGGAATTGTATACTTTTTCTGACAGATTATATTCAGAGCAATTTTTCTTTTAGCATTGTGGTGCCTAGATAATATTTAGATTTTTTTCGATTCGCTTAAATATGAAATTTCTGTATTTACATGAGAGAGCATATGAAGTTGGTTTATATTCTCCAAACAGAGTAAAATACGGCATTTTATATTTTTTCTGACAGATTATATTCAGAGCAATTTTGTTTTTAACATTAAGGAGCCTACATAATATTTTCATTTTTTCGATTCGGGTAAAATTAGAATTTCTGTATTTTAAATGAGAGAGCATATTGAATTGGTGTATATAATAAAAACAGCGTAGAAAAGGGCATTGTATAATTTTTCTGACAGATTATATTCAGAGAAATTTTGCTTTTAACATTCGGGTGCCTAGATTATATTTAAAATTTTTCGATTCGCTTAAATAGGGAATTTCTGTATTTTACTTGAGAGAGCATATTGACTTGGTGTATATACTCCAAAACATAGTAGAACCGGGCATTGTATATTTTTTCTGACAGATTATATATTAGAGAAATTTTGCTTTTAACATAGAGGTGCCTAGATAATATTTAGATATTTTTTCGATTCTCTTAAATATAGAATTTCTGTATTTTACATGAGAGAGCATACTGAGTTGGTGTATATACTGCAAAACAAAGTAGAATAAGGCATTGTATATTTTTTCTAACAGACTATATTCAGCGCCATTTTCTTTTATTTTTGGGGCGCCTAGATATTATTTAGATTTTCTTCGATTCACGTAAAATTAGAATTTCGTTGTTTTACATGAGAAATCATATAGAGTTGAGTTGGTGTATATAATATAAAACAGAGAATCGGGCATTGTATATTTTTTCTGACAGATTATATTCAGAGAAATTTTGTTTTTAACATTGGGGTGCCTAGATAATATTTAGATTTTTTGATTTCGGTAAAATTAGAATTTCTGTATTTTACATGAGGGAGCATACTGTGTTGGTGTATACACTCCATAACAGAGTAGAATAAGGCATTGTATATTTTTTCTAACAGACTATATTCAGAGCCATTTTCTTTTATCATTGCGGTGCCTAGATAATATTTAGATTATTTTCGATTCACGTAAAATTAGAATTTCGGTATTTTACATGACAGAGCATACTGAGTTGGTGTATATACTCCAAAACAGAGTAGAAAACGGCATTGTATATTTTTTCTGACAGATTATATTCAGAGCAATTTTGCTTTTAACATTGGGGTGCCTAGATGATATTTAGATTTTTTTCAATTTGCTTAAATATAGAATTTCTGTATTTTACATGAGAGAGCTTATGGAGTTTTGTATATACTCCAAAACAGAGTAGAATAAGGCATTGTATATTTTTTTCTGACAGATTATATTCAGAGCAATTTTGTTTCTAACATTGGAGTGCCTAGATAATATATAGGTTTTTTTTCGATTCACTTAAATATAGAATTTCTTTATTTTACATAAGAGAGCATATTGAGTTGGTGTTTATACTTAAAAAATGAGTAGAATAGGGCATTGTTTACTGTTTGTGACAGATTATACTCAGAGCAATTTTGCTTTTAACATTGGTGTGCCTAGATAATATTTAGATTTTTTCGATTCAGGTAAAATTTGAATTTCTGTATTTTACATGAGAGAGGATACTGTGTTATCGTATATACTCCGAAACAAAACAGAATAAGGCATTGTATATTTTTTCTAACCGACTATATTTAGAGCCATTTTCTTTTATCTTTGGGGCGCCTAGATATTAATTATATTTTCTTCGATTCGTGTAAACTTAGAATTTCGGAATTTTACATGGGAGAGCATATTGAGTTGAGTTGGTGTATATACTACAAAACAGAGAATAGGGCATTGTATATTTTCTCTGACAGACTATATTCAGAGCAATTTTGTTTTTAACATTCGGGTGCTGAGATAATATTTAGATTTTTTTGGTTCGGGTAAAAGTAGAAATTTTGTATTTTACATGAGAGATCATTCTGAGTTGGTGTATTTACCCAATAACAAAGTAGAATAAGGCATTGTATATTTTTTCTAACAGATTATATAAAGAGCCGTTTTCTTTTAGCTTTGGGGCGCCTAGATATTGTTTAGATTTTTTTGGATTCGCGTAAATTTAGAATTCCGGTATTTTACAAGAGAGAGCATACTGAGTTGGTGTATATACTACAAAACAGGGTAGAATAAGGCATTGTATATTTTTTGTGACAGATTATATTCAGAGTATTTTGGTTTTTAACATTGGGGTGCCTAGACAATATTTAGATTTTTTCAATTCGAGTAAAATTAGAATTTCTTTATTTTACATGAGAGAGCATATGGAGTTGGTGTATACATTCCAAAAAATAGTAGAATAAGGCATTGTATATTCTTTCTGACAGATTATATTCAGAGCAATTTTGTTTTTAACATTGGGGTGCCTAGATAATATTTAGATTTTTTCGATTCGGGTAAAATTAGAATTTCTGTATTTTAAATGAGAGAGCATATTGAGTTGGTGTATATACTTCAAAAAAAATTAGAATACGGCATTGTATATTTTTTCTGACAGATTATATTCAAAGCAATTTTGTTTTTACCATTGGGGTGCCTAGATAATATTTAGATATTGTCGATTCGGGTAAAATTATAATTTCTGTATTTTATATGAGAGAGCATACTGAGTTGGTGTATATACTACAAAAAGCGTAGAATAAGGCATTGTATATTGTTTCTAACAGACTATATTAAGAGACATTTTCTTTTACCTTTGGGGCTCCTAGATATTATTTAGATTTTTTTTGATTCGCGTAAAATTAGAATTTCGTATTTTACATGAGAGAGCATACAGAGTTTGTATATATACTCCAAAACAGTGTTGAATAAGTCATTGTATATTTATTATAACAAACTACATTCAGAGCTATTGTCTTTTAACTTTGGGGCGACTAGATATTATTTAGATTTTCGAGTCGTGTAAAATTAGAATTTTGTTATTTTACATGAGAGCATATTCAGGTCGTGTATATACTACAAAACACAGTAGAAATGGGCATTGTATATATTTTCTGACAGATTATATTCAGAGAAATTATGTTTTTAACATTTTGGTGCCTAGATAATATTAAAATTTTTTTGATTCACGTAAAATTTGAATTTCGGTATTTTACATGATAGAGCATACTTAGTTGGTGTATATACTCCAAAACGAACTAGAATAACACATTGTATATTTTTTATAACAGACTATATTCACAGCCGTTTTCTTTTAACTGTGGGGAGCCTAGATATTCTTTAGATTTTTTTCGATTCGCATAAAATTAGAATTTCGGTATTTTACATGAGAGAGCATATTAAGTTGGTGTATATACTCCAAAACAGAGTAGAATAAGGCAATGTACATTTTCTCTAACAGACTATATTCAGAGCCATTTTCTTTTAACTTTGGGGCGCCTAGATATTATTTAGATGTTTTTCGATTCACGTAAATTAGAATTTCGGTATTTAACATGAGAGAGCATAGTGAGATGGTGTATATACTCCAAAACAGAGTAGAAATAGGCATTATATATTTTTTCTGAAAGACTATATTCAGAGACATTCTCTTTTAACTTTTGGGCGCCTAGATATTATTTAGATTTTTTTTGATGTAAGTAAGATTATAATTTCAGTATTTTACATGAGAGAGCATATTGAGTTGGTGTATATACTCAAAAACGGAATAGAAAAAAGCCTTGTATATTTTTTATGACAGATTATATTCAGAGCAATTTTGTTATTAACATTGGGGTGGCTAGATAATGTTTAGATTTTTTTCGATTCGCTTAAATATGGACTTTCTGTATTTTACATGAAAGAGCATACTGAGTTGGTGTATATACTCCAAAACAAAGTAGAGTAGGGCATTGTATATTTTTTCTGACATCTTATATTCAGAGCATTGTTGCTTTTAGCATTCTGGTGTCTAGATAATATTAAGATTTTTTTTTTTAAATTTTTTATTGGATTATAGGTTTTGGGGTAAGTGAGCAGAGCATGCAAGACAGTTGCATAGGTACACACATGGCAGTGTGCTTTGCTTTTCTTCTCCCCTTCACCCACATTTGGCATTTCTCCCCAGGCTATCCCTCCCCACCTCCCCCTCCCACTGGCCCTCCCCTTTTTCCCCCAATAGACCCCAGTGTTTAGTACTCCCCTTTCTGTGTCCATGTGTTCTCATTTTTCATCACCCACCTATGAGTGAGAATATGCGGTGTTTCACTCTCTGTTCCTGTGTCAGTTTGCTGAGGATGATGTTTTCCAGATTCATCCATGTCCCTACAAACGACACGAACTCATCATTTCTGATTGCTGCATAATATTCCATGGTGTACATGTGCCACATTTTCCAATCCAGTCTATTATCAATGGGCATTTAAGTTGATTCCAGGTCTTTGCTATTGTAAACAGTGCTGCGATGAACATTCGTGTACATGTGTCCTTATAGTAGAACGATTTATAGTCTTTTGGATATATACCCAGTAATGGGATTGCTGGGTCAAATGGAATTTCTATTTCTAAGGCCTTGAGGAATCGCCACACTGTCTTCCACAATGGTTGAACTAATTTACACTCCCACCAACAGTGTAAAAGTGTTCCTTTTTCTCCACATCCTCTCCAGCATCTGTTGTCTCCAGATTTTTTAATGATCGCCATTCTAACTGGCGTGAGATGGTATCTCAATGTGGTTTTGATTTGTATCTCTCTGATGACCAGTGACGATGAGCATTTTTTCATAGGATTGTTGGCCTCATATATGTCTTCTTTCGTAAAGTATCTGTTCATATCCTTTGCCCACTTTTGAATGGGCTTGTTTTTTTCCTGTAAATCTGCTTGAGTTGTTTGTAAATTCTGGATATCAGCCCTTTGTCAGATTTTTTGTGATTCGCTTATATATAGATTTTCTGTATTTTACATGAGAGAGCATATGGAGTTGCTGTATATACTCCAAACCAGAGTAGAATACGGCATTGTATATATTTTCCGACAGATTATATACAGAGCAATTTTGTTTTTCACATTGGGTTGCCTAGATATCATTTAGATTTTTTTCGATTCGCATAAAATTTGAATTTGGTTATTTTACATTAGAGAGCATAATGAGTTGGTGTATATACTGAACAACAGAGTAGAATAGGGCATTGTATATTTTTTCTGACAGATTATATTCAGAGGAATTTTCTTTTAAACATTGGGTTGCCTAGATAATATTTAGATTTTTTCGATTCGGGTAAAATTAGAATTTCTGTATTTTACATGAGACAGCATATTTAGTTGGTGTATATACTACAAAAGAGAGTTGAAAAGGGCATTGTATATTTTTTTGACAGATTATATTCTGAACAATTTTGCTTTTAACATTGGGGTGCCTCAATACTATTTAGATTTTTTTCAATTCGCTTAAATATAAAATTTCTGTATTTTACATGAGAGAGCATATGGAGTTGGTGTATATACTCCAAAACAGAGTAGAACAGGGCACTTTATATTTTACGGACAGATTATTTTCAGAGCAATTTTGTTTTTAACATTAAGGTTCCTAGATAATATTTAGATTTTTG
Organism: Callithrix jacchus; assembly: GCF_049354715.1. Taxonomy (NCBI): domain Eukaryota; kingdom Metazoa; phylum Chordata; class Mammalia; order Primates; family Cebidae; genus Callithrix; species Callithrix jacchus. The sequence goes on along the minus strand of NC_133511.1, from coordinate 2,089,210 downwards.
TTAATTCACGTAAAATTAGAATTTCTGTATTTTACATGAGACAGCATACTGAGTTGGTGTATATACTCCAAAACAGAGTAGAATAAGGCATTGCATATTTTCTCTAACAGACTATATTCAGAGCCATTTTCTTTTAACTTTGGGGCGCCTAGATATTATTTAGATTTTTTCGATTCACGTAAAATTAGAATTTCTATATTTTACATGAGAGAGCATATTGAGTTGGTGTATATACTCCAAAACAGAGTAGAAAAAAACATTGTATACTTTTTCTGACAGATTATATTACGAGCAATTTTGCTTTTAACATTGGGGTGCCTAGATAATATTTAGATTTTTTCGATTCACGTAAAATTAAAATTTCTGTATTTTACTTGAGAGAGCATACTGAGTTGATGTATATACTGCAAAACAGAGTACAATAAGGCATTGTATATTTTTTCTAACAGACTATATTGAGAGCCATTTTCTTTTAACTTTGGGGCGCCTAGATATTATTTAGATTTTTTTCGATTCACGTAAAATTGGAATTTCGGTATTTTACATGAGAGAGCATACTGAGTTGGTGTATATACTGAACAACATAGTAGAATAGGGCATTGTATATTTTTTCTGACAGATTATATTCAGCGCAATTTTGTTTTTAATATTGGGTTTCCTAGATAATATTTAGATTGTTTTATTTCGGGCAAGATTAGAATTTCTTTATTTTACAGGAGAGAGCATATTGAGTTGGTGTATATACTACAAATCAGAGTAAAAAAGGGCATTGTATATTTTTTCTGACAGATTATATTGAGCACAATTTTCCTTTTAATTTTGGGTTGCCTAGATAATACTTAGATTTTTTTCGATTCACTTAAATACAGAATTTCTGTATTTTACATGAGAGAGCATATGGAGCTGGTGTATATACTCCAAAACAGAGTAGAATAGGGCATTGTATATTTTCTCTGACAGAATATATTGAGAGCAATTTTTTTTTTACATTGAGGTGCCTAGATAATATTTAGATTTTTTCGATTCGGGTAAAATTAGAATTTTGCTATTTTACATGAGAGAGCATATTCAGTTGGTGTATATACTACAAAACAGAGTAGAAAAGGGCATTGTATATTTTTTCTGGCAGATTATATTCAGAGCAATTTTGCTTTTAATATTGGGGTGCATAGATAATATTTAGATTATTTTTAATTTGCATAAATATAGAATTTCTGTATTTTACATGAGACAGCATATGGAGTTGGTGTATATACTCCAAAACAGAGTACAATAGGGCACTGTATATTTTTTCTGAAAGATTATATTCTGAGCAATTTTGTTTTTAACATTGAGGTGCCTAGATAATATTTAGATTTTTTCTGTATTCACGTAAAATTAGAACTTCTGTATTTTACATGAGAGAGCATACTGAGTTGGTGTATATACTCCAAAACAGAGTAGAATAAGGCATTGTATATTTTTTCTAACAGACTATATTCAGAGAAATTTTGCTTTTAACATTCGGGTGCCAAGATAATATTTAGATTATTTTTGATTCATGTAAAATTAGAATTTCGGTATTTTACATGAGAGAGCATATTGAGTTGGTGTATATACTCCAAAACAGAGTAGAATAGGGCATTGTATATTTTTTCTGGCAGATTATATTGAGAGCAATTTTGTTATTAACATTGGGGTGCCTAGATAATATTTAGATTTTTTTCGATCCACTTAAATATATAATTTCTGTATTTTACTTGAGAGTGCATATTAATGGGGTGTATATACTACAAAACAGAGTAGAAAAGGGCATTGTATATTTTTTCTGACAGATTATATTTTGAGCAATTTTGCTTTTAACATTGGTGTGCCTAGAGAATATTTAGATATTTTTCGATTCAGGTAAAATTAGAATTTCGGTATTTTACATGAGAGAGCATATTGAATTGGTGTATATACTACAAAACAGAGTAGAAAAGGGCATTATATATTTTTTCTGACAGATTATATTAAGAGCAATTTTGCTTTTAACATTAAGGTGCCTAGATAATATTTAGATTTCTTTCGATTCGCTTAAATATAGAATTTCTGTATATTACATGAGAGAGCTTATGGAGTTGGAATATATACGCCAAAACAGCGTAGAATGCGGCATTGTATATATTTTCTGACAGATTATATTCAGAGCAATTTTGTTTTTAACATTGGGGTGCCTATATAACATTTAGATTTTTTTCGATTCACGTAAAAGTAGTATTTCGGTATTATACATTAGAGAGCATACAGAGTTGGTGTATATACTCCAAAACATAGTACAATAAGGCATTGTATATCTTTTCTAACAGACTATATTCAGAGCCATTTTCTTTTAACTTTCAGGCGCCTAGATATTATTTAGATTTTTTTCGATTCGCGTAAAATGAGAATTTCGGTATTTTACATGAGAGAACTAATTGAGTTGGTGTACATACTTTAAAACAGAGAAGAATAGGGCATTGTATATTTTTTCTGACAGATTATATTCAGAGAAATTTTGTTTTTAACATTGGGGTGCCTAGATAATATTTAGATTTTTTCGATTTGGGTAAGATTAGAATTTCGTTATTTTACATGAGAGAGCATATTGTGTTGGTGTATATACTCCAAAACAGAGTAGAATAAAGCATTGTATATTTTTCTAACAGACTATATTCATAGCTATTTACTTTTAAATTTGGGGTGCCTAGATATTATTTAAATTTTTTTCGATTCGCGTAAAATTAGAGTTACGGTACTTTACATGAGACAGCATATTGAGTTGGTGTATATGCTACAAAACAGAGTAGAACAGGGCATTGTATATTCTTTTTGACAGATTATATTCAGAGCAATTTTGGTGTTAAAATTGGGGTGCGTAGATAATATTTAGATTTTTTTTGATTCGCTTAAATATAGAATTTCTGCATTTTACATGAGAGAGCATATTGTGTTGGTGTATATACTCCAAAACAGAGTAGAATAGGGCATTGTATATTTTTTCTGACAGAATATATTCAGAGCAATTTTTTTTAACACTGAAGTGCCTAGATTATATTTAGATTTTTTCGATTAAGTGAAAATTAGAATTTCTATATTTTACCTGAGAGAGCATACTGAGTTGGTGTATATACTCTGAAACAGAGTAGAATAAGGAATTGTATATTTGTTCCAACAGATTATATTCAGAGCCATTTTGCTTTTAACGTTGGGGTACCAAGATAATATTTAGATTTTTTTCGATTCACGTATAATTAGAATTTCGGTGTTTTCCATGAGAGAGCATACTGAGTTGGTGTATATACTCCAAAACAGTGTACAATACGGCACTGTATATTTTTATGACAGATTATATTCCGAGGAGTTTTGTTTTTAACATTGGGGTGCCTAGATAATATTTAGATTTTTTCGATTCGGGTAAAATTTCAATTTCTGTATTTTACATGAGAGAGCATATGGAGTTGGTGTATATACTCCAAAACAGAGTAGAGTAAGGCAGTGTATATTTTTTCTGACAGATTATATTCAGAGCAATTTTGTTTTCAATATTGACGTGCTTAGATAATATTTCGATTTTTTTTGATTCACGTAAAACTAGTTTTTCGGTATTTTACCTCAGAGAGCATACTCAGTTGGGGTATATACTCCAAAATAAAGTAGAATAAGGCATTGTATATTTTGTCTAACAGACTATATTCAGAGCCATTTTCTTTTACTTTTGAGGTGCCTAGATCTTATTTAGATTTTTTCGATTCTGGTAAAATTAGAATTTGTGTATTTTACATGAGAGACCATATTAATTTGGTGTATATACTACAAAACAGAGTCGAAAAAGGCATTGTATATTTTTTCTGACAGATTATATTCAGAGCAATTTTGATTTTAACATTGGGGTTTCTAGATAATATTTACATTTTTTTCGATTCACTTTAATATAGAATTCCTGTATTTTACATGAGAGAGCATATGGAGTTGGTGTATACACTCCAAAACAGAGTAGAATAGAGCATTGTATATTTATTCTGACAGATTATATTCAGAGCAATATTTCTTTTAACATTGGGGTGCCTAGATAATATTTAGCTATTTTTCGATTCGCTTAAATATAAAACCTCTGTATTTTACAAGAGAGAGCATACTGAGTTGGTGTATATACTCCAAAACAGAGTAGAATAAGGCATTGTATATTTTTTTATAACACACTTTATTCATAGCCATTTTCTTTTAAATTTCAGGCGCCTAGATATTATTTAGATTTTGTTCGATTCGCGTAAAATTAGAATTTCCGTATTTTACATGAGAGAGCATATTGAGTTTGTGTATATACTTTAAAAAAAAGTAGAAAAGGGCATTACATATTTTTTCTTTCAGAGTATATTTAGAGCAATTTTACTTTTAACCTTGCGGTGCCTAGATAATATTTAGATTTTTTTTCGATTCACGTAAAATTAGTATTTTGTTATTTTACATGAGAGAGCATACTGAGTTGGTGTATATACTCCAAAACAGAGTAGAATTGGGCATTGTATATTTTTTGTGATAGATTATATTCAGAGCAATTTTGCTTTGAAGAGTGGGGTTCCTAGATATTATTTAGATTTTTTTTGGATTTGAGAAAATTTAGAATTTGGGTATTTTACATGAGAGAACATATTGAGTTTATGTTTATACAACAAAACAGAGTAAAAAAGGGCATTGTATATTTTACCTGACAGATAATATTCAGAGCAATTTTGCTTTTAACATTGGGGTGCCTAGATAATATTTAGATTTTTTCCAATTCGGTAAAATATTGAATTTCTGAATTTTACATGAGAGAGCATATGGAGTTAGTGTATATACTACAAAACAGAGTAGAATAGGTCATTGTATATTTTTTCTGACAGATTATATTCAGAGAAATTTTGTTTATAACATTGGGTGCCTAGATAATATTTAGATTTTTTTCGATTCGGGTAAAACTATAATTTCTGTATTTTACATGAGAGAGCATACTGAGTTGGTGTATATACTCCAAAACAGAGTAGAAAAAGGCATTGTATATTTTTTCTAACAGACTGTATTCAGAGCCATTTTCTTTTAACTTTGGGGCGCATAGATATTATTTAGATTATTAGATTTTTTTCGATTCTCATAAAATTAGAATTTCGGTATTTTACATGAGAGAGCATACTGTGTTGGTGTATGTACTCCAAAACAGAGTAGAATAAGGCATTGTTTATTTTTTGTAACAGACTATAGTCAGAGCCATTTTCTTTTAACTTTGGGGCGCATAGATATTATTTACATTTTTTTTGATTCGCGTAAATTTAGAATTTCGATATTTTACATGAGAGAGCATATTGAGTTGGTGTATATACTCCAGAATAGAGTAGAATAGGGCATTGTATAGTTTTATGACTGATTACATTCAGAGCAATTTTGCTTTTAACATTGGGGTGCCTAGATAATATTTAGGTTTTTTTTCGATTCACCTAAATATAGAATTTCTGTATTTTACATGACAGAGCATATGGAGTTGGTGTATATACTTCAAAAAAGAGTAGAATAGGGCATTGTATATTTATTCTAACAGATTATATTCAGAGCAATTTTGTTTTTAGCATTGGGGTGCCTACATAATATTTAGATACTTTCAATTCGGGTAAAATTTGAATTTCTGTATTTTATATGAGAGAGCAAACTGTATTGGTATATATATTCCAAAACAGAGTAGAATAGGGCATTGTATTTTTTTTTAACAGACTATATTCAGCGCCATTTTCTTTTATTTTTGGGGCGCCTAGTTATTATTTAGATTTTCTTCGATTCACGTAAAATTAGAATTTTGTTATTTTACATGAAAAATCATAGAGAGTTGAGTTGGTGTATATAATACAAACAGAGAATAGGGCATTGTATATTTTTTCTGTATTTTCCATGACAGAGCGTATGGAGTTGGTGTATATACTTCAAAAAAGAGTAGAATAGGGCATTGTATATTTATTCTAACAGATTATATTCAGAGAAATTTTGTTTTTAACATTGGGGTGCCTAGGTAATATTTAGATTTTTTCGATTTGGGTAAAATTAGAATTTCTGTATTTTACATGAGCGAGCATACTGAGTTGGTGTATACACTTCGTAACAGAGTAGAATGAAACATTGTATATTTTTTCTAACAGACTATATTCAGAGCCATTTTCTTTTATCATTGGGGTGCCTAGATAATATTTAGATTATTTTCGAATCACGTAAAATTAGACTTTCGGTATTTTACATGAGAGAGCATACTGAGTTGGTGTATATACTCCAAAATAGAGTAGAAAACTGCATTGTATATTTTTTCTGACAGATTATGTTCAGAGCAATTTTGCTTTTAACATTGGGGTGCCTAGATGATATTTAGATTTTTTTCAATTTGCTTAAATATAGAATTTCTGTATTTTACATAAGAGAGCTTATGGAGTTTTGTATATACTCCAAAACAGAGCAGAATAAGGCATTTTATATTTTTTTATGACAGATTATATTCAGAGCAATTTTGTTTCTAACATTGGAGTGCCTAGATAATATTTAGGATTTTTTTCGATTCACTTAAATATAGAATTTCTTTATTTTACATAAGACAGCATATTGAGTTGGTGTTTATACTTCAAAAATGAGTAGAATAGGGCATTGTATACTTTTTGTGACAGATTATACTCAGAGCAATTTTGTTTTTAACATTGGGGTGCCTAGATAATATTTAGATTTTTTCGATTCAGGTAAAATTTGAATTTCTGTATTTTACATGAGAGAGGATACTGAGTTATTGTATATACTCCAAAACAAAATAGAATAAGGCATTGTATATTTTTTCTAACAGACTATATTTAGAGCCATTTTCTTTTATCTTTGGTGCGCCTAGATATTGATTATATTTTCTTCGATTCGCGTAAACTTAAAATTTCGGTATTTTTCATGAGAGAGCATATTGAGTTGGTGTATATACTCCAAAACAGAGTAGAATACGGCATTTTATATTTTCTCTGACAGAATATATTAAGAGCAATCCTGTTTTTAACATTGGGAAGCCTAGATAATATTTAGATTTTTTCGATACGGGTAAAATTAGAATTTCTGTATTTGACATGAGAGAGCATATTGAGTTGAGTTGGTGTATATACTACAAAACATTGAATAGGGCATTGTATATTTTCTCTGACAGATTATATTCAGAGCAATTTTGTTTTTAACATTCGGGTGCTGAGATAATATTTAGATTTTTTTGATTCGGGTAAAATTAAAAATTCTGTATTTTACATGAGAGATCACTCTGAGTTGGTGTATTTACCCAGTAACAGAGTAGAATAAGGCATTGTATATTTTTTCTAACAGATTATATTAAGAGCCGTTTTCTTTTAAATTTGGGGCACCAAGATATTATTTAGATTTTTTTTTGGATTCGCATAAAATTAGAATTTCAGTATTTTACATGACAGAGCATATTGAGTTTCTGTATATACTCCAAAAAAAAGTAAAAAAGGGCACTGTATATTTTTTCTGGCCGATTATATTCAGAGCAATTTTTCTTTTAACATTGGGGTGCCTAGATAATATTTAGATTTTTTCAATTTGCTTAAATATAGAATTTCTGTATTTTACATGAGAGCATATGGAGTTGGTGTATATACTCCAGAAAGAGGTAGAATAGGGCATTGTATATTTATTCTGACAGATTATACTCAGAGCCATTTTGTTTTTAACATTGGAGTGCCTAGATAATATTTAGATTTTTTCGATTCGGGTAAAATTAGAATTTCTGTATTTTACATGAGAGAGCATACTGAGTTGGTGTATGTACTCCAAAACAGAGTAGAATAAGGCATTGTATATTTTTTCTAACAGACTATATTTATAACCATTTTCTTTTACATTTCGGGCGCGTAGATATTATTTAGATTTTCTTCGATTCGCGTAAATTTAGAATTTCGGTGTTTTACATGAGAGAGCATATTTAGTTGGTGTATATACTCCAAAACAGAGTAGAATACGGCATTGTATATTTTCTCTGACAGAATATATTAAGAGCAATCTTGTTTTTAACATTGGGGAGCCTAGATAATATTTAGATTTTTTCGATTTGGTTAAAATTAGAATTTCTGTATTTTACATGAGAGAGCATATTCAGCTGAGATTGTGTATATACTACAAAACAGAGAGTAGGGCATTGAATATTTTTTCTGACAGATTATACTCAGAGCAATTTTATTTTTAACATTGGGGTGCCTAGATTATATTTAAGTATTTTCGATTTGGGTAAAATTAGAATATCTGTATTTTAAATGAGAGAGGATACTGAGTTAGTGTATATACTCCAAAACAAAGTAGAATAAGGCATTGTATATGTTTTCTAACAGACTATATTCATAGCCATTTTGTTTTAAATTTGGGGCACCAAGATATTATTTACATCTTTTTGGATTCGTGTAAAATTAGAATTTCGGTATTTTACATGAGAGAGCATGCTGTGTTGGTATATATACTCCAAAACAGAGTAGAATAACGCATTGTATATTTTTTTCTAACAGATTATATTCAGAGACTTTTTTTTTTAACTTTGGGTGGCCTAGATATTATTTAGATATTTTTTGATTCGTGTAAAATTTGAATTTCTGTATTTTACATGAGAGAGCGAATTGAGTTGGTGTATATAGTACAAAAGAGAGTAGAAAAGGTCATTGTATACTTTTTCTCACAGATTATATTCAGAGCAATTTTTTTTAACGTTGGAGAGCCTACATAATATTTATATTTTTTCGATTCGGGTAAAATTAGAATTTCTGTATTTTACATGAGAGAGCATACTGAGTTGATATATATAGTCCAAAACAGAGTAGAATAAGGCATTGTATATGTTTTCTAACAGACTATATTCAGAGGCATTTTCTTTTAACTTTGGTGTGCCTTGATATTATTTAGATTTATTTCGATTCGTGTAAAATTAGAATTTCGTCATTTTACATGAGAGAGCATATTCAGTTCGTGTATATACTAAAAAAGAGAGTAGAAAAGGGCATTGTTTATTTATTCTCACAGATTATATTACGAGCAATTTTGCTTTTAACATTGGGGAGCTTAGATAATATTTATATTTTTCGATTCGGGTAAAATTTGAATTTCTGTATTTTACATGAGAGAGCATATTGAGTTGGTGTATATACTCCAAAACAGAGAAGAACAGGGCCTTGTATATTTTTTCTGACAGACTATATTCAGAGCTATTTTCTTTTAACTTTGGGGCGCCTAGATAGTATTTAGATTTTTTTCGATTCACGTAAATATAGAATTTCGGTATTTTACAAGAGAGAGCATACTGAGTTGGTGTATATACTCCAAAACAGAGTAGAATAAGGCATTATATATTTTTTGTGACAGATTATATTCAGAGCATTTTGGTTTTTAACATTGGGGTGCCTAGACAATATTTAGATTTTTTCAATTCGAGTAAAATTAGAATTTTTTTATTTTACATGAGAGAGCATATGGAGTTGTGGTATACATTCCAAAAAATAGTAGAATAGGGCATTGTATATTCTTTCTGACAGATTATATTCAGAGCAATTTTGTTTTTAACATTGGGGTGCCGAGATAATATTTAGATTTTTTTCAATTCACGTAAAATTAGAATTACAGTATTTTACGTGAGAGAGCAGAGTGAGTTGGTGTATATACTCCAAAACAGAGTAGAATAAGGCGTTGTATATTTTTTTCTGACAGATTATATTCAGAGGAATACTGCTTTTTACATTGGGGTGACTAGATAACATTTAGATTTCTTTTCGATTCGCTTAAATATTCAATTTCTGTATTTTGCATGAGAGAGCATTTGGAGTTGGTGTATATACTGGAAAACACAGTAGATTAGGGAATTGTATATTTTATCTGACAGTTTATATTCAGAGCCATTTTTTTTTTAACATTGGGGTGTCTTGATAATATTTAGATTATTTTTGATTCACTTATATATAGATTTTCTGTATTTTACATGAGAGAGCATATGGAGGTGGTGTATATACTAGAAAACACAGTAGAATAGGGAATTGTATATTTTATCTGACATTTTCTATTCAGAGCCATTTTGTTTTTTTCATTCGGGTGCCTTGATAATATTTAGATTTTTTTGATTCGCTTATATATAGAATTTCTGTATTTTACATGAGAGAGCATATGGAGGTGGTGTATATACTCCAAAACAGAGTAGAAAAGGGCATTGTATATATTTTCTAACAGACTATATTCAGAGCCATTTTCTTTTAACTTTGGGGCTTCTAGATATTATTTAAATTTATTTCGATTTCCGTAAAATTAGAATTTCAGTATTTTACATGAGAGAGCATATTGAGTTGGTGTATATACTCAAAAACAGAGTAGAAAAACGCATTGTATATTTTGTCTGACAGATTATATTCAGAGCAATTATGTTTTTAAGATTGGGGTGCCTAGATAAAATTTAGATTTTTTCCATTCACGTAAAATTAGAATTTCAGTATTTTACATGAGAGAACATACGGAGTTGGTGTATATAGTCCAAAACAGAGTAGAATGAGGCATTGTATATTTTTTCTAACAGATTATATTGACAGAGATTTTCTTTTAACTTTGGGGCGCCTAGATATTATTTAGATTTTTTTCGATTCGCTTAAAATAACAATTTCGGTATTTTACATGAGAGAGCATACTGAGTTGGTGTATATACTCCAATACAGAGTAGAATAGGGCATTGTATATTTTTTCTTACAGATTATATTCAGAGCAATATTTTTGTAACATTGGGGTGCCTAGATAATATTAAAGTTTTTTCGATTCATGGAAAATTAGAATTTCGGTATTTTACATGAGATAGCACACTGAGTTGGTTAATATACTCCAAAATAGAGTAAAATAAGGCATTGTATATTTTTTCTGACAGATTATATTCAGAGCAATTTTTTTTAACATTGCGGTGTCTAGATAATATTTAGACTTTTCGATTCGGGTAAAATTAGAATTTCTGTATTTTACATGATAGAGCATAATGAGTTAGTGTATATACTCCAAAACAGAGTAGAATAAGCTAGTGTATATTTTTTCTAACAGACTATTTTCAGAGCCATTTTCTTTTAACTTTCTGGTGCGAAGATATTATTTCGAATTTTTCAGATTCGCGTAAAGTTGGAATTTAGGTATTTTACATGAGAAAGCATATTGAGTTTGTGTATATACTCCAAAACAGAGTAGAAAAGGGCATTGTATAGTTTTCCTGACAGATTATATTAAGAGCAATTTTGTTTTTAACATCGGGGTGCCTAGATAATGTTAAATTTTTTCAATTTGGGTAAAATTAGATCTTTTGTATTTTACCTGAGAGAGCATATTGAGTTGGTGTATATTCTACAAAACAGAGTAGAAAAGGGCATTGTATATTTTTTCTGACAGATTATATTTAGAGCAATATTGCCTTTAACATTGGAGTGCCTAGATAATATTTAGATTTTTTTCGATTCGCGTTAAATTAGAATTTCGGTATTTCACATGAGAGAGCATACTGAGTTGGTGTATATACTCCAAAACAGAGTAGAATACGGCATTGTATATTTTTTCTGACAGACTATATTCAGAGCAATTTCGCTTTTAATATTGGGGTGCCTAGATAATATTTAGATTTTTTTTAATTCGCTTATATGTAGAATTTTTGTATTTTACCTGATAGAGCATATGGAGTTGGTGTATATACTCCAAAACACAGTGGAATAGGGCATTGTATATTTTTTCTGACAGATTATATTCAGAGTAATGTTGTTTTTAACACTGGGATGCCTAGATAATATTTAGATTTTTCAATTCGGGTAAAATTAGAATTTCTGTATTTTACCTGAGAGAACATACTGAGTTGGTGTATATACTCCAAAACACAATAGAATAAGGCATTGTGTATTTTTTCTAACAGACTATATGCAGAGCCATTTTCTATTAACTTTGGGGAGTCTAGATATTATTTAGATTTTTTTTGATTCGTGTAAAATTTGAATATCGTTATTTAACATGAGAGAGCATATTGAGTTGGTGTATATTCTACAAAACAGAGTAGAAAAAAGCATTGTATATTTTTTATGACAGTTGATATTCAGAGCAATTTTGCCTTTAACATTGGGGTGCCTAGATAATATTTTGATTTTTTTCAATTCGCTTAAATATAGAATTTCTGTATTTTATGTTAGAGAGCATATGGAGTTGGTTTATATACTCCAAAACAGAGTAGAATAAAACATTGTATATTTTTTATGACAGATTATATTCAGAGCAATTCTTCTTTTAACACTGGGGTGCCTAGATAATATTTAGATTTTTTTCGATTCGCATAAAATTAGAATTTCGGTATTTTACATGAGAGAGCATATTAAATTGGTGTATATACTACAAAACAGTGTCGAAAATTGCATGGTATATTTTTTCTGACAGATGATAAAGAGAGCAATTTTGCTTTTAACATTGGGGTGCCTAGATATTATTTAGATTTTTTTCGATTAGTGTAGAATTAGAATTTTGGTATTTTACACGAAAGAGCATATTGAATTGGTGTATATACTCCAAAGCAGAGTAGAAAAGGGCATTGTATATTTTTTCTGACAGATTATATTCAGAGCAATTTTGCTTTTAAGGTTGGGGTGCCTAGATAATATTTAGATTTTTTTCAATTCACGTACATTTTGAATTTCGGTATTTTACATGAGAGAGCATACTGAGTTGATGTATATACTGCAAAACAGAGTAGAATAAGGCATTGTATATTTTCGCTAACAGACTATATTCAGAGCCATTTTCTTTTAACTTTGGGGCACCTAGATATTATTTAGATTATTTTCGATTCACGTAAAATTAGAATTTCGGTATTTTACATGAGAGAGGATATTGAGGTGGTGTATATACTCCAAAACAGAGTAGAAAAGGGCATTGTATATTTTTTCTGAGAGATTATATTCAGAGCAATTTTTCTTTTAACATTGGGGTGCCTAGATAATATTTAGATTTTTTCGATTCACGTAAAATTAAAATTTCTGTATTTTACATGAGAGAGCATACTGAGTTGATGTATATACTGCAAAACAGAGTACAATAAGGCATTGTATATTTTTTCTAACAGACTATATTGAGAGCCATTTTCTTTTAACTTTGGGGCACCTAGATATTATTTAGATTATTTTCGATTCACGTAAAATTAGAATTTCGGTATTTTACATGAGAGAGCATACTGAGTTGGTGTATATACTGAACAACAGAGTAGAATAGGGCATGGTTTATTTTTTCTGACAGATTATATTCGAAGCAATTTTGTTTTTAACATTGGGGTGCCTAGATAATATTTAGATATTTTCGATTCTGGTAAAATTGAATCTCTGTATTTTACATGAGAGAGGATATTGAGTTAATGTATATACTACAAAACAGAGTAGAAAACGGCATTGTATATTTTTTCTGACAGATTATATTCAGAGCAATTTTTCTTTTAACATTGGGCTGACTAGATAATATTTAGATTTTTTTCTATTCACTTAAATATAGAATTTCTGTATTTTACATGAGAGAGTATATGGAGTTGGTGTATATAATCCAAAACATAGTAGAATGGGGCATTGTGTATTTTTTCTGACAGATTATATTCAGAGCAATTTTGTTTACAACATTAGGGTGCCTAGATAATATTTAGATTTTTTTCGATTCACATAAATATTGAATTTCGGTATTGTAAATGAGAGAGCATACTTAGTTTGTGTATATACTCCAAAAAAGGGTAGATTAGGGTATTGTATATTTTTCCTTACAGATTATATTAAGAGGAATTTTGTTTTTAATATTGGGGTACCTAGATAATATTTAGATTTTTTCGATTCGGGTAAAATTACAATTTCTTTTTTTACATGAGAGAGCATATTGAGTTGGTGTATATTCTCCAAAACATAGTAGAATAGGGAATTGTATATTTATTCTGAGAGACTATATTCAGAGCAATTTTGTTTTTAACATTAGGGTGCCTAGATAATTAGATTTTTATCGATTCACGTAAAATTGGAATTTCGGTATTTTACATGAGACAGCATACAGAGTTGGTGTATATACTTCAATACAGAGTAGAATACGGCATTGTATATTTTTTCTAACAGACTATATTCACAGAAATATTGCTTTTAACATTCGGGTGTCTTGATAATAATTAGATTTTTTACGATTCGCCTAAACATAGAATTTTTGTATTTTACATGAGAGAGCATATGTAGTTGGTGTATATACTCCAAAACAAAGTAGAATAGGGCATTGTATATTTTTTCTGTCAGATTATATTCAGAGCAATTCTGTTTTTAACATTGGGGTGCCTAGATAATATTTGGAATTTTTCGATTGGGGTAAAATTTGAATTTCTGTATTTTACATGAGAGAGCATACTGAGTTGGTGTATATACTCCTAAACAGAGTAGAATATGGCATTGTATATTTTTTCTAACAGACTATATTCAGAGCCATTTTCTTTTAGCTTTGGGGCGCCTAGATATTATTTAGATTTTTTTTGATTCTCGTAAAATTAGAATTTCGGTATTTTACATGAGAGAGCATATTGAGTTGGTGTATATACTACAAAACAGAGTAGACAAGGGCATTGTGTATTTTCTCTGACAGATGATATTCAGAGCAACATTGCTTTTAACATTGGGGTGCCTAGATAATATTTATATTTTTTTCAATTCCGGTAAAATTAGAATTTCAGAATTTTTATGAGAGAGCATGTTGAGTTTTGTATATACTCCAAAACAGAGTAGAATAGGGCATTGTATATTTTTCTGACAGATTATATTCGGATCCATTTTGTTTTTAACATTGGGGTGCCTAGATAATATTTAGATTTTGTCGATTTGGGTAAAATTATAATTTCTCTATTTTACATGAGAGTGCATATGGAGTTGGTTAATATACTCCAAAAAATAGTAGAATAGGACATTGTATATTTCTTCTGACAGATTATTTTCTTTTTTTTTTTTTTTTATTTTTTATTGGATTATAGGTTTTGGGGTACATGAGCAGAGCATGCAAGACAGTTGCGTAGGTACACACATGGCAGTGTGCTTTGCTTTTCTTCTCCCCTTCACCCACATTTGGCATTTCTCCCCAGGCTATCCCTCCCCACCTCCCCCTCCCACTGGCCCTCCCCTTTTCCCCCCAATAGACCCCAGTGTTTAGTACTCCCCTTTCTGTGTCCATGTGTTCTCATTTTTCATCACCCACCTATGAGTGAGAATATGCGGTGTTTCATTTTCTGTTCTTGTGTCAGTTTGCTGAGGATGATGTTTTCCAGATTCATCCATGTCCCTACAAACGACACAAACTCATCATTTCTGATTGCTGCATAATATTCCATGGTGTATATGTGCCACATTTTTCCAATCCAGTCTATTATCAATGGGCATTTGGGTTGATTCCAGGTCTTTGCTATTGTAAACAGTGCTGCGATGAACATTCGTGTACATGTGTCCTTATAGTAGAACGATTTATAGTCTTTTGGATATATACCCAGTAATGGGATTGCTGGGTCAAATGGAATTTCTATTTCTAAGGCCTTGAGGAATCGCCACACTGTCTTCCACAATGGTTGAACTAATTTACACTCCCACCAACAGTGTAAAAGTGTTCCTTTTTCTCCACATCCTCTCCAGCATCTGTTGTCTCCAGATTTTTTAATGATCGCCATTCTAACTGGCGTGAGATGGTATCTCAATGTGGTTTTGATTTGCATCTCTCTGATGACCAGTGACGATGAGCATTTTTTCATATGATTGTTGGCCTCATATATGTCTTCTTTCGTAAAGTATCTGTTCATATCCTTTGCCCACTTTTGAATGGGCTTGTTTGTTTTTTTCCTGTAAATCTGCTTGAGTTGTTTGTAAATTCTGGATATCAGCCCTTTGTCAGATGGGTAGACTGCGAAAATTTTTTCCCATTCTGTTGGTTGCCGATCCACTCTAGTGACTGTTTCTTTTGCCTTGCAGAAGCTGTGGAGTTTCATTAGGTCCCATTTGTCTATTTTGGCTTTTGTTGCCAATGCTCTTGGTGTTTTGTTCATGAAGTCCTTGCCTACTCCTATGTCCTGGATAGTTTTGCCTAGATTTCTTTCTAGGGTTTTTATGGTGCCAGGTCTTATGTTTAAGTCTTTAATCCATCTGGAGTTAATTTTAGTGTAAGGTGTCAGGAAGGGGTCCAGTTTCTGCATAGCAATTTTTTTTTAACATTGGGGTGCCTAGATAATATTTAGATTTTTTTGGATTTACGTAAATTTAGAATTTCTGTATTTTACATGAGAGAGCATACTGAGATGGTTAATATACTCCAAAACAGAGTAGAATAGTGAATTGTATATTTTCTCTGACAGATTATATTCAGAGCAATATTGTTGTTAACATTAGGGTGCCAAGATAATATTTAGATTTTTTCGATACGGGTAAAATTAAAATTTCTGTGTTTTACATGAGAGAGCATATTTAGTTGGTGTATATACTCCAAAATAGAGTAGAAAAGGGCATTGTATATTTTTATGATGGATTATATTCAGAGCAATTTTGTTTTTAACATTGCGGTGCCTGGATAATATTTAGATTTATTTCGATTCACGTAAAATTACAATTTCGGTATTTTACATGAGTTGGTGTATATACTCCAAAACAGAGTAGAATAATGCATTGTATATTTCTTCTAACAGACTACATTCAGAGCCATATTCTTTTAACTTTGGGGCGCCTAGATATTATTTAGATATTTTTCGATTCAAGTAAAATTAGAATATTTGTATTTTACATGAGAGAGCATATGGAGTTGGTGTATATACTCCAAAACAGAGTAGAATAGGGAATTGAATATTTTTTCTGACAGATTATATTCAGAGCAATTTTGCTTTTAACATTGGGGTGGCTAGATAATATTTAGATTTTTCTCGATTCACATAAAATTAGAATTTCTGTATTTTACATGAGAGAGCATACTGAGTTGGTGTATATACTCGAAAACAGAGTAGAATAGAAATTTGTATATTTTTCTTGACAGAATATATTCACAGAAATTTTGTTATTAACATTGGGGTGCCTAGATAATATTTAGATTTTTTCGATTGGGGTAAAATTAGAATTTCGTTATTTTACATGAGAGAGCATACTGAGTTATTGTATATACTCCAAAACAGAGTCGAATAAGGCATTGTATATTTCTTCTAACAGCCTATATTAAGAGCCATTTTCCTTTAACTTTGTGGCATCTAGATATTTAGATTTTTTTTGATTCACGTCAAATTAGAATTTCGGTGTTTTACATGAGAGAGCATATTGTGTTGGTGTATATACTACAAGAGAGAGTAGAAAAGGGCATTGTATATTCTTTCTAACAGATTATATTCAGAGCAATTTTACTTTTAACATTGGGTTGCCTAGATAATATTTAGATCTTTTCGATTCACGTAAATTTAGAATTTCGGTATTTTACATGAGAGAGAATACCAAGTTGGTGTATATACTCCAAAACAGAGTAGAATAAGGCATTTTATATTTCATCTAACCGACTATATTCAGAGCCATTTCTATTAAGTTTGGGGTGCATAGATATTATTTAGATTTTTTTCTATTTGCTTAAATATAGAATTTCTGTATTTTACATGAGGGAGCATATGGAGTTGGTGTATATACTCCAAAACAAGATAGAAGAGGGCATTGTATATTCTTTCTGACAGACCATATTAAGAGCAAATTTGCTTTTAACTTTGGGGTGCCTAGATAATATTTAGAGTTTTTTTGATTCACGTAAATTTATTTCAGTATTTTACATGAGAGAGCATACTGAGTTGGTGTATTTACTCCAAAACAGAGGAAAATAAGGCATTGTATATTTTTTCTAACAGACTATATTTAGAGCCATTTTCTTTTAACTTTGGGGTGCCTAGATATTATTTAGATTTTTTTGGATTCGCCTAAAATTTGAATTTCGGTATTTTACATGAGAGAGCATATTGAGTAGGTGTATATACTCCAAAACAGAGTAGAAAAGGGCATTGTATATTTTCTCCGAAATATTATATTCAGATCCATTTTACTTTTAACACTGGGGTGCCTAGATAATATTTAGATGTTTTTCGATTAGGCTTAAATATAGAATTTCTGTATTTTACAATAGAGAGCAGAGTGAGATGGTGTATATACTCCAAAACGGCATAGAATAGGGCATTGTATATTTTTTCTGAAAGATTATATTAAGAGCAATTTTGTTATTAACATTGTGTTGCCTAGATAATATTTAGATTTCTTTAGATTCACGTAAAATTAGAATTTCGGTATTTTACATGAGAGAGCATACTGAATTGGTGTATATATTCCAAAACAGAGTAAAATAAGGAATTGTATATTTTTCAAACAGACTATATTCAGAGCAATTTTCTTTTAAATTTGGGGTGCCTAGATATTATTTAGATTATTTTCGATTCGCATAAAATTAGAATTTTGGTATTTTACATGAGAGAGAATATTGAGTTGGTGTATATACTACAAAATAATAGAAAAGGGCATTGTACATTTTTTTAACAGATTATATTAAGAGCAATTTTGCTATTAACATTCAAGTGCCTAAATAATATTTAGATTTTTTTCGATTCACTTAAAATTAAAATTTCGGTATTTTACATGAGAGAGCATATTGAGTTTGTGTATATACTACAAAAAAAAGTAGAATAAGGCATTTTATATTTTTTCACACAGACTATATTCAGAGGTAATTTCTCTTAATTTTGGGGCGCCTAGATATCATTTAAATTTTTTTCGATTTGTGAAAAATTAAAATTTCGTTATTTTACTTGAGAGAGCATATTGAGTTCGCGTATATACTACAAAACAGAGTGGAAGAAAGCATGGTATTTTTTTTCTGACTGATTATATTCAGAGCAATTTTGCTATTACCATTCGGGTGCTAGATAATATTTAGATTTTTTTCGATTCACGTAATGTTAGAATTTCTGTATTTTACATTAGAGTGCATACTGAGTTGGAGTATATACTCCAAAACAGAGTAGAATAAGGCATTGTATATTTTTCCTAACAGACAATATTCAGAGCCATTTTCATTTAACTTTGGGGCGCTTAGATATTACTTTGATTTATTTTGATTCGTGTAAAATTAGAATTTCCCTATTTTACATGAGAGAGCATATTGAGTTGGTATATATACTACAAAACAGAATAGAAAAGGGCATTGGATTTTTTTTCTGACAGATTATATTCAGAGCAATTTTGCTTTTAGCATTGGGGTCCCTAGATAATATTTAGATTTTTTTCGATTCGCTTAAACATAGAATTTCTGTATTTTACATGAGAGAGCATATGGAGTTGGTGTAGATACTAAAAAACAGAGTAGAATATGTAATTGTATATTTTTTCTGACAGATTATATTCAGAGCAATTTTGTTTTTAACATTACGGTGCCTAGATAATATTTAGATTTTTTTAGATTCACGTAAAATTAGAATTTCGGTATTTTACATGAGAGAGCATACTGAGTTTGTGTATATACTCCAAAACCTAGTAGAAAAAGGCATTGTATATTTTTTCTAACTGACTATATTCAGAGCCATTTTCATTTAGTATTGGTGGACCTAGATATTATTCAGATTATTTTCGATTCACGTAAAATTAGAATTTCGATATTTTACATGAGTGAGCATATTGAGTTGGTGTATATACTCCAAAACAGAGTAGAAAGGGGCATTGTATATTATTTCTGACAGATTATATTCAGAGCAATTTTGCTTTTAACATTGGGTTGCCTAGATAATATTTATATTTTTTTTGATTCACCTAAAATTAAAATATCGGTATTTTACATGAGAGAGCATCGTGAGTTGGTGTATATACTCCAAAATAGAGTAGAATAAGGCATTGTATATTTTTTCTGACAGATTATATTTAGAGCAATTTTATTTTAACATTGGGGTGTCTAGATAATATTTATATTTTTTTAGTTTCACGTAAAGTTAGAATTTCAGTATTTTACATGAGAGAGCATACTGAGTTCGTATATATACTCCAAAACACAGTAGAATAAGGCAGTGTATATTTTCTCTAACAGAGTATATTCAGAACCATTTTCTTTTAACTTTGGGGTGCCTAGATAATATTTGGATTTTTTTCGATTCGTGTAAAATTTGAATTTCGGTATTTTATGTGGGAGAGCATATTGAGTTGGTGTATATAGAAGAAAACAGAGTAGAAAACAACGTTGTATATTTTTTCTGACAGATTCTATTCAGAGCAATTTTGCTGTTAACATTGTGGTGCCTAGATAATATTTAGATTTATTTCGATTCGTTTAAATATAGAATTTCTGTATTTTACATGAGAGAGCATATGGAGTTGGTGTATATATTCAAAAACAGAGTAGAATACGTCATTGTATATTTTTTCGACAGATTATGTTCCGAGCAATTTTGTTTTTTACATTGGGGTGCCTAGACAATATTTATATTTTATTTGATTCACGTAACATTAGAATTTCTGTATTTTACACGAGTGAGCATATTGTGTTTGTGTATATACTCCAAAACAGAGTAGAATAGGGGATTGTATATTTTTTCTGACAAATTATATTCAGAGCAATTTTTTTTTAACATTGGGGTGCCTAGATTATATTTAGATTTTTTCAATTCAGGTAAAATTAGAATTTCTGTATTTTAAATGAGCGACCATATTGTGTTGGTTTATATACTACAAAACAGAGTCGAAAAATACATTGTGTATTTTTTCTGACAGATTATATTCAGTGCAATTTTGCTTTTAACATTGGGGTGCCTAGATAATATTTAGATTCTTTTTGATTCACGTAAAATTAGAATTTTGGTATTTTACATGAGAGAGCACACGGAGTTGGTGTATATGCTCCAAAACAGAGTAGAATAAGGCATTGTATATTTTTTCTATCAGACTATATTCAGAGACATTTTCTTTTAACTTTGGGGCGCCTAGATATTATTTAGATTTTTTTCGATTCGCGTAAATTAGAATTTCGGTATTTTACATGAGAGAGCATACTGAGTGGGTGTACATAATCCAAAACAATGTAGAATTAGGCATTGTATATTTTTTCTAACACACCATATTCAGAGTCATTTTTGTTTAGCTATGCGATGCCTAGATATTACCTTGGTTTTTTTCGATTCTTGTAAAATTAGAATTTCGGTATTTTACATGAGAGAGCATACTGAGTTGGTGTACATACTCCAAAACAAAGTAGAATAAGGCATTGTATATTTTTTCTAACAGACGATATTCAGAGCCATTTTCTTTTAACTTTAAGGCACCTAGATATTATTTAGATTTTTATCTATTCACGTAAAATTAGAATTTCTGTATTTTACATGAGAGAGCATATTTTGTTGATGTATATACTCCAAAACAGAGTAGAATAGGGCATTGTACATTTTTTCTGACAGATTATATTAAGAGCAATTTTGCTATTAACATTCAGGTGCCTAGATAGTATTTAGATTTTTTTAGATTCACGTAAAATTTGAATTTCGGTATTTTACATGAGAGAGCATACTGAGTTGGTGTATATACTCAAAAACAGAGTAGAATAGATCATTGTATATTTTTTCTGACAGATTATATTCAGAACAATTTTTCTTTTAACAGTGGGGTTCCTGTATAATATTTAGAATTTTTTGGATTCACGTAAAATTAGAATTCCTGTATTTTACATGAGAGAGCATACTGAGTTGGTGTATATACTCCAAAACAGAATAGAATAAGGCATTGTATATTTCGTCTAACAGACTATATTCAGAGCCAATTTCTTTCACCTTTTTGGAGCCTAGATATTATTTAGATGTTTTACAATTCGCGTAAAATTTGAATTTCAGTATTTTACATGAGAGAGCATATTGAGTTGGTGTATATACTACAAAACAGTAGAAAATAAAATTGGATATTTTTTCTGACAGATTATATTTAGTCCAAATTTATTTTAACATTGGGGTGCCTAGATAATATTTACATTTTTTTCATTTCACGTAAAATTAGAATTTCGATATTATACATGAGAGAGCATACTGAGTTCGTATATATACTCCAAAACACAGTAGAATAAGGCATTGTATATTTTCTCTAAGAGACTATATTCAGAACCATTTTCTTTTAACTTTGGGGCTCCTAGATAGTATTTAGATTTTTTTCGATTCACGTAAAATTAGAATTTCGGTATTTTATATGAGAGAGCATATTCAGTTGGTGTATATACTACAAAACAGAGTAGAAAACAAGGTTGTATATTTTTTCTGACAGATCATATTCAGAGCAATTTTCCTGTTAACATTGGGGTGCCTAGATAATATTTAGATTTATTTCGATTCATTTAAATATAGAATTTCTGTATTTTACAGGAGAGAACATATGGAGTTGGTGTATATACTCAAAAACAGAGTAGAATACGTTATTGTATATTTTTTCGACAGATTATGTTCCGAGCAATTTTGTTTTTAACATTGGGGTGCCTAGATAATATTTAGATTTTATTCGATTCACGTAAAATAGAATTTCTGTATTTTATATGAGTGAGCATATTGAGTTGGTGTATATACTCCAAAACAGAGTAGAATAGGGCATTGTATATTTTTTCTGACAGATTATATTCAGAGCAATTTTGTTTTTACCATTAGGGTGCCTAGATTATATTTAGATTTTTTCGATTCAGGTAAAATTAGAATTTTTGTATTTTACATGAGAGAGCATATTGTGTTGGTTAATATACTACAAAACAGAGTCGAAAAAGGCATTGTGTATTTTTTCTGACAGATTATATTCAGAGCAATTTTGCTTTTAGCATTTGGGTGCCTAGATAATATTTAGATTTTTTTTGATTCGCATAAATATAGAATTTCTGTATTTTACATGAGAGAGCATATTGTGTTGGTTTATATACTGCAAAACAGAGTAGAATAGGGCATTGTATATTTTTTATGACAGATTACATTCAGAGCAATTTTGTTTTTAACATTAGAATGCCTAAATAATATTTATATTTTTTTCGATTCATGTGAAATTACAATTTCGGTATTTTACATAACAGAGCATACAGAGTTGGTGTATATTCTCCGAAACAGAGTAGAATAAGGCATTGTATATTATTTCTAACAGACTATATTCTGAGCCCTTTTCTCTTAACTTTGGGGCTTCTAGATATTTTTTAGATTTTTATCGATTCGCGTAAAATTAGAATTTCTGGATTTTACATGAGAGAGCATACTGAGTTGGTGTATATACTCCAAAACATAGTAGAGTAAGGCATTTTATATTTTTTCTAACAGACTATATTCAGAGCCATTCTCTTTTAACTTTGGGGCGCCTAGATACTATTTAGATTTTTTTTGATTCTCGTAAAATTAGAATTTCGGTATTTTACATGAGAGAGCATATTGAGTTGGTCTATATACTCGAAAACAGTGTAGAAAAAAGAATTGTATATTTTTTCTGACAGATTACATTTAGAGCAATTTTGCTTTTAACATTGGGGTGCCTAAATAATATTTATATTTTTTTCGATTCACGTAAATTTAGAATTTCGGTATCTTACATGAGAGAGCATACTGAGTTCGTATATATACTCCAAAACACAATAGAAGAAGGCATTGTATATTTTTTCTAACACACTATATTCAGAGCCATTTTCGATTAGCTATGGGGTGCCTACTTATTACTTTGGTTTTTTTCGATTCCCGTAAAATTTCAATTTCGGTATTTTACATGAGAGAGCATGCTGAGTTGGTGTATATACTCCAAAACAGAGTAGAAAAGGGCATTGTATATATTTTCTGACAGATCATATTCAGAGCAATTTATATTTTAACATTGGGGTGCCTAGATAATATTTAGATGTTTTTCAATTCGCTTAAATATAGAATTTCTGTATTTTACATGAGAGAGCATAGGGAGTTAGGGTATATACTCCAAAATAGAGTAGAATAGGGCATTTTATTTTTTTTCTGAGAGATTATATTCAGAGCAATATTGTTTTTAACATTGGGGTGCCGAGATAATATTTAAATTTTTTCTCTTCACGTAAATATCGAATTTCTGTATTTTACATGAGATAGCATACTGAGTGGGTGTATATACTCCAAAACAGAGTAGAATTATGCATTGTATATTTTTCTAACAAACTATATTCACAGCCAGTTTATTTTAACTTTAAGGCGCTCAGATATTTTTTAGATTTTCTTCGATTTGCGTAAAAGTAGAATTTCGGTAGTTTACATGAGAGAGCATATTTACTTGTAGTATATATTACAAAACAGAATAGAAAGGGGCATTGTATATTTTTTGTGACAGATTATATTCAGAGCAATTTTGCTTTTAACCTTGAGATGCTTAGATAATATTTAGATTTTTTTTGAATCACGTAAAATTTGAATTTCGGTATTTTACATGAGAGAGCCTACTGAGTTGGTGTATATACTCCAAAAAAGAGTAGAGTAAGGCATTGTATATTTTTTCTAACAGACTATATTCAAAGCCATTTTTTGTTAACTTGGGGGCTCCTAGATATTTTTTATATTTTTATCGATTCACGTAAAATTAGAATTTCGGTATGTTACATGAGAGAGCATATGGAGTTGGTGTATATACTCCAAAACAGAGTAGAATAGTGCATTGTATGTTTTCTCTGGCAGATTATATTCAGAGAAATTTTTCTTTTAACATTGGGTTGCCTAGATAATATTTAGATTTTTTTTCAATTCACTCAAATATAGAATTTCTGTATTTTTCTTGAGAGAGCATATGGAGTTCGTGTGTATAATTCAAAACACAGTAGAATCAGGCATTGTATATTTTTTCTGACAGATAATATTCAGAGCAATTTGGTTTTTAACATTGGCGTGCATAGATAATATTTAGTTTTTTTTCGATTCATGTAAAATTCGAATTTCGGTAGTTTACATGAGAGAGCATACTGAGTTGGTTTATATACTCCAAAACAGATTAGAAGAAAACATTGTATATTTTTTCTAACAGACTATATTCAGAGCCATTTTCTGTTAATTTTTGGGTGCCTGGATATTATTTAGATTTTTTCGATTCACATAATATTAAAATTTCGGTATTTTACATGAGAGAGCATATTGAGGTAATGTATATACTACAAAACAGAGTAGAAAAGGGCATTGTATATATTTTCTGACATATTATATTCAGAGCAATTATTCTTTTAACACTGGGGTGCCTAGATAATATTTAGATTTTTTTCGATTCACGTAAAATTAGAATTTTTGTATTTTACATGAGAGAGCATACTGAGTTGGTGTATATACTCCAAAACAGAGTAGAAGCGGGCATTGTATATTTTTTCTGACAGATAATATTTATAGCTAATTTGTTTTTAACATTGGGTTGCCTAGATAATATTTAAATATTTTCGATTTGGGTAAAATTAGAATTTCTGTATTTTACGTGAGAGAGCATATTGAGTTGGTGTATATACTACAAAACACAGTAGAAATGGGCATTGTATGTTTTTTCTCACAGATTATATTCAGAGCAATATTGTTTTTAACATTGGGTTGCCTAGATAATATTTAGACTTTTTTCGATTCACGTAAAATTAGAATTTCGGTATTTTACATGAGAGAGCATGCTGAGTTGGTGTCTATATTCAAAAACAGAGTAGAATAAGGCATTGTATATTTGTTCTAACAGACTATATTAAGAGCCATTTTCTGTTAATTTTGTGGCGCCTTGATATTATTTAGATTTTCTTTGATTCGCATAAAATTAGCATTTCGGTTTTTTACATGAGAGAGCATATTGAGTTGGTGTATATACACCAAAACAGAGTAGAAACGGGCATTGTATATTTTTTCTGACAGATTCTATTCAGAGCAATTTTGCTTTTAACATTGGGGTGCCTAGATAATATTTTGTTTTTATTTGATTCACGTAAATTAAGAATTGAGGTATTTTATATGAGAGAGCATATTGAGTTGGTGTATATACTCCAAAACAGAGTAGAAAAGAACATTGTATATTTTTTATGACAGATTATATTCAGAGCAATTTTGTTTTTAACATTGGGGAACGTATATAATATCTAGATTATTTTCGATTCATGTAAAATTAGAATTTCGGTATTTTACATGAGAGAGCATACTGAGTTGGTGTATTTACTCCAAAACAGAGTAGAATAAGGCATTGTATATTTTTTCTAAGAGACTACATTGAGGGCCATTTTCTTTTAACTTTGGGGCGCCTAGATATTATTTAGATTTTTTTTGATTCGTGTAAAATTAGAATTACGGTATTTTACATGAGAGAGCATATTGAGTTGGTGTATATACACCAAAACAGAGTAGAAAAAGGCCTTGTATATTTTCTCTGACAGATTATATTCGGAGCAATTTTCCTTTTAACATTCGGATGCCTAGATAATATTTAGATATTTTTGATTTATGTAAAACTCGAATTGCGGTATTTTACATGAGAGAGCACACTGAGTTGGTGTATACACTCCAAAACAGAGTAGATTAAGGCATTTTATATTTTTTTAACAGACTATATTCAGAGCCATTTTCTTTTAACTTTTGGGTGCCTAGATATTATTTAGATTTTTTCGATTCCCGTAAAATTACAATTTTGGTATTTTACATGAGAGAGCATACTGAGTTGGTGTATATACTCCAAAACAGAGTAGAATAAGGCATTGTATATTTTTTGTTACAGACTATATTCAGAGCCATTTTCTTTTTATTTTGGGCGCCTGGATATTATTGAAATTTTTTTCGATTTGCTTAAATATAGAATTTCTGTATTTTATATGAGAGAGCATATGCAGTTGGTGTGTATACGCCAAAACAGAGTAGAATAGTGCACTGTATATTTTTTCTGACAGATTATATTCAGAGCAATTTTGTTTTTAACATTGGGTTGCCTAGATAATATTTAGATTTATTTGATTCAGGTAAAGTTAGAATCTCTGTATTTTACATGAGAGAGCATATGGAGTTGGTTTATATACTTCAAAACAGGGTAGGATAGGGCATTTTATATTTTTTCTGACAGATTATATTCAGAGCAATTTTCTTTCTAACATTGGGGTGGCTAGATAATATTTAGAATTTTTCTATTCGGGTAAAATTTGAATTTCTGTATTTTACATGAGAGAGTATATTGAGTTGGTTTATATACTACAAAACAGAGTAAAAAAGGGCACTGTATATTTTTCCTGACAGATAATATTAAGAGAAATTTTTCTTTCAACATTCGGGTGCCTAGATAATATTTAGATTTGTTCGATTCTCTTAAATAAAGAATTTCTGTATTTTACATGGTAGAGCATTTCGAGTTGGTGTATATACTCCAAAATAGAGTAGAATAGGGCATTGTATATTTTTTCTAACAGATTATATTCAGAGCAATTTTGTTTTCAACATTGGGGTGCCTAGATAATATTTAGATTTTTTTGATTCACGTAAAATTAGAATTATGGTATTTTACATGAGAGAGCATATTGAGTTGGTGTATATACTCCAAAACAGAGTAGAAGAGGGAATTGTATATTTTATCTGACAGATTATATTCAGAGCAATGTTGCTTTTAACATTGGGGTGCCTAGATAATATTTCGATTTTTTTCGATTCGCTTAAATATAGAATTTCTGTATTTTACATGAGAGGAGGTAGAGTTGGTTTATATACTCAAAAACAGAGTAGAATAGGGTATAGTATATTTTTTCTGACGGATTATATTCAGAGCAATTTTGTTTTTAACATTGTGGTGCCTAGATAATATTTAGATTTTTTCGATTTGGGTAAAATTAAAATATCCTTATTTTACACGAAAGAGCATACTGAGTTCGTGTATATACTCCAAAACATAGTAGAATAAGGCATTGTATATTTCTTCTAACGGACTATATTTAGTGCCATTTTCTTTCAACATTGGGGTGCCTAGATATTATTTAGATTTTTTTCAATTCACGTAATATTAGAATGTAAGTATTTTACATGAGAGAGCCTATTGAGTTGGTGTATAAACTCCAATACAGTGTAGAAAAGGGCATAGTATAATTTTTATGACAGATTATATTCAGAGCAATTTTGCTTTTAACATTGGGGTGCCTAGATAATATTTAGATTATTTTCAATTCATGTAAAATTAGATTTTCGGTATTTTACATGAGAGAGTATACTGAGTTGGTGTATATATTCCAAAACAGAGGAGAATAGGGCATTGTATATTTTTTTGACAGATTATATTCAGAGCAATTTTGTTTTTAACTTTGGGGTGCCTAGATTATATTTAGATTTTTTCGATTCAGGTAAAATTAGAATTTCTGTATTTTACATGAGAGAGCGTATTGAGTTGGTGTATATACTCCGAAACAGAGTAGAAAAGGGCATTGTATATTTTTTCTGAAAGATTATATTCAGAGCCATTTTGCTTTTATCATTGGGGTGCCTAAATAATATTTAGATTTTTTTTGATTCACGTAAGTTTTGAATTTTGGTATTATAGCTGAAAGAGCATGTTGAGTTTGTGTATATACTTCAAAACAGAGTAGAAAAGAACATTGTATATTTTTTCTGTCAGATTATATTCAGATCAATGCTGCTTTTAACATTGGGGTGCCTAGTTAATATTTAGATTTATTTCAATTCGCGTAAAATTAGAATTTCGGTATTTTACATTAGAGAGCATATTATGTTGGTTTATATACTGCAAAACACAGTAGAAAAGGTAATAGTATCTTTTGATTGAAAGGTTATATTAAGAGCCATTTTCTTTTAACATTGGGTTCCTAGATAATATTTAGATTTTTTTCGATTAGTGTAAAATTATAATTTAGGTATTGTACATGAGAGTGCATATTGAGTTGGTGTATATACACCAAAACAGAGTAGAAAAAGGTATTGTATACTTTTTCTGATAGATAATATTCAGAGAAATTTTGCTTTTAACATTGGGGTGCCTAGATAATATTTAGATATTTTTCGATTCACGTAAAATTAGAATTTTGTTATTTTACTTGAGAGATCATATTGAGTTGGTGTATATACTACAAAACAGAGTAGAAAACAGCATTGTACATTTTTTCTGACAGATTATATTCAGAGCAATTTTTTTAACATAGGGCTGCCTAGATAATATTTAGATTTTTTTCGAGTAGCTTAAATATAGAATTTCTGTATTTTACATGAGAGAGAATATGGAGTTGGTGTATACTCAAAAACGGAGAAGAAACGGGCATTGTATATTTTTTCTGAAAGATTATATTCAGAGCAGTTTTGTTTTTAACATTGGGGTGCCTAGATAATCTTTAGATTTTTTCGATTCGGGTAAAATTAGAATTTCTGTAGTTTATATGAGAGAGCATACTGTGTTGGTGTATATACTCCAAAACAGAATAGAGTAAGGCATTGTATATTTTTTCTTACAGACTATATTCAGAGCCATTTTCTTTTAACTTTGAGGTGCCTAGATATTATTTAGAATTTTTGATTCACGTAAAATTATAATTACGGTATTTTACGTGAGAGTGCATATTGAGTTGGTGTATATACTCCAAAACAGAGTAGAAAAGGGCATTCTTTATTTTTTCTGACAAATTATATTCAGAGCAATTTTGCTTTTAACATAGTGGTGCCTGGGTAATATTTAGAATTTTTTTGATTCACGTAAACTTAGAAATTCAATATTTAACATGAGAGAGCATACTGAGTTGGTATATATAGTCCAAATGAAAGTAGAATAGGGCATTGTATATTTTCTCTAACAGACTATATTCAGAGCCATTTTCTTTTAACTTTGGGGCGCCTAGATATTATTTAGATTTTTTTCGATTCGCTAAAATATAGAATTTCGGTGCTTTACAAGAGAGAGCATACGGATTTGGTGTATATACTCCAAAACAGAGTAGAAAAGGGCATTGTATATTTTTTCTGACAGATTGTATTCAGAGCAATTTTGCTTTTAACATTGGGGTGCCTAGATAATATTTAGATTGTTTTCGATTCGATTAAATATATAATTTCTGTATTTTACATGAGAGAGCAGGTAGAGTTGGTGTATATATTCCAAAACAGAGTAGAATAAGGCGTCATATAATTTTTCTGACAGATTATATTCAGAGCAATTTTGTTTTTAACATTGTGGTGCCTAGATAATATTTAGATTTTTTCAATTCGTGTAAAATTAGAATATTTTTATTTTACATAAGAGAGCATACTGAGTTCGTGTATATACTCCAAAACATAGTAGAATAAGGCATTGTATATTTGTTCTAACAGACTATATTCAGAGCCATTTTCTTTTAACTTTAAGGCGCCTAGATGTTATTTAGATTTTTTTCGATTCGCGTAAAATTAGAATTTGGGTATTTTACATGATAGAGCATATTGAGTTGGTGTATATACTCCAATACAGAGTAGAAAAGGGCATTGTATAATTTTTATGACAGATTATATTCAGAGCAATTTTGCTTTTAACATTGGGGTTCCTAGATTATATTTAGATTTTTTCGATTCGGGTAAAATTAGAATTTCTGTATTTTACATGAGAGAGCATATTGAGTTGGTGTATGTACTCGAAAACAGAGTAGAAGAGGGCATTGTATATGTTTTCTTACAGATTATATTCAGAAAAAAATTTTTTTTAGCATTGGGGTGCCTAGATAATATTTAGATTTTTTCGATTAGTGTAGAATTAGAATTTCTGTATTTTACATGATAGAGCATACTGAGTTGGTGTATATACTCCAAAACAAAGTAGAATAAGACATTGTGTATTTTCTCTAACTGACTATATTCAGAGCCATTTTCTTTTACCTTTGGGGCGCCTAGATATTATTCAGATTTTTTTCGATTCACGTAAAATTTGAATTTCGGTATTTTACATGATCGAGCATACTGAGTTGGTCTATATACTCCAAAACAGAGTAATATAAGGTATTGTATATTTTTTCTAACAGACTATTTTAAGAGCCATTTTTTATTAACTTTGGGGCGCCTAGATAATATGTAGATTTTTTTCGATTCGCGTATAATTAGAATTTCCGTATTTTAAATGAAACAGCATATTGAGTAGGTGTATATACTCCAAAACAAAGTAGAAAAAGGCATTGTATACGTTTTCTGACAAATTATATTCAGAGCAATTTTGCTTTTAACATTGGGATGCCTAGATAATATTTAGATTGTTTTCGATTCACGTAAAATTAGAATTTTGTTATTTTACATGAGAGAGCATATTGAGTTGGTTTATATACTCAAAAACAGAGTAGAAGAGGGCATTTTATATTTTTTCTGACAGATTATATTCAGAGCTATTTTGTGTTTAACTTTGGGGTACCTAGATAATAT
Source organism: Callithrix jacchus (assembly GCF_049354715.1). NCBI lineage: Eukaryota > Metazoa > Chordata > Mammalia > Primates > Cebidae > Callithrix > Callithrix jacchus. Next base: position 2,057,796 of record NC_133511.1, on the reverse strand, counting down.
TTAGATTTTTTTCGATTTACTTAAATATAGAATTTCTGTATTTTACATGAGAGAGCAGGTAGAGTTGGTGTATATACTCAAAAACAGAGTTGAATAGTGAATTGTATATTTTTTATGACAGATTATATTCAGAGCAATTTTGTTTTTAACATTGGGGTGCCTAGATAATATTTAGATTTTTTCGATACGGGTAAAATTTGAATATCTTTATTTTACCCGAGAGACCATACTGAGTTCCTGTATATACTCCAAAACATAGTAGAATAAGGCATTGTATTTTTGTTCTAACAGACTATATTCAGAGCTATTTTCTTTTAACATTGGGGAACCCAGATATTATTCAGATTTTTTCCGATTCACGTAATATTAGAATTTCGGTATTTTACATGAGAGAGTATACTGAGTTGGTGTATATATTCCAATACAGAGTATAATAGGGCATTGTATATTTTTTTGACAGATTATAATCAGAGCAATATTGCTTTTAACATTGGGGTGTCTAGATTATATTTATATTTTTTTGATTCGGGTAAAATTAGAATTTCTCTATTTTACATGATAGAGCATATTGAGTTGGTGTATATACTCCAAAACAGAGTAGAATAGGGCATTGTGTATTTTTTCTGCGAGATTATATTCAGAGCAATTTTGATTTTAAAATTGGGGTACATAGATAATATTTAGATTATTTTCTATTCACGTAAATTTAGAATTTCGGTATTTTACATGAGAGAGCATACTGAGTTGGTGTATATATCCCAAAACAGAGTAGAATAAGGCATTGTATATTTTTTCTAACAGACTATATTCAGAGCCATTTCCTTTTAACCTTGGGACACCTAGATATTATTTAGAATATTTTCAAATCGCGTAAAATTTAAATTTCATTATTTTACATAAGAGACCTTATTGAGTTGGTGTATATATTACAAAACAGAGTAGAAAATGGCATTGTACGTTCTTTCTGATATATTATATTCAGAGCAATTTTGACTTTAACATTGGGATGCCTAGATAATATTTAGATTTTTTAATTTTTTCGATTCGGATAAAATTAGAATTTCTTTATTTTACATGAGAGAGCATACTGAGTTCCTGTATATACTACAAAACAGAGTGGAATAAGGCATTGTATACTTTCTTTAAGAGACTATATTCAGAGCCATTTTCTTTTAACTTTGGGGTGCCTAGGTATCAATTAGGTTTTTCTCCATTTGCGTAACATTAGGATTTCTGTATTTTACATGATAGAGCATATGGAGTTGGTGTATATAATCCAAAACAGAGTAGAATAGGTTATTGAATATTTTTTCTGACAGATTATATTCAGAGAAATTTTGTTTTTAACATTGGGGTGCCTAGATAATATTTAGATATTTCTCGATTCACGTAAAATTAGAATTTCTGTATTTTACATGAGAGAGCATACTGTGTTGGTGTATATACTTCAAAATAGAGTAGCATAAGGCTTTGTAGATTTTTTCGATTCGCTTAAATATAGAATTTCTGTATCTTACATGATAGAGCATATGCAGTTTGTGTATATACTCAAAAACAGAGTAGAATAGGGCATTGTATATTTTGTCTGACAGATTATAGTCAGAGCAATCTTCCTTATAACATTGGTGTGCCGATATAATATTTAGATTTTTTTGATTCACGTAAAATTAGAATTTTAATATTTTATATGAGAGAGAATACTGAGTTGGTGTATATACTCCAAAACAGAGTAGAATAAGGCATTGTATATTTTTTCTAACAGACTATTTTTAGAGCCATATTTCTTTAACTTTGTGGCGCCTATATATTATTTAGATTATTTTCGATTCGCGTAAAATTAAAATTTCGGTATTTTACATGAGAGAGCATATTGAGTTGGTATATATACTCCAAAACAGAGTAGAAAAGGTCATTTTATATTTTATCTGACAGATTATATTCAGAGGAATTTTGCTTTTAACATTGGGGTTCCTAAATAATATGTAGATTTTTTTCGATTCGCTTAAATATTGAATTGCTGTATTTTACATAAGAGAGCATATTTAGTTGGTTTATGTACTCCAAAACAGGGTAGAAAATGTTATTTTATATTTTTTCTGACAGATTATATTTAGAGGAATTTTGCTTTTAACATTTTGGTTCCTAGATCATATTTATATTATTTTCGATTCACTTAAATATAGAATTTCTGTATTTTACATGAGAGAGCATATGGAGTTGGTTTACATACTCCAAAACAGAGTAGAATAAGGCACTGTATATTTTTTCTGACAGAATATATTCAGAGCAATTTTGTTTTTAACATTGGGGTGTCTAGGTAATATTTAGTTTTTTTGGATTTGCTTAAATATAGAATTTCTTTATTTTACATAAGAGAGCTTATGGAGTTGGTGTATATACTCCAAAACAGAGTAGAATAGGGCATTGTATATTTTTTCTGACATATTATATTCAGAGAAATTTTGTTTTTAACAGTGGGGTGCCTAGATAATATTTAGATTTTTTTGATTCACTTAAAATTAGAATTTCGGTATTTTACATGAGAGAGCATACTGAGTTGGGGTATATACTCTAAAACACAGTAGAATAAGGCATTGTATATTTTTACTAACAGAGTATATTCAGAGAAATTTTCTTTTAACTTAGGGGCGCCTAGATATCATTTAGATTTTTTTCGATGCACGTAAAATTAGAATTTCGGTATTTTACATGAGAGAGCATATTGAGTTGTTGTATATACTCCAAAACAGAGTAGAAAAGGGCATTGTGTATTTTCTCTAAACGATTATATTCAGAGCAATTTTGCTTTTAACATTCGGGTGCCTAGATAATATTTAGAGTTTTTTCGATTCACAAAAAATTAGAATTTCGGTATTTTACATGAGAGAGCATACTCAGTTGGTGTATATACTCGAAAACAGAGTAGAAAACAGCATTGTATATTTTTTCTGACAGATTATATTCAGAGCAATTTTGGTTTTAACATTGGGGTGTCTAGATGATATTTAGATTATTTTGGATTCGCTTAAATATAGATTTTCTGTATTTTACAAAAGACAGCATATGGAGTTGGTTTATATACTCCAAGAAAAAGTAGAAAAAGGCATTGTATATTTTTTCTAACAGACTATATTCAGAGTCATTTTCTTTTTACTTCAGTGCGCCTAGATATTATTTAGATTTTTTTCGATTCGCGTAAAATCAGAATTTCCGTATTTTACATGGGAGAGCATACTGAGTTGGTGTATATACTCCAAAACAGAGTAAAATAGGGCATTGTATATTTTTTCTGACAGATGATATTCACAGCAAATTTTTTTTTAACATTAGGGTAACTAGATTATATTTAGATTATTTTCGAATCACGTAAAATTAAAATTTTGATATTTTACATAAGAGAGCATACTGAGTTGGTGTATATATTCCACAACAGAGTAGAATAAGGCATTGTATATTTTTTCTGACAGATTATATTCAGAGAAATTTTGCTTTTAACATTGGGTTGCCTAGATAACATTTAGATTTTTTTCGATTCGCTTAAATATAGAATTTCTGTGTTTTACATGAGAGAGCATATTGATTTGGTGTAGATACTACAAAACAGAGTAGAACAGGGCATTGTATATTTTTTCTGACAGATTATATTCAGAGCAATTTTGTTTTTAACATTGGGGTGCCTAGATAATATTTATATTTTTTTCAATTCATGTAAAATTAAAATTTCGGTATTTTACATGAGAGAACATATTGATTTGGTGTATATACTCAAAAACATAGTAGAAAAGTACATTGAATATTTTTACTGATACATTATATTCAGTGTAATTTTGCTTCTAACATTGGGGTGCCTAGATAATATTTAGATCTATTTCAATTCGCTTAAATATAGAATTTCTGTATTTTTCATAAGAGAGCATATGAAGTTGGTTTATATACTTCAAAACAGAGTAGAAAAGGGCATTGTATATTTTTTCTGACTAATTATATTAAGAGCAATTTTGTTTTTAACATTGGGGTGCCTAGATAATATTTAGTTTTTTTTCGATTCGCTTAAATATAGAATTTCTGTATTTTACATGAGAGAGCATATGCAGTTGGTGTATATACTCCAAAATAGAGTAGAATAAAGCTTTCTATATTTTTTCTAACTGACTATATTCAGAACCATTTTAGTTTAACTTTGGGGTGCCTAGATATTATTCAGATTTATTTAGATTCTCGTAAAATTAGAATTTCTGTATTTTCCATTAGAGACCGTATGTAGTTGGTATATATACTCCAAAACAGAGTAGAATAGGGCATTGCATATTTGCTCTGACAGATTATATTCAGAGCAATTTTGTTTTTAACATTGGGGTGCCTAGATAATATTTAGTTTTTTTCGATTCGCTTAAATATAGAAGTTCTGTATTTTACATGATAGAGCATATGCAGTTGGTGTATATACTCCAAAATAGAGTAGAATGAAGCATTCTATATTTTTTCTTACTGACTATATTCAGAGCCATTTTCGTTTAACTTTGGGGTGCCTAGATATTATTCAGATTTATTTCGATTCTTATAAAATTAGAATTTCTGTATTTTCCATTAGAGACCGTATGTAGTTGGTATATATACTCCAACACAGAGTAGAATAGGGCATTGTATATTTGTTCTGACAGATTATATTCAGGGCAATTTTGTTTTTAACATTGGGATGTCTAGATAATATTTAGATTTTTATCGATTCGGGAAAAATTAGAATTTCAATATATTACATGAGGGAGCATACTTAGTTGGTGTATATACTCCAAAAGAGAGTAGAATAAAGCATTGTATATTTTCTCTAAAAGACTATATTCAGAGCCATTTTCTTTTAAATTTGGGGTGCTTAGATATTATTTCAATTTTTATCGATTCATGTAATATTAGAATTTCGGTATTTTACATGAGACATCATGTTGAGTTGGTGTATATACTCCAAAATAGAGTAGAAAAGGGCATTGTATATTTTTTCTGACAAAGTATATTCGGAGCAATTTTGTTTTTACCATTGGGGTGCCTAGATTATATTTAGATTTTTTCCGATTCGATTAAATACAGAATTTCTGTATTTTACATTAGAGAGCTGATTGAGTTGGTGTATATACTCCAAAACACAGTAGAAAAGGGCATTTTATATTTTTTATGACAGATTATATTCAGAGCAATTTTATTCTTAACATTGGGGTGCCTAGATAATATTTAGATTTTTTCGATTTGGGTAAAATTAAATTTCTGTATTTTACATGAGAGAGAAAACGGAGTTGGTGTATTTACTCCAAAACAAAGTAGAATAAGGCATTGTATATTTTTTCTAACAGACTATATTCATACCCATTTTCGTTTAACTTTGGGGCGCCTAGATATTATTTAGATTTTTTTCGATTCGCGTAAAATTAGAATTTCGGTATTTTACGTGAGAGAGCATATTGATTTAATGTATATACTCCAAAGCAGAGTAGAAAAAGGCATTGTATATTTTTTCTGACAGATTATATTCAGAGCAATTTTGCTTTTAACTTTGGAGTGCCTAGATTATATTTAGAATTTTTTCGATTTGCATAAATATAGAACTTCTATATTTTACATGAGAGTGCATCTGGAGTTGGTGTATATACTCCAAAATAGAGTAAAATAGGGCATTGTGTATTTTTTCTGACAGATTGTATTAAGAGCAATTTTGTTTTTAACATTGAAGTGCATTGATAATATTTAGATTATTTTCGATTCGCTTAAATATAGAATTTCTGTATTTTACATGAGAGAGCTTATGGAGTTGGTGTATATACCCCAAAACAGAGTAGAAAAGGGCATTGTATATTTTTCCTGACAAATTATATTTAGAGAAAATTTGTTTTTAACACTGGGGTTCCTAGATAATATTTAGATTTTTTGGATTTACTTAAATATAGAATTTCTGTATTTTACATGAGAGAGCGTATGGAGTTGGTGTATATACTCCAAAACAGAGTACAATAGGGCATTGTATATTTTTTATGACAGGTCATATTCAAAGCAATTTTGTTTTTAACATTGGGGTTTCTAGATAATATTTAGATTTTTTCGATTCTGGTGAAATTAGAATTTCTGTATTTTACATGAGAGAGTATACGGCGTTGGTGTATTTACTCCAAAACGTAGTAGAAAAGGGCATTGTATATTTTTTCTGACAGATTATATTCAGAGCAATTTTGCTTTTATCATTGGGGTGCCTAGATAATATTTAGATTTTTTTTTCATTTGCTGAAATATTGAATTTCTGTATTTTACATGAGTGAGCATATGGATTTGGTGTATATACTCCAAAACGTAGTAGAAAAGGGCATTGTATATTTTTTCTGACAGATTCTATTCAGAGCAATTTTGCTTTTACATTGGGGTGCCTAGATAATATTTAGATATTTTTCGATTCACGTAAAATTAGAATTTTGGTATTTTACATGAGAGCGCATATTGAGTTGGTGTATATACTCCAAAACATAGTAGAATAAGGCATTGTATATTTTTTCTAACAGAATATATTCGGAGCCATTTTCTTTTAACTGTGGGGTGCCTAGATATTATTTAGATTATTTTCGATTCATGTAAAATTAGAATTTCGGTATTTTACATTAGAGAACATGTAGAGTTGGTGTATATACTCAAAAACAAAGTAGAATAGGGCATTGTATATTTTTTCTGACAGTTTATAATCAGAGCTATTTTGTTTTTAACATTGGGGTGCCTAGATAATATTTACATTATTTCCATTCTGGTAAAATTTGAATTTCTGTATTTTACACGAGAGAGCATACTCAGTTGGTGTATATACTCCAAAACATAGTAGAATAAGGCATTCTATATTTTTTCTAACTGACTATATTCAGAGCCATTTTTGTTTAGCTTTGGGGTGCCTAGATATTATTCAGATTTATTTCGATTCTCATAAAATTAAAATTTCTGTATTTTACTTTAGGGACCGTATGTAGTTGGTGTATATACTCCAAAACAGAGTAAAATAGGGCATTGTATATTTTTTCTGACAGATTATATTCAGCACAATTTTGTTTTTAACTTTGGGGTGCCTAGATAATATTTAGATTTTATTCAATTTGCTTAAATATAGAATTTCTGTATTTTACATGAGAGCTTATGGAGTTGATGTATATACTTTAAAACAGAGTAGAAAATGGCATTTTATATTTTTTTCTGACAAATTATATTCAGATACATTTTGTTTTTAACATTGGGGTGCCTAGATAATATTTAGATTTTTTCGATTCGCTTAAATATAGAATTTCTGTATTTTACATGAGAGAGCATATGCAGTTGGTGTATATACTCCAAAATAGAGAAGAATAAAGCATTCTATATTTTTTCTAACTGACTATATTCAGAGCCATTTTCGTTTAACTTTGGTGTGCCTAGATATTATTCAGATTTATTTCAATTCTCGTAAAATTTGAATTTCTGTATTTTCCATTAGAGACCGTATGTAGTTGGTATATATACTCCCAAACAGAGTAGAATAGGGCATTGTATATTTGTTCAGACAGATTATATTCAGAGCAATTTTGTTTTTAACATTGGGGTGCCTAGATAATATTTAGATTTATTCGATTCTGGTAAAATTAAATTTCTGTATTTTACATGTGAGAGCATACGGAGTTGGTGTATTTACTCCAAAACAGAGTAGAATAGGGCATTGTATATTTTTTTTAACAGACTATATTCAGAGCCATTATCTTTTAAATTTGGGGTGCCTAGATATTATTTAGATTTTTTTCTATTTGCGTAAAATTAGAATTTTGGTATTTTACATGAGAGAGCATATTGAGTTTGTGTATATACTCCAAAACAATGTAGAATAAGGCATTATATATTTTCTCTGACCGATTATATTAAGAGAAATTTTGCTTTTATTATTGGGGTGCCCTGATAATATTTAGTTATTTTTCGATTCACGTAAAATTAGAATTTCGGTGTTTTACGTGAGAGAGCATACTGAGTTGGTGTATGTACTCAAAAACAGAGTAGAAAAGGGCATTGTATATTTTTTGTGACATGTTATATTCAGAGCAATTTTGCTTTTAACATTGGGGTGCTTAGATAATATTTAGATTTTTTTCGATTCACGTAAATTTAGAATTTCGGTATTTTACACGAGAGAGCATATCGAGTTGGTGTATATACTACAAAACAAAGTAGAATAGAGAATTGTATATTTTTTTTACAGATTATTTTCAGAGCAATTTTGCTTTCAACATTGGGGTGCCTAGATAATATTTAGATTTTTTTCAATTCCCTTAAATATAGAATTTCTCTGTTTTACATGAGAGAGCATATGGAGTTTGTGTATATACTTCAAAACAGAGTACAATCAGGCACTGCATATTTTTTCTGACAGAATATATTCAGAGCAATTTTGTCTTTAACATTGGAGTGCCTAGATACTATTTAGATTTTTTTCGATTCACGTAAATTTAGAATTTCGGTATTTTTCATGAGAGAGCATACTGAGTTGGTTTATATACTCCAAAACAGAGTAGAATAAGGCATTGTATATTTTTTCTAACAGACTATATTCAGCGCCATTTTCTTTTAACTTTGGAACGGATATATATAATTTAGATTTTTTTCGATTCGCGGAGAATTAGAATTTCCGTATTTTACATGAGAGAGCATATTGAGTTGGTATATATACTCCAAAACAGAGTAGAAAAGGGCATTATATATTTTTTCTGACAGATTATATTCAGAGCAATTTTAGTTTTAACATTGCGGTGCCTAGATAATATTTAGATTTTTTTCAATTCACGTAAAGTTAGAATTTCTGTATTTTACATGAGAGAGCATACTGAGTTGGTGTATGTACTTCAAAACAGAGTAGAATAAGGCATTGTTTATTTTTTCTAACAGACTATAGTCAGAGCCATTTTCTTTTAACTTTGGGGCACCTCGATACTATTTAGATTTTTTTCTTTTTGCGTAAAATAAAAATTTCGCTATTTTACATGAGAGAGCATATTTAGTTGGTGTATATAATCCAAAACAGAGTAGAAAGGGCATTGTATATTTTTTCTGACATATTATATTCATAGCAATTTTGTTTTTAACATTGGTGTGCCTACATAATATTTAGATTTCTTTCAATTCACGTAAAACTAGAATTATGGTATTTTACATGAGAGAGCATAGTGAGTTGGTGTATATACTCTAAAACAGAGTAGAAAAGGGCACTGTATATTTTTTCTGGCAGATTATATTCAGAGCAATTTTGCTTTTAACATTGGGGTGCCTAGATAATATTTAGGTTTTTTTTTGATTTACCTAAATATAGAATTTCTGTATTTTACATGAGAGAGCATATGGAGTTAGTGTATATACGTCAAAAAAGGGTAGAATACGGCATTGTATATTTTTTCTGACAGATTATATTCAGAGCAATTTTGTATTTAGCATTGAAGTGCCTACAGAATATTTAGATTTTATCAATTTGGGTAAAATTTGAATTTCTGTATTTTATATGAGAGAGCAAACTGTGTGGGTGTATATACTCCAAAACAGGGTAGAATAGGGCATTGTATATTTTTTCTGACAGATTATATTCAGAGCAATTTTGTTTTTAACATTGGGGTGCCCAGATAATATTTAGATATTTTCGATTCGGGTAAAATTTGAATTTCTGTATTTTACATGAGAGAGGATACTGAGTTAGCTTATATACTCCAAAAAAAACAGAATAAGGTATTGTATATTTTTTCTAACAGACTATATTTAGAGCCATTTTCTTTTACCTTTGGGGCGCATAGATATTATTTAGATTTTCTTTGATTCGCGTAAACTTAGAATTTCGATATCTTACATGAGACAGCATATTTAGTTGGTGTATATACTCCCAAACAGAGTAGAATACGGCATTGTATATTTTCTCTTACAGAATATATTCAGAGCAATCTTGTTTTTAACATTGGGAAGCCTAGATAATATTTAGATTTATTCGATTCAGGTAAAATTAGAATTTCTGTATTTTACATGAGAGAGCATATTGAGTTTAGTTGGTGTATATACTACAAAACAGAGAATAGGGCATTGTATATTTTCTCTGACAGATTATATTCAGAGCAATTTTGTTTTTAACATTCGGGTGCCGAGATAATATTTAGATTTTTTGATTCGGGTAAAAGTAGAATTTCTCTATCTACATGAGAGATCATTCTGACTTGGTGTATTTACCCAATAACAGAGTAGAATAAGGCATTGTTTATTTTTTCTAGCAGATTATATTCAGAGCCCTGTTCTTGTAGCTTTGGGGCGCCTAGATATTATTTAGATTTATTTTTGTTTCGCGGAAATTTAGAATTTCGTTATTTTACATGAGAGAGCATATTGAGTTGGTGTATAAACTCCAAAACAGAGTAGAAAAGAACATTGTATATTTTTTGTGACAGATTATATTCAGAGAAATTTTGCTTTTAAAATTGGGGTGCGTAGATAATATTTAGATTTTTTTCAATTTGCTTAAATATAGAATTTCTATATTTTACATGAGAGAACATATTTTGTTGGTGTATATACTCCAAAACAGAGTAGAATAAGGCATTGTATATTTTCTCTAACAGACTATATTTAGAGCCATTTTCTTTTAACTTCGGGGCGCCTAGATATTATTTAGATTTTTTTTGATTCACGTAAAATTTGAATTTTGGTATTTTACATGAGAGAGCGTATTGATTTGGTGTATATACTCAAAAACAGAGTAGAATAGGGCATTGTATTTTTTTCTGACACTTTATATTCAGAGAGATTTTGTTATTAACATTGGGGTGCCGAAATAATATTTAGATTTTTTCGATTCGGGTAAAATTAGAATTTCTTTATTTAACACGAGAGCGCATATTGATTTGGTGTATATACTGCAAAACAGAGTAGAAAAGGGCATTGTATATTTTTTCTGACAGGTTATATTCAGAGCAATATTGTTTCTAACATTGGGTGCCTAGATAATATTTAGATTTTTTTATTCGGGCAAAATTGGAATTTTTGTATTTTACATGAGAGAGCATAATTAGTTTTTGTATGTACTCCAAAAGAGAGTAGAATAAGGCATTGTTTATTATTACTAACAGTCTATATTCATAGCTATTTTCTTTTAACTTTGGGGCACCTTGATATTATTTAGATTTATTTCGATTCACGTCAATTTAGAATTTCTGTATTTTACATGAGAGAGCATACTGAGTTGGTTTATATACTCCAAAACAGAGTAGAAAAGGGCATTGTATATTTTTTCTGACAGATTATAATCAGAGCAATTTTGCTTTTACCATTGGGGTGCCTAAATAATATTTAGATTCTTTTCGATTCGCTTAAATATGGAATTTCCGGATTTTACATGAGAGAATATATGGAGTTGGTGTATATACTCCAAAACAGAGTAGAATAGGGCTTTGTACATTTTTTCTGACAGATTATATTCAGAGCAATTTTCTTTTTAACATTGGGGTGCCTAGATAATATTTAGATTTTTTTTGATTCACGTAAAATTAGAATTTGGGTATTTTACATAAGAGAGCATACTGAGTTGGTGTATATACTCCAAAACAGTAGAATAAGGCATTGTATATTTTTTCTGACAGATTATATTCAGAGAAATTTTGCTTTTAACATTCGGGTTCATAGATAATATTTAGATTTTTTTTTGATTCACGTAAGATTAGAATTTCGGTATTTTACGTGAGACAGCAAATTGAGTTCGTGTATATACTCCAAAACAGAGTAGAAAAGGGCATTGTATATTTTTTTTGACAGATTCTAATCAGAGAAATTTTACTTTTAACCTTCGGGTGCCTAGATAATATTTAGATTTTTTTTGATTCACGTAAAATTAGAATTTCGGTGTTTTATATGAAAGAGCATACTGAGTTGGTGTATATACTCCAAAACAAAGTAGAATAGGGCATTGCATATTTTTTCTGATAGATGATATTCAAAGCAAATTTGTTTTTAACATTCGGGTGCCTAGATAATATTTAGATTTTTTGACTTGACTAAAATTAGAATTTCTGTATTTTACAAGAGAGAGCATATTGAGTTGGTGTATATACTTTAAAACAGAGTAGAAAATGGCATTGTATATTTTTTCTGACATTATATACAGGGTAATTTTGCTTTTAACATTGTGGTCCCTAGATAATATTTAGATTTTTTTCGATTCACTTAAATATAGAATTTCTGTATTTTACATGAGAGAGCATATGGAGTTGTTGTATATACTTTAAAATACAGTAGAATAGGGCATTGTATGTTTTTTATGACAGATTACATTAAGAGCAATTATGTTTTTAACGTTGGGGTGCCTACATAATATTTGAATTTTATTCGATTCCCGTAAAATTAGAATTTCGGTATTTTACATGAGAGAGCATACTGAGTTGGTGTATATACTCCAAAACAGGGTAGAATAAGGCACTGTATGTTTTTTCTGACAGACTATATTCAGAGCCATTTTCTTTTAACTTTGGGGCGCCTACATATTATTTAGATTATTTTAGATTCGGGTAAAATTAGAATTTCGGTATTTGACATGAGAGAGCATATTGAGTTGGTGTATATACTCCAAAAAAGAGTAGCAAAGGACAGTGTATATTTTTTCTCACAGAATATATTCAGCACAATTTTGATTTTGCCATTCGGGTGCCTACATAATATTTAGAATTCTTCAATTCATGTAAAATTTGAATTTCGGTATTGTACATATGAGAGTATAATTAGTTGGTGTATATACTCCAAAACAAAGTAGAATAAGGCATTGTATATTTTTTCTAACACACTACATTGAGAGCCATTTTCTTTTAATTTTGGGGTGCCTAGATATTATTTAGATATTTTCGATTAGCGTAAAATTAGAATTTCGCTTTTTTACATGAGAGAGCATATGGAGTTGGTGTGTATACTCAAAAACAGAGTAGAAAAGAGCATTGTATATTTTTTCTGACAGATTATATTCAGAGAAATTTTGCGTTTAACATTGGGGTGCCTAGATAATATTTAGATTTTATAAAATTCGCTTAAATATAGAATTTCTGTATTTTACATGAGAGGGCATATGGAGTTGGTGTATATACTGCAAAACAGAGTAGAATAGGGCATTGTATATTTTCTCTGACAGAGTATATTCAGAGCAATTTTGTTTTTAACATTGTGGTGCCTAAATACTATTTAGATTTTTTTGATTTGGGTAAAATTAGAATCTCTGTATTTTACATGGGAGAGCATATTGAATTGGTGTATATACTACAAAACAGAGTAGAAAAGGGCATTATATATTTTTTCTGACAGACTATATTCAGAGCAATTTTGCTTTAACATTGGCGTGCCTGGATAATATTTAGATTTTTTTCGATTCGCTTAAATATAGAATTTCTGCATTTTATATGAAAGAGCATATGGAGTTGGTGTATATACTCCAAAACAGAGTAGAAAAGGGCATTGTATATTCTTTCTGACACATTATATTGAGACCAATTTTGCTTTTAACATTGGGGTGCCTAGATAATATTTAGATTTTTTTTGATTCACCTAAATATAGAATTTCTGTGTTTTACATGTGAGAGCATACTGAGTTTCTGTATATACTCCAAAACAGAGTAGAATAAGGCATTGTATCTTTTTTCTAACAGACTATATTCAGAACCATTTTCTTTTAACTTCGGGGCACCTAGATATTATTTAGATTTTTTTTTGATTCATGTAATATTAGAATTTCTGTATTTTACATGAGAGAGCATATTGAGTTGCTGTATATACTCGAAAATAGAATACAATAGGGCATTGTATATTTTTTCTGACAGATTATCTTCAGAGCAATTTGTTTTTATCATTGAAGTGCCTAGATAACATTCATATTTTTTTCGATTCACGTAAAATTAGAATTTCGGTATTTAACATGAGAGAGCATCCTGAGTTGGTGTACAAACTCCAAAACAGAGTAGAATAGGGCATTGTATATTTTCTCTAACAGATTATATTCAGAGAATTTTTGTTTTTAACATTGGGGTGCCTACATCATATTTAGATTATTTTGATTCGGGTAAAATTAGAATGTTTGTATTTTACATGAGAGAGAATATTGAGTTGGTGTATATACTACAAAACAAAGTAGAAAAGGGCATTTATATTTTTTATGACAGATTATATTCAGAGTAATTTTGATTTTAATATTTGGGTGCCTATAAAATATTTAGATTTTTTTCGATTCCCTTAAATATAGAATTTCTGTATTTTACAGGAGCGAGCATATGGAGTTGGTGTATATACTCCAAAACAGTAAAATAGGGTATTGTATATTTTTTCTGACAGATCATATTCAGAGCAATTTTGTTTTTAACATTCAGGTGCCTAGACAATATGTATATTTTTTCGATTAGGGTAGAATTAGAATTCCTGTATTCTACATGAAAGAGCATATGGAGTTGTGTATATACTCCAAAACAAAGTAGAATAAGGCATTGTATATTTTTTCTAACAGACTATATTGAGAGCCATTTTTGTTGATCGTTGAGGCGCCTATATATTATTTAGATTTTTTTCGATTCGTGTAAAATTAGAATTTCCATATTTTACATGAGAGAACATATAGAGTTGCTGTATATACTCCAAAACAAAGTAGAATAGGGCATTGTATTTTTTTTCTGAAAGACTATATTCAGAGCAATTTTGTTTTTATCATTGGGGTGCCTAAATAATATTTAGATATTTTTCGATTCACTTAAATATAGAATTTCTGTATTTTAAATGAGAGAGCATATGTAGTTGGTGTATATACTCCAAAACAGAGTAGAATAGGGCATTGTATATTCTTTCTGACAGATTATATTCAGAGCAATTTTGTTTTTAAAATTAAGGTGCCTAGATAATATTTAAATTGTTCACGATTCGCTTAAATATAGAATTTCTGTATTTTACATGATAGAGCATATGGAGTTCGTGTATATACTCCAAAACAGAGTAGAATAGTGCATTGTATATTTTTTCTGACTGATTATATTCAGAGCAATTTTGTTTTTAACATTGGGTTGCCTAAATTATATTTAGATTTTTTCGATTCTGGTAAAATTAGAATTTCTGTATTTTACATGAGATAGCATACTGAGTTGGTGTATATACTCCAAAACAAAGTAGAATAAGTCATTCTATATTTTTTCTAGAAGACTATATTAAGAGCCATTTTATTTTTACTTCGAGGCGCCTAGGTGTTATTTAGATTTTTTTCGATTCGCGTAAAATTAAAATTTCTGTATTTTACATGAGAGAGCATATGGAGTTGGTGTATATACTACAAAACAGAGTAGAAAAGGACATTGTATATTTTTTCTGAAAGATTATATTCAGAGAAATTTTTCTTTTAACATTGTGGTGCCTAGATAATATTTAAATTTTTTTCGATTCACTTAAATATAGAATTTCTCTATTTTACTTGAGAGAGCATACTGAATTGGTGTATATACTCCAAAACAGAGTAGAATACGGCATTGTATATTTTTTCTGACAGATTATATTCAGAGCAATTTTGTTTTTAACATTGGGTTTTCTAAATAATATTTAGATTTTTCGATTCGGGTAGAATTAGAATTTCTGTATTTTACATGACAGAGCATATTGTGTTGGTGTATATACTACAAAACAGAGTAGAAAAGGGCATTGTACCTTTTTTCTGACAGATTTTTTTCAGAGCAATTTTGTTTTTAGCATTGTGGTGCCTAGATAATATTTAGAAATTTATTGATTCACTTAAAATTAGAATTTCGGTATTTTACATGAGAGAGCATACTGAGTTGTTGTATATACTCCAAAACAGAGAAGAATATGGCATTGTATATTTTTTCTAACAGACTATGTTCAGAGCAATTTATTTTTTAACATTGGGGTACCTAGATAATATTGAGATTTTATCGATTTGGGTAGAATTGGAATTTCTGAATTTTACATAAGAGAGCTTATTGAGTTGATGTATATACTACAAAACAGAGAAGTAAAGGGCATTGTATATTTTCTCTGACAGATTATATTAAGATAAATTTTGCTTTTAACATTGGGGTGCATAGATAATATCTAGAATTTTTTCGATTCACTTAAAAATAGAATTTCTGTATTTTACATGAGAGATCATATGGAGTTGGGGTATATACTTTAAAACAGAGTAGAATAGGGCATTGTATATTTTTTCTGACAGATTATATTCAGAGCAATTTTTTTTTAACATTGGGGTGCCTAGATAATATTTAGATTCCTTTTGGTTCACGTAAAATTAGAATTTATGGGATTTACATGACAGAGCATACTGAGTTGGTGTATATACTTCAAAAAAGAGTAGAATAAGGCATTGTATATTTTTTCTAACAGACTATATTCAGAGCCATTTTCTTGTAACTTTTGGGCGCCTAGATATTATTTAGATTTTCTTTGATTCACCTAAAATTAGAATTTCGGTATTTTCTATGAGAGAGCATACTGAATTGGTGTATATACTCCAAAACAGAGTAGAATAGGGCATTTTATATTATTTCTGACAGCTTGTATTCAGAGCAATTTTGTTTTAAACATTGGGGTGCCTACATAATATTTTGATTTTTTCGATTCGGGTAGAATTAGAATTTCTGTATTTTACATGTGAGAGTATATTGAGTTCGTGTATATACTACAAAACAGAGAAGTAAAGGGCATTGTATATTTTATATGACAGATTATATTAGGAGCAATTTTGCTTTTCACATTGTGGTGCCTAGATACTATCTAGAATTTTTTCTATTCGGTTAAATATACAATTTCTCTATTTTACATGAGAGAGCATATGGAGTTGGTGTATATACTTTAAAACAGAGTAGAATAGGGCATTGTATATTTTTTCTGACAGATTATATTCAGAGCAATTTTGTTTTTACCATTGGGGTGCCTAGATAATATTGAGATTATTTTGATTCACGTAAAATTAGAATTTCTGTAATTTACATGAGAGAGCATACTGAGTTGGTGTATATACTACAAAACAGAGTAGAAAAAATCATTTTATATTTTTTCTGACAGATTACTATCAGAGCAATTTTTTTTTAACATTGGATTGCCTAGATAATATTTCGATTATTTTCGATTTGCTTAAATATAGAATTTCTCTATTTTACATGAGAGAGCATATGGAGTAGGTGTATATACTCCAAAACAGAGTAGAATAGGGCATTGTATATTTTCTCTGACAGATTATATTCAGATCGATTTTTTTTTAACTTTGGGGTGCCTAGATAATATTTAGATTTTTTTCGATTCGCTTAAATATAGAATTTCTGTATTTTAAATGAGAGAGAATGTGTAGTTGGTGTATATACTCCAAAACAGAGTATAATAGTGCATTGTATATTTTCTCTGAGAGATTATATTCAGAGCAATTTTTTTTAACACTGAGGTGCCTAGATAATATTTAGATTTTTTTGATTCGGGTAAAATTAGAATTTCGGTATTTTACATGAGAGAGCATACTGAGTTGGTGTATATACTCCAAAACAGAGTAGAATAGGGCATTGCATATTTTTTCTGAAAAATTATATTCAGAGCAATTTTGTTTTTAACATTGACGTGCCTAAATAATATTTAGATTATTTCGATTCAGATAAAATTTGAATTTCTGTATTTTACATATCAGAGCATATTGAGTTGGTGTATATACTACAAAGCACAGTAGAAAATGGCATTGTGTTTTTTTTCTGACAGATTATATTCAGAGCAATTTTGCTTTTAACATTGGGGTGCCTAGGTAATATTTAGATATTTTTCGATACACTTAAATATAGAATTTCTGTATTTTAGATGAGAGAGCATATGGAGTCGGTGTATGTACTCCAAAACAGAGTAGAATAGGGCATTCTATATTTTTTCTGACAGATTATATTCAGAGCAATTTTGTTTTTAACATTGGGTTGACTAAATAATATTTAGATTTCTTCGGTTCGGGTAAAAGTAGAATTTCTGTATTTTACGTAAGAGAGCATACTGTGTTGGTGTATATACTACAAAACAGAGTAGAAAAAGGCATTGTATATTTTTTCTAACAGATTATATTCAGAGCAAGTTTGCTTTTAACATTGGGGTGCCTAGATTATATTTAGATTTTTTTCGATTCACATAAATAATTTTCGTATTTTACATGAGAGAGCATACTGAGTTGGTGTATATACTCCAAAACAGAGTATTATAGAGCATTGTGTATTTTTTATGACAGATTATATTTAGAGCGATTTTGTTTTTAACATTGCAGTGCCTAGATAATATTTAGATTTTTTTCGATTTGCTTAAACATAGAATTTCTGTATTTTACATGAGAGAGCATAGGGAGTTGGTGTATACACTCCAAAACAGAGTAGAATAGGGCATTGTATATTTTTTCTGACGGATAATATTCAGAGCCATTTTTTATTAACACTGGGTTGCCTAGATAATATTTAGATATTTTTGATTTTTGTAGAATTAGAATTTTTGTATTTTACATGAGAGAGCATATTGAGTTTGTGTATATACTACAAAACAGAGAAGTAAAGGGCATTGTATATTTTATCTGACAGATTATATTAGGAGCAATTTTGCTTTTTACATTGAGGTGCCTAGATACTATCTAAAATTTTTTCAATTCGCTTAAATATAGAATTTCTGTATTTTACTTGAGAGACCATATGGAGTTGGTGTATATACTCGAAAACAGAGGAGAATAAAACATTGTATATTTTTTCTCACAGACTATATTTAGGGCCATTTTCTTTTTACTTTGGGGCGCCTAGTTATTATTTAGATTTATTTCGATTGGCGTAAAATTGGAATTTCGGTATTTTACATGAGAGAGCATACGGAGTTGCTGTATATACTCCAAAACAGAGTAGAATAGGGCATTGTATATTTTTTATGAAAGCTTATATTCAGAGCAATTTTGTTTTTAACATTGAAGTGCCTAGATAATATTTAGATTTTTTTCGATACACGTATAATTAGAATTTTGGTATTTTACATGAGAGAGCATACTGAGTTGGTGTATATACTCCAAAACAGAGTAGAATAGGGAATTGAATATTTTTTCTGACAGATTATATTCAGAGCAATTTTGTTTGTAACATTGCGTTGCCTACATAATATTTTGACTTTTTCGATTCGGGTAAAATTAGAATTTCGGTATTTTACATGAGAGAGAATGCTGAGTTGGTATATATACTCCAAAACAGAGTAGAATAGGGCATTGTATATTTTTTCTGAAAGATTATATTCAGAGCAATTTTGTTTTTAACATTGACGTGCCTACATAATATTTAGACTATTTCGCTTCATATAATATTTGAATTTCTGTATTTTACATATCAGAGCATATTGAGTTGGTGTATATACTACAAAACACGGTAGAAAATGGCATTGTGTATTTTTTCTGACAGATTATATTCAGAGCAATTTTGCTTTTATCATTGGGGTGCCAAGTAATATTTAGATATTTTTCGATTCACTTAAATATAGAATTTCTGTATTTTACATTATAGAGCATATTGAGTTGGTGTATATACTTTAAAACAGAGTAGAATAGTGCATTGTATATTTTTTCTGACTGATTATATTCAGAGCAATTTTGTTTTTAACATTGGGGTGCCTAGATAATATTTATATTATTTTCGATTCACGTAAAATTAGAATTTCGATATTTTACATGAGAGAGCATACTGAGTTGGTGTATATACTCCAAAACAGAGTAGAATAAGGCATTGTATATTTTTTCTAACAGACTATATTAAGAGACATTTTCTTTTAACTTCAAGGTGCCTAGATATTATTTGGATTCTTTCTATTCTTGTAAAATTAGAATTTCTGTGTTTTACATGAGAGAGCCTATGGAGTTGGTGTATATACTCCAAAACAGAGTAGAATAGGACACTGTATATTTTTCTGAAAAATTATATTCAGAGCAATTTTGCTTTTAACATTGGGGTGCCTAGATAATATTTAGATTTTTTTCGAATCACATAAAATTTGAATTACGGTATTTTACATGAGAGACCATACTGAGTTGGTGTACATACTCAAAAATAAAGTAGAATAGGGCATTGTATATTTTTTCTGACAAATTATATTCAGAGCAATTTTGATTTTAACATTGGGGTGCCGAGATAATATTTAGATTTTTTCGATTGGGGTAAAATTTGAGTTTCTGTATTTTACATGAGAGAGCATATTGAGTTGGTGTATATACTACCAAACAAAGTAGGAAAGGGCATTGTATATTTTTTCTGACATATTATATTCAGAGCAATTTTGCTTTTAACATTGGGGTGCCTAGATAATATTTAGATTTTTTTCGATTTCCTTAAATATAGAATTTCTGTATTTTACATGAGAGAGCATATGGAGTTGGTGCATATACTTTAACACAGAGTAGAATAGGGCATTGTATATTTTTTCGGATAGATTATATTCAGAGCAATTTTGTTTTTAACATTGGGGTGCGTAGAGAGTATTTATATTTATTCGATTCTGATAGAGTTAGCATTTCTCTATTTTACATGAGAGAGCATATGGGGTTGGTGTATATACTCCAAAACAAATTCGACTAAGGCATTGCATATTTTTTCCTAACAGACTATATTCAGAGCCAATTTGTTGAACGTTGGGGCGCCTATATATTATTTAGATTTTTTTCGATTTGCATAAAATTAGAATTTCTGTATATTACATGAGAGAGCATATAGAGTTGCTGTATATACTCCAAAACAGAGTAGAATAGGGCATTGTATATTTTTTCTGACAGATTATATTCAGAGCAATTTTGTTTTTATCATTGAAGTGCCTAGATAATATTTAGATTTTTTCGATTCATGTAAAATTAGAATTTCGGTATTTAACATGAGAGGGCATACTGAGTTGGTATATATACTCCAAAACAGAGTAGAATAGGGCATTGTATATTTTTTCTCCCAGATTATATTCAGAGCAATTTTGTTTTCAACATTGGGGTGCTTAGATAATAGTTAAATCGTTTTCGATTCGCTTAAATATAGAATTTCTGTATTTTACATGATGGAGCATATGGAGTTGGTGTATATACTCCAAAACAGAGTAGAATAGTGCATTGTATATTTTTCTCTGACAGATTATATTCAGAGATATTTTGTTTTTAACATTGGGTTGCCTAAATAATATTTAGATTTTTTCGATTCGGGTAAAATAAGAATTTTTGTATTTTACATGAGAGACCATACTGTGTTGGTGTATATACAACAAAAAAAAGTACAAAATGGTGTTGTATATTTTTTCTGACAGATTATATTCAGAGCAATTTTGCTTTTAACATTGGGGTGCCAGGATAATATTTAGATTTTTTTCGATTCCCTTAAATATAGAATTTGTGTATTTTATATTTGAGAGCATATGGAGTTGGATTATATACTCCAAAACAGAGTAGAATAGGGCATTGTATATTTTTTCTGACAGATTATATTCAGAGCAATTTTGTTTTTAACGTTGTGGTGCCTAGACAATATTTATATTTTGTCGATTCGGGTAGAATTAGAATTTTTGTATTTTACAGGAGAGAGCATATGGAGTTAGTTTATATATTCCAAAACAAAGTAGAATAACGCATTGTATATTTTTTCTAACAGACTATATTCAGAGCTATTTTTTGGAACGTTGTGGCGCCTAGATATTATTTAGATTTTTTTCGGTTTGTGTAAAATTAGAATTTCGGTATTTTACATTAGAGAGCATATGGAGTTTCTGTATATACACCAAAATAGAGTAGAATAGGGCATTGTATATTTTTTCTGACGGATTATATTCAGAGCAATTTTGTTTTTAACATAGGGGTGCCTACATAATATTTAGATTTTTTCGATTCGGCTAAAATTAGAACTCCTGTATTTTACATGAGAGAGCATATTGAGTTGGTGTATATACTAAAAACAGAGTAGAAAACGGCATTGTATATTTTTTCTGACAGATTATATTCATAGGAATTTTGCTTTTAACATACGGGTGCCTAGATAATATTTAGATTTGATTCGATTCGCTTAAATATACAATTTCTGTATTTTACATGAAAGAGCATACTGAGTTGGTGTATATACTCCAAAACAGAGTAGAATAAGGCATTGTATATTTTCTCTAACAGACTATATTAAGAGCCATTTTCTTTAAACTTTGAGGCGCCTAGATATTATTTAGATTTTTTCCGATTCGCGTAAAATTAGAATTTCGGAATTTTACATGATAGAGCATATTGAGTTTGTGTATATACTAAAAAACAAAGTAGAAAATGCAATTGTGTATTTTTTATGACACTTTATATTCAGATAAATTTTGCTATTTACATTGGGGTGCCTAGAAAATATTTAGATATTTTTTGTTTTCCTTAAATATAGAATTTCTGTATTTTACATGAGAGAGCTTATGGAGTTGGTGTATATACTCCAAAACATAGTAGAATAGGGCATTGTATATTTTTTCTGACAGATTATATTCAGAGAAATTTTGCTTTTAACAGTTAGGTGCCTAGAAAATATCTAGATTATTTTCGATTCGCTTAAATGTAGAATTTCTGTATTTTACATGAGAGACCATATGGAGGTGGTGTATATACTCAAAAACAGAGTAGAATAGGGCATTGTATAGTTTGTCTGACGGATTATATTCAGAGCAATATTGTTTTTAACATTGAAGGTCCTAGATAATATTTAGATTTTTTTCGATTCACGTAAATTTCGAATTTCGGTATTTTACATGAGAGAGCATACTTAGTTGGTGTATGTACTCCAAAACAGAGTAGAATTGTACATTTTTTCTGACAGATTTTATTCAGAGCAATTTTGTTTTTAACATTGGCGTGCCTACATAATATTTAGGTTTTTTCGATTTGGGTAAAATTTTAGTTTCGTTATTTTACATGAAAGAGCATATTGAGTTGGTTTATATAATACAAAACAGAGTAGAAAATGGCATTGTGTATTTTCTCTGAAAGATTTTATTCAGAGCAATTTTGCTTTTAACATTGGAGTGCCTAGATAATATTTAGATATTTTTCAATTCGCTGAAATATAGAATTTCTGTTTTTACATGAGAGACCATATGAAGTTGGTGTATATACTCCAAAACAGAGTAAAATAGGGTATTGTATATTTTCTCTGACAGATTATATTCAGAGCAATTTTGTTTTTAACATGGGGTGCATAGATAATATTTAGATTTTTTTCAATTCGCTTAAATACAGAATTTCTGTATTTTACTTGAGAGAGCATATTGAGTTGTTGTATATACTCCAAAAAAGAGTAAAATGGGGCATTGTGTATTTTTTCTGACAGATTATATTCAGCGCAATTTTGTTTTTAACATTGTGTTGCATAGATAATATTTAGATTTTTTCGAATCGGGTAAAATTAGAATTTCTCTATTTTACATGAGAGAGCATCCTGAGTTGGTGTATATACAACAAAACAGAGTAAAATAAGACATTGTATATTTTTTCTAACAGACTATATTCAGAGCCAAGTTCTTTTAACTTTGGGGCGCCTAGATATTATTTAGATTTTTTTCGATTTCCGTAAAATTAGAATTTTGGTATTTTATATGAGAGAGCATATTGAGTTGGTGTATATACTCCAAAACAGAGTAGAATAGGGCATTGTGTATTATTTCTGACAGATAATATTCCGAGAAATTTTGCTTTTAACATCGGGATGCCAAATTAATATTTAGATTTTTTTCAATTCGAGTGAATTTACAATTTCTGTATTTTACGTGAGAGAGCATATTGAGTTAGTGTGTATATACTCCAAAACAAAGTAGAAAAGGGCATTGTATATTTTTTCTGACATTTTATATTCAGAGCAGTTTTGCTATTAACATTGGGGTGCCTAGATAATATTTAAATTTCCTTTGATTAACGTAAATTTATAATTTTGGTATTTTGCATGAGAGAGAATTCTGAGTTGGTATATGTACTCCAAAACAGAGTAGAAACGGCATTGTATATTTTTTCTGACAGATTATATTCAGAGCCATTTTTTTTTTTTTAATTTTTTATTGGATTATAGGTTTTGGGGTACATGAGCAGAGCATGCAAGACAGTTGCGTAGGTACACACATGGCAGTGTGCTTTGCTTTTCTTCTCCCCTTCACCCACATTTGGCATTTCTCCCCAGGCTATCCCTCCCCACCTCCCCCTCCCACTGGCCCTCCCCTTTTCCCCCCAATAGACCCCAGTGTTTAGTACTCCCCTCCCTGTGTCCATGTGTTCTCATTTTTCATCACCCACCTATGAGTGAGAATATACGGTGTTTCATTTTCTGTTCTTGTGTCAGTTTGCTGAGGATGATGTTTTCCAGATTCATCCATGTCCCTACAAACGACACAAACTCATCAATTCTGATTGCTGCATAATATTCCATGGTGTATATGTGCCACATTTTTCCAATCCAGTCTATTATCAATGGGCATTTGGGTTGATTCCAGGTCTTTGCTATTGTAAACAGTGCTGCGATGAACATTCGTGTACATGTGTCCTTATAGTAGAACGATTTATAGTCTTTTGGATATATACCCAGTAATGGGATTGCTGGGTCAAATGGAATTTCTATTTCTAAGGCCTTGAGGAATCGCCACACTGTCTTCCACAATGGTTGAACTAATTTACACTCCAACCAACAGTGTAAAAGTGTTCCTTTTTCTCCACATCCTCTCCAGCATCTGTTGTCTCCAGATTTTTTAATGATCGCCATTCTAACTGGCGTGAGATGGTATCTCAATGTGGTTTTGATTTGCATCTCTCTGATGACCAGTGATGATGAGCATTTTTTCATATGATTGTTGGCCTCATATATGTCTTCTTTCGTAAAGTATCTGTTCATATCCTTTGCCCACTTTTGAATGGGCTTGTTTGTTTTTTTCCTGTAAATCCGTTTGAGTTGTTTGTAAATTCTGGATATCAGCCCTTTGTCAGATGGGTAGACTGCGAAAATTTTTTCCCATTCTGTTGGTTGCCGATCCACTCTAGTGACTGTTTCTTTTGCCGTGCAGAAGCTGTGGAGTTTCATTAGGTCCCATTTGTCTATTTTGGCTTTTGTTGCCAATGCTCTTGGTGTTTTGTTCATGAAGTTTTTGCCTACTCCTATGTCCTGGATAGTTTTGCCTAGATTTCCTTCTAGGGTTTTTATGGTGCCAGGTCTTATGTTTAAGTCTTTAATCCATCTGGAGTTAATTTTAGTGTAAGGTGTCAGGAAGGGGTCCAGTTTCTGCTTTCTGCACATGGCTAGCCAGTTTTCCCAACACCATTTGTTAAACATGGAATCCTTGCCCCATTGCTTGTTTTTGTCAGGTTTATCAAAGATTGTATAGTTGTATGTATGTTGTGTTGCCTCCGGTGCCTCTGTTTTGTTCCATTGGTCTATATCTCTGTTTTGGTACCAGTACCATGCTGTTTTGATTACTGTAGCCTTGTAGTATAGTTTGAAATCCGGTAGTGTGATGCCCCCCGCTGTGTTCTTTTTGCTTAGAATTGACTTGGCTATGCGGGCTCTCTTTTGCTTCCATATGAAGTTCATGGTGGTTTTTTCCAGTTCTGTGAAGAAAGTCAATGGTAGCTTGATGGGGATAGCGTTGATTCTGTAAATTACTTTGGGCAGTATAGCCATTTTCACGATATTAATTCTTCCTAACCATGAACATGGAATGTTTCTCCATCTGTTTGTGTCCTCTCTGATTTCGTTGAGCAGTGGTTTGTAGTTCTCCTTGAAGAGGTCCCTTACGTTCCTTGTGAGTTGTATTCCAAGGTATTTTATTCTTTTTGTAGCAATTGCGAATGGCAGTTCGCTCTTGATTTGGCTTTCTTTAAGTCTGTTATTGGTGTAGACGAATGCTTGTGATTTTTGCACATTGATTTTATATCCTGAGACGTTGCTGAAGTTGTTTATCAGTTTCAGGAGTTTTTGGGCTGAGGCGATGGGGTCTTCTAGGTATACTATCATGTCGTCTGCAAATAGAGACAATTTGGCTTCCACCTTTCCTATTTGAATACCCTTTATTTCTTTTTCTTGCCTGACTGCTCTGGCTAGAACTTCCAGTACTATATTGAATAGGAGTGGTGAGAGAGGGCATCCTTGTCTAGTGCCAGATTTCAAAGGGAATGCTTCCAGTTTTTGCCCATTCAGTATGATATTGGCTGTTGGTTTGTCATAAATAGCTTTTATTACTTTGAGATACGTTCCATCGATACCGAGTTTATTGAGGGTTTTTAGCATAAAGGGCTGTTGAATTTTGTCAAATGCCTTCTCTGCGTCAATTGAGATAATCATGTGGTTTTTGTTTTTGGTTCTGTTTATGTGGTGAATTACGTTGATAGACTTGCGTATGTTGAACCAGCCTTGCATCCCCGGGATGAATCCTACTTGATGATGATGAATAAGTTTTTTGATTTGCTGTTGCAATCGGCTTGCCAATATTTTATTGAAGATTTTTGCATCTATGTTCATCATGGATATTGGCCTGAAGTTTTCTTTTCTCGTTGGGTCTCTGCCGGGTTTTGGTATCAGGATGATGTTGGTCTCATAAAATGATTTAGGAAGGATTCCCTCTTTTTGTATTGTTTGAAGTAGTTTTAGAAGGAATGGTACCAGCTCCTCCTTGTGTGTCTGGTAGAATTCGGCTGTGAACCCGTCTGGACCTGGGCTTTTTTTGTGAGGTAGGCTCTTAATTGCTGCCTCGACTTCAGACCCTGTTATTGGTCTATTCATAGTTTTAGCTTCCTCCTGGTTTAGGCTTGGGAGGAAACAGGAGTCCAGGAATTTATCCATTTCTTCCAGGTTTACTAGTTTATGCGCATAGAGTTGTTTGTAATATTCTCTGATGATGGTTTGAATTTCTGTGGAATCTGTGGTGATTTCCCCTTTATCATTTTTTATTGCATCTATTTGGTTGTTCTCTCTTTTCTTTTTAATCAATCTGGCTAGTGGTTTGTCTATTTTGTTGATCTTTTCAAAAAAACATCTCTTGGATTTATTGATTTTTTGAAGGGTTTTTCGTGTCTCAATCTCCTTCAGCTCAGCTCTGATCTTAGTAATTTCTTGTCTTCTGCTGGGTTTTGAGTTTTTCTGATCTTGCTCCTCTAGCTCTTTAAATTTTGACGATAGGGTGTCAATTTTGGATCTCTCCATTTTCCTCATATGGGCACTTATTGCTATATACTTTCCTCTAGAGACTGCTTTAAATGTGTCCCAGAGGTTCTGGCACGTTGTGTCTTCGTTCTCATTGGTTTCGAAGAACTTCTTTATTTCTGCCTTCATTTCGTTGTTTACCCAGTCAACATTCAAGAGCCAGTTGTTCAGTTTCCATGAAGCTGTGCGGTTCTGGGTCGGTTTCTGAATTCTGAGTTCTAACTTGATTGCACTATGGTCTGAGAGGCTGTTTGTTATGATTTCAGTTGTTTTGCATTTGTTGAGCAGTGCTTTACTTCCAATTATGTGGTCAATTTTAGAGTAGGTGTGATGTGGTGCTGAGAAGAATGTGTATTCTGTGGATTTGGGGTGGAGAGTTCTGTAAATGTCCACCAGGTTTGCTTGCTCCAGGTCTGAGTTCAAGCCCTGGATATCCTTGTTGATTTTCTGTCTGGTTGATCTGTCTAGTATTGACAGTGGAGTGTTAAAGTCTCCCACTATTATTGTGTGGGAGTCTAAGTCCTTTTGTAAGTCATTAAGAACTTGCCTTATGTATCTGGGTGCTCCTGTGTTGGGTCCATATATGTTTAGGATCGTTAGCTCTTCTTGTTGTATCGATCCTTTTACCATTATGTAATGGCCTTCTTTGTCTCTTTTGATCTTTGTTGCTTTAAAGTCTTTTTTATCAGAGATGAGAATTGCAACTCCTGCTTTTTTTTTGCTCTAAATTAGCTTCGTAAATCTTCCTCCATCCCTTTATTTTGAGCCTTTGTGTATCCTTGCATGTGAGATGGGTTTCCTGGATACAGCACACTGATGGGTTTTGGATTTTTATCCAATTTGCCAGTCTGTGTCTTTTGATTGGTGCATTTAGTCCATTTACATTTAGGGTTAATATTGTTATGTGTGAATTTGATACTGCCATTTTGATGCTAAGTGGCTGTTTTGCCTGTTAGTTGTTGTAGATTCTTCATTATGTTGAAGCTCTTTAGCATTCAGTGTGATTTTGGAATGGCTGGTACTGATTGATCCTTTCTATGTGTAGTGCCTCTTTTAGGAGCTCTTGTAAAGCAGGCCTGTTGGTCACAAAATCTCTGAGTACTTGCTTGTTCGCAAAGGATTTTATTCTTCCTTCACTTCTGAAGCTCAGTTTGGCTGGATATGAAATTCTGGGTTGAAAGTTCTTTTCTTTAAGAATGTTGAATATTGGCCCCCACTCTCTTCTGGCTTGTAGTGTTTCTGCCGAGAGATCTGCTGTGAGTCTGATGGGCTTCCCTTTGTGGGTGACCCGACCTTTCTCTCTGGCTGCCCTTAGTATTCTCTCCTTTATTTCAACCCTGTTGAATCTGACGATTATGTGCCTTGGGGTTGCTCTTCTTGCGGAATATCATTGTGGTGTTCTCTGTATTTCCTGCAATTGAGTGTTGGCCTGTCTTGCTAGGTGGGGGAAATTTTCCTGGATGATGTCCTGAAGAGTATTTTCCAGCTGGGATTCATTCTCTTCGTCCCCTTCTGGTACACCTATCAAACGTAGGTTAGGTCTTTTCACATAGTCCCACATTTCTTGGAGACTTTGTTCATTCCTTTTTGTGCTTTTTTCTCTGATCTTGGTTTCTCGTTTTATTTCATTGAGTTGGTCTTCGACTTCAGATATTCTTTCTTCTGCTTGGTCAATTCGTCTATTGAAACTTGTGTTTGCTTCGCGAAGTTCTCGTATTGTGTTTTTCAGCTCCTTTAATTCATTCATATTCCTCTCTAAGGTATCCATTCTTGTTATCATTTCCTCGAATCTTTTTTCAAATCTTTTTTCAAGGTTCTTAGTTTCTTTGCATTGATTTAATACATGATCTTTTAGCTCACAAAAGTTTCTCATTATCCATCTTCTGAAGTCTAATTCCGTCATTTCGTCACAGTCATTCTCCATCCAGCTTTGCTCCCTTGCTGGTGAGGAGTTTTGGTCCTTTCTAGGAGGCGAGGTGTTCTGGTTTTGGGTGTTTTCCTCCTTTTTGCGCTGGTTTCTTTTCATCTTTGTGGATTTGTCCGCTGGTCGTCTGCGTAGTTGCTGACTTTTCGTTTGGGTCTCTGAGTGGACACCCAGAATGTTGATGATGAAGTATTTCTGTTGCTTGGTTTTCCTTCTACCAGTCTAGCCCCTTCGCTGTACGACTGCTGAGGTCCACTCCAGACCCTGCTTGTCTGGGGTGCACCTCTAGTAGCTGTGGCACAGCGAGGGATGCTACCAGTTTCTTTTTCTGCTCTCTTTGTCCCAGGATGATGCCTGCCTAATGTCAGTCTTTTAAATATAGAGGGGTCAGGGAGCTGCTTGAGGAGACAGTTTGTACTTTATAGGGGTTTAATTGCTGAGTTGTGCACTCTGTTGTTCATTCAGGGCTGTTAGGCTGCTATGGTTGATTCTGCTGCAACAGAGCTCATTAAAAAACCTTTTTTTTTTCTCAAATGCTCTGTGTTGAGGGGTTTGGGCTTTATTTTTGGATGTCCGATCAGGTGTCCTGCCCAGCTAGAAGGCAGACTAGCCACTGTTTGGCTGCTGAGGCTCCGCCCTGCTGTTGTGTGATTCGCGCTGTTCCTGCCGGCTTTGCTGTGGTCTCTGCCATGCCCTGCGGTGGAGTCTCTTCGTTGTAGCGTGTTGCCTCAGCAACGGCAGGCCACGTCAGCAGTGGGCGTGTATCTCAGTAGGGAAGAGTTGCCTCGGCAACGGCTGGCTGCGTCAGCAGTGGGCGTGTATCTCAGTTGGGGCGGGTTGCCTCGGTAGTGGTGGACGCCCCTCCCCCACAGAGCGTCTCGGACTGTCTGCTCGGGATAGTTTGAAATCGCGGTTTTGTTCGTCCCACTGGGTATCCCAATCCCTGCAGTCCCCTGGGCTGGCCTATTGTCCAAGTCTCGTTCAGTCTCAAGTCCAGCCCTCTCAAGTCTCAGGTTGCCGGTTCAACAGGGCACCCGGACAAGCGCGCCCTGTGGGGATTGCTGGGTAGGGCCGGCCGCCGCCGCCCCGGCTGCCGGCTTCGCCAGGCAGACCTACTGCCTGGCGTCCCGTGTCTTTTTTATACTTGGGGGTTTCCCCGTTCTGTGGGCAACAAAGGTCAGTCTGGAAATGCCACTCTGACTCACCGTTTGCGGATTCAACGAGAAGAGCTCCAATCCTGGGTTGTTCTCACAGTGCCATCTTGAGTTCTCCCCCTGTTCTTATATTTAAAGATAACTATCTGCCGAGGCGTATTGAAATTCTAAGGTTGACACCACTTTGCATTGATCCTAGGGCAGGGTTTCAGGATTGCTGGAGCAGCATCATCCTTTTACAGTATAGATTTCAGTCAGCAGGCTGGTCATGGCCTCCTCAGTGTGCAATCTTCTTACTGATGGTGGGCGTCAGTGGGATGGACTCACAGTTTCCATCTCTTAGGCTGGGCAGGCCCATGGTGGCAATGGTAAAAATTTCATGGGAACATACATCAGAAGTAATAAGAAATCCATCTTCTTAAAGCCTTTATAGGAGATTTCCTGAAGATTTATAAAAGGCACTTCATTGATCAAATGACTCTGATGTTTCCCCTCCCTGGAAGAAATTCAGGTCACCAGCCCACTTAAAATCATTGTGTTCTCCTTTTGCAGTAACTTCTGCTCCTATAATTTCTTTATGGCATATTATATACTATTAACTTAATATCCTGATTAGTGGAGCTAGCAAACACTCAGTATCACTATAAACTGCAGTATCATAACTGTCTTCGTTTAAAAATCATCTAATGTTTCTTTAAAATCACTGGTGCTTTTGTAAAGTAGTTCATATTTAGGAATATGAACATTTTATCATGCTGGAAAATTATTTGAATTCCTTTTCATTTAAAACCTATAGCTTTCTATTTAATCTAGCTTTCACAAATATTTTATTTGCCCACTATAGAAAAATCGAGTTTAGAGATAAATGTAAAGTCACTCATAGCTCCATCCAAAAGTCAACAACTCTTAATATCATTATTTTTGTTCTTGTTCTCAGTATTTTTGCTGAATCTATGTTTCGTAGAGTTTCATCATATGTCAGATAAAACTGCATATATATGAGTTTTTAAATAATACATTTTTATTGTCATAAATGAAATACACATTTAATATGGTATGACTAGGACATATAGAGAGATATAACAAAGAAAATTAAAGTCATTTAAAATCTTACCAAATCTAATAACCATAAACCTTTCGATGTATTTTCTCAGAATACTTTTTCCTCTGCCTTTTATATTTTCTTGATTATCAAGTACTTCAAGCGTATAGAAAAGACAGAAACTAATATAAGCAGCAATGGAAAATTTTAAAATATGGGTATTTTTCTGCATGTGTTTCAGATTGTTTAGTTTTTGTTGTCCTTTGCCCTCCCCACGTGTCCCTTTATTTTCCTGGCAAAACAAAGCATTACAGATATAGTTGCAGCTTCCTATACTCCATTTTATTTTTCTAAACTTATTGATATTGAAATGTCTACCTCTGGTCTACTTACTTTCCCTGCCGAATAATACTTTACCATATGGAAATACCACGATGTACAATTACATGCATAGTGCCATATACATTTGTTTACAGGTTTCTTGGGAAGAATCTCTCTTACTGTGTTCCCAGAAGAGGGATTGATAAATTGTAGGGGAGGCTTGTCTTCATTTTTACTATGAATTTCCAATTGTTTAAAGTAGTTGTAACAATTGGTATTCCCACAGGAAATGTGGGGAAACTTGTTTTGTGTTTGGCTTCACTTGATATTCCTAGGCTTTTACTTTTTGTTTGTCAATCTTATGAATGTAAAATGGTATGTTTTAATTTATATTGTGCACAGACTTTATTATTCGGGACACATGTAACCTTACTCATGCACCACTGTCATGGATTTGTTTTCAATTTAACTCATTTATTAAGCACGGAAAATTGTGAGGTTTCTCAAAGTTGGCGATGAGAACTGCTGATGGATTTGCTGCATTAGATTCACCCTCTCCAGCTCTGGCCCTCTAGTGTCAGTATTTCTGCCTTCCATTTCTAGTGCTTCCTCTTTTCAGGTTCTGGGAACATTCTGGCTGTAGAAATCAGTTGCAGTAATTGGAAGAACTTTTACTAAAGTAACTTACTTGTCTTCTTACTTGGTAATTATGCAGACTGTAAAATATATTTATGAAAAAATTCAAGTTATATACAAAACCAGACACTACCAAAGCATATACAAAGTTCATGATCCCTTTTATTTTTCTCTTCTTCCTCTTCCAATATATAACCACATGTAGAGAGCCCCTACTATTTCCTTTGTATTTATGTTTATGTCCAAATGCAATAGATATTCTCTAACATATCTCCTTGGATCCATGAGAAGAAGGTGAATGTAATTTTTAAAAATGAATATGATATCTCTACATCAGCACAGTATTGCATTATACGGAAATAAGAGAAAGAATCTAACTCTTCCATGGACATTTAGGTGGCTTGTAGTTTTCTATTATTTTAAACAGTGTTGTGGAAAAAATTCTTGTAAATGTCTTTGGACTTCGATGTGAAAATTGTCTCAGGAGATATTTGTAGAAATGCTATTTACATGGTCTTTTTTGCCTACTTTATTCATTTTTATTTAGAACATTTTATAGAACATTAGGAATTGGTGACTTCTAAGTAGGTGTAAAACACAGTACTGGGCCAGGTATGGTGGCTCACGTCTGTAATCCCAGCACTTCGGGAAGCCGAGGCGGGTGGATCACGAGGTCAAGAGATCGAGACCATCCTGGTCAACATGTAAAATTCCATCTCTACTAAAGATACAAAATATTAGCTGGGCATGGTGGTTCGTTCCTGTAGTCCCAGCTACTTGGGAGGCTGAGGCACGAGAATTGCCTGAACCCAGAAGGCGGAGCTTGCAGTGAGCCGAGATCACGCCATTGCACTTCAGCCTGGGTGGCATGAGCGAAACTCCGTCTCAAAAAAAAAAAAAAACAGAAAAAACACAGTACCTGGATTCTCTGAGCTTTATGTTCTGTTTGAAGCAGGGGAAGTGACAGTAACTACCTGTTAGGGTGATTTTAAGGATTAAATGAGATACTGTGTACAAAGTTTATAGTATGGGTTTTGGATTACAGCAGAGACTAAAAAGCTCAGTTTTGCCTCCTCTTAGTCGGTCCCGAACCCAAATATACTTTTAAATATTCTTTCAGCACAGATTTTAAAGTTTGATAGAAATAGAATTATATAGTGATCACTCCATATGTAAGGTTTCTTTTAGTCAAGAAAATGTTTTTGATATTCAGCCATGTTGTTGCACATGTCAATAGTTATTTCCTTTTTTATCCTCCTATCTCAGGTCCTAAAAAAGGAATACTGCAAGAAAAAATGAAACAATATTTCCACTGGTATTCGGTTTTGGTCTACAGTTGACATTGTTCTCAAGAATCACTAACAGGTTCCCATGGAGAGAAAAATTTATTTTCTGTCCACAACATAACAGGAATTATAACAGATGCAGAAGGCCTACTAGCCCTGTGTGAAAATCATCATGTTGACTGTATTTCTCAAAAGTTAAACTCAGGTGTAGGGGCAGCTGTCAGTCTTTGTTTCCTCACTATCAATCCCACCACTTTTATTTTTTCATTTGGGGAAAAATAATAATGACTGTAAGAACAATGAAAAAATAATAAAAGGACAGTAAAAAGGTTGAATGCACTGGCTGTGGCAGGGAGCAATCAGAAATGGTTTGTTATTTCCCTTCACTTTATCAAAGTTGCTACGTGGACTCATTCTTACCCACCTGTTGGGTAGAATCTTTGATATTTTCTATTTCACTGATCAATTTAAGATATTAAGAAATTTTGTCTAGTTCAAAACAGGAGCAGAAAACCAAGCACCACACTTTCTCACTCATAATTGGGAGTCGAACAGTGAGAACACATGGACACAGGGAGGGAACAACACACATTGGGGCCAGTTGGGGGTCAGAGGAGGGTGAGACGGGGAGACCATTAGGACAAATAGCTAGTGCATGTGAAGCTTAAAACCTAGATGAACGGTTGATAGGTGCAGCAAAGCACCATGGTACACATATACCTATATAATAAACCTACACATTCTGAACCTGTATCCTGGAACTTAAGAAAAATCCTGTTTAGTTTAATTTCCAAACTCAAAAATCTCATTCAGCTGAAAACTTAACCCTTTTTTACATATTTTAACACATAAAATAATCAACAATGAAAACAGGTAGAGGTTGAGCATCTCTTATCCATAAACCCCAAAATCCAAAATATTCCAAGATCGGAAATTCATCCACATCGATGGCTGAAATAGCGATATGTGTGCTTTCTGATGGTTCAATGTATACAAACTTTGATTCGTGCACAAAATTGCTAAAAATATGTAAAATTTTATTTGCGTTATGTGTATGAGGTGTACGTAAACATATGTGAATTTTGTGTTTAGACTTCAGTTATATCTTTAAGAGATCTCTTTATGTATATGTAAATGTTCCAAAATATGAAAAAAGTTTAAAATCCAAAACACTTCTAGTCCCAAGGAATTCAGATAAGGAATATTCAACCACTACATCTAATAAGTCATGGATACTTTAAAATGAAATTTTAAAAGTATTTAAAGAGTCCAAAAGACATCAGGAGAAAAGGGACAGGACAAAAAGTGGGGAAGGGGATGCAAACAAAAACAAACAAAATAATGAAACAAACCATTAAATTGTAAGCTTGAATCCAATTACATCATTCAACCACTAATAAATCTATATTTAATAACGTTAAATGTTAATGAATCATACCACATACTCCAATTAAAGTGCAGAGATTGTCAGAATTGATTTAAAAAACCCACAAGACCCAGTGCTGTATATGAAATACACGCTTTGAATAGAACAAAAAAGACAAATATACGTAGGTCTAAATAAGTACATTTGAATTTTTTTAAGACAGTGTCCTACTCTATCTCCCAGGCTGGAGTACAGTGGTGCGATCTCTGCTCACTGTAAACTCCGCCTCCTGGGTTCGAGCAATTCTCCTGCCTCAGCCTTTTGAGTAGCCGGGAATACAGAAACCTGCCACCACGCCTAGCTAAATGTTGGGGTATTTTTAAGAAAGCTGGGGTTTCACTGCATTGGATAGGCTTGTCCTAAACTTTAGATCTCAAGTGATCTACCTGCCTCAGCCTCCCAAAGTGCTGGGATTGCAGGTGTGAGCCACTGTACCTGACCCTAAATGAGTACATTTAAAATGATATACTATGCAAACAGTCAGTAATGGAAGTGTGAAGAAGCTATATTAAAAGCAAATAAAATATGCTTAAGTAAAAACAGTATTTCCAAAGATAAAGAGGGATAGTTCATGATTACAGAAGAGTCATTTCATCAAAAAATGGATTAAAAATAATTTGTGCGTCAATTTGCACAAAACAAAATTAAACTAAAGGAATAAACAAACAATCCACAATTTTTATTAGTGATTTTAATACCCATCTCCCAAGCAATTGATAGATAAACTAGACAAAATCTTAGTCAAGATGCAGATGACCTGAACAACACTCTCCACCATCTTAAACAAACCAATGGAAGACGACACCCAATAACCACAGAATACTGTATGTTTCAAGTACATGTAGTGTTCACTAGGATAGGTCACATGCTAGGTCGTAAAACAAGACCGAATAGATTAAATCAAATTGAATTCATGCAGTGTATGTTACCTGACCACAATAGGATTAAAACAGAAATTAACAATAAGAGAACTAGGAAAGCTCCAAGTACTTGGAGATTAAATATAATAAACAAGCCCAAGAAGAAATCAAAAGGTAGAATATAAAATATTTTATTCTAAGGGATAATCAAAATACAACATGCCAACACTTATGAATTACAGCTATGGGAGTTCCCAGAGGGAAGTATAGCCATATATGCTTATACTGCAATAGAAGA
Organism: Callithrix jacchus; assembly: GCF_049354715.1. NCBI lineage: Eukaryota > Metazoa > Chordata > Mammalia > Primates > Cebidae > Callithrix > Callithrix jacchus. The sequence goes on along the minus strand of NC_133511.1, from coordinate 2,021,631 downwards.
AAAAGAGAAAGGTCTAAAATCAATGACGTAAATGTTCACCTAAAGAAGATTGAAAACACACACACACAGAGCAAAGAAAACTCCAACGAAGTAGTAAGAAGGAAACAATAAAGGTAAAAGTGCAGAGATAAACCAAATTGAAGACAGACAAAATAATAGAGAAAACTAACAAATCAAAGAAGCTGGTTGTTTTAAAATATCAACATTAATAAACCTTAAGCTACTCTGATCATGAAAAAAAGAGAGGAAACACAAATGGTCAGTATCAATATCAGAAGTGAAAGCGAAGTGAAACTATCACTACAGATCCTGCAGACGTGAAAAGGATAATAAGAGACTATCATAAACAACGTCATGGTGACAAATTCTGCAACTTAGATGAAATGAACAAAGTATCTGAAAAATACAACAAAAAATAACACGAATTTTGCAGAAAATGTGTCTGGGAAAATTAAAAGATACATTAAACCAAAGAATATGCAAGCCACAGCCTGACAGAAAATGGTCATAAATCTATTTTCAGTAAAGAGCCTGATTTCCAGAATATAGAAAGCAGTTTTATAACCTGAAAATAAGTCTGGGCACAGTGGCTCACACCTGTAGTGCCAGTACTTTGGGAGGCCGAGGAGGATGAATGGCTTAAGGCCAGGAGTTTGAGACTAGTCTGGGCAACATGGTGAGACCCTGACACCTAGTATAAGTACAAAAAATTAGCCTTGTATGTTGGCTAATATCAATACAAAAAGTTAGCCTGGTATCAGCTAAGTGGGAGACTGAGGTGGGAGGATCACTTGAGCCCAGGAAGCAGAGGCTGTAGTGAGCCAAGATTGCACCATTGTCTTCCAGCCTGGATGACAGAACAACTAAAAGAAAAAAAGAGAACAATTACTGTTTAGAAGCGGAAAAAATGTGAGGAGCCACTTTGCAAAGATAATATACAAGTGGGACAAAATGGTTAACATCAAGGAAATGCAGATTAAAACCACAGTGAGATACTACTACACACCCCACAAAATAACTAGGTTGGGAAAGACTAAACACCAAATGTTGGCAAGAATACAGCACAACTATAACTATTGCTAATGGGACTATAAAACAGTACAACTACTTTGTCAAATTTCTGGAATTTTCTTATAGAACAATTATACATCTCATCTATAATAAATGTCCGAGTTAGGAATCTACCCCAATTAGTGAAAATACATGTTAATAAAAATACTTATAGAAGACCACAATAGCTTTACTCATAATAATCAAAAGTTGAAAATATTTCTGGTGACCACAAATAGAGGATCAGGTAGCGAACTACGTTATTTCATAGCATGAAATACTACTCAGCAATAAAAATGAAAGAGATACTGATATGTGTAAACTGACTGATAAATATAAAAATTATTTTGTGGACTGAAGGGAGCCTTATATATAGGGTTATCACAACATGATTCAAGTTACGTGGAATTTCTAAAGTTGGCAAACTTAGTCTACAATGAAAAAAATCCAAGGGTACAGAGCTGGAGACTGAGACAAGTCATGAGGAAACTTTCTGGGATTGTATTAGTCCGTTTTTTCACTGCTGATAAAGACATACCTGATACTGGGTACTTTATTCAAAAAAGGTTTAAGGGACTCACAGTTGCACCTGGCTGGGGAGGCCTCATCATCACGGCAGAAAGTCAAAGGGACATCTTACATGGTGGCAGAGAAGAGAGAAATGAGAAACAAGCAAAAGGGCTTTCCTCTTATAGAAGCATCAGCTCTTGTGAGACTTATTCCCTATCACAAGAACAGTATGGGGGAAACTGTCACCATGATTAAATTCTCTCCCACCAGGTCCCTCCCACAACACGTGGGAATTCTGGGAGCTACAATTCAAGAAGAGATTTGGGTGAGGACACAGCCAAACCATATCAGGGATTATAGTAATGTTCTTTATTTATAGAGTTTTGGGTTACACATATGTATACTTTTGTCAAAATTCGGTAAATACATACTTAAAATTTTTGCATTTCATCATTTGTAAACTTTACACCAAAAGAAAAAAAAAGGTACCAAATTCTAGTTAATGCACGTTGAGTTACTGATGTCTGCAATTTACTTTAAAATGCCTAAAAACTATAATGGATTACTGGATGGATAGAAAGATGGATATATGGATGGACATGAGATAAAACAAGACTCCAAGTTGGTGAAGATACAGTTAAAGTGTTCACTGTAAAGTTTTTTCAACTTTGCTGTACGTTCATAAATGTTCATGATAAAATATCAACGAAAACAATTTTCATTCCTCCTCCTCTGTGACAGCCTCAGCCTGAGAAACCCACAGTGGGAAGGGAAAGGAGGGCAGTGTGTTTGTTTATGACCACCCACCCTCACTTCTTAGCAGTGCTTTCTGGCTCTTCTAGGGTTGGATAGTGGCAGGGAGAAAAAAGAGACAGAGGAACAGATAGGGCCTTATTGAATAGTTCAGCTGTATTATGGTGTCACATTTTAGGAGCAGGCACGCAGTTTTGGGCCCTTTCTCATGCGTTCCTGAGAAATTCTCCTGGTAGGGATCTCTGACAGCAGTTCACTACCTCAGGTAATACAGTTTCTAGGAAGCCACTAAGAGCCCTCCTACCACCTGCCTCTGGGGGTCCTGGGCAGCCTCTTCCTTACCCCTGGCAGGAAGCTTTTCAGGGCAGCGTCCTCCTTAAAATCAATGGTTTTCTCTATTATGGAATTCCTATTTGGCCCATATAAAACATGCAAACACCTTTGTTTGGCTTAACTTGAAGTACGGGCCACTCCCAGCTCCAGTCTTTATCGCTTCTATCTGCCCCATTATTTCAACTTGGCCACAGCCTTTTGCCTTTGGATTGTATTCAGATGGGATAGCAGTTCCCGTGTTCTCCAGCCTTCAGGGACGTGAGCTAATCGGTTTGAATGGTTAATTAGAAGTTCCTGTTCAGGCAGCTCATTAGCTTTAAAATGAAGCAGCAGCCTTTTCCCATCCATGAGAATTGGGTGAGGAGGGAGTTCATACAACACACAACCCTTTCAAAAGTCTTCAGTGTAATTAAAAAAAAATGCCCAGCGTGGTGGCTTACATCTGTAATCCCAGTACTTTGGGCAGATCAGGTAGGCAGATCATAAGGTCAGGCTTTGGAGACTACCCTGGCAAACATGGGGAGACCCTGTCTCTACTAAAAATTCAAAAATTAGCTGAGTGTAGTGGTGGGCCCCTGTAATTGCAGCTACTCAGGAGGCTTAGGCAGGAAAATCACTTCAACCTGAGAGGCAGAAGTTGTAGTGAGCCGAGATCATGCCACTGCACTCCAGCCTCGGGAACAGAGCAAGACTCTGTCTTAAAAAAGAGAATTTTTAGTCCTGTCCTATAAAGGTAAGAGGTAGATAATAACCTATTCTGGCAAACTGGTTCTTGCCCACACCATTTGAAAAGTCTAGAACCTGATTGTAAATGAAAGGATTCTTGACAACTACTGTTTGGCGCTTGATATTTGACTCCAATGCCAAACTTGGAGAAGACAGCATGTTTCCACTGTTCTGAAAACAGTAGCTAATCTGTGCTTCCCTTTGCTGTCTCGAGTATAGTAAAACATTTATGAGGTACAGAGGCTTGCAGAAAAGTATTTTAGAAGTGGAGTCAGAACTCTACTGTGGAAAGGGGGCTGAGAGAATCAGGAATCCGATTCCTTCTCTTGCCAGAGGAGACTCAGATTTGTGATGTGGTTTCTCTGGGTAAACATGAGTCAGTAACAGAAGAGATCAGTAAAACTGGTCAACTGCTTAGAAATTAGTGTTTTATGACCTCCCCTCTGCCAGGGAAATAAGCATGAAGACAGCGCTTTTCCTCCCACTATTTTTAAAACTCAGATGAGCAGGTGTTCTATTGCTCCATGTGGTGCGCTTTTGAACTGAGAGGGACTGAGCACGGAGAAGCCCGAGTAGCACTGCCCCCACCCCGTGCCATCTGAAACTCATCATGCTGCTTTCTTTGGAGCGGCTGCCCATTTAAAAGAAGACTTAAGGGGTTTCATTTGGCTCTGCGATGCTGCTGGAAGGAGGCCTGAGTAAGGTTGAGCTGAGGTTGCAGAGGAAAGGAGCCGTTTGTCCCACAACCTGAACAAAACAGAACTATGATGAAGCAGCATTGTCCATCTGAGGTAATACCCAAGGTACATTGCCTCATGTCAAGAAAATCAAGGACGTGAATACACATGGAGTGAGGTTAAGAATGGAGGTTTTACAGGCAAAAGAAGAAAAGAGAACATCTCTCTCTTCTGCAGAGAGAGAGAGGGGCTTCTGAGTGTGTTTTCTGGTGAACTGCACAAGGTTTTATAGACTTGTTGAGGAGGTGGTGTTTGATTTACATAGGGTCCAAATATGGGTTGGACCAGGTGAGAGCTTTACATAGCTCGTGAAGAAGCTGGCTATCCACCCGAATCTTCTTATGCATATAGGTTTTCTACTTGGCCAGTGCATGTGTTCTGTCCCTTACTGAACTTGTGGTTGATAAAGAAAAAGGAAGATAAAGCCGTCAGGTTGAGCATGCCTGGCACCCAAGTAGCCTCCTATTGTTACAGCTGCTGGCATTCGCCTGTGCAAGCTTCCAGCTTGCTTGTCTATATCTGCAGCTTGATTTTACAGGCCGCTCTTTGTTAGAAATGGTTTTGGGGCTGCTTTTTATTCAAAGGGAAACCTTACCAAAGACTTCCTTACTTTCAATCTCTGACAAAATAATTTCTTTAGAACTCCTGTATCAATGGGACTTCTGGATTACAGTTGAAGTAGTTTTGGCTGATCATCAACTCTGCCTCCACTTAATAGTGAATGCTTTTATTTTCTATGTTTCAAGGCGGGTCTCTTTGCTTCTTGCCCTTCAGAATAGCAGTGTGGAAATTGCATTTAATAACACCTGTTGGGCACAGTGGCTCACACCTGTAATCCTAGAAATTTAGAAGGCTAATATCGGAAAATTGCTTCAGGCCAGGAATTTGAGAGCAGTCTGGGCAACTTAGCGGTACCCCATCTCTCAAAAAAAAAATTACTGGGTGTGGGGATGCATACCTGCTGCCCTGTTGGCCCAGCTTCTGTCAGGAGGCCATGGCAGAAAGGTCACTTGAGCTCAGGAGTTTGGGGCTGCAGTGAGCTATGGTCATGCCACTGTACTCCAGCCTGGGTGACTCCATCTCTTGAAAAACACAACAAAAACCAACAAAAGCCCACTTTCTATCTGGAATGGGAACCGGTAGAGCCTTATGACAGTGAGTGACTCAGAGGCAGAGCAAACGTTTGGCCACAGCTTTAATGGTGCAATTTGAACCTTGTGTTTGTCCTACTGACCAAGGCTGTGGCTGTCTTAGGGTCCTCCATATGATCTGGCCTTGGAGGAGAAGAAACTGTTCTTGTTCAACACTTTCTGTTTGTGGAGCCCAAGATAAGAACTTTATGTTTGTTTCACAGATGAGAGGGTGCTAAATAGCTTGCTTAGAATCACACAAGTCAGAGGTAGGAGGGCCACGTTCTTTAACCAGTTTGTGAGTAGATGTCTTCCCAAGAACGTACAGCTGATGGCATAATGCTGACCTTAAGCCTAGGTTAATCCAATTGATGTTTAATGAAAAGCAATAGATTTCCTCCTGTAGCCCAAGAAAGAGCCACTTGACTACAGCTAATCGGTGAGAGAAATACCTCTATCAAAGGAATAGGTGATCAGAATTCATGGGCAGCAATGGGACATAGGAATGTGGAAATGAGAGGTGTGGGCTCCAGGGATGCTGGAGAAAACTCCTCCTCCAGTATTCCCTAACTCTCGAATGCTGCTGTCTTTTCAATACAAATACAAACCCACTCTGTTGTTTTGCACTGCCCCATGCCCTGAATCTCTTGTTTGTGGACTGTATCCTCCAGTAACTTATTCAAGCAAGGATACACTGAAGCAAATTGTTCTGAAATATGACTTTATTTCTTCTTACACTTACATGACTGGTGGGGCATAGAATTTTTGATTGAAAATAATTTCCCATTCAAGTTTTAAAGATACTACTCCATTATTTCCCAGCTTCTGGTAGTGCTGTTGAGAAGCCTGAAATCATTCTGATTTTTGATTCTTTGTAAACACTGTTTTTTAAAAAACTTTTCTGAAAACTTAGGAGAGCTGTTTTCCTTTGTCATATATTGCAGATTTTCAAGACAATGTTCCTTGGTGTGAGTTTGTGTTCATGTGTTTAAACCTAGGAGGTTATGTTATTCAACTTGAGAAGTTGCCTTTTTTTTAACTTTTATTTAAGTCCAAAGGTTCAAGCACAGGTTTGTTATTTAGGTAAAGTCTGTCATGAGGTTTGTTGTACAGATCATTTCATTACTCCGGTATTAAGCCTAGTCCCATTTAGTTGTTTTTCCTAATCTTCTTCCTTCTCTCATTCTCCACTCTCTGAAAGGCTCTAGTGTGTGTTGTTCTTCCACCTGTTGTATGTTCCTGTGTTCTCCTCATTTAGCTCCCACTTGCAAGTGAAAATATCTGGTATTTGGATTTTGTGTTCCTGCATTAGTTTGCTAAGAATAATAGTCTCCAGCTTCATCTATGTCCCTGAAGAGAACATGATCGCATTCTTTTGTGGCTGCCTAGTGTTTTTTGTTGTATATGTACCACATTTTCTTTATCCAGTCTACCATTGATGGGCATTTAGCTTGATTCCATATTTTTGCTATTGTGAACAGTGCTGCCATGGACATATGCGTGCACATGTCTCTATAACAGAAGGATTTATATTCCTTTGGGTACATACCTAGTAACCCATTACTAGGTTTGCTGAATCAAATGGTATTTCACTCTTTAGGTCTTTGAGGAATCATGACACTTTTTCACAATGGCAGAACTAATTTGCATTCCCGAATACAGTGTGTAAGTGTTGTTTTTCTCTCTAACCTTGCCAGTATGTGTTTTTTTTTTGCTTTAATAATTGCCATTATGACTGGTGTGAGATGGTATCTTATTATAATTTTCATTTGCATTTCTCTAATAATCAGTGACGTTGAGCTTTTTTAATATGATTGCTTGTTGCATATAGGTCTTGTTTTAAAAGTGTCTGTTTATGTTCTTTGCCCACCGTTTTATGGGTTGTTTTTCTCTTGTAAATTTAATTTCCCTACCGATGTTTGATATTAGATTTTTGTGGAATGCATAGTTTACAAACATTTTCTCACATTCTGTAGGTTGTCAGTTTTCTCTGTTGATAGTTTATTTTGCTGTGTGAAAGTTTCTCATTTTAATTTGACCCCAGTTTTCAATTTTGCTTTTGTTACCTTTTCTTTTGGCATGTTCATGATGAAATCTTTGCCTGTGCTTATGTTTTGAATGGCATTGTCTCGTGTCTTGCAGAGCTTTTATAGTTTTTGGTTTTACATATCAGTGTTTAATCTATCTTGAGCAAATTTTTGTATGTAATGTAAAGAAGGGGTCTAGTTTCAGTCTTTTGCATATAGCTATCCAGTTATCCTGGCATCGTTTATTGAATAGGGAGAATCTTTTCCCCCTTGCTTGTTTTTGTTAAGTTTGCCAAAGATCAGATAGTTGTAGAAGCTTGGTTTTGTTTCTGGATTCTCTATTCTGTTCCATTAGTCTATGTGTTTGTGTTTGTACCAGTACTATGCCGTTGTTTCCTGTAGCCCTGTAATGCAGTTTGAAGTCTGGTAGCATGTCGCTTCCAGCTTTGCTCTTCTTGCTTAGGGTTGCCTTGGCTGTTTTTGGTTCCACATAAATTTTTCAAAAGCTGGTTTTCTGAAAAAAATAATAAAACTCAACCTACTTCTTAACATTTTTCTAGAACTCAAATGAAATCATGAGTGCTCTTGGAGATGGCACTCTGTATGTTTAAATTTACTTCCCAGTAACTGGTCTATTAAAATCATACTGGTTAAAAAATAATAAACTTGAAGCTAGACCAATGAAGGAGAAAGGGAAGAGATTCAAATAACCACCATCAAAAACAATAAGGGCAATATTATCACTGACCCCACAGAAATACAAACCACCCTCAGAGAATATGATGTACAACTGTAGGCACTATTTTTCCTTTAATTTTGAGATGAAGTTTTGTGCTTGTTGCTCAGGCTGGAGGACGATGGTGAGATCTCGAGTTAGTGCAACCTCTGCCTCCTGAGTTCAAGCTATTCTCCTGCCTCAGCTTCCTGAGTAGCTGGGATGACATGCATGTGCCACCATGTCTGGTTAATTGTGTATTTTTAGTAGACATGGGGTTTCTCCATGTTGATCCAGCTGGTCTTGAACTCCCAATCTCAGGTGATCAACCCACCTTGACCTCCCAAAGTTCTGGGATTGCAGATGTGAGCCACTGAACCTGAAAAAATTGAGAAATCTAGAAGAAACTGATCAATTCCTGGTCACAACCACCCTCCCTGAGATGCAAGTTTGGTTTAACATATGCAAATTGATAAATGTCATCGTCACATAAACAGAACTAAAGAAAAAATTTACCCACATGATTATCTCAATGGATGCTAAAACAGCTTTTGGTAAAATTCAACTTTCATGTGTGTTAAAAACTCTCAATAAACCAGGTATTGAAGGAACATACCTCAAAATAATAAGAGCCACATGTGACAAAACCACAGCCAGCATCATACTGAATGGACAAAAGCTGAAAGCATTCCCCTTAAAAATTGGCACAAGATAGAAATGCCCTCTCTCCCCACTCCCATTCAGCATAGCTTTGAGGGTGTTCTTTGCTCTTGGGTTTCTAATTCTTTTAATTGTGATGTTGGGTAGTTAACTTGAGATCTCAATTTTGTTTTTGAGATGGAGTGTTGTTCTCTCAACCAGGCTGGAGTACAGTGGTGTGATATGGGCTCACTGCAACATTTATCTCCTGGGTTCAAGCAGTTCTCCTGCCTCAGCCTCCTGAGTACCTGGGATTAGAGGTATGTGCCACAACACCAGCTAATTTTTGTATTTTTAGTAGAATGGGGTTTCACCATGTTGGTCAGGATGGTCTCAAACTCCTGACCTTGTAATCTGCCCGCCTTGGCCTCCAAAAGTGCTGAGATTACAAGAGTGAGTCACCGCAGCTGTCCCGCGTTCTCACTTCTCGATGTGAGCATTTAGTACTATAAATTTCTCTCCACACTACTTGACTAGCTGCATCCCAGAAACTCTGGTAAGTTGTACCTTTGTTCTCATTACATTCAAAGAACTTCTTAAACTTCTTGATTTCTGCCTTAATGTCATTATTTACCCAGGAGTCATTCAGGAGCAAGTTACTCAGTTTCCATGTAAGTGTATGGTTTTGAATGAATTTCTTAGTCCTGATTTCAAATGTGATTGCATCTGCTTTGTGACCTAAGGTATCTTCTATACTTATGAATGATCTATGTGTTGAGTTGAAAAAATGTGTATTCTGCAGTCATTGGATGAAATGTTCCTTGAATATCAGTTCCATTTGGTCTGTAGTAAAGATTAAATTTCATGTTGATTGGTTGGTTTTCTGTCTGGAAGATCTGTCCAGTGCTGAAAGTTGGGTGTTGTAGTCTCCAGCAATTACTGTGTTAGGGTTTATCTCTCTCTTTCTTATTTGCTGCGTGTGTCTGTTCTTTTTTCTCTCTCTCTGTCTGTCTCTATTTCTATCTTTGGAATTCTGATCATTTTAGTGTTGAACCTGTTCAAATTTTCTTCCGGATTTCAACTTTTTTCTTATCGCTATTTCAGGAAGACATAAGGTTCATCTACTCAACTTTGTTGTCTTACTATTCTAACAAGAATTTTTCACAAGTTCTGCTGTCATATTTTTAATTTCTAGGCGTTTACTTTTTCTTTAAATTTGGTTCTTGTTTCATGAAAATGGTAACACTTTCATCTCTTCGAGAACATTCATATGGGTTTCAGAAGGTCTTATCTCCTAGCACAGTCCTCATTCAGGCTGCATTTATGTGTCTTCTTGCTCTGGTCTCGGCCATTCATGTTAGAAGCTTTGCTCAGATGCCTGGTGACCCGTAGCGGTCTGTGTCTGTTAGAAAAAAATGGAGCACTGAAAAGCTAAAAGCTGATGGAAGTGCTGTGATTGTAACATTTTGTGGGGGGTGGTCTTGCTGGGTCAGACCTTTTCTTCTTGAGCAAGAGAGATTCTCTCTAGAGATAAAGCATCTTAACTTCTGACCAAGTGTATCTGCCACCCTCATTGGAACTCAGTGGTAGGAAAACCTGGAGGATCTCAGTGTTCAGTGTGTACATTTAAGCACTTGTGTCTAGAGAGCTCCTGCCTAGAGACACCAAATTTTACTGTATAGAGAGGAAACCTCCACCCTGCCACCACCGTGGAATGCAGGCACCGATTCTAGGGAGAGGATGTGGGATCTACCTACTACTGAAACATAAATTCCCTAGGTAAATTTAGCTGCCAACTCTTGAACCCTTGGGGATCCTGGTTGCCTTCCTGCCACTGGCTTGGGATTTAGCATCTCTGGGTCTACTGTCAGGTGTCACTGACAGCTTCTGCTTGCCAGTTTTCTATATGCTGAAGGGATTGTCTTTATTTTCTTTTTATCTTTGTTGGTTTATTTATTTTTAATCATCCCGTGTTAATGTGGTTTAATGATGGAGTGAAGGCATATGCAGGTATTCAACCAAACATCTTAGCTGAAGTCTGTGTATTTCTCTTGTAGTAAAATCTTGATCATTCTATGTTTCAGTTAATCAAATTTTTATATATGCATTCTGATTTGGGGATGATGTGAGGGAAGAGAGAGAAAAAGAAAGAGAGACTCAGACGGACAGAAACAGGGTGAGAGAGAGAGGCTACTGTGACAAATCTGTGGGTCTGTGTATTTGGAAGTCAATAGGAATTTAGCCCTGTTTTCTGTCTAAAAATCAGGAGTGTCCAGACAATAGATCTGGAACTAGGCTAAGAATCTTTGAGGCAATGGCGCAGATCCAGTTGTGTTCAATATTTAGTCCATAGGCTGAAAGGGAAAATAACGTAAAACACATTTTAAAAAATTTCTGGCTGGGCGCGGTGGCTCAAGCCTGTAATCCCAGCACTTTGGGAGGCCGAGGTGAATGGATCACAAGATCAAGAGATCGAGATCATCCTGGTCAACATTGTGAAATCCTGTCTCTGCTAAAAATACAAAAAATTAGCTGGGCATGGTGGTGCGTGCCTGTAATCCCAGCTACTCGGGAGGCTGAGGAAGGAGAATTGCCTGAACCCAAAAGGCGGAGGCTGCGGTGAGCCGAGATTGTGCCATTGCACTCCAGCTTGGGCAACAAGAGCGAAACTTCATTTCTAAAAAAAACAAACAACTCAAGCAGATTTACAGGAAAAAAACAAACAAGCCCATTCAAAAGTGGGCAAAGGATATGAACAGATACTTTACGAAAGAAGACATATATGAGGCCAACAATCATATGAAAAAATGCTCATCGTCACTGGTCATCAGAGAGATGCAAATCAAAACCACATTGAGATACCATCTCACGCCAGTTAGAATGGCGATCATTAAAAAATCTGGAGACAACAGATGCTGGAGAGGATGTGGAGAAAAAGGAACACTTTTACACTGTTGGTGGGAGTGTAAATTAGTTCAACCATTGTGGAAGACAGTGTGGCGATTCCTCAAGGCCTTAGAAATAGAAATTCCATTTGACCCAGCAATCCCATTACTGGGTATATATCCAAGGGACTGTAGATCATTCTACTATAAAAACACATGTACACGAATGTTCATTGCAGCACTGTTTACAATAGCAAAGACCTGGAATCAACCCAAATGCCCATTGATAATAGACTGGATTGGAAAAATGTGGCACATGTACACCATGGAATATTATGCAGCAATCAGAAATGATAAGTTCGTGTCGTTTGTAGGGACATGGATGAATCTGGAAAACATCATCCTCAGCAAACTGACACAAGAACAGAAAATGAAACACCGCATATTCTCACTCATAGGTGGGTGATGAAAAATGAGAACACATGGACACAGAAAGGGGAGTACTAAACACTGGGGTCTATTGGGGGGAAAAGGGGAGGGCCAGTGGGAGGGGGATGTGGGGAGGGATAGCCTGGGGAGAAATGCCAAATGTGGGTGAAGGGGAGAAGAAAAGCAAAACACACTGCCATGTGTGTACCTACGCAACTGTCTTGCATGCTCTGCTCATGTACCCCAAAACCTATAATCCAATAAAAAAAAAAAATTCTGAAAGTGGTGTTTTCTGATTTCCTCTCAGATAATTAGATATAGAAGGTAGCCATACAATTTTGGCTAACTCAGCATTCGTTGCTCCATTCAGCGAATTCATCTTTATATTCATGTTCTTTCTCTCCAGCTTAATATCCAAAATTTAAAAGTGAGGAATGCAGAATAGTTGAACTAAAAGAAACAGATCAACCACAACCTGCTTCTTCTTCCTCTCACCCAAAGAAAACCATTGTTAACATTTTGCTATATTCTCTTTATGTACTTTTCTCAGGTACTTTTATTCGAATATATTTTTGATCATAAAATTGTCTTAGACAATAAGTTGTCAGAGAAGAACACCCACTCTTTTTACACTCCAGGCTTCCAGCTTGAAGGTGACTGACTTGGGAATCCTGTATTTTAACAAGATATGATGTTGATATGGAATCTTTTATTGGACTGTTCTGAGGTGTTCTCTTTTTAGCATACTCTCCTTCATCCCCTTCTTCCCTGCTATGCACACACATACACATTCACACATACATGCATTCTTTCTTTCTCTCTCACATGCACATTCTCATATGCAAATACAAGCATGCTCATACACATGTGCACACACACAGGCACGTTCATGCACACACACACTCATATGAACCAACATGCACATACACACTCTCCTTCATCTCTTTCCTCCCTGCTACACACACACACTCTAACACTCATATGCACATGTGCACACACACATATGTACAACATGCAATGTGTCAGAAGGCCATGTAGAACATGATTGTTACTCTCCAAAAGGAAGGACACCCACACTTTTGCAATGGAAAAAAACAGCTCTGTTTTTGTAAAAAAAAAAAAAAAAAAAAAAAAAAAAAAAAAAAAAAAAAAGAATTTTCTATTAGGCCTAGAAAGAAACTTAAAAAGTGTTTCTTCTTTTATCTAATCGGAACTTGTGTATGTGCACACACCCGTGTGACAGAAAGAGCCAGGGAGAGAGGGAGGGAGAGGAGGTGAAGGCAAGAAGAGAGAGGGCGATTAAAAAGCAAGTGCACTGTGGCAAGCTCCTCTGGACTAAGTGAGAAGCAGGCGGTTGTGGTGATGAGATAGGAGCTCGGAATGCTTCCTGGTACCAAGACTGTCATAAGTGGAATTGGGGTCTGAAAAAGTGACAGCAAAATTCAGCGTTCCTTTGACAACCATTCAGAAAATAGAATGTGAGGAAGCAGGAGGAAGGGAAGGTGTGGGGCCAGCCATGAGAATGCACCCCGCTGCTCCACGGATGCCTAGAAATGCTGGTCACTTATAGGGCACAGGTGAGGGGAAGTCTGGACTGGTGGCAGTAGTGCTGCCAAGCCATGTAGCCTGCTCTCTCAAGGGTGAATGTTCTTGCATAAGTAGTGGGGAAGATTATTCCCTAGTTTTTATAGGCCCCATTTGTCCTATACACAGATTTTAATGTTCTCAGGTGATCGCTTGCTTGATTGTCTGTGTAACAGATCAGCAATCCTTTTTTTTTTCTGGAAAGGTCTAGGCAGTAAATATTTTAGGCTTGGCAGCCCATATGGTCTCTGTCACAGCTACTTATCTCTGCGGTTGTGGTGTGAAAGCAGCCATAGAAATGGGTAGTAAAGGAGTGGGGCTGAGTTCCAAAGTACTTTTATGAGAACTGAAAATTGCATTTTATATAATTGTTGACATGTCCCAAGATATTGTTACTTTTTTGAATTCTTTCACATTCGTGGCTCATGAGCTGTCTGACAAGAGACGACAGGCAGGAATTGGTGGATGGGCCATGGTTGCCCAAACCCTGTGTCCAAATCATGGCATTGTACAAGCAGGAGGGATCTCTGACCCTCTCTTTTTTTCCTCTTTCCTTCTTTTCAGTTTCTCATTGTGCTGATTTGGAAACCAGAAATCGAAAGCTCTGGGAAGTGAACTCTTTCTGACTTAACCTGTTAGTGGCAGTGTTAGGATAAAATTTCAGGTCTCAAGGAGCACTTCTTAGAGCCCAGATCAGACTGAATGCTGCTTTTGTGATTGCAGAAGGCATACCATCCTCTGGCACACTAGCTCCTTAGCGTCACCCTGAATCTGAAACTTAGTTCTTCAAAAAGTCTTTTGTTCTATGATTCCTCAGTGCATCATTTGCTAATTTGCGCCAGTTATTCTGTTTAACACAACTGAGATATAGACATAAGCAAAGTTCCTACCCTTTAGGAACTCACTTCTTCAGGGCCTGGTTTTGATAATCCAGACAAAGCTACTTAAATGTAGTTTTATCCTTAAAAGCAAAATCGGCTGCACTTATGTAAGTTACAATAATAATTAGAATTTAGGAAAAATCCATTCTTAAAACAAGAAGGCAAAGAGAATAAAAAATAAACATCCAAGTCACCCTCTGAATGTGCGTTGATTTTAAAACAACAAGACTATTATTTTAAGTGAACACAAGGAAAATTTTGCTACCAAGCGAGTACAATTTCTAACAGGTTTTACATCGACTCCTCTGATTCCAGACATTTCCGAAAGTGCCCGTACTACCTACATTACTTCCTTCTGTAAAGCTCTACTGATTAAGACTTTATCTTTTGTGGTTGGATTTTTGCTTTTGGAATTACAACCTGCTTTTCAAGTCACATTTTGTAAATTAGTTGAGGTATCTTGCTGAGTGATAAAGTCTGAGTCAAAAACTTCCTGAAAAGTGCCTCGTGAACTCGTGAGGCATCATGGCAAAGATCCCAATTGTTGGACTGAGGCAGAGAGGTAGAAAGAAGAACACAGACTTTAAGGTCTGACAGATGTAAGTATAGTTCCCACCTCCACCACGTATTGGATGTGTAATGTTAAATGAGCTACTATACCTCTTTGAGCCTCAGCTTTCCTCTCTGTAAAAAAAAGATGTTAAACCTTTCCTTGCACTATTGTTGTAGGGATTAGAGATGATGTCAATAAAAATGTTTCCAGCATGCTCGGTAGTCAACGTACCTTGGATAGACTTATTTGGCCAGTTCACTGCAAAGGGTAATATACACGAGTAAGATTTTTTTTTCTTCAAAATAGACTTTTTGGGATTAAACTCTAAAAAAGTGTTAAATAAATGAATCAAGATCTTTTTCATTTCGGTTGTTGAAGTATTTGCCTTCTTACGTTTGGTAATGTTAGGATTTTCCACAGAAGAAGTTGACACTTTCCTTCTTAATCATACCGGCGATACCATGTTTCAACACTAGTTACGATTTTCTTTTCGAAAAGTGTCATTTGTCTAGCTTCCCTTGAAAGATCAGCTAAATGTCACATTATCCCTGCTTCTGCTAATCTTTCAAAATGCTCACCACCATAGTCATAACATTTTCTTCATGCTCAAGTTGATTTAAAAAATGTTCTAAAGACAGTGTTGCTGAATTTTTATTTGTTTAATAAAAATTAGGCTTTTAAATATAAAAATATAGATTTATTATAAAGCCTCTAGAAAGCAAAGAAA
This sequence comes from Callithrix jacchus, assembly GCF_049354715.1. Classification (NCBI taxonomy): domain Eukaryota; kingdom Metazoa; phylum Chordata; class Mammalia; order Primates; family Cebidae; genus Callithrix; species Callithrix jacchus. The sequence goes on along the minus strand of NC_133511.1, from coordinate 2,005,952 downwards.
AATAGATTTGAAAAATACCTTGTTTAATCACATAAAGCTAGGCAGAGTTAAATCACTGTTTCCATTTTGGTACATTTTATTTTAATCTTTTCACTATTTTAATGTCCTTCTTTATATCCATAATGGTGATAACATGATGTATACATGAACATGTATATATTATATAAATATATAAAATACATAAATATATCTTTTAAAAATGGTATCTGTAGGCCGGGCGCAGTGGCTCAAGCCTGTAATCCCAGCACTTTGGGAGGCCGAGGCGGGTGGATCACGAGGTCAAGAGATCGAGACCATCCTGGTCAACATGGTGAACCCCCGTCTCTACTAAAAATACAAAAAATTAGCTGGGCTTGGTGGCGCCTGCCTGTAATCCCAGCTACTCAGGAGGCTGAGGCAGGAGAATTGCCTGAACCCAGGAGATGGAGGTTGTGGTGAGCCAAGATCGCGGCATTGCACTCCAGCCTGGGAAACAAGAGCGAAACTCCGTTTCAAAAATAAATAAATAACAAAAAATAAAAACGGTATCTGTTGATTTATTATATATAAATATATATCTAATGACTATATATCTACATATCTACTTATATATTTATATATCTCCATGATAGAAGTTGGAAAATACTGAAAACTGTAGAGGAGTTTGGAGAAACAACCTATAATCTCATTATACAGAAATAATTTTCTTCCCTTTTGCTTCTCCACATTTTGGCTTAGATCAAATTTAGAAATGATTTTCTTAACGTTCTTGGTATTGTGTTTTTAGAGTATCAAGATGTTGCTGCATATTCTGAGTTTTATGTATAGTTGTGACAGGAACACCCACAAAAATAATTGTTCTAGAAAAGAATTTGTTAACAAATATTTTCTTCCAGGAAGTGGTGTATTAGCGTTTTAAAAGAAACATTTCTGGACGTCAAAGTAGACATTGGGCTTATATCAACAGCTCAATCTTTTTTAAAATACGCTTTATTTTTAGAGCAGTGTAAAGTGAATAGTGAGGCATAGTGGAAAGTACAGAGAGTTCCTACATTCCCACCTCCCCAAATGCACAGCCTCCTCCACTATCAGCCTTCCTCACTAGAGAGGTACATTTGTTACAATGGATGAACCAACATTGACTTATCACTGTCACCCATAGTTTATAATTGACATTAGGGACCATTCTTGCTGTCGTATATTCAGTGAGTTTTGACAAGGGTGTAATGGCATGTGTCTACCATTATAGTAACACACAGAGTAGTTTCATTGCCCTAAACATCCTCTATGCTCTGCCCATTTATCCTTCCCCACTTTTCAACCCCCAGCAATCACTGAACGTTTTGATGTCTCTATAGTTTTGCCTTTTCCAGAATGTCATATAGTTGGATTCATATAGTCAGTGGTCATTTGAGATTGGTTTCTTTCACTTAGTAGTATGTATTTGAGTTTCCTCTATGTCTTTTAATGGCTTCATAGCTCACGTGCTTTTTTTCTGCAACAAAAGCCACATTCAAAGATTATTGCTTTCATTGCTGAATAATATTCCACTGTGTCGATGTAGAGGTTTGTTTATCCAGGCACTTACGAGTCTATAGTAACCAGTGTGGAGCCTGGGGAAGCCATAAATGGCCTGGTTGTGGCGAAGGCCTGGAGCCTATGTCGATAGGAGCCATGGAGGTTGGAGGCATTAGATCTTAGAGCCATAGGGGAAGGCCTGGAGCTTGGGTTGACAGGGTCTGTCCCATAGCCTGTGGCTATAGAAACCTGCCTGGTGTTGAGTTCACTGAATTGTGCCTGGCATTGGAGTTGATGTTGAAGTCAGGTGTTACATTTACTCTCCTTTCTGCACATACATCGTATCTCTTTCCATGCTGCACTACCCAGGTTTAGGGGCGGGGTAATGCAGATAATAGAAAACTCTCTTTTATACTCTATTTTATGCCGTTTTTCTTACTTTTCTACTCCACAAATATGCTATAACCTCTCACCTGGATTCCTTGTCTCTTTTGAAGACACTTTGATGCACGGATGGCTGTTCAAATTGATGTTTCTGTGAAGGAATAAGTGCTGAAAAGTTCTGTTTTGCCATTTTGTCCATGGCATTCTTCTCTGTTAACTGAAAAAATATTTTTACTGAATAACATATTGTTAAAAATTGTCATACCCTTGGTTTAGCTCTGGAAGTTTCTCCTTTAGAGCAAGTTCCTTTCATAGTTCTCTATAGAAAGACTATAGTTGTAAAATGTTGGTAGAGATGATATTTTGTGTGTAGAATTAAGGACCGATTACACATAAATGTTTAGCGGACAGTAAACATTTGTGAGTAATCTGTTCTTACACACAAAAAGAAGGTCTATAGCTTTAGGAAAGGGAAAATTATCAAGGTTATTCAGACAATATAAAATGAGTTGAGAAAATTGAAGGGAATGTTTATACTTGAATGAGACCTCATGGAGAAAGACAAAATAAGGAAGCCATGGGAGAATATTTGCATTCTCGGAACCACAAAAGTGAGGAAAGCCAAGAGCACAGCTGGAGTTGCACCAGATCAAGTAGACATTCCATCAGAGCCTGAACTGAGAATGCACCATTCCTAGTCACCTTGATAACAGCCCCATTTTCTGTTAATAATACTCTATGAGAAAAATCTTGCAAAAATAGTCAGAAAAGGCAGAGTCACATGCGGTTCAGTGTGTTCCACCTTGGCAGACGGTCTTAGGAGGAGTTTTGGAAGGATCGTGCTGCAGGCAATGGATGAGATAATGATGAGAACTTTTCCAGCTCTGTATAAAAAGGCAAGCGAAATATATGCTTGTGAATTTTTGGCTGCTTTTTTATGCTGTATTTTCAGATGAATTTTATCCCAGTTAATGTGAATATAAACTCTGATTGTTATGGTTATCTCTCGTGGGGTGTCTATTATTTTGTCAGAAATTGTATCAGGAACTTTATATCAATCACTAAATTACACATTTCCAAGCTGCATATGAATTAGGTATTACTATGATCATTTTACAGATGAAGAAGATGAGACTCAGAGCAATACATAAGTTGCCCAAGGTCAGAGAGAAAGTAAGTACAAGAAATAAAAGCCAGATAAATCTCATTCCCATATCCTTGCTATTTCAATGATGTTTCAGAGTTGATTACAAAAAGAATTGTTCTGTGTGCTCAGGATAATTTATTACCTACTAAATTTAATCTTAGGGCAGTCTTATAAACAGGGTAGAGTATGCAGTTAAGATAAAATTTGAGAGGAAAAAATTAAATTAAAATAGTATATAACCAATGATCAGAATATTCTCTCAGTATTTTAGAAATTTATGTAAGAATAAACTAGATACTGATAAAAAAGTCACATTCTTTATGCACAAATCTTGTAAGTAGCTACTGTTAAAGAGAGGATATTATTTACCTAGAAGAAAGTGGGGTTGTCAACCACTATATAACCATTCGTGGGGTGAATGTCTTTTTTATTTTAGGCCTCTGGCTGATGGATCCAAGAGGTAGATGCGTGATGTCAAAATATTCTCTTTTATAGGTAATTACAATTTACAATGGAAGATACAGAGGCCACAAGGTAGTAGAGTTGAGTTATATTAACATAAAACCTTGTTAGAGAAAAGAACCACCTCTCACTATCATGTTCAATGGCAAAGATTAATAGAAGGTACAGCAAAATGGACACACATGCGAGTATACCCACATTGATATTGGAAGTAACTTTTTTCTTATACACTATAAATCATATCCCAGAATATACTCATAATGTGTACACTTATTGGGATATTACAATCAACATACAAAATATGTACCTTATGTACATTGACTGTGATGTACATATGTGTACACAATACAGATGTACAAAAAATGTACATAATCTGTACAATATTACATTTATATGTACATAATGTGTACACAGTAGGTATGTACATAATGTGTACAATATGTAAATATATTGTAATACAATGATTTCATATAATCACAACAGCATATATAATCACAATACACATATAATACATGATATCGATATAAATGTACATATTGCACACATTATATACATTTACATTTATTGTGATATTACGATATGTACACATGTACATCATGCACACGTGCAGATTTGCGGTATATACACGTGTAAGTGCACATTATGTACATATGTACACTACACATATGTTCATATAATGAAGATATGTACCTTCTGTACAGGAGTACACAGTATGTACAATATGTACACGTATATACTAGGTACACATATAGGTGTATACCCACTTTGGTAACCGGAGAGATTTCTATCTAATATACTAAATATAAAATCCCAGAATGTAGTCATAGTGTGTACATTTATTGTCGTATTGTGATAAATGTATTAAATAGGCACAATCTGTACATGTACTCTGCTGTACATAGGTGTACACAATGCACATGTACAAAAATGTACATAATCTGTAAAATATGTACCTATATTTTTCTATAATGTGTACACAATGCATAGGTACATAATGTGTGCACTATGCACATTCCTTAAAATATCAGTGATAAAATATATATAATCACAGTAAGATATATGATCACACTAATACATATATGTCGTGTAATATCACCAAAAGGTACATATTGTACACATTAGGTATGTATTAGGTACATATGTATAGTGCACATATTATGAAAATATATATGTATCATGATAACACCGTATGTACACGTATACAAATATGTGCCTACTATTTAAACAATGTACACATGCAGAAATAGGTGCAAACTACATGCCTATGCACAGCAGGCTATCACTACAGTTCTGCTCGTAGCAGCCTCAATGCCCACCCTGGCTGCTTAAAGACCCCTTGGCTAGGGGGCTGTGGGTACAGCTTCTGGGGCCTGGCTATTTTGAAAATGTGGTGTAATATGATACTGGCAACCTATCACACAGAAATGATAATGTTATTGTGGTTCTTTACATATTAGGCAATAGTTCTAGTTACACATTTGGCATATTGACAAAAATGTCATCCTAACCCCATTGACATTAGAATTGAAAGCATAGGAGGGTTTCACCCCTTGCAATATTTAATTCAATATAATTGTTTTCTTGTTTACATTAGTGACCATATCAGAGCACGGTGTACATCTCTTGCAGTATTCAGAATATTTCTCTATGGGCAGCAACATTTTTCTCTCCTTATCTGGATATTAGGAAGAATATCACAGGACCGGCTTACAGCGCCAGTCACATCGTGAGCAATGTCATCTGTAATCCCCTAGGTATTAAGAACAATGTAACGGGGGTCTCGTGTGCTTTTGGAGATATTTGGAGTAATATCCTTTTAGTTTCTGGATATTAGAAACAATACTACAGTGGTGGTGTACACTTCCTGCGATATTAAGAGTATACTCATCCTCTGTCCCTGGGATATTAGGAACTACATCGCAGAAGCGTTGCACTTTGCCTATAATATTGGAACAATCACAGAGTGTACACCTTCTTTCATTGTGAGAGAAATACCTACTTAGGATATGATGGATAATATCACAAAATGGACACACATGGGTATATACCCACTGTGATATTGGAGGTCATTTTTATCTAACATACTAAAAATCATATCCCAGAATATACTTATAATGTGTACTCTTACTGAAATATTACAAACAATGCACAGAATATGTACCATATGTACGTTGACTGTGATGTACATATGTGTGCACTATACAGATGTACAATAAATATACATAATCTGTACAATATGTACATTTATGTGTGCATAATATGTACACAATAGGTATGTACATAATGTGTACAATATGTACATTTGTAATATCACAATGATATCAGAACAGCATATACAATCACAATACACATGTAATAATATAAATGTACATATTTCACACATTATGTACATTTCCATTTATTGTGGTGTGACGATGTGTTTACATGTACAGCATGGACCCATTATGTATGGATGTACAATAAATTCAGGTGTAGATATATGTACATAGTATGTACATATGTACGCTCTGTACCCATACATACATATAATGTAGATATTTACCTTCTGTACACAAGTACATAATATGCACAGTATGTACATGTACAAAATATGTGCACACATAAGTTTACACCCACTTTGGTAACCAGAGTAATTTCTATCTTATATTCTAAATGTAATATCACAGAATGTACTCAGAATGTGTACATTTATTGGCATATCACAATAAATGTATAAAGTAAGTAAGATCTGTACATTTACTCTGTGTACCCAATACACAAGTAAATTAAATGTACATAACCTGTAAAATATGTTTCTTTCTATTTCTATAATCTGTGCACAATGCATAGGTACATAATGTGTATAATATGTACATTTGTAATGTCACAATGATATCATATCACAACAGCATATATAATCACAATAAACGTAATACATAATATAAACGTACATATTGCAAACATTATGTATATTTACATTTATTGTGATATGATGTGTACACATGTACATCATGTACCCATTATGTACAGATGTACAATATATGCACGTGTACATATGTGTGCACAGTATGTACATATGTATGCTGTGTACACCTATGTATATATAATGTAGACATGTACATTCTGTACATGAGTACATACTATGCACAACATGTACATGTATAAACTATGTGCGCACCTGGGTGTAAACCCACTTTGGTCACCGGTGTAATTCCTATCTAATATGCTAAAAATTATATCCCAGAATGTACTCATGTGTACATTTATTGACATATCACAATAAATGTATAAAATAGGTATAGTCTGTACATTTACTCTGCTGTACATATGTGTACAAAATACACATGTAGAAAAAATGTACCTAATCTGTAAAATATGTACCTATTTATTTCTATAATGTGTACACAATGCATAGGTACATAAAATGTACTCTATGTACATTTCTAAAAATTTCAGTGGTAACATACATATTATCACAATAAGATATATAATCAATAATATGTAGATATCACATAATATCACCAAAAAGTACATATTGTTTATATTAGGTACGTATAAAGTACATATTTATTGTACACATATTATGTACATATATGTTTATTGTGATAATATTATATGTACATTTGTACAAATATGTGCCCATTATGTAAACAATCTACACATGTAGAAATAGGTGCAAACTGTGTACCTGTGAAGAGCAGGGTATCCCCACACCTCCCGCCAAAGGGCCTATAGCAGCTTCCAGCCCCACCCTGGCTACGTAGGGACCCCCTGGTTAGGTGGCTGTGCCCAACGCCCCTGCCAGAGTGACAGTAGCAGCCGCCAGGCCCTCCCTGGATGCTGAGAGACCCTCTGGCTATGTGGCTGTTACCACAGCCACCACCAGAGGGCCCGAAGTAGCCCCCAGACAAATCACAGAGGGCCGGTAGCAGCTGCAATGCCCAACCTGGTTGCATAGGGACACCCTCGCTTGGCTGCCATGCCCACAGCTGCTGGGGCCCAGATATTTTGAAAATGTGGTGTAATATGATACTGGCAATCATATCATATGTAAATAATAATTTTATCCTTTTTTATTATATAGTAGACAATAGCTGAAGTTACACATCCGCCATTTTGACAAAAATGTCCTCCTCAACCCCTTGAAATTACAAGGAAAATTATAGGGGGGGTTAACAGCTTGCAATATTTAATTCAATATAATTGTTTTCTTGTTTACATTAGTGAAAATATCACAGCACCGTGTACTCCTCTTTCCGTATTCAGAGGATTTGCCTATGGGCAGAAACATTCCCCTCTCCTTCTCTGGATATTAGAAACATTATCACAGGACCGGCAAACAGCCGCAGTCATATCGTGAGTAATGTCATCTGTATTCCTCTAGTTATAAAAACAACATCAAGGGGGTCGTGTGCACTTTATTAGATACTTAGAGTAATGTTAGGATTTGGGTAATTTACATGAGGGAGAATATTGAGTTGGTGTATACACTCCAAAACACAGTAGAAAAGGGCATTGTATATTTTTTCTGACAGATTATATTGAGAGGAATTTTGCTTTTAACATTGGGGTACCTAGATAATATTTAGATTTTTTTCGATTAGCGTAAATTTAGAATTTCAGTATTTTACACAAGAGAGCATATTGAATTGGTGTATATACTCCAAAACAGAGTAGAATAGGGCATTGTATATTATTTCTGACAGATCATATTCAGAGCAAATTTGCTTTTAACATTGGGTTGCCTAGATAATATTTAGATTTTTTCAATTCGCATAAATTTAGAATTTCCATATTTAAAATTATAGAGCATATTGAGTTGGTGTATATACTCCAAAACAGAGTAGAAAAGCGCATTTTATATGTTTTCTGACAGATAATATTCAGAGCAATGTTACTGTTAACATTGGGGTGCCTAGATAATATTTAGATTTTTTTCGATTCTAGTAAATTTAGAATTTCGGTATTTTACATGAGAGAGCATATTGAGTTGGTGTATATACTCTAAAACAGAGTAGAATAGCGCATTGTATATTTTTTCTGACAGATTATATTCAGAGAAATTTTGCTTTTAACAATGGTGTGCCTAGATAATATTTAGATTGTTTCGATTCACGTAAAATTAGAATCTCGGTATTCTACATGAGAGAGCATATTGAGTTGGTGTATATAATCCAAAACAGTGTAGAAAAGGGCATTGAATATTTTTTCTGACAGATTATATTCAGAGAAATTTTGCTTATAACATTGGGGTGCCTAGATTATATTTACATTTTTTTCGATTCGTGTAAATTAGATTTTCGGTATTTTACGTGACAGAGCATATTGAGTTGGTGTGTATATTCCAAAACAAAATAGAAAAAAGCATTGTACATTTTTTCTGACAGATTATATTCAGAGCAATTTTGCTTTTAACAGTGGGGTGCCTAGATAATATTTAGATATTATTCGATTCGTGTAAAATTTGAATTTCTTTATTTCACATGGGAGAGCATATTGAGTTGGTGTATATACTCCAAAACAGAGAAAAATAAGGCATTGTATATTTTATCTGACAGATTACATTTAGAGCAATTTTGCTTTTAACATTGGATTGCCTAGATAATATTTAGAATTATTTTAATTTGCGTTAATTTATAATGTCTATATTTTACATGAGAGAGAATATTGAGTTGGCGTATATACATTAAAACAGAGCAGGAAAGTGTATTCTATATTTTTTCTGACGAAATACATTAAGAGTAATTTTGATATTACCATTGGGGTGCCTAGATAATATTTAGATTTTATTTGATTAATGTAAATTTAGAATTTCGGTATTTTACATGAGATAGCATATTGAGTTGGTCCGTATACTCCAAAACCGAGGAAAAAAGGGAATTGTATATTTTTTTTGACAGATTATATTTAAAGCCATTTTCTTTCAACATTGGGGTGTGTAGATAATATTTAGATATTTATCATTTCGCGTATAATAAGAATTTCGGTATTTTACAAGAGATAGTATATTGAGTTGGTCCGTATACTCCAAAACCGAGGAAAAAAGGGCATTGTATATTTTTTGACAGATTATATTCAAAGCCATTTTCTTTCAACATTGGGGTGTGTAGATAATATTTAGATTTTTATCATGTTGCGTATAATAAGAATTTCGGTATTTTACATGTGAGAGCATATTGGGTTGGTGTATATACTCCAAAACGAAGTAGAAAATGGTATTGTATATTTTTTCTGACAGACTATATTCAGAGCAATTTTGCTTTCAACATTGGGGTGCCTAGGTAATATGTAGATTTTTTTCAATTCACGTAAATTTAGAATTTCGGTATTTTACATGAGAGAGCATATTGAATTGGTGTATATACTCAAAAACACAGTAGAAAAGAACATTCTGTATTTTTTCTGACAGATTATATTCAGAGCAATTTTGCTTTTAACATTGGGGTACCTAGAAAATATTTTGATTTTTTTTCGTTCGTGTAAATTTAAAATTTCTGTATTTTACATGAGAGAGCATATTGAGTTGGTGTATATACTCCAAAACAAAGTAGAAAAGGGCACTGTATATTTTCTCTGACAGATATTGTTCCGAGAAATTTTGCTTTTTACATTGGGGTGCCTAGATAATATTTAGATTTTTTTCGATTCACGTAAAATTAGAATTTCTGTATTTTACAGCATATCTATCTATAGATATAGAGCATATTGAGTTGGTCCACATACTCCAAAACCGAGAAGAGTAAGGCATTGTAAATTTTTTCTAACAAACTATATTCAGAGTTATTTTCTTTTAACTTTGGGGCACGTATATATTACTTAGATTTTATTTGAATCGCATAAAATTGGAATTTCGGTATTTTACATGAGAGAGCATATTGAGTTGGTGTATATACTCCAAAACAGAGTAAGAAAAGGCATTGTATATTTTTTCTGAAAGATTATATTCAGAGTAATTTTGCTTTTATCATTGGGGTGCCTAGATAATATTTAGATTTTTTTCGATTCACGTAAAATTAGTATTTTGGTATTTTACATGAGAGAGCATACTGAGTTGATGTATATACTCCAAAACAGAGTAGAATAGGGCATTGTATATTTTTTCTGACAGATTATAATCAGAGCAGTTTTTTTTTAACATTGGGGTGCCTAAATAATATTTAGATTTTTTGATTCGGGTAAAATTAGAATTTCTGTATTTTACATGAGAGCATACTGAGTTGGTGTATATACTACAAAACAAAGTAGAAAAGTGCATTGTATATTTTTTCTGACAGATTATATTCAAAGAAATTTTGCTTTTAACATTGGGGTACCTAGATAATATTTAGATTTTGTTCGATTCGCTTAAATATAGAATTTCTGGATTTTACATGAGAGAGCATATGGAGTTGGAGTATATACTCCAAAACAGAGTAGAAAAAAGCATTGTATATTTTTTTCTGACAGACTATATTCAGAGTTATTTTGCTTTTAACATTTGGGTGCCTAGATAATATTTCGATTTTTTTCGATTCACGTAAATTAAGAGTTTTGGTATTTTACATGAGAGAGCATATTGAGTTGTTGTATATACTACAAAACAGAGTAGAAGAGAACATTGTAAATTTTCTCTGAAAGATTATATTCAGAGCAATTTTGTTTTTAACATTGGGGTGCCAAGATAATATTTAGATTTTTACGATTCGCTTAAATATGGAATTTCTGTATTTTACATGAGAGAGCATATGGAGTTGGTGTATATACTACAAAAAAGAGTAGAATAAAGCATTGTATATTTTTTCTGACAGATTATATTCAGAGAAGTTTTGTTTTTAACTTTGGGGTGCCTAGGTAATATTTAGATTTTTCGATTCGGTTAAAATTAGAATTTTGATATTTTCCATGAGAGAGCACACTGAGTTGGTGTATATACTCCAAAACAGAATAGAATAGTGCATTTTATATTTTAACTGATATATTATATTCAGAGAAATTTTGTTTTTAACATTGGGGTCCCTAGATAATATTTAGATATTTTTGATTCGGGTAAAATTAGAATTTCTGTATTTTACAGGAGAGAGCAAATTGAGTTGGTTTATATACTACAAAAAAGAGTAGAAAAGGGCATTGTATATTTTTTCTGACAGATTTTATTAAGAGCCATTTTCTTTAACCTTTGGGGCGCCTAGATATTTAGATTTTTTTCGATTTGTGTAAAATTAGAATTTCGGAATTTTACATGAGAGAGCATATTGAGTTGGTGTATATACTCCAAAACAGAGTAGAAATGGGCATTGTATATTTTTTCTGACAGATTATATTCAGAGTAATTTTGTTTTTAACATTGGGGTGCCTACATAATATTTAGATGTTTTTCGATTCATGTAAATTTAGAATTTTTGGATTTTACATGAGACAGCATACTGAGTTGGTGTATATACTCCAAAACAGAGTGAATAGGGCATTGTATATTATTTCTGACAGATTATATTCAGAGCAATTTTGTTTTTAACATTTGGGTGCCTAGATAATATTTAGATTTTTTTCAATACACGTAAAATTAGAATTTCCGTATTTTACATGAGAGAGCATACTGACTTGGTGTATATATTCCAAACAGAGTAGAATAAGGCATTGTATATTTTTTCCAACAGACTATATTCAGAGCCCTTTTCTTTTAGCTTTGGGGTGCCTAGATAGTATTTAGATTTTTTTAGATTTGCATAAAATTAGAATTTCGGTATTTTACATGAGAGAGCATATTGAGTTGGTGTATATACACCAAAACAGAGTAGAAAAGGGCATTGTATAATTTTTCTGAAAGAATATATTCAGAGAAATTTTGCTTTTAATTTTGGGGTGCCTAGATAATATTTAGATTTTTTTTGATTCACTTAAATATAGAATTTTTGTATTTTACATGAGAGAGCATGTGGAGTTGGTGTATATACTACAAAACATAGTAGAATAGGGCATTCTATATTTTCTCTGACAGATTATATTCAGAGACATTTTCTTTTAACATTGGGGCACCTAGATATTATTTAGATTTTTTTTGATTCACGTAAAATTAAAATTTTGCTCTTTTACATGACTGAGCGTATTGAGGTCGTGTATATACACCAAAAAAGAGTAAAATTGGGCATTGTAGATTTTTTCTGAAAGATTATATTCAGGGAAATTTTGCTTTTAACTTTGGGGTGCCTACACAATATTTATTTTTTTTTTTTGATTCACGTAAAATTAGAATTTCTGTATTTTACAAGAGAGAGCATACTGAGTTGGTGTATATACACCAAAACAAAGTAGAATAGCGCATTGTATGTTTTTTCTGACAGAGTATATTCAGAGCAATTTTTTTTTAACATTGGGGTGCCTAGATAATATTTAGATATTTTTCATTCGGGTAAAATTAGAATTTCTCTATTTTACATTACAGAGCATATTGAGTTGGTGTATATACTAAAAAACAGAGTCAAATAGGGCATTGTATATTTTTTCTGACAGACTATATTCAGAGCAATATTGCTTTTAACATTGGGTTGCCTAAATAATATTTAGATTTTTTTCGATTCACTTAAATATAGTATTTCTGTATTTTACATGAGAGAGCTTATGAAGTTGGTGTATATTCTCCAAAACAGCTTAGAATTGGACATTGTATATTTTTTCTGACAGATTATATTCAGAGCAATTTCGTTTTTAACATTGGGGTGCCTAGACAATATTTAGATTTTTTTCGATTCACTTAAATATAGAATTTCTGTATTTTACATGAGAGAGCATATGGAGTTGGTGTATATACTCCAAAACAGAGTAGAATAAGGCATTGTATATTTTTCCTAACAGACTATATTCAGAGCCATTTTCTTTTGTCTTTAGGGCACCTAGATATTATTTAGATTTTTTTCGATTCTCGTAAAATTAGAATTTCAGTATTTTACAAGAGAGACCATATTGAGTTGGTGTATATACTCTAAAACAGAGTAGAAAAGGGCATTGTATATTTTTTCTGACAGATTATATTCAGAACAATTTTGCTTTTAACATTCGGGAGCCTAGATAGTATTTCCATTTTTTCGATTCATGTAAAATTTGAATTTCGGTATTTTACATGAGAGAGCATATTGAGTTGTTGTATGTACTACAAAACAAAGTAGAATAGGGCATTGTATATTTTTTCTGACAAATTATATTCAGAGAAATTTTGCTTTTAACATTGGGGTGCCTGGATAATATTTAGATTTTTTTCAATATGCTTGAATTTAGAACTTCTGTATTTTACATGAGAGAGCATATGGAGTTGGTGTATATACTCCAAAACTGAGTAGAATAGGGAATTGTAAATTTTTTCTGACAGATTATAATCATAGCAATTTTGTTTTTAACATTAAGGTTCATAGATAATATTTAGTTTTTTTCGATTCGGGTAAAATTAAAATTTCTGTATTTTACATGAGAGAACATACTGAGTTGGTGTATATACTCCAAAACAAAGTAGAATAAGGCAAGGTATATTTTTTCTAACAGACTATATTCAGAGCCATTTTCTTTTAACTTTGAGGTGCTTAGATATATTTTAGATTTTTATCGATTCGCGTAAAATTATTATTTCTGTATTTTACATGAGAGAGCATATAAAGTTGGTGTATATACCCCAAAACGGAGTAGAATAAGGCATTGTATATTTTTTTAACAGACTATATTCAGAGACATTTTCTTTTAACTTTGGGGCGCCAAAATATTATTTAGATTTTTTTCAATTCGCATAAAATTAGAATTTCTGTATTTTACATGAGAGAGCATATAGAGTTGGTGTATATACTCCAAAAAAGAATACAATAAGGCATTGCATATTTTTTCTGACTAATTATATTCAGGGCAATTTTGTTTTTAACATTGGGGTGCCTAGATAATATTTAGATTTTTTTCGATTCACGTAAAATTAGAATTTCGGTATTTTACATGAGAGAGCATACTGAGTTGGTGTATATACTCCAAAAAAAAGTAGAAAAAGGCATTGCATATTTTTTCTAACAGAATATATTCAGAGCCATTTTCTTTTAACTTTGGGGCGCCTAGATATTATTTAGATTTTATTCGATTCGTGTAAAATTAGAATTTCGGCACTTTACATGAGAGACCATATGGAGTTGGTTTATATACTCTAAAACAGAGTAGAATAGGGCATTGCATATTTTTTCTGACACATTATATTCAGAGCAATTTTGTTTTTAACATTGGGGTGCCTAGATAATATTTAGATTTTTTCGATTTGGGTAAAATTAGAATTACGGTGTTTTACATGAGAGAGCATAAAGAGTTGGTGTATATACCCCAAAACAGAGTATAATAGGGCATCGTATATTTTTTGTGACAGAGTATATTCAGAGCAATTTTGCTTTTTACATTGGGGTGCCTAGATAATATTTAGATTTTTTCGATTCGAGTAACATTAGAATTTCTGTATTTTACATGAGAGAGCACACTGAATTGATGTATATACTTTAAAACAGAGTCGAATAAGACATTGTATATTTTTTATTACAGACTATATTCAGAGCCATTTTCTTTTAACTTTGGGGCGCCTAAATATTATTTAGAATTTTTTTGATTCACGTAAAATTGGAAGTTCGGTATTTTACATGAGAGAGCGTACTGAGTTGGTGTATATACTCTAGAACAGAGTAGAAAAGGGCATTGTGTATTTTTTCTGACAGATTATATTAAGAGCAAGTTTGCTTTTAACATTGGGGTACCTAGATAATATTTAGATTTTTTTCGATTCACGTAAATTTAGAATTTCTGTATTTTACGTGAGAGAGCATATTGAGTTGATGTATATATTCTAAAACAGAATATAAAAGGGCACTGTACATTTTTTCTGACAGATTATATTCAGAGCAATTAGATTTTAACAGTGGGGTGCCTTGATAATATTTAGATATTATTCGATTCGTGTAAAATTTGAATTTCTGTATTTCACATGAAAGAGCATATTGAGTTGGTGTACATACTCCAAAACAGAGAAGAATAAGGCATTGTATATTTTATCTGACAGATTACATTTAGAGCAATTTTGCTTTTAACATTGGAGTGCCTAGATAATATTTAGAATTTTTTTAATTTGTGTAAATTTATAATGTCTATATTTTACATGAGAGAGCATATTGAGTTGGTGTATATACTTTCAAACAGAGTAGGAAAGGGCATTGTATATTTTTTCTGATGAAATACATTCAGAGTAATTTTGATATTACCATTGGGGTGCTTAGATAATATTTAGATTTTATTTGATTAATGTAAATTTAGAATTTCGGTATTTTACCTGAGATAGCATATTGAGTTGGTCCGTATACTCCAAAACCGAGGAGAACAGGGTATTGTATATTTTTTTGACAGATTATATTCGCAGCCATTTTCTTTCAACATTGGGGTGTGTAGATAATATTTTGATTTTTATCGTTTCGCGTATAATAATAATTTCGGTATTTTACATGTGAGAGCATACTGGGTTGGTGTATATACTCCAAAACGAAGTAGAAAAGGGTATTGTATATTTTTTCTGACAGACTATATTCAGAGCAATTTTGCTTTCAACATTGGGGTGCCTAGGTAATATGTAGATTTTTTCAATTCACGTAAATTTAGAATTTCGGTATTTTACATGAGAGAGCATATTGAATTGGTGTATATAATCAAAAACACAGTAGAAAAGGGCATTGTGTATTTTTTTTTGACAGATTATATTCAGAGAAATTTTGCTTTTAACATTGGGGTACCTAGATCATATTTTGATTTTTTCCGTTCGTGTAAATTTAGAATTTCTGTATTTCACATGAGAGAGCATATTGAGTTGGTGTATATACTCCAAAACAAAGTAGAAAAGGGCAGTGTATATTTTATCTGACAGATAATGTTCAAAGAAATTTTGCTTTTTACATTGGGGTGCCTAGATAATATTTATATTTTTTTCGATTCACGTAAAATTAGAATTTCTGTATTTTACATGAGAGAGCATATTGAGTTGGTCCATATACTCCAAAACCGAGGAGAATAAGGCATTGTAAAATTTTTGTAACAGACTATATTCAGAGTTATTTTCTTTTAACTTTGGGGCGTGTAGATATTATTTAGATTTTATTCGAATCGCATAAATTTAGAATTTCGATATTTTACATGAGAGAGCATATTGAGTTGGTGTATATACTCCAAAACAGTGTAAAAAAAGGCATTGTATATTTTTTCTGAAACATTATATTCAGAGTAATTTTTCTTTTATCATTGGCATGCCTAGATAACATTTAGATTTTTTTCGATTCACATAAAATTAGAATTTTGGTATTTTACATGAGAGAGCATACTGAGTTGATGTATATACTCCAAAACAGAGTAGAATAGGGCATTGTATATTTTTTTCTGACAGATTATATTCAGAGCAGTTTTTTTTTTAACATTGGGGTACCTAGATAATATTTCGATTTTTTTCGATTCACGTAAATATAGAATTTCTGGATTTTACATGAGAGAGCATATGGAGTTGGTGTATATACTCCAAAACAGAGTAGAAAAAAGCATTGTATATTTTTTTCTGACAGATTATATTCAGAGCAATTTTTCTTTTAGCATTCGCGTGCCTTGATAACATTTCAATTTTTTTTGATTCACGTAAATTTAGAGTTTCGGTATTTTACATGAGAGAGCATATTGAGTTGTTGTATATACTACAAAACAGAGTAGAAGAGAACATTGTATATTTTCTCTGAAAGATTATATTCAGAGCAATTTTGTTTTTAACATTGGGGTGCCTAGATAATATTTAGATTTTTTACGATTCACTTAAATATGGAATTTCTGTATTTTACATGAGAGAGCATATGGAGTTGGTGTATATACTACAAAAAGAGTAAAATAAAGCATTGTATATTTTTTATGACAGATTATATTCAGAACAATTTTGTTTTTAACCTTGGGGTGCCTAGGTAATATTTAGATTGTTTCGATTCGGGTAAAATTGGAATTTCGTTATTTGACATGAGAGAGCATACTGAGTTGGTGTATATACTCCAAAACAGAGTAGATAAAGCATTGTATATTTTTTTAACCGACTATATTCAGAGCCATTTTCTTTTAAATTCAAGGTGCCTAGATATTATTTAGATTTCTTTCAATTCACGTAAAATTAGAATTTCTGTATTTTACATGAGAGAGCATACTGAGTTGGTGTATATACTCCAAAACAGAGTAGAATAAGGCATTGTATATTTTTTCAAACTGACTATATTCAGAGGCATTTTCTTTTAACTTTGGGGCGCCTAGATATTATTTAGATTTTTTTCGATTCGCATAAATTTAGAATTTCGGTGCTTTACATGAGAGAGCATATGGGGTTGGTGTATATACTACAAAACAAAGTAGAAAAGGGCATTGTATATTTTTTCTGACAGATTATATTCAGAGCAATTTTGCTTTTATCGTTGGGGTGCCTAGGTAATTTTTAGATTTTTTGTGATTTGCTTAAATATAGAACTTCTGTATTTTACATGAGAGAGCATATGGAGTTGGTGTATATACTCGAAAACAAAGTAGAATAGGGTATTGTATATTCGTTCTGACAGATTATATTCAGAGCAATTTTGCTTTTAACATTGGGGTGCATAGATAATATTTAGATTTTTTTCGAATTGCTTAAATATAGAATTTCTGTATTTTACGTGTGAGAGCATATGGATTTGGTTTATATACTCTAAAACAGAGTAGAATAGGGCATTGTATATTTTTCTGACAGATTATATTCAGAGCAATTTTGCTTTAACACTGGGGTACCTAGATAATATTTAGACTTTTTCCGATTCCCTTAAATATGGAAGTTCTGTATTTTACATGTCAGTGCATATGAAGTTGGTGTATATACTTTAAAACAGAGTAGAATAGGGCATTGTTTATTGTATCTGACAGATTATATTCAGAGCAATTTTGTTATTAACATTGGGGTTCCTAGATAATATTTAGATTATTTTTGATTCACGTAAAATTAGAATTTCAGTATTTTACATGAGAGAGCATACTTTGTTGGTGTATATACCCCAAAACAGAGAAGAATAAGGCATTCTATATTTGTTCTTACAGACTATATTTAGAACCGTTTTCTTTTAGCTTTGGGGCGCTTAGATGTTATTTACATTTTTTTCGATTCGCGTAAATTTAGAATATAGGTATTTTACATGAGGGAGCATACTGAGTTGGTGTATATACTGTAAAACAGAGTAGAATAAGGTATTGTATATTTTTTCTAACAGACTATATTCAGAGCCATTTTCTTTTAACTTTGGGGCGCGTAGATATTATTTAGATTTTTTTCGATTCGCGTAAAATTAGAATTTCGGTATTTTACATGAGAGAGCATGTTGAGTTGGTGTATATACACCAAAACAGAGTATAAAAGGGCAATGTATATTTTTTCTGACAGATTATATTTGGAGCAATTTTGCTTTCAACATTGGATTGCCTAGATAATATTTAGATTTTTCTCTATTCGCTTAAATATAGAATTTCTGTATTTTACATGAGAGAACACATTGAGTTGGTGTATGTACTTCAAAAAAGAGTAGAATGAGGTGATGTATTTTTTTTCTAACAAACTATATTCAGAGACATTTTGTTTTATCTTTGGGGCATCTAGATTTTAATTAGATTTTTTTCGATTTGTGTAAAATTTGCATTTCTGTATTTTACATGAGTGAGCATATTGAATTGGTGTATATACTACAAAACAAAGTAGAAAAGGGCATTGTATATTTTTTCTGACAGATTTTATTCAGAGCAATTTTGTTTTTAACATTGCGGTGCCCAGATAATATTTAGAAGTTTACGGATTCACTTAAAATTAGAATTTCTTTATTTTACATGAGAGAGCATACTGAGTTGGTGTATATAGTCCAAAACCGAGTACAATAGGGCATTTTATAATTATTGTGACAGATTATATTTAGAGCAATTTTGTTTTTAACATTGGGTTGCGTAGATAATATTTAGATTTTTTTCGATTCACGTAAAATTAGAATTTCTGTATTTTACATGAGAGAGCATACTGAGTTGGTGTATATACTCCAAAACAGAGTAGAATAAGGCATTGTATATTTTTTCTGACAGACTATATTCAGAGTCATTTTCTTTTAACTTTGGGGCGCCTAGATATTATTTAGATTATTTTGATTCACCTAAAATTAGAATTTCTGTATTTTACATGAGAGAGCATATTGAGTTGGTGTATATACTACAAAACAGAGTAGAAAAGGGAATTGTATATTTTTTCTGACAGATTTCATTCAGAGAAATTTTGTTTTTAACATTGGGGTGCCTAAATAATATTTAGATTTTCTTCGATTCACAGAATATTAGAATTTCTGTATTTTACATGAGAGAGCATACTGAGTTGGTGTATATATTCCAAAACAGAGTAGAATAGGGCATTGTATATTTTTTTTAACAGACTATATTCAGAGCCATTTTCTTTTAACTTTGGGGCACCTAGATATTATTTAGATTTTTTTTGATTCGCCTAAAATTAGAATTTCGGTATTTTACATGAGAGAACATATTGAGTTGGTGTATATACTCCAAAACAGAGTAGAATAGGGCATTGTATATTTTCTCTGACAGATTATATTCAGAGCAATTTTGTTTTTAACATTGGGTTGCCTAGATAATATTAAGATTTTTTTGATTCTGGTAGAATTAGAATTTCTATATTTTACATGAGAGAGCATATGGAGTTGGTGTACATATTTTGAAACAGAGTAGAATAGGGCATTGTATATTTTTTCTGACAGATTACATTCAGAGCAATTTTGTTTTTCACATTGGTGTGCCTAGATAATATTTAGATTTTTTTTGATTCATGTAAAATTAGAATTTCGATATTTTACATGAGAGAGCATACTGAGTTGGTGTATATACTCCAAAACAGATTAGAATAAGGCATTGTATATTTTTTCTAACATACTATATTCAGAGCCGTTTTCTTTAAACTTTGGGGTGCCTATATATTATTTAGAGATTTTCGATTCGGGTAAAATTAGAATTTCGTTATTTTACAGGAGAGAGCTTACTGAGATGTTGTATGTACTCCAAAACAGAGTAGAATAAGACATTGTATATTTTTTCTAACTGACTATATTCAGAGCCATTTTCTTTTAACTTTGGGGCGCCTAGATATTATTTAGATTTTTCTCGATTCGCGTAAAATTAGAATTTTGGTATTTTAAAAGACAGTGCATATTGATTTGGTGTATATACTCCAAAACAAAGTGGAAAAAAGAATTTTATATTTTGTCTGACAGATTATATTCGGAGCAATTTTGCTTTCAACATTGGATTGCCTAGATAATATTTAGGTTTTTCTCCATTCGCTTAAATATAGAATTTCTGTGTTTTACATGAAAGAGCATATGGAGTTTGTGTATATACTCCAAAATAGAGTAGAATAGGGCATTGTATATTTTTTCTGACAGATTATATTCAGAGCAATTTTGCTTTTAACTTTGGGGTGCCTAGATAATATTCACATTTTTTTAGATCCACGTAAATTTAGAATTTCTCTATTTTACATGAGAGAGCATATTGAGTTAGTTTATATACACCAAAACAGAGTAGAATAGGGCATTTTATATTTTCTCTGACAGATTATATTCAGAGCAATTTTGTTTTTAACATTAAGGTGCCTAGATAATATTTAGATATTTTCGATTACGGTAATATTATAATTTCGGTATTTTACATAAGAGACCATACTGAGTTTGTATATATACTTTAAAACAGAGAAGAATAAGGCATTGTGTATCTTTTCTAACAGAATATATTCAGAGCCGTTTTCTTTAAACTTTGGGGTGCCTATATATTATTTAGAGTATTTCGATTCGGGTAAAATTAGAATTTCATTATTTTACAAGAGAGAGCTTACTGAGTTGTTGTATATACTCCAAAACAGAGTAGAATAAGGCATTGTATATTTTTTCTAACAGACTATATTCAGAGCCATTTTCTTTTAATTTTGGGGCGCCTAGATATTATTTAGATTTTTCTCGATTCGTGTAAAATTAGAATTTTGGTATTTAAAAACAGAGCATATTGATTTGGTGTATATACTCAAAAACAATGTGGAAAAGGGAATTGTATACTTTTTACGACAGATTATATTCAGAGAAATTTTGCTTTTAACATTGGGTTGACTAGATTATATTTAGTTTTATTTCGATTTGCTGAAATATAGAATTTCTGTATTTTACAAGAGAGAGCATATGGAGTCGGTGTATATACTCCAAAACAGAGTAGAATAGGTCATTGTAAATTTTTTCTGACAGATTATATTCAGAGCAGTTTTGTTTTTAACATTGGGGTGCCTTGATAATGTTTAGATGTTTTCGATTCGGGTAAAATTAGAATTTTGTATTTTGCATGAGAGGGCATATTGAGTTGGTGTATATACTACAAAACAGAGTAGAAAAGGGCATTGTGTATTTTCTCTGACAGATTATACCCAGAACAATATAGTTTTCAACATTGGGGTGCCTAGATAATATTTAGATTTTTTCGATTCGCTTAAATATAGAATTTTTGTATTTTACGTGAGACAGCATATGGAGTTGGTGTATATACACAAAAACCGATTAAAATAGGGCATTGTATATTTTTTCTGACAGATTATATTCAGAGCAATTTTGTTTTTAACATTGGGGTGCCTAGATTATATTCAGATTATTTTCGATTCGCTAAATATAGAATTTCTGTATTTTACATGAGAGAGCATATGAAGTTGGTGTATATACTCCAAAACAGAGTAGAATAGGGCATTGTATATTTTTTCTGACAGATTATATTCAGAGCAATTTTGTTTTCAACATTGGGATGCCTAGATAATATTTAGATTTTTCGATTACGGTAATATTATAATTTCGGTATTTTACATAAGAGACCATACTGAGTTAGTGTATATACTTTAAAACAGAGAAGAATAAGGCATTGTATATTTTTTCTAACAGAATATATTCAGAGCCATTATCTTTTGACTTTTGGGCACCTAGATATTATTTAGAATTTTTCTGATTCTCGTAATTCCAAATTTCTGTATTTTACATGGGCGAGCATATTGAGATCTTGTATATACTACAAAAAGAGTAGAAAAGGGCATTTTATATTTTTTCTGTCAGATTATATTCAGAGCACTATTGCTTTTAACATTGGATTGCCTAGATAATATTTAGATTTTTTCGATTCGTGTAAAACTAGAATTTCAGTATTTTACATTTGAGAGCATATTGAGTTGGTGTATATACTCCAAAACAGAGTAGAATAAATCATTGTATATTTTTTCTGACAGATTATATTCAGAGCAGTTTTGTTTTTAACAATTGGGGTGCCTAGATAATATTTAGATTTTTTTCGATTCGATTAAGTATAGAATTTTTGTATTTTACATGAGAGAGCATATAGAGTTGGTGTATATACTCCAAAAAGAAGTGAAATAGGGCATTGTATATTTCTTGTGACAGATTATTTTCAGAGCAATTTTGGTTTTATCATTGGGGTGCCTAGATAATATTTAGATTTTTTTCGATTCACGTAAAAATAGAATGTCGGTATTTTACATGAGAGAGCACAGTGAGTTGGTGTATATACTCCAAAACAGAGTTGAATAAAGCATTGTATATTTTTTCTGACAGATTATATTCAGAACAATTTTTCTATTAACATTGGGGTCCGTAGATTATATTTGATTTTTTTCGATTCACATAAATATAGAATTTCTGTATTTTACATGAGAGAGCATATGAAGTTGGTGTCTATACTACAAAATAGAGTAGAATAGGGCATTTTATATTTTTCTTACAGATTATATTCAGACCAATTTTGTTTTAACATTGGTGTGCCTACATAATATTTAGATTTATTTGATTCTCATAAAATTAGAATTTCGGTATTTTACACGAGGAAGCATACTGGGTTGGTGTATAAACTCCAAAAGAGAGTAGAATAGGCATTGTATATATTCTCTAACTGACTATATTCAGAGCCATTTTCTTTTAGCTTTGGGGCGCCTAGATATTATTTAGATTATTTTGGATTCACGTACAATTAGAATTTCAGTATTTAACATCAGAGAGCATATTGAGTTGTTGTATATACTCCAAAACAGAGTAGAAAAGGCCATTGTATATATTTTCTGACAGATTATATTCAGAAAAATTTTGCTTCTAACATTCGGGTGCCTAGATAATATTTAGATTTTCGTTGATTCACGTAAAATTAGTATTTCGGTATTTTACATGAGAGAGCATATTGAGTTGGTGTACATACTCCAAAACAGAGTAGAATAAGCCATTGTATATTTTTTCAAACAGACTATATTCAGAGCCATTTTCTTTTAACTTTGTGGCTCCAATATATTATTTATATTTTTTTCGATTCACGTAAAATTAGAATTTCAGTATTTTACTTGAGAGTGCATATTGAGTTGGTGTATATACGCCAAAACAGATTAGAAAAGGGCATTGTATATTTTTTCTGAGAGATTATATTCAGAGCAATTTTGCTTTTAACATTGTGGTGTCTAGATCGTATTTAGAGTCTTTCGATTCGCTTAAATATATAATTTTGGTATTTTACATGAGAGAGCATATGGGGTTGGTGTATATACTCCTAAACAGAGTAGAATAGGATATTGTATATTTTTTATGACAGGTTATATTGAGAGCAATTTTGTTTTTAACATTGGGGTGCCTAGATAATATTTAGATTTTTTCGATTCAGGTAAAATTAGAATTTCTGTGTTTTACATGAGAGAGCACACTGAGTTGGTGCATATATTCCAAAAAAGTTTAGAATAAGGCATTGTTTTTCTAACAGACTATATTCAGAGCCATTTTCTTTTAACTTTAAAGCGCCAAGATATTATTTAGAATTTTTGATTCGTGTAAAATTAGAATTACGCTATTTTACATGAGAGAGCATATTGAGTTGGTGTATATACTCAAAAACAGAGTAGAAGGGGGCATTGTATATTTTTTCTGACAGATTATATTCAGAGTAATTTTGCTTTTAACATTGTGGTGCCTGGAAAATATTTAGATTATATTTTGATTCACGTAATATTAGTATTTCGGTATTTTACATGAGAGAGCATACTGAGTTGGTGTATATACTTTAAAACAGAGTAGAAGACGGCATTGTATATTTTCTCTGACAGATTATATTAAGAAGGATTTTCCTTTTAATATTGTGGTGCCTGGAAAATATTTAGATTTTTTTCGATTCACATAATCTTAGAATTTCGGTATTTTACATGAGAGTGGATATTGAGGTGGTGTATATACGCCAAAAGAGAGTAGAAAAGGGCATTGTATATTTTGTCTGAGAGATTATATTCAGAGCAATTTTGCTTTTAACATAGTGGTGCCTAGATTATATTTATATTTTTTTCAATTCGCTTAAATATAGAAATTTGGTATTTTACATGAGAGAGCATTTGGAGTTGGTGTATATACTCCAAAGCGGAGGAGAATAAGGCATTGTATATTTTTTCTGACACATTATATTCAGAGCAATTTTGTTTTTAACATTGGGGTGCCTAGAAAATATTTAGATTTATTCGAATTGGGTAAAATTAGAATTTCTGTATTTTACGTGAAAGAGCATACTGAGTTGGTGTATATACTTCAAAACAGAGTAGAATAAGGCATTGTATATTTTTTCTAACAGACTATATTCAGAGGGATTTTCTTTTACATTTGGGGCACCTAGATATTATTTAGATTTTTTTCGATTTGCGTAAAATTAGAATTTCTGTATTTTACGTGAAAGAGCATATAAATTGTGTGTATATACCCCAAAACAGAGTAGAATAGGGCATTGTATATTTTCAATGACAGATTATATACAGAGTAATTTTGTTTTTAACATTTGGTTGCCTAGGTAATATTTAGATTTTTTCGATTCAAGTAAAATTAGAATTTCTGTATCTTACATGAGAGAGCATACTGAGTTGGTGTATATACCCCAAAACAGTGTAGAATAAGCCATTGTATATTTTTTCTGACAGATTATATTCAGAGCAATTTTGCTTTTAACATTGGGGTGCCTAGATAATATTTAGATTTTTTCAATTCGGTTAAATATAGAATTTCTGTATTTTACATAAGAGAGCATATGGAGTTGGTGTATGTACTCCAAAACAGAGTAGAATAAGGCATTGTATATTTTTTCTGACAGATTATATTCAGTGCAATTTTGTTTTTAACATTGGGGTGTCAAGATAATATTTAAATTTTTTCGATTCGGGTAAAATTAGAATTTCGATATTTTACATGAGAGAGCATATGGAGTTGGTGTATATACTCCAAAACAGAGTAGAATAAGGCATTGTATATTTTTTCTGACAGACTATATTTAGAGCCATTTTCTTTTAAATTTGTGGTGCCTAGATATTATTTATATTTTTTTCGATTCACGTAAAATTAGAATTTCGGTATTTTACATGAGATAGCATATTGAGTTAGTGTATATAGTCCAAACCAAAGTACAAAAAAGCATTATATATTTTTTCTGATAGATTATATTCAGAGCAATTTTGCTTTTAACATTCGGGCGCCTACATAATATTTAGATTTTTATCGATTCACGTAAAATTATAATTTCAGTATTTTACATGAGAGAGCATACTGAGTTGGTGTATACACTCCAAAACAGAGTAGAATAAGGCATTGTATATTTTTTCTAACAGACTATATTCAGGGCCATTTTCTTTTAATGTTGGGGCACCTAGATATTATTTAGATTTTTTTTGATTCACGTAAAATTAGAATTTCAGTATTTTACATGAGAGAGCATATTGAGTTCGTGTATATACTCCAAAACAGAGTAGAAAAAGACATTGTATATTTTTTCTGACTGATTATATTCAGAGCAATTTTGCTTTTTACATTGGGGTGCCTAGATAATATTTAGAATTTTTTCGATTTACGTAAAATAAGAATTTTGGTATTTTACATGAGAGAGCATACTGAGTTGGTCTATATGCTACAAAACAGAGTAGAATAGGGCATTGTATATTTATTCTAACAGATTATATTCAGAGCAATTTTTTTTTAACATTGAAGTGCCTAAGTAATATTTAGATTTTTTTTGATTCACCTGTAATGAGAGTTTCACTATTTGACATTAGAGAGCATACTGAGTTGGTGTATATACTCCACTACAGAGTAGAATAGGGAATTGTATATTATTTCCGACAGATTATATTCAGAGCAATTTTGTTTTCAACATTGGGGTGCCTAGATAAATTTTGGTTTTTCGATTCTGGTAAAATTATAATTTCTGTATTTTTCATGATAGAGCATATTGAGTTCGTGTATATATTACAAAACAAAGTAGAAAAAGGCATTGTATATTTTCTCTGACAGATTATATTCAGAGCAATTTTGTTGTTAACATTGGGGTGCCTAGATAATATTTAGATTTTTTTTGATTCGCTTTAATATAGAATTTCTGTTTTTTACGTGATTGAGCATATGGAGTTAAGGTATATACTCCAAAACAGAGTAGAATAAGGCATTGTATATTTTTCTAACAGAGTATATTCAGAGCCATTTTCTTTTAACTTTGGGTCGCCTAGATATTATTTAGATTTTTTTTGATTCGCGTAAATTAGAATTTCGGTATTTTACGTGAGACAGCATATTGAGTTGGTGTATATACTGCAAAACAGAGTAGTAAAGGGCATTGTATATTTATACTGACAGATTATATTCAGAGAAATTTTGTTTTTAACATTGGGTGTCGTACATAGTATTTAGATTTTTTTCGATTCGCTTAAAAATAGAATTTCTCCATTTTACTAGAGAGAGCATATGGAGTTGTTGTATATACTCCAAAACTGAGTAGAATAAGGAATTGTATATTTTTTTATAACAGACTATATTCCCAGCCATTTTCTTTTAACTTTGGGCCATCTAGATATTATTTAGATTTTTTTCGATTCACGTAAAATTAGAATTTCGGTATTTTACATCAGAGAGAATACTGAGTTGGTGTATAGTCTCTAAAACAAAGTAGAATAAGGCATTTTATATTTTGTCTAACAGACTATATTCAGAGGCATTTTTGTTTAACTTTGGGGCGCCTAGATATTATTTAGGTTGTTTTTCGATTCGCGTGAAATTATAATTTCCATATTTTCCACGAGAGAGCATATTGAGTTGATGTATATACACCAAAAAAGAGTAGAAAAGGCCATTGTATATTTTTTCTGACAGATGATATTCAGAGAAATTTTGCTTTTAACATTGGGGTGACTAGATAATATTTAAATTTTTTTCGATTCACGTAAAATTAGAATTTCTGTATTTCACGAGAGAGCATACTGAGTTGGTGTATATACTCCTAAACAAAGTAGAATAGGGCATTGTATATTTTTCCTGACAGATTATATTCAGAGCAATTTTGTTTTCAACACTGGGGTGCCTAGATAATATTTAGATTTTTTTCGATTCACGTAAAATTAGAATTTCTGTATTTTACATGAGAGAGCATACCGAGTTTGTGTATATACTCCAATACAGAGTAGAATAAGGGAATGTATATTTTTTCTAACAGAATATATTCAGATCCATTTTCTTTTAACTTTGGGGTGCCTAGATATTATTTAGATTTTTTTCGATTCACGTAAAATTAGAATTTCGGTATTTTACATTAGAGCGCATATTGAGTTGGTGTATATACTCCAAAACAGAGTAGAAAAGGGAATTGTATATTTTTTCTGACACACTATATTCAGAGCATATTTGATTTTAACATTGGGGTGCCTAGATAATATTTAGATTTTTTTTATTCATGTAAAATTTGAATTTCGGTATTTTACATGAGAGAGAATACAGAGTTGGTGCATATACTCCAAAACAGAGTACAATAGGGCATTGTATATTTTTTCTGACTGATTATATTCAGAGCATTTTTGTTTTTAACGTTGGGATGCGTAGATTATATTTATAATTTTTGGATTCAGTTAAAATTAGAATTTCTGTATTTTACATGAGAGAGCATACTGAGTTGGTGTATATACTCCAAAACAGAGTACAATAAAGCATTGTATATTTTTTCTGACAGATTATATTCAGAGCAATTTTGTTGTTAACATTGGCGTGCCTTCATAATATATTTTTTCGATTCGGGTAAAATTACAATTTTTGTATTTTTCATGAAAGAGCATATTGACTTGGTGTATATAATACAAAACAGAGTAGAAAATGGCACTGTGTATTTTCTCTAACAGATTATATTCGGAGCAATTTTGCGTTTAACATTGGGATGCCTACATAATATATAGATTTTTTTCGATTCACGTTAGATTAGATTTGCGGTATTTTACATTAGAGAGCATACTGAGTTGGTGTCTATACTACAAAACAGAGTAGAAAATAGCATTGTGTATTTTTTGTGACAGATTATATTCAGAGCAATTTTGCTTTTAACATTGGGGTGCCTAGATAATATTTAGATTTTTTTCGATTTGCTTAAATATAGAATTTCTGTATTTTAGATGAGAGAGCATATGGAGTCGGTGTATATACTGTAAAACAGAGTAGAAAAGGGTATTATATATTTTTTCTGACAGATTATATTCAGAGCAGTTTTGTTTTTAACATTGGGTTGAGTAAATAATATTTAGATTTTTTCGATTCGGGTACAAATAGAATTTCTGTATTTTACATGACAGAGCATGTTGTGTTGGTGTATATACTACAAAACAGAGTAGAAAAGGGCATTGTATATTTTTTCTGACATATTATATTCAGAGAAATTTTTATTTTAACATTGGGGTGCAGAGATAATATTTAGATTTTTCTCGATTCACTGAAAATTAGAATTTCTGTATTTTATATGAGAGAGCATATGGAGTTGGTGTATATACTACCAAACAGAGTAGAAAAGGGCATTGTACATTTTTTCTGACAGATTTTTTTCAGAGCAATTTTGTTTTTAACATTGCGGTGCCTAGATAATATTTAGAAACTTATCAATTCACTTAAAATTAGAATTTTGGTATTTTACATAAGAGAGCATACTGAGTTGTTGTATATACTCCAAAACAGAGTAGAATAGGGCATTGTATATTTTTTCTGACAGATTATATTCAGATCAATTTTGTTTTTAACATTGTGGTGCCTAGATAATATTTAGATTTTTTTCGATTCGCTTAAATTTATAATTTCTGTATTTTATATGAGAGAGCATACTGTGTTGGTGTATATACTACAAAACAGAGTAGAATAAGGCATTGTATATTTTTGCTAACAGACTATATTCAGAGCCATTTTCTTTTAACTTTGGGGCGCCTAGATATTATTTAGATTTTTTTCAATTCCCGTAAAATTAGAATTTCGGTATTTTACATTAGAGAGAATATTGAGTTGGTGTATATACTACAAAACCGAGTAGAAAAGGGCATTGTATATTTTTTCTGACAGATTATATTCAGAGCAATTTTGCTTTTAACATTGGGGTGCCTAGATAATATTTAGATTTTTTTCGATTTGCTTAAATATAGAATTTTTGTATTTTACATTAGATTGCGTACTGAGTTGGTGTATACACTCCAAAACCGAGTTAAATAGGGCATTTTATAATTATTGTGACAGATTATATTCAGTGCAATTTTGTTTTTAACATTGGGTTGGTTAGATAATATTTAGATTTTTTTCGATTCGCGTTAAATTAGAATTTCTGTATTTTACATGAGAGAGCACACTGAGTTGGTGTATATACTCCAAAAAAAGAGTAGAATAAGGCATTGTATTTTTTTTTCTAACACAGTATATTCACAGACATTTTCTTTTAACTTAGTGGCGTCTAGATATCATTTAGATTTTTTTTGATTCACCTAAAATTAGAATTTCGGTATTTTACATGAGAGAACATATTGAGTTGGTGTATATACTCCAAAACAGAGTAGAAAAGGGCATTGTATATTTTTTCTGACAGATTATATTCAGAGCAATTTTGCTTTAACATTGGGGTGCCTAGATAATATTTAGATTTTTTTTCGAATCGGGTAGAATTAGAATTTCTGTATTTTACATGACAGAGCATATTGAGTTGGTGTTTATACTACAAAACAGAATAGAAGAGGGCATTGTATATTTTTTCTGACAGATGATATTCAGAGCAATTTTGCTTTTAACATTGGGGTGCCTAGATAATATTTTGATTATTTTGGTTCGGGAAAATTTAGAATTTATGTGTTTTACATGAGAGAGCATATTTAGTTGGTGTATATACTACAAAACAGAGTAGAAAAGGGCATTGTATATTTTTTCTGACAGATTATATTCAGAGCAATTTTGCTTTTAACATTGGGGTGCCTAGATAATATTTAGATTTTTTCGATTTCAGTAAAATTAGAATTTTTGTATTTTACATTAGAGAGCATATTGAGTTGGTGTATAAACTTTAAAACAGATTAGAATAGGGCATTGTATATTTTTTCTGACAGATAATATTCAGAGCAATTTTGTTTTTAAAGTTAGGATGCGTAGATAATATTTAGATTTTTTTGATTCACATAAATTTAGAATTGCTGTATTTTACGTAAGAGAGCATACTGAGTTGGTGTGTATACTCCACAACAGAGTAGAATAACGCATTGTATATTTTTACTAACCGACTATATTCAGAGCCAATTTCTTTTAACTTTGGGGCGCCTAGATATTATTTAGATATTTTTCGATTCGCGTAAATTTAGAATTTCTGTATTTTACATGAGAGAGCAAAGGGAGTTGGTGTATATACTCCAAAACAGAGTAGAAAAGGGCATTGTATATTTTTTCTGACAGATTATATTCAGAGCAAGTTTGCTTTTAACATTGGGGTGCCTAGATAATATTTAGATTTTTTTCGATTCACATAAATAAAGAATTTCTGTATTTTACATGAGAGAGCATATGAAGTTGGTGTATATACTCCAAAACAGAGTAGAGTAGTGCATTGTATATTCTTTCTTATGGATTATATTCAGAGCAATTTTTTTTTATCACTGGGGTTCCTATATAATGTTTAGATTTTTTCGATTTGGATAGAATTAGAATTTCTGTATTTTACATGAGAGAGCATATTGAGTTGGTTTATATACTACAAAACAGAGAAATAAAGGGCATTGTATGTTTTATCTGACAGATTATATTAAGAGCAATTTTTCTTTTCACATTGGGGTGCCTAGATAATATCTAGAATTATTTCGATTCGCTTAAATATAGAACTTCTGTATTTTACTTGAGAGAGCATATGGAGTTGGTGTATATACTCCAAAACAGAGAAGAATAAGGCATTGTATATTTTTTCTTACAGACTATATTTAGAACCATTTTCTTTTAACTTTGGGACGCCTAGATATTATTTAAATTTTTTTCGTTTCGCGTCAAATTAGAATTTTGGTATTTTATATTTGAGAGCATATTGAGTTGGTGTATATACTACAAAAAAGAGTAGAAAAGGGCATTGTATATTTTTTCTGACAAATTTCATTCAGAGCAATTTTGTTTTTAACATTGGGGTGCCTAGATAATATTTAGATTTTTTTCGGTTCGTGTAAAATTAGAATTTCTGTATTTTACCTGGGAGAGCATATTGAGTTGGTGTATATACTCCAAAACAGAGTACAAAAGTGCATTGTATATTTTTTGTGACATATTATATTCAGAGCAATTTTCTTTCAACATTGGGGTACATAGATAAGATTTAGATTTATTTCTATTAGCGTAAAATTAGAATTTCTGTATTTTACGTGAGAGAGCATTTTGAGTTGTTGTATATACTCCAAAACAGAGTAGAATATTGCATTGTATATTTTTTCTGACACATTATATTCAGAGAAATTTTGCTTTTAACATTGCGGTGCCTAGATAATATTTATATATTTTTCGATTCGCGTAAATTTATAATTTCAGTATTGTACATGAGAGAGCATATTGAGTTTGTGTATATACCCCAAAATTGAGTAGAAAAGGCCATTGTATATTTTCTTTGACAGATTATATTCAGAGCAATTTTGCTTTTAACATTGGGTTGCCTAGATGACATTTAGATTATTTTCGATTCACGTAAAATTAGAATTTTTGTATTTTAGAGGCATTTTCTTTTAACATTAGGGTTCCTAGATAATATTTAGATTCTTTTTGATTCACGAAAAATTTGAATTTCGGTATTTTACATGAGAGAGGATATTGAGTAGATGTGTATATTCCAAAACAGAGTAGAAAAGGGCACTGTATATTATTTCTGACAGATTATATTCAGAGCAATTTTGCTTTTACATTGGGGTTCCTAAATAATATTTAGATTTTTTTCGATTTCCGTAAAATTAGAGTTTTGGTATTTTATATGAGAGAGCATATTGAGTGGGTGTATATATTCCAGAACATAATAGAATAGGGCATTGTGTATTATTTCTGAAAGATAATATTCCGAGAAATTTTGCTTTTAACATTGGGATGCCAAATTAATGTTTAGATTTTTTTCAATTCGAGTGAATTTAGAATTTCTGTATTTTACCTGAGAGAGCATATGGAGTTCGTGTATGTACTCGAAAACAGAGTAGAAGAGGGCATTGCATATTGTTTCTGACAGATTATATTCAGAGCAATTTTGTTTTTAACATTGGGGTGCCTAGATAATATTTAGATTTTTTCGATTTGAGTTAAATTAGAATTTCTGTATTTTACATAATAGAGCATACTGAGTTGGTGTATATACTGGAAAATAAAGTAGAATAAGACATTGTATATTTTCTCTAACAGACTATATTCAGAGCCATTTTCTTTTAACTTTGGGGCGCCTAGATATTATTCATATTTTTTTCGATTCACGTAAAATTAGAATTTCGGTATTTTACATGAGCGAGCATACTGAGTTGGTCAATATACTCCAAAACAGAGTAATATAAGGCATTGTATATTTTTTCTAACAGTCTATATTAAGAGCCATTTTCTATTAACTTTGGGGCGCCTAGATAATATTTAGATTTTTTTCGATTCGCGTATAATTAGAATTTCTGTATTTTAAATGAAAGAGCATATTGAATTGGTGCATATACTCCAAAACCAAGTAGAAAAAAACATTGTATACTTTTTCTGACAGATTATATTCAGAGCAATTTTGTTTTTAACATTTGGGTGTCAAGATAATATTTAGATTTTTTCGATTCGGTAAAATTAGAATTTCGATATTTTACATTAGACAGCATTTTGAGTTGGTGTATATACTCCAAAACAGAGTAGGAAAGGACATTGTATATTTTTTCTGATAGATTATATTCAGAGCAATTTTGCTTTTAACATTGGGGTGCCTAGATAACATTTAGATTTTTTTCGATTCATGTAAAATCAGAATTTCGTTATTTTATATGAGAGAGCATACTGAGTTGGTGTATATGCTCCAAAACAGAGTAGAATAAGGCATTGTATATTTTTTATAACAGACTGTATTCAGAGCCACTTTCTTTTAACTTTGGTGCGCCTAGATATTATTTAGATTTTTGTCGATTTGCGTACAATTAGAATTTCGGTATTTTACATGAGAGAGCATACAGAGTTGGTGTATATACTTGAAATCAGAGTAGAATAACGCATTGTATATTTTTTCTAACAGACTATATTCAGAGACATATTATTTTACCTTGGGGAGCCTAGATAATATTTAGAATTTTTTCGATTCCCTTAATTATAGAATTTCTGTATTTTACATGAGAGAGCATATGGAGTTTGCGTATATACTCCAAAACAGAGTAGAATAGGGCATTGTATATTTTATCTGAGAGATTATATTCAGACCAGTTTGGTTTTTAACATTGTGGTGCCTAGATAATATTTAGATATTTTCAATTCGTGTAAAATTAGAATTTCTGTATTTTGCATGAGAGAGCATATGGAGTTGGTGTATATACTCCAAAAAAGAGTAGAATAGGGGATTGTATATTTTTTCTGAGAGATTATATTCAGAGCAATTTTGCTTTTAACATTGGGTTGCCTAGATAATTTTTAGATTTTTTTACATTTGCTTAAATACAGAATTTTTGTATTTTACATGAGAGAGTATATGGAGTTGGTGTATATACACCAAAACAGAGTAGAAAAGGGCATTGTATATTTTTTCTGACAAATTTTATTCGAAGCAATTTTGTTTTTAACATTGGGGTGTCTAGATAATGTTTAGATTTTTTCGATTTGCTTAAATATAGAATTTCTGTATTTTACATGAGAGTGCATATGGAGTTGGTGTATTTACTCCAAAACAGAGTAGAATAAGATATTGTATATTTTTTCTAACAGACTATATTCATACCCATTTTCGTTTAACTTTGGGGCACCTAGATATTGTTTAGATTTTTTTCCATTCGCATAAAATTAGAATTTTGGTGTTTTACATGAGAGAATATATTGATTTGGTGTATATACTCCAAAGCAGAGTAGAAAAGGGCATTGTATATTTTTTCTGACAGATTATATTAAGAGCAATTTTGCTTTTAACTTTGGGGTGCCTAGATTATATTTAGATTTTTTTCGATTTGCATAAATATGGAATTTCTGTATTTTAAATGAGAGAGCATATGGAGTTGGTGTATACACACCAAAATTGAGTAGACAAGGGCATTTTATATTTTGTCAGACAGACTATATTCATAACAATTTTGCTTTTAACATTGGGGTGCATAGATAATATTTAGATTTTTTTCCATTCGCTTTAATATAGAATTCCTGTATTTTAAATGAGAGAGCATATGGAGTTGGTGTATATACTCAAAAACAGAGTAGAATAGTGCATTGTGTATTTTTTCTGACAGATTATATTCAGAGCAATTTTGTTCTTAACATTGGTGTGCCTAGATAGTATTTAGATTTTATCAATTCGGGTAACATTATAATTTCTGTATTTTACATGAGAGAGCATACTGAGTTTGTGTATATACTCCAAAACAGAGTAGAATAAGGCATTGTATATTTTTTCTAACAGACTATATTCAGAGCCATTTTCTTTTAACTTTGGGGCGCCTAGATATTATCTAGAATTTTTTCGATTCGCGTAAAATTAGGATTTCGGTATTTTACATGAGAGAGCATACTCAGTTGGTGTATATACACCAAAACACAGTAGAAAAAAGCATTGTATATTTTTTTGACAGACTATATTCAGAGCAATTTTGCTTTTAACATTGGGTTACCTAGATAATATTTCGATTTTTTTGGATTCGCTTAAATATAGAATTTCTGTATTTTACATGAGAGAGCATATTGAGTTGTATTTACTCCAAGCAGAGAAGAACAGGGCATTCTATATTATTTCTGACAGATTATATTCAGAGCAATTTTGTTTTTAACATTGGGGTGCCTAGATAATATTTATATTTTTTTCGATTCACGTAAAATTAGAATTTCTGTATTTTACATGAGAGAGCATACTGAGTTGGTGTATATACTCCAAATCAGTGTAGAATAAGGCATTGTATATTTTTTCTAACAGATTATATTCAGAGCCATTTTCTTTTAACTTTGGAACGGATAGATATTATTCAGATTTTTTCGATTCGCGGAAAATTAGAATTTCGGTATTTTACATGAGAGAGCATATTGAGTTGGTATATATACTGCAAAACAGAGTAGAAAAGGGCATTGTATATTTTTTCTGAAAGATTATATTCAGAGCAATTTTACTTTTAACATTGCGGTGCCTAGATAATATTTAGATTTTTTTCGATTCACGTAAAATTAGAATTTCTGTATTTTACATGAGATAGTATACTTAGTTGGTTTATGTACTCCAAAACAAAGTAGAATAAGGCATTGTTTATTTTTTCTAACAGACTATAGTCAGAGCCATTTTCTTTTAACTTTGGGGTGCCCAGATATTTAGATTTTTTTCGATTTGCGTAAAATTAGAATTTCGTTATTTTACATGAGAGAGCATATTGAGTTGGTGTATATACTCCAAAACAGAGTAGAAAATGGCGTTGTTTATTTTTTCTGACAGATTATATTCAGAGCAGTTTTGTTTTTAACATTGTGGTGACTAGATGATATTTATATTTTTTTCAATATTCTTAAATATAGAATTTCTGTATTTTACATGAGAGAGCATATTTAGTTGGTGTATATACTCCAAAAGAGAGTAGAAGAGGGTATTGTATATTTTTTCTAACAGATTATATTCAGAGCAATTTTGTTGTTACCATTGGGGTGCCTAAATAATATTTAGATTTTTTTCTATTTTCTTAAAAATAAAATTTCTGTATTTTACATGAGAGAGCATATTGAGTTGGTGTATATACTCGAAAACAGAGTAGAATAAGGCATTGTATATTTTTGTGACTGATGATATTCAGAGCATTTTGGTTTTTAACATTGGGTTGCCTAGACAATATTTAGATTTTTTGAATTCGAGTAAAATTAGAATTTCTTTAGTTTACATGAGAGAGCATATGGAGTTAGTGTATACATTCCAAAAAATAGTAGAATAGGGCATTGTATATTTTTTATGACAGATTATATTCAGAGCAATTTTGTTTTTAACATTGGGTTGCTTAGATAATATTTAAATTTTTTCGATTCGGGTAAAATTAGAATTTCTGTATTTTAAATGAGAGTGCATATAAAGTTGGTGTATATTCTCCAAAGAAAAGTAGAATACGGCATTGTATATTTTTTCTGACAGATTATATTAAGAACAATTTTGTTTTTAGCATTGGGGTGCCTAGATAATATTTAAATTTTTTCGATTTGGGTAAAATTTGAATTTCTGTATTTTACATGAGAGAGCATATTGAGTTGGTGTATATACTCCAAAACAGAGTAGAATAGGGCATTGTATATTTTTTCTGACAGATTATATTCAGAGCAATTTTGCTTTTAACATTGAAGTGCCTAGATAATATTTAGATTTTTTAATTCGGGTAAAATTAGGATTTATGTATTTTACATCAGAGAGCATACTGAGTTGGTGTATATACTCCAAAACAGAGTAGAATAAGGCATTGTATATTTTTTCTAACAGACTATATTCAGAGCCATTTTCTTTTAGCTTTGGGGAACCTAGATATTATTTAGATTCTTTTCAATTCACGTAAGATTAGAATTTCGGTATTTTACAGGAGAGAGCACACTGAGTTGGTATATATACTCCAAAAAGATTAGAATATTGCATTGTATATTTCCTCTGACAGATTATATTCAGAGCAAATTTGCTTTTAACATTGGGGTGCCTAGATAATATTTAGATTTTTTTCGATTCGCTTAAATATAGAATTTCTGTATTTTACATGAGAGAGCATATGGAGTTGGTGTATATACTCCGAAGCAAAGGAGAAGAGGGCATTGTATATTTTTTCTGACAGATTATATTCTGAGCAATTTTTTTTTTAACATTTTGGTGCCTAGATAATATTTAGATTTTTTCGATTCGGGTAAAATTAGAATTTCTGTATTTTAAATGAGAGAGCATACTGAGTTTGTGTATATACTCCAAAACAGAGTAGAATAAAGCATTGTGTATTTTGTCTAACAGAGTATATTCAGAGCCATTTTCTTTTAACTTTGGGGAACCTAGATATTATTTAGATTTTTTTCGATTCGTGTAAAATTAGAATTTCGGTATTTTCCATGAGAGAGCATATGGAGTTGGTGTATATACTCCAAGACAGAGTAGAATAAGGCATTGTATATTTTTTCTGACAGATTATATTCAGAGCAATTTTGTATTTAACATTGGGGTGCCTAGATAATATATAGATTTTTTTTTGATTTGCGTAAAATTAGAATTTCGGTATTTTACATTAGAGAGCATACTGACTTGGTGTATATAATCCAAAAGAGAGTAGAATAAGGCATTGTATATTTTCTCTAAGAGACTATATTCAAAGCCATTTTTGTTTCACTTCGGGGCGCATAGATATTATTTTTATATTTGTCGATTGGTGTAAATTTAGGATTTCAGTATTTTACATGAGAGCATATTGAGTTGGTTTATATACTACAAAACATAGTGGAAAAGGGCATTGTATATTTTTTCTGACAGATTATATTTAGAGGGATTTTGCTTTAGCATTGGGGTGCCTAGAAAATATTTAGGTTTTTTTCGATTCACTTAAATTTAGAATTTCTGTATTTTACATGAGAGAGCATATGGAGTTGGTGTATATACTCCATAACAGAGTAGAATGGGGCATTTTTTCTGAGAGATTATATTCAGAGCAATTTTGATTTTAACATTGGGGTGCCAGGATATTATTTAGATTTTTTTCGATTCGTGTAAAATTAGAATTTCGGTATTTTCCATGAGAGAGCATATGGAGTTGGTGTATATACTCCAAAACAGAGTAGAAATAGGCATTGTATATTTTTTCTGACAGATTATATTCAGAGCAATTTTTCTTTTAACATTGGGGTGCCAAATAATATTTAGATTATTTTGATTCTGGTAAAATTAGAATTTCTGTATTTTACATGAGAGAGCATACTGAGTTGGTGTATATACTCCAAAACAGAGTAGAATAATGCATTGTATATTTTTCTAACAGACTATATTCAGAGACATTTTCTTTTAACTTTGGGACGCCTAGATATAATTTAGATTTTTTTTAGATTCACGTAAAATTAGAATTTCTATATTTTATATGAGAGAGCATATGGAGTTTTGTATATACTCCAAAACAGAGTAGAATAGGGCATTGTATATTATTTCTGACAGATTATATTTAGAGCTATTTTGTTTTTAACATTAGGGTGCCGAGATAATATTTAGATTTTTTCGATTTGGGTAGAATTAAAATTTCTGTATTTTACATGAGAGAGTACATTGAGTTGGTGTATATACTACAAAAAAGAGAAGTAAAGGGCATTGTATATTTTATCTGACAGATTTTATAAGGAGCAATTTCGCTTTTCACATTGGGGTGCCTAGATACTATCTAGAATTTTTTCGATTCGGTTAAATATAGAATTTCTGTATTTTACATGAGAGAGCATATGGAGTTGGTGTATATATTTTAAAACAGAGTAGAATAGGGCATTGTATATATTTTCTGAGAGATTAATATCAGAGAAATTTTTCCTTTAACATTGGGTTGCCTAGATTATATTTCGATTTTTTTCGATTCACTTAAATATAGAATTTCTGTATTTTACATGAGTGAGAATGTGGAGTTGATGTATATACTCCAAAACAGAGTAGAGTAGGGCATTGTATATTTTCTCTGAGAGATTATATTCAGAGCAATTTTTTTTTCGCACTGAGGTGCCTAGATAATATTTAGATTTTTTTTCGATTCGCATAAATAAAGAATTTCTGTATTTTACATGAGAGAGCATATGAAGTTGGTTTATATACTCCAAAACAGAGTAGAATAGGGCATTGTATATATTTTCTGAGAGATTACTATCAGAGCAATTTTACTTTTAACATTAGGGTGCATAGATAATATTTTGATTTTATTCGATTCACGTAAAATTAGAATTTTTGTATTTTACATTACAGAGCACACTGAGTTGGTGTATATACTCCAAAACAGAGTAGAATAAGGCATTGTATATTTTTTCAAGCTGACTATATTCAGAGTTATTTTCTTTTAACTTTGGAGCGCCTAGATATTATTTAGATTTTTTTCGATTCATGTAAAATTAGAATTTCGGTATTTTACATGAGAGAGTATACTGAGTTGGTGTATATATTCCAATACAGAGTAGAATAGGGCATTGTATATATTTTTGACAGATTATATTCAGAGCAATTTTTTTTAACATTGGGGTGCCTAGATTATATTTATATTTTTTTGAATTGGGTAAAATTAGAATTTCTCTATTTTACATGAGAGAGCATATTGAGTTGGTGTATATACTCGAAAACAGAGTAGAATAGGGCATTGTATATTTTTTCTGACAGATTATAAGCAGAGCAATTTGGTTTTAAACATTGGGGTGCCTAGGTAATATTTAAATTTTAACTATTTCGGTAAAATTAGAATTTCTGTATTTTACATGAGAGAGTACACGAAGTTGGTGTATATACTCATAAACAGAGTAGAATAAAACATTGTATATTTTTTCTAACAGACTATATTCAGAGCCATTTTCTTTTAACTTTGGGGCCCCTAGATATTCTTTAGATTTTTTTCGATTCACGT
The DNA here is from genome assembly GCF_049354715.1 of Callithrix jacchus. Taxonomy (NCBI): domain Eukaryota; kingdom Metazoa; phylum Chordata; class Mammalia; order Primates; family Cebidae; genus Callithrix; species Callithrix jacchus. Next base: position 1,965,291 of record NC_133511.1, on the reverse strand, counting down.
AAAATTAGAATTTTGTTATTTTACCTGAGAGAGCATACTGAGTTGGTGTATATACTCCAAAACACAGTAGAATAAGGCATTGCATATTTTTTCTACCAGTCTATATTAAGAGCCATTTTCTTTTAAGTTTGGGGAGCCTAGATATTATATAGATTATTTTTGATTCACATATAATTAGAATTTTTGTAGTTTACATGAGACAGCATATTGAGTTGGTGTATATACTTCAAATCAGAGTAGAAAAGGGCATTGTATATTTTTTCTGACAGATTATATTAAGAGCAATTATGCTTTTAACATTGGGGTGCCTAGATAATATTGAGATATTTTTCGATTTGCTCAAATATAGAGTTTCTCTATTTTACATGAGAGAGCATATGGAGTTGGTGTATATACTCCAAAACAGAGTAGAATAGGGCATCGAATATTTTTTCTGACAGATTACATTCAGAACAATTTTGTTTTTAACTTTGGCCTGCCTAGATAATTTTTAGATTTTTTCAATTTGTTTAAAATTAGAATTTCTATATTTTACATGAGAGAGCATACTGAGTTGGTGCATATACTCCAAGACACAGTAGAATAAGGCATTGTATAATTTTTCTACCAGTCTATATTAAGAGCCATTTTCTTTTAACTTTGGGGCGCCTAGATACTATATAGATTATTTTCGATTCGCATATTATTAGAATTTCCGTATTTTACATGAGAGAGCATATTGAGTTGGTGTATATACTCCAAAAGAGGGTAGAATAGGACATTGTATATATTTTCTGACAGATTATATTCAGAGCAATTTTGTTTTTAACATTGAAGTGCCTAGATAATATTTAGACTTTTTGCGGTTCATTTAAAATTTGAATATTGGTATTTTACATGAGAGAGCATATTGAGTTGGTGTATGTACTCCAAAACAAAGTAGAAAACGGCATTTTATATTTTTTTTGACAGATTATATTCAGAGCCATTCTCCTTTAACATTGGGGTGCCTAGATAATATTTAGATTTTTGTCGATTCTCGTATAATTCGAAATTCGGTATATTACTTGAGAGAACATATTGAGTTTGTGTATATACTTCAAAACAGAGTAGAAGAGGGCATTGTATATTATTTCTGACAGATTATATTCAGAGAAATTTTGCTTTTAACATTGTGGTACCTAAATAATATTTAGATTTCTTTCGAGTCGCCTAAATTTAGAATTTTGGTATTTTACATGAGACAGCATATTGAGTTGGTTTATATACTACAAAACAGAGTAGAAAAGGGCATTGTATATTTTTCCTGAGAGACCATATTCAGAGAAATTTTGCTTTTAACACTGTGGTACCTAGATAATATTTAGATTTTTTTCGATTCACTTAAATATAGAATTTCTCTATTTTACATGAGAGAGCATATGGAGTCGGTGTATATACTCCAAAGCAGAGTAGAATAGGTCATTGTATACATTTTCTGACAGATTATATTCAGAGCAATTTTGTTTTGAACATTGGGTGGCCTAGATAATATTTCGATTTTTTCCATTCGGGTAAAATTAGAATTTCTGTATTTTACATGAGACAGCATATGGAGTTGGTGTATATACTCCAAAACAGAGTAGAAAAGGGCATTTTATATTTTTTCTGACAGATTATATTCAGAGCAATTTTTTTTAACACTGAGGTGCCGAGATAATATTTAGATTTTTTCGATTCACGTAAAATTAATATTTCTCTATTTTACATGGCAATGCACCCTGAGATGGTGTATATACTCCGAAACAGAGTAGAATAAGGCATTGTATATTTTATCTAACGGACTATATTCACAGCCATTTTCTTTTAACTTTGGGGCACCTAGATATTTTTTAGATTTTTTTCGATTTGCGTAAAATTAGAATTTCTGTATTTTACATGAGAGAGCATATTGAATTGGTGTATATACTACAAAACCGAGTAGAAATGGGCATTGTATATTTCTTCTGACAGATTACATTCAGAGCAATTTCGATTTTAAAATTGGGGTGCCTAGATAGTATTTAGATTTTTTTTGATTCACGTAAATTTAGAATTGCTGTATTTTACATAAGAGAGCATAGTGAGTTGGTGTATATACTCCAAAACATAATAGAGTAAGGCATTGTATATTTTTCCTAACAGACTATATTCAGAGCCAATTTCTTTTAAATTTGGGGCACCTAGATATTATTTAGATATTTTTCGATTCGTGTAAAATTAGAATTTCTGTATTTTACACTAGACAGCATATGGAGTTGGTGTATATATTCCAAAACAGAGTAGAAAAGGGCATTGTATATTTTTTCTGACAGATTATATTCAGAGCAAGTTTGCTTTTAACATTAGGGTGCCTAGATAATATTTAGATTTTTTTCGATTCGGTTAAATACCGAATTTCTGTATTTTACATGAGAGTGCATATGAAGTTGGTGTATTTACTTTAAAACAGAGTAGAATAGGGCATTGTATATTTTATCTGACAGATTATAATCAGAGCAATTTTGTTTTTAACATTGGGGTGCCAAGATAATATTTAGATTATTTTTGATGCAGGTAAAATTAGAATTTCTGTATTTTACATGAGAGAGCACACTGAGTTGGTGTATGTACTTCAAAAAAGAGTAGAATAAGGAGATATATTTTTTTTCTAACAGAGTATATTCAGAGCCATTTTCTTTTATTTTTGGGGTGTCTCGATTTTATTTAGATTTGTTTCGATTTGTGTAAAATTTGAATTTCTGTATTTTACGTGAGTTAGCATATTGAGTTGTTGTATATACTACAAAACAGAGTAGAAAAGGGCATTGTATATTTTTTCTGACAGATTATATTCAGAGCAATTTTGTTTTTAATATTGGGGTGCCTAAATAATATTTAGATTTTCTTCGATTCACGTAAAATTTGAATTTCTGTATTGTACATGAGAGTGCATACTGAGTTGGTGTATATATTCCAAAACAGATTAGAATAAGGCATTGTATATTTTTTTTAACAGACTATATTCAGAGCCATTTTCTTTTAACTTTGGGGTGCCTAGATATTATTTAGATTTTTTTGATTCGCCTAGAAGTAGAATTTCGGTGTTTTACATGACAGAGCATATTGAGTTGGTGTATATACTCCAAAACAGAGTAGAATAGGGCATTGTATATTTTCTCTGACAGATTATATTCAGAGCAATTTTGTTTTTAACATTGGGGTGCCTAGATAATATTAAGATTTTTGTGATTCGGGTAGAATTAGAATTTCTATATTTTACATGAGAGAGCATATGGATTTGGTGTACATACTTTAAAACAGAGTAGAGTAGGGCATTGTATATTTTTTCTGACAGATTACATTCAGAGCAATTTTGTTTTTAACATTGCTGTGCCTAGATAATATTAAGATTTTATTTGATTCACGTAAAATTAGAATTTCAGTATTTTACATGAGAGAGCATACTCTGTTGGTGTACATACCCCAAAACAGATAAGAATAAGGCATTCTATATTTGTTCTTACAGACGATATTTAGAACCATTTTATTTTAACTTTGGGGCGACTAGATATTATTTAGATTTTTTTCGATTCGTGTAAATTAGAATTTCGGTATTTTTTAAGAGAGAGCATATTGAGTTGGTGTATATACTCCAAAACAGAGTAGAAAAGGGCATTGTATATTTTTTCTGACAGATTATATTCAGAGCAAATATGCTTTTAACATTGGGGTACCTAGGTAATTAGATTTATTTTGATTCACGTAAAATTAGAAGTTCGGTATTTTACATGAGAGAGCATATTGTTTTGGTGTATATACTCCAAAACATAGTAGAAAAGGGCGTTGTATATTTTTTCTGACAGATTACATTCAGAGAAATTTTGCTATTAACATTGGGGTGCCTAGATAATATTTAGATTTTTTTCGATTCCCTGAAATATAGATTTTCTGTATTTTACATGAGAGAGCAGGTAGGGTTGGTGTATATACTCAAAAACAGAGTAGAATAGGGCATTGTATATTTTTTCTGACCGATTACATTCAGAGCAATTTTGCTTTTATCATTGGGGTGCCCAGATAATACTTAGTTATTTTTCGATTCACGTAGAATTAGAATTTCGGTATTTTACATGAGAGAGCATACTGAGTAGGTGTATATACACCAAAACAGAGTAGAAGAGGGCATTGTACATTTTTTCTGACATATTATATTCAAAGCAATTTTGTTTTTAAAATTAGGGTGACTAGATAATATTTCGATTTTTTCGATTCGGGTAAAATTAGAAATTCTGTATTTTACATGAGAGAGCATATGGAGTTGGTGTATATACTCCAAAACAGAGTACAATAGGAAATTGTATATTTTTTCTGACAGATTATATTCTGAGCAATTTTGTTTTTAACATTGGACTGCCTAGATAATATTTACATTTTTTTCGATTCGCTTAAATATAGATTTTCTGTATTTTACATGAGAGAGCATATGGAGTTGGTTTATATACTCCAAAACAGAGTAGAATAGGGCATTGTATATTTTTTCTGACAGAGTATATTTAGAGCAATATTGTTTTTAACATTGGGGTGCCTAGATATTATTTAGATTTTATCAATTCGGGTAACATTATAATTTCTGTATTTTACATGAGAGAGCATATGGAGTTGGTGTATATACTTTAAAATAGGGTAGAATACGGCGTTGTATATTTTTTATGACAGATTGCATTAAGAGCAATTGTGTTTTTAACATTGGGGTGCCTACATAATATTTGGATTTTATTCGATTCACATAAAATTAGAATTTTGGTGTTTTACATGAGAGAGCATACTGAGTTGGTGTATATACTCCAAAACAGAGTAGAATAAGGCACTGTATGTTTTTTCTGACAGACTATATTCAGAGCCTTTTTTTTTTTTAACTTTGGGGCGACTATATAATATTTCGATTGTTTTAGATTCGGGTAAAATTAGAATTTCGGTATTTGACATGAGAGAGCTAATTGAGTTGGTGTATATACTCCAAAAAGAGTAGCAAAGGGCAGTGTATATTTTTTCTGACAGATTATATTCAGCGCAATTTTGCTTTTGCCATTCGGGTGCCTAAATAATATTTAGAATTTTTCAATTCATGTAAAATTTGAATTTCCATATTCTACATGAGAGGGTATACTTAGTTGGTGTATATACTCCAAAACAAAGTAGAATATGGCATTGTATATTTTTTCTAACACACTACATTGAGAGCCATTTTCTTTCATTTTGGGCACCTAGATATTATTTAGATTTTTTTCGATTAGCGTAAAATTAAAATCTCGCTTTTTTAGATGAGAGAGCATATGGAGTTGGTGTGTATACCTCAAAACAGAGTAGAAAAGAGCATTGTATATTTTTTCTGACAGATTATATTCAGAGCAATTTTTCGTTTAACATTGGGGTGCATAGATAATATTTAGATTTTTTTCAATTCGCTTAAATATAGAATTTCTGTATTTTACACGAGAGAGCATATGGAGTTGGTGTATATACTCCAAAAAAGAGTAGAATAGGGCATTGTATATTTTCTCTGACAGATTATATTCAGAGCAATTTTGTTTTTAACATTGTGGTGCCTAGATAATATTTAGATTTGTTCGATCCGGGTAAAATTAGAATCTCTGTATTTTTCATGAGAGATCATATTTAGTTGGTGTATATACTACAAAACAGAGTACAAAAGGGCATTATATATTTTTTCTGACAGATAATATTCAGAGCAATTTTGCTTTAACATTGGCGTGCCTGGATAATATTTAGATTTTTTTCAATTGACTTAAATATAGAATTTCCGTATTTTATATGAGAGAGCATATGGAGTTGGTGTATATACTCCAAAACAGAGTAGAAAAGGGCATTGTATATTTTTTCTGACACATTATATTGAGACCAATTTTGATTTTAACATTGGGGTGCCTAGATAATATTTAGATTTTTATCGATTCGCTTAAATATAGAATTTCTGTATTTTACATGAGAGAGCATACTGAGTTGGTGTATATACTCCAAAACAGAGTAGAATAAGGCATTTTATATTTTGTCTAACAGACTATATTCAGAGCCATTTTATTTTAAGTTTGGGGCACCTAGATATTAATTAGAGATTTTTCGATTCACATAAAATTACAATTTCGGTATTTTACATGAGAGAGCATACTGAGTTGGTGTATATAGTCCAAATCAGAGTAGAATAGGGCATTGTGTATTATTTCTGACAGATAATATTCAGAGAAATTTTGTTTTTTACACTGGGGTGCCTACATATTATTTAGATTTTTTCGATTCGGGTAAAATTAGAATTTCTGTATTTTACATGAGTGAGCATATGGAGTTGGTGTATATACTACAAAAAAGAGTAGAATAGGGCATTGTATATTTTTTCTGACAGATTGTATTCAGAGCAATTTTGTTTTTAAATTCAGATGCCTAGACAATATGTATATTTTTTCGATTAGGGTAGAATTAGAATTTCTGTATTTTACATGAGAGAGCATATGGAGTTTTGTATATACTGCAAAACAAAGTAGAATAAGGAATTGTATATTTTTTCTGACAGATTATATTCAGAGCAATTTTTTTTTAACATTGGGGTGCCTAGATAATATTTAAATTGTTTTCGGTTCGCTTAAATATAGAATTTCTGTATTTTACAGGATAGAGCATATGGAGTTGGTATATATACTCCAAAACAGAGTAGAATAGTGCATTGTATATTTTTTCTGACTGATTATATTCAGAGCAATTTTGTTTTTAACATTCGGTTGCCTAAATAATATTTCAATTTTTTCGATTCGGGTAAAATTAGAATTTCAGTATTTTACATGAGATAGCATACTGAGTTGGTGTATATACTCAAAACTAATTAGAATAAGGCATTCTATATTTTTTCTAACAGACTATATTAAGAGCCATTTTATTTTAACTTTGAGGAGCCTAGGTGTTATTTAGATTTTTTTCGATTCGCGTAAAATTAGAATTTCTGTATTTTACAAGAGAGAGCATATGGAGTTGGTGGATATACTCCAAAACAGAGTAGAAAAGGACACTGTATATTTTTTCTGACATATTATATTCAGAGAAATTTTTATTTTAACATTGGGATGCCTAGATAATATTTAGATTTTTTTCGATTCACGTAAAATTTGAATTTCGGTATTTTAAGTGAGAGAGCATACTGAGTCGGTGTATATACTTTAAAACAGAGTAGAATAGGACATTGTACATTTTTTCTGACAGATTATATTCAGAGCAATTTTTTCTTTATCATTAGCGTGCCTACGTAAGATTTAGATTTTCTCGATACGGATAAAATTAGAATTTCTGTATTTTACATGAGAGATCATATTGAGTTGGTGTATATACTACAAAACAGAGTAGAAAGGGGCATTGTATATTTTTTTCTGACAGATTATATTCGGAGCAATTTTGCTTTTAACATTGGGGTGCCTAGATGATATTTAAATTTTTTTCGATTCACTTAAATATAGAATTTGTCTATTTTACTTGAGAGAGCATACTGAATTGGTGTATATACTCCAAAACAGAGTAGAATAGGGCATTGTATATTTTTTCTGACAGATTATATTCCGAGAAATTTTACTTTTAACATTGGGGTGCCTAGATAATATTTTGATTTTTTCGTTTCGGGTAAAATTAGAATTTCTGTATTTTACATGAGAGAGCATATTGAGTTCCTGTATATACTAAAAACAGAGTAGAATATTGCATTGTATATTTTTCCTGACAGATTATATTCAGAGGTATTTTTCTTTTAACATTCGGGTGCCCAGATAATATTTAAAGTTTTTTCGATTCGCTTAAATATAGAATTTCTCTATTTTACATGAGAGAGCATACTGAGTTGGTTTATATACTCCAAAACAGAGCAGAATAAGGCATTGTATATTTTTTTTAACAGACTATATTCCGAGCCATTAACTTTTAACTTCGGGGCATCTAGATATCATTTAGATTTTTTTCGATTTGCGTAAAATTAGAATTTTGGTATTTTACATGAGAGAGCATATGGAGTTGGTGTATATACCCCAAAACAAAGTAGAAAAGGGCATTGTATGTTTTTTCTGACAGATTTTATGCAGAGCAATTTTGTTTTTAACATTAACGTGCCTATAAAATATTTAGATTTTTTTGATTCGGGTAAATTAGTGTTTTGGTATTTTACATGAAAGAGCATATTGAGTTGGTGTATATAATACAAAACAGAGTAGAATAGCGCATTGTATATTTTTTCTGACAGATTATATTCAGAGCAATATTGTTTTTAACATTGAAGTGCCTAGATAATATATAGATTTATTTCGATTCACGTAAAATTAGAATTTCGGTATTTTACATGAGAGACCATACTGAGTTGGTGTACATACTCCAAAACAGAGTAGAATAGGGCATTGTATATTTTTTCTGAAAGATTATACTCAGAGCAATTTTGTTTTTAACATTGACGTGCCTACATAATGTTTAGATTTTTTCGATTCTTATAACATTAGAATTTCTGTATTTTACATGTCAGAGCATATTGAGTTGGTGTATATACTACAAAACCGAGTAGAAAATGGCATTGTGTATTTTTTTTGACAGATTATATTCAGAGCAATTTTGCTTTTAACATTGAAGTGCCTAGATAATATTTAAATATTTGTCGATTCGCTTAAATATAGAATTTCTGTATTTTACATGAAAGAGCATATTGAGTTGGTGTATATAATTCAAAACAGAGTAGAATAGGGCATTGTATATTTTTTCTTTCAGATTATATTCAGAGCAATATTGTTTTTAACATTGAAGTGCCTAGACAATGTATAGTTTTTTTTGATTCACGTAAAATTAGAATATTGGTATTTTACATTAGAGAGCATACTGAGTTGGTGTATATACTCCAAAACAGAGTAGAAAAGGTCATTGTATATTTTTTCTGACAAATTTTATTCAGAGCAATTTTGCTTCTAACATTGGGGTGCCTAGATAATATTTAGATTTTTTTTGATTCACTTAAATATAGAATTTCTGTATTTTACATGAGAGTGCATATGAAGTTGTTGTATATACTTTAAAACAGAGTAGAGTAGGGCATTGTATATTTTTTCTGCCAGATTATATTCAGAGCAATTTTGTTTTTAACATTGGGGTGCCTAGATAATATTTAGATTTTTTTCAATTCGCTTAAATATAGAATTTCTGTATTTTACATGAGAGAGCACATGGATTTGGTGTATATACTCCAAAACAGAGTAGAATAGGGCATTACATATTTTTTATGACAAAGTATATTCAGAGCAATTTTTTTTAACACTGGAGTGCCGAGATAATATTTAGATTATTTTCGATTCTGGTAAAATTAGAATTTCGGTATTTGACATGAGAGAGCATCCTGAGTTGGTGTATATACTCCTAAACAGAGTAAAATAAGGCATTGTATATTTTTTCTAAAAGACTATATTCAGAGCCATTTTCTTTTAACTTTCGGGATCCTAGATATCATTTAGATTTTTTTTGATTCACCTAAAATTATAATTTCCGTATTTTACATGAGAGACCATGTTGAGTTGGTGTATATACGCCAAAACAGAGTAGAAAAGAGCATTGTATATTTTTTCTCACAGATTATATTCAGAGGAATTTTGCTTTTAACATTTGGGTGCCTAGATAATATTTATATTTTTTCGATTCGGGTAGAATTAGAATTTCTGTATTTTACATGACAGAGCATATTGAGTTGGTGTTTATACTACAAAACAGAATAGAAGAGGGCATTGTGTATTTCTTCTGACAGATCATATTCAGAGCAATTTTGCTTTTAACATTGGTTTGCCTAGATAATATTTAGATCTTTTTCGTTTCGCGTAAAATTAGAATTTTCTTATTTTACATGAGAGAGCATATTGAGTTGTTGTATATACTCCAAAACAGAGTTGAAAAAAGCATTGTGTATTTTTTCTGACGGATTATATTCAGAGCAATTTTGCTTTTAACCTTGGGGTGCCTAGATAATATTGAGATTTTTTCAATTCGCGTACATTTAGAATTTTGGTATTTTAAATGAGAGAGCATATTGAGATGGTGTATATACTCCAAAACTGAGTAAAAAAGCATTGTATATATTTTCTGATAGATTATATTCATAGCAATTTTGCTAGTATTATTGTGGTGCCTCGATAATATTTATATTTCATTTGATTAGCGTTAATTTAAAATTTCAGTATTTTACATGAGACAGTATATTGGGTTGGTGTACATATTCCAAAACATAGTAGAAAATGGCATTGTATATTTTTTCTGGAAGATTATATTCAGAGAAATTTTGATTTTAACATTCGGGTGCCTAGATAATATTTAGATTATTTCAATTCACATAAAATTTGAATTTCGGTATTTTACGTAAGAGAGCATACTGAGTTTGTGTATATACTCCAAATAAGTGTAGAATAAGGCATTGTATAATTTGTCTAACAGAGTATATTCAGAGCCATTCTCTTTTAACTTTGGACCCCTGGATATAATTTAGATTTTTTTCGATTTGCGTAAAATTAGAATGTCGGTATTTTACATGAGAGAGCATATTGAGTTTGTGTATATACCCCAAAACACAGTAAAAAACGGCATTGTATATTTTTTCTAACTGATTATATTCTAGGCAATTTTGCTTTTAACATTGGGATGCCTAGATAATATTTAGATGTTTTTCGATTCGCTTAAATATAGAATTTATGTATTTTCTATTAGAGACCATATGGAGTTCGTGTATATACTCCAAAACAGAGTAGAATAGGGCATTGTATATTTTTTCTGACAGATTATATTCAGAGCAATTTTGTTTTTAACATTGGGGTGCCTAGATAATATTTAGATTTTTTCGATTCGGGTATAATTAGAATTTGATATTTTAGATGAGAGAGCAGAGTGAGTTGGTGTATATACTTTAAAACAGAGTAGAATAAGGCATTGTATATTTTTTCTAACAGGCTATATTTAGAGCCATTTTCTTTTAACTTTGGGGTGCCTAGATATTCTTTAGATTTCTTTCGATTCGCGTATAATTAGAATTTCAATATTTTACATGAGACAGCATTTTGAGTTGGTGTATATACTCCAAAATAGAGTAGGAAAGGACATTGTATATTTCTTCTGATAGATTATATTCAGAGCAATTTTGTTTTTAACATTGGGGTGCCTAGATAACATTTAGATTTTTTCGATTCAGGTAAAATTAGAATTTCTGTATTTTACATGAGAGAGCATACTGAGTTGGTGTATTTACTCCAAAACAAAGTAGAATAAGGCATTGTTTATTTTTTCTAACAGACTATATTCAGAGCAATTTTCCTTTATATTTTGGGCGCCTAGATATTATTTTGATTTTTTTCGATTCACGTAAAATTAGAATTACGATATTTTACATGAGAGAGCATATTGAGTTGGTGTATATACTCCAAAACAGAGTAGAAAAGGGCATTGTATTTTTTTTCTGACAGATTATATTCAGAGCAATTTTGCTATTAACATTGGGGTGCCTAGATAATTTTTAGATTTTTTTCCATTCGGTTAAATACAGAATTTTTGTATTTTACTTGAGAGAGCATATGGAGTTGGTGTATATACTCCAAAACCGAGTAGAATAGGGCATTGTATATTTTTTCTGACAGATTATATTCAGAGAAATTTTGCTTTTAACATTGGGGTGCCTAGATAATATTTAGATTTCTTTCGATTAGCTTAAATATAGAATTTCTGTATTTTACATGAGAGAGCATATGGAGTTGGTGTATATACTCCAAAACAGAGTAGAATAGGGCATTCTATATTTTTTCTGACAGATTATATTCAACGCAATTTTGTTTTTCACATAGGGGTGCCTAGATTATATTTAGATTTTTTCGCTTCGGGTAAAATTAGAATTTCTGTATTTTCCATGAGAGAGCATATTGAGTTGATGTATACACTACAAAACAGAGTAGAAAAGGGCATTGTATATTTTTTTGACAGACTATATTCAGAGCAATTTTTCTTTTAACATTGGGGTGCCTAGATAATATTTAGATTTTTTTTGATTTGCTTAAATATAGAATTTTTGTATTTTACATGAGAGAGCATAGTGAAATGGTGTATATACTCCAAAACAGAGTAGAATAAGGCATTGTATATTTTTTCTAACAGACTATATTCAGACCCATTTTCTTTTAACTTTGGAACGCCTTGTTATTATTTAGATTTGTTTCGATTCGCATAAAATTAGAATTTCGTTATTTTACATAAGAGAGCATATTGAGTTGGTGTACATACTCCAAAAAAGAGTAGAATAGGGCATTGTATATTTTTTCTAACTGATTATATTCAGAGCATTTTTGTTTTTAACATTGGGGTGCCTAGATAATATTTAGATTATTTCGATTCTGCTAAAATTAGAATTTCTGTATTTTACATAAGACAGCATAAGGAGTTGGTGTATATATTACAAAATAGAGTAGAATAGGGCATTGTATATTTTTTCTGACAGATTATATTCAGAGTAATTTTGTTTTCAACATTAGGGTGCCTAGATAATATTTAGATTGTTTTTGATTCGCTTAAATATAGAATTCCTGTATTTTATATGAGAGAGCATATTGAGTTGTTTTATATATTCCAAAACAGAGTAGAATAGGGCATTGTATAATTTTTCTGACTGATTATATTCAGAGCAATTTGGTTTTTATCATTGTGGTGCCTAAATATTATTTAGATTTTTTTCGATTCGCATAAAATAAGAATTTCGGTATTTTACATGAGAGAGCATATTGAGTTGGTGTATACACTCCAAAACAAAGTAGAAAAAAACATTGTATATTTTGTCAGTCAGATTATATTAAGAGCAATTTTGCTTTAGACATTGGGGTGCCTAGATAATATTTAGAATTTTTTCGATTCACGTAAAATTAGAATTTCGGTATTTTACATGAGAGAGCATACTGAGTTGGTGTATAAACTCCAAAACAGAGTAGAAAAGGGCATTGTATATTTTTTCTGACAGATTATATTGAGAGCAATTTTGTTTTTAACATTAGGGTGCCTAGATAATATTTAGATTTTTATCTATTTGCTTAAATATAGAATTTCTGTAGTTTACATGAGTGAGCATGTAGAGTTGGTGTATATACTCAAAACAGAGTAGAATAGGGCATTGTATATTTTCTCTTAGAGTTTATATCCAGAGCAATTTAGTTTTTAACATTGGGGTGCCTTAATGATATTTAGATTTTTTCGATTCTGGTAAAATTAGAATTTCTCTATTTTACATGAGAGAGCATACTGAGTTGGTGTATATACTACAAAACATAGTAGAATAAGGTATTGTATACTTTTTCTAACATACTATATTCAGAGCCATTTTCTTTTAACTTTGGGGCACCTAGATATTACTTAGATTTTTTTTGATTTGCTTAAATATAGAATTTCTGTATTTTTCATTAGAGAGCATGTAGAGTTGGTGTATATACTCAAAAGAGGAGTAGAATAAGGCATTGTATATTTTTTTCTGAGAGTTTATATGCAGAGAAATTTTGTTTTGAACATTGGGGTGCCTTGATAATATTTAGAGTTTTTCGATTTCGGTAAAATTTGTTTCTTTATTTTACACGAGAGACCATATTGAGTTGGTGTATATACTCCAAAATATAGTAGAATAAGGCATTGTATATTTTTTCTAACATATTATTCAGAGCCATTTTCGTTTAACTTTGGGGCACCTAGATATTATTTAGATTTTTTTCAATTTGCTTAAAAGTAGAATTTCTGTATTTTACATGAGAGAGCATATGGAATTGGTGTATATACTCCAAAATAGAGTAGAAAAGGGCATTGTATATTTTTTCTGACAGATTATATTTAGAGCAATTTTGCTTTTTACATTGGGGTGCCTGGATAATATTTAGATTATATTCGATTTGCTTAAATACAGAATTTCTGTATTTTACATGAGAGAGCATATGGAGTTGGTGTATATACTTAAAACAAAGTAGAATAGGGCATTGTATATTTTTTCTGACAGATTATATTACGAGCAATTTTGTTTTTAACATTGGGATGCCTAGATAATATTTAGATTTTTTCGATTCTGGTAAAATTAGAATTTCTGTATTTTACATGAGAGAGCATACTGAGTTGGTGTGTATACTCCAAAACAGAGTAGAATAAGGCATTGTGTATTTTTTCTAACAGACTATATTCAGAGCCATTTTCTTTTAACTTTGGGTCGCCTAGATATCCTTTAGATTTATTTCGATTCGCATAAAATTAGAATTTCGGTATTTTACATGAGAGAACATACTGAGTTTGTGTATATACTCCAAAACAGACTAGATTAGGTCATTGTATATTTTTTATGAAAGATTATATTCAGAGAAATATTGCTTTTAACATTCGGGTGCCTAGATAATATTTATATTTTTTTCGATTCAGGTAAAATTAGAATTTCGGTATTTTACATAAGAGAGCATACTGAGTTGGTGTATATACTCCAAAAAAGTGTAGAATAAGGCATTGTATAATTTTTCTAACAGAGTATATTCAGAGCCATTTTATTTTAACTTTGGGCCCCCTGGATATAATTTAGATTTGTTTCGATTCGCATAAAATTAAAATTTCGTTATTTTACATAAGAGAGCATATTAACTTGGTGTACATACTCCAAAACAGAGGAGAATAGGGCATTGTATATTTTTTCTGACAGATTATATTCAGAGCAATTTTGCTTTTAACATTGGGGTGCCTAGATAATATTTAGATTTCTTTCGATTAGCTTAAATATAAAATTTCTTTATTTTACATGAGAGAGCATATGGAGTTGGTGTATATACTCCAAAACAGAGTAGAATAGGGCATTGTGTATTTTTTCGGATTGATTATATTCAGAGCATTTTTGTTTTTAATATTAAGGTGCCTAGATAATATTTAGATTATTTCGATTCTGCTAAAATTTGAATTTCCATATTTTACATGAGACAGCATATTGAGTTGGTGTATATACTCCAAAACAAAGTAGAAAAGGGCATTGTGTATTTTATCTGACAGATTATATTTACAGCAATTTTGTTTTTAACATTGGGGTGCCTGGATAATATTTAGATTTCTTTCGATTCGCTTAAATATAGAATTTCTGTATTTTACATGAGAGAGCATATGGAGTTGGTGTATATACTCCAAAACAGAGTAGAATAGGGCATTGTATATTTTTTCTGACAGATTTTATTCAGAGCAATTTTGTTTTTAACATTCGGGTGCCTAGATAACATTTAGATTTTTTTCGACTCACGTAAATTAAAATTTCTGTATTTTCCATGAGAGAACATACTGAGTTGGTGTATATACTCCAAAACAGAGTGGAATAAGGCATTGTATATTTTTACTAACAGAGTACGTGAAGAGCCATTTTCTTTTAACTTTGGGGTGCCTAGATATTATTTAGATTTTTTTCGATTTGCCTAAATTTATAATTTCAGTATTTTACATGAGAGAGCATATGGAGTTGGTGTATATGCTCCAAAACAGAGTAGAAAAAAGCATTGTATATTTTTTCTGACAGATTATATTCAGAGCAATTTTGATTTAAACATTGGGGTGCCTAGGTAATATTTACATTTTAACTATTCTGGTAAAATTAGAATTTCTATATTTTACATGAGAGAGTACACGAAGTTTGTGTATATACTCCAAAACAGTGTATAATAAAACATTGCATATTTTTTAACAGTCTATATTCAGAGACATTTTCTTTTAACTTTGGGGCGCCTAGTAATTATTTAGATTTTTTTCGATTCGCGTATAATTAGAATTTCCGTATTTTACATGAGATAGCATATTAATTTGGTGTATATACTACAAAACAGAGTAGAAAAGGGCATTGTATATTTTCTCTGACAGACTATATTCAGAGCAATTTTGCTTTTAACATTAGGGTGCCTAGATAATATTTAGATTTTCTACGATTCGCTCAGATATACAATTTATGTATTTTACATGAGACAGCATGGGGAGTTGGTGTATATATTCCAAAACAAAGTAGAATAAGACATTGTATATTTTCTCTAACAGACTATATTTAGAGCCATTTTCTTTATCTTTGGGGCACCTAGATATTATTTAGATTTTTTTTGATTCGCGTATAATTAGAATTTCGGTATTTTACATTAGAGAGCATACTGAGTTGGTGTATATACCCCAAAACAGAGTAATATAAGGCATTGTATATTTTATCTAACAGCCTATATTAAGAGCCATTTTCTATTAACTTTCGGGTGCCTAGATATTATTTAGATTTTTTCCATTCGCGTATAATTAGAATTTCTGTATTTTACATGAAAGAGCATATTGAGTTAGTGAATATACTACGAAACAGAGTAGAAAAGGGCATTGTATATTTTTTCTGACAGATTATATTTAGAGCAATTTTGTTTTTAACATAGGGGTGCCTAGATCATATTCAGATTTTTCTCGAGTCTCTTAAATATAGAATTTCTGTATTTTACATGAGAGAGCATATGGAGTTGGTGTATACCTTAAAACAGAGAAGAATCGGGCATTGTATATTTTTTCTGACAGATTATATTAAGAGCAATTTTGCTTTTAACATTGGGGTGCCTAGATAATATTTAGATTTTTTCGATTAGGGTAAAATTAGAATTTCTGTATTTTACATGACAGAGCATACTGAGTTGGTGTATATACTCCAAAACATAGTAGAATAAGGCATTGTATATTTGTTCTAACAGACTACATTCAGAGACATTTTCTTTTAACTTTGGGTCGCCAGGTTATTATGTAGATTTTTTTCGATTCGCGTAAAATTAGAATTTCGGTATTTTACATGAGAGAGCATATTGAGTTGGTGTATGTACTTTAAAACAGAGTAGAAAAGGGCATTGTATAATTTTTATGACAGATTATATTCAGAGCAATTTAGTTTTTAACATTGGGGTGCCTAGATAATGTTTAGATTTTTTCCATTCGGGTAAAATTTTAATTGCTGTGTTTTACATGAGAGAGCATACTGAATTGGTGTATATACTCCAAAACAGAGTAGAATAAGGCATTGTATATTTTGTCTAACATCCTATATTCAGAGCCACTTTCTTTTAACTTTGGGTCGCATAGATATTATTTAGATTTATTTCGATTCGCGTAAAATTTGAGTTTCGGTATTTTACATGAGAGAGCATATTGAGTTGGTGTATATACTCCAATACAAAGTAGAAAAGGGCATTGTATAATTTTTATGACAGATTATATTCAGAGCAATTTTGCTTTTAACATCGGGGTGCCCAGATAATATTTAGATTTGTTTCAATTCACGTAAAATTAGAATTTCGGTATTTTACATGAGAGAGTGTACTGTGTTGGTGTATATATTCAAAAACAGAGGACAATATGGCATTGTATATTTTTTTGACAGATTATATACAGAGCAATTTTGGTTTTAACATTGGGGTGCCTAGATAATTTTTAGATTTTTTCGATTCGGGTAAAATTAGAATTTCTGTATTTTACATGAGAGAGCATATTGTGTTGGTGTATATACTACAAAACAAAGTAGAAAAGGGCATTGTATATTTTTTCCTGGCCGAATATATTCATAGCACTTTTGCTTTTAACGTTGTGGTGCGTAGATAATATTTAGATTTTTGTCGATTCGCATAAATATAGAATTTCTGTATTTTACATGAGAGACCATATGGAGTTGGTGTATATACTCGAAAACAGAGTAGAAGAGGGCATTGTATATTTTTTCTGACAGAGTATATTCAGAGCTATTTTGTGTTTAACTTTGGGGTGCCTAGATAATATTTAGATTATTTTCGATTCGCTTAAATATAGAATTTCTGTATTTTATATGAGAGAGCAGGTAGAGTTGGTGTATATACTCAAAAACAGAGTAGAATAAAGCATTGTATATTTTTCTGACAGACTATATTCAGAGCAATTTTGTTTTTAACATTGGGTTCCCAGATAATATTTAGACTTCTTCGATTCGGGTAAAATTTGAATATCTATATTTTACAGGAGAGAGCATACTGAGTTCCTGCATATACTCCAAAACATAGTAGAATAAGGCATTGTATATTTGTTGTAACAGACTATATTCAGAGCTTTTTTCTTTTAACTTTGTGGAGCCTAGATATTTTCTAGATTTTTTTTGATTCACGTAAAATTTGATTTTGGGTATTTTACATGAGAGATCATATTGAGTTGGTGTATATACTCCAATACAGAGTAAAAAAGGGCATTGTATAATTTTTATGACAGATTATATTCACAGCAATTTTACTTTTAATATTGTGGTGCCTTTATAATATTTAGATTTTTTTCGATTCGCTTAAATATAGAATTTCTCTATTTTATATGAGAGAGCATATGCAGTTGGTGTATATATTCCAAAATAGAGTATAATAGGGCATTGGATATTTTTTCTGACAGATTATACTAAGAGCAATTTTTTTTTAACATTGGGGTGCCTAGATAATATTTAGAGTTTTTTCGATTCTCTTAAATATAGAATTTCTGTATTTTACATGAGAGAGCAAATGGAGTTGGTGTATATACTCCAAAACAGAGTAGAATAAGGCATTGTATATTTTTTCTCACAGGTTATATTCAGAGCAATTTTGTTTTTAACATTGGGGTGCCTAGATAATATTTAGATGTTTTTTGATTCGTTTAAATATAGAATTTCTGTATTTTACATGAGAGAGTATATGGAGTTGGTGTATATACTCCAAAACAGAGTAGAAAATGGCATTGTATATTTTTTCTTACAAATTATATTCAGAGCGATTTTGTTTTTAACATTGGGGTGCCTAGATAATATTTAGATATTTTCCATTTGCTTAACGATTGAATTTCTGTATTTTACATGAGAGAGTATATTGAGTTGGTGTATATACTCCACAACAGAGTAGAATAGGGCATTGTATATTTTTTCTGACAGTTTATATTCAGAGCAATTTTGTTTTTAACATTGGGGTGCATAGATAATATTTAGATTATTTTGATTCGGGTAAAATTATAATTTCTGTATTTTACACGAGAGAGCATACTGAGTTGGTGTATATACTTTAAAACATAGTAGAATAAGGTATTGTATATTTTTTCTAACAGACTATATTCAAAGCAATTTTATTTTAACATTGGGGCGCCTAGATATTATTTAGATATTTTTCGATTCACATAAAATTAGAATTTCGGTATTTTACATGAGAGAGCATATTGAGTTGCTGTATATACTCCAAAACAGAGTAGACAAGGGCATTTTATATTTTGTGAGACAGACTATATTTATAGCAATTTTGCTATTAACATTGGGGTGCCTAGATAATATTTAGAACTTTTTCGATTCGCTTAAATATAGAATTCCTGAATTTTAAATGAGAGAGCATATGGGTTGGTGTATATACTTCAAAACAGAGTAGAATAGGAAATTGTATATTTTTTCTGACAGATTATATTTAGAGCAATTTTTTTATAACATTGGGGTACCTAGATAATATTTAGATTTATTTCGATTCGCTTAAATATAGAATTTCTGTATTTTACATGAGAGAGCTTATGGAGTTGGTGTATATACTCCAAAACAGAGTGGAAAAGGGCATTGTATATTCTTTCTGACAAATTTTATTCAGAGAAATTTTGTTTTTAACATTGGGGTGTCTAGATAATATTTAGATTTTTTCGATTCGCTTAAATATAGAATTTCTGTGTTTTATGTGAGAGAGCATATGGAGTTGGTGTATATACTCCAAAATAGAGTAGAATAAAGCATGCTATATTTTTTCTAACTGACTATAATCAGAGAAATTTTCGTTTAACTTTGTGGTGCCTAGATATTATTTAGATTTATTTCAATTCACGTAAAATTAGAATTTCGGTATTTTACATGAGAGAGCATATTGAGTTGGTGTATGTACTCCACAACAAAGTAGAAAAGGGCATTGTATACTTTTTCTGACAGATTATATTCAGAGCAATTTGTTTTTAACATTGGGGTGCCTAGATAATATTTAGAATTTTTCGATTCTGGTAAAATTAAATTTCTGTATTTTACATGAGAGATCATACGGAGTTGTTGTATTTACTCCAAAACTGAGTAGAATAAGGTATTGTGCATTTATTCCAACAGACTATATTCATACCCATTTGTGTTTAACTTTGGGGAACCTAGATAATATTTAGATTTTTTCGATTCGCTGAAATATAGAATTTCTGTATTTTACATTACAGAACAGGTAGAGTTAATGTATATACTCAAAAACAAAGTAGAATAGAACATTGTGTATTTTTTTGACAGGTTATTTTCAGAGCAATTTTGTTTTTAACATTGGGGTGCCTAGATAATATTTAGATTTTTTTAATTCGGGTAAAATTAGAATTTCTGTATTTTACACGAGAGAGCATACTGAGTTGGTGTATATACTCCAAAACATAGTACAATAAGGCATTGTATATTTTTTCTAACAGACTATATTCAGAGCAATTTTCTTTTAACATTGGGGCGCCTAGATATTATTTAGATTTTTTTCGATTCGTGTAAAATTAGAATTTCGGTGTTTTATATGAGAGAGCATATTGAGTTGGTGTATATACTCCAAAACACAGTAGACAAGGGCATTTTATATTTTGTCTGACAGACTATATTCATAGAAATTTTGCTATTAACATTGGGTTGCATAGATAATATTTAGATTTTTTTCGATTCGCTTAAATATAGAATTCCTGTATTTTAAATGAGAGAGCATATGGACTTGGTGTATATACTCCAAAACAGAGTAGAATAGGGCATTGTATATTTTTGCTGACAGATTATATTCAGAGCAATTTTTTTTTAACATTGGGGTGCCTAGATAATATTTAGATTTTTTCGGTTCGCTTAAATATAGAATTTCTGTATTTTACATGAGAGAGCTTATGGAGTTTGTGTATATACTCCAAAACAGAGTAGAAAAGGGCATTGTATATTTTTTCTGACAAATTATATTCAGAGAAATTTTGTTTTTAACATTGGGGTGCCTAGATAATATTTAGATTTTTTCGATTTGCTTAAATATAGAATTTCCTTATTTTACATGAGAGGGCATATTCAGTTGGTGTATATACTTCAAAATAAAGTAGAATAAAGCATTCTATATTTTTTCTCACTGACTACATTCAGAGCCATTTTCGTTTAACTTTGGGGTGCCTAGATATTATTCAGATTTTTTTCGATGCTCGTAAAATTAGAATTTCTGTATTTTACATTAGAGACCGTATTTAGTTGGTATATATACTCCAAAACAGAGTAGAATAGGGCATTGAATATTTGTTCTGACACATTATATTCAGAGCAATTTTGTTTTTAACATTGGGGTGCCTAGATAATATTTAGATTTTTTTTTGGTTCGGGAAAAATTAGAATTTCAGTATTTTACATGAGGGAGCATACTTAGTTGGTATATATACTCCAAAAGAGAGTAGAATAAAGCATTGTATATGTTCTCTAAAAGACTATATTCAGAGCCATTTTCTTTAAATTTTGGGGCGCTTAGATATTATTTCGATTTTTTTCGATACACGTAAAATTAGAATTTTGGTATTTTACATAAGAGAGCATATTGAGTTGGTGTATATACTGCAAAACAGAGTAGAAAAAAGCATTTTATATTTTTTCTGACAGACAATATTCAGAGCAATTTTTCTTTTAACATTGGGGTGCCTAGATAATATTTAGATTTTTTTCGATTCGCTTAAATATAGAGTTTCTTTAATTTACATGAGAGAGCTTATGGAGTTGGTGTATATACTCCAAAACACAGTAGAAAAGGGCATTGTATACTTTTTCTTACAAATTATATTCAGAGCAATTTTGTTTTTAACATTGGTGTGCCTAGGTAATATTTAGATTTTTTCGATTCGCTTAAAGATAGAATTTCTCTATTTTACATGAGAGAGCATTTGGAGTTGGTGTATATACTCAAAAACAGAGTAGAATAGAGCAATGTATATTTTTTCTGACAGATTATATTCAGAGCAATTTTGTTTTTAACTTTGGGGTGCCTAGATTATGTTTAGATTTTTTCGATTCTGGTAAAATTAAATTTCTGTATTTTACATGAGAGAGCATACGGAGTTGGTGTATTTACTCCAAAACAAAGTAGAATAAGGCATTGTATATTTGTCCTAACAGACTATATTCATAGCCATTTTCTTTTAAATTTGGGGTGCCTAGATATTATTTAGATTTTTTCTATTCGCGTAAAATTAGAATTTCGGTATTTTAAATGAGATCATATTGAGTTGGGGTGTATGCTACTGAAACAGAGTAGAAAAGGGCATTGTATATTTTTTCTGACAGATTATATTCAGAGTAATTTTGGTTTTAACATTGGGGTGCGTATATAATATTTAGATTTTTTCGCTTCGCTTAAATATAGAATTTCTGTATTTTACATGAGAGAGCCAATGGAGTTGGTGTATATACTCCAAAACAGAGTAGAATAGGTCATTGTATATTTTTTCTGGCAGATTCTATTCAGAGCAATTTTGTTTTTAACATTGGAGTTCCTAGATTATATTTAGATATTTTCGATTCGGTTAAAATTAGAATTTCTGTATTTTACATGAGAGAGCATATTGAGCTGTTGTATATACTTCAAAACATAGTAGAATAAGGCATTGTATATTTGTTCCAACAAATTATACTCACAGCCATTTTGCTTTTAACGTTGGGGTGCCAGATAATATTTATATTTTTTTCGATTCGCGTAAAATTAGAATTTCTGTATTTTCCATGAGAGAGCACACTGAGTTGGTGTATATAGTCCGAAAAAGAGTAGAATAGGGCATTTTATATTTTTTATGAAAGATTATATTTCGATGAATTTTGTTTTTAACATTGGGTTGCCTAGATAATATTTAGATATTTTCGATTCGGGTAAAATTAGAGTTTATGTATTTTACATAAGAGAGCATATTGAGTGGTGTATATACTACAAAACAGACTAGAAACGGGCATTGTATATTTTTTCTGACAGACTATATTCAGAGCAATATTGCATTTAACGTTGGGACGCCTAGATAATATTTAGATTTTGTTCGATACTCTTAAATTTAGAATTTCTGTATTTTACATGAGAGAGCATATGGAATTGGTGTATATACTCGAAAACAGAGAAGAATTGGGCATTGTATATTTTTCTGACAGACTATATTAAGAGCTATTTGGTTTTTAACATTGGGGTGCCTAGATAATATTTAGATTTTTTCGATTCGGGTAAATAAAATTTCGGTATTTTACATGAGATAGCATACTTAGTTGGTATATATACTCCAAAACAGAGTAGAATAAAGCATTGTGTATTTTTTTTAACAGAGTATATTCAGAGCCATTTTCTTTTAACTTTGGGGTGCCTAGATATTATTTAGATTTTTTTCGATTCACGTAAAATTAAAATTTTGGTATTTTACATGACAGAGCATATTGAGTTGGTGTATATACACCAAAAGAGAGTAGTAAACTGCATTGTACATTTTTTCTGAGAGATTATATTCAGAGCAATTTTGGTATTAACATTGAGGTGCCTAGAGAATATTTAGATTTTTTTCGATACACGTAAATTTAGGATTTCTGTATTTTACATGAGAGAGCATACTGAGTTGGTGTACATACTCCAAAACAGAGTAGAACAGGGTATTGTATATTTTTTCTGACAGATTATATACAGAGCAATTTTGCTTTTAACATTGGGGTGCCTAGATTATATTTAGAATTATTCGATTTGGGTAAAATTAGAATTTCTCTATTTTACATGAGAGAGCATATTGAGTTGGTGTATATACTACAAAACAGAATAGAAAAGGGCATTGTATATTTTTTCTGACAGATTATATTTAGAGCTATTTTGCTTTTATCGTTGGGGTGCCCAGATAATATTTAGATTTTTTTCGATTCGCTTAAATATAGACTTTCTGTATTTTAAAAGAGAGAGCATATGGAGTTGGTGTATATACACCAAAACAAAGTAGAATAGGGCGTTGTATATTTCTTCTGACAGATTATCTTCAGAGCAATTTTGTTTTTAACATTGGGGTGCC
This sequence comes from Callithrix jacchus, assembly GCF_049354715.1. Lineage (NCBI taxonomy): Eukaryota > Metazoa > Chordata > Mammalia > Primates > Cebidae > Callithrix > Callithrix jacchus. The sequence goes on along the minus strand of NC_133511.1, from coordinate 1,941,174 downwards.
TAGATAATATTTAGATATTTTCGATTCTGGTAAAATTAGAATTTCTGTATTTCACATGAGAGAGTATATGGAGTTTGTGTATATACTCCAAAAAGCGTAGAATAGGGCATTGTATATTTTTTCTGATAGATCATATTCAGAGCAATTTTGTTTTTAACATTGGGGTGCCTAGATAATATTTAGATTTTTTCGAATGGGGTAAAATTAGAATTTCTGTATTTTACGTGAGAGAGCATACTGAGTTTTTGTATTTCCTCCAAAACAGAGTAGAATAAGTTATTGTATATTTTCTCTAACAAACAATATTCAGAGCCATTTTCTTTTAACTTTGGGTTCCTAGATATTATTTAGATTTTTTTTTGATTCGTGTAAAATTAGAATTTCGGTATTTTACAGGAGAGACCATATTCATTAGGTGTATATACTAAAAAGCAGAGTCGAAAAAGGCATTGTATATTTTTTCTGACAGATTTTATTCAGAGCAATTTTGCTTTTAACGTTAAGGTTTCTAGATAATATTTAGATTTTTTTCGATTCGCTTTAATATAGAATTTCTGTATTTTACATGAGAGAGCATATGCAGTTGGTGTATACACTCAAAAAGAGAGTAGAAATGGGCATTGTATATTTATTCTTACAGATTATATTCAGAGCAATTTGTCTATTAACATTGGGGTGCCTAGATAATATTTAGATTTTTTTCGATTCGCTTAAATATATTATTTCTGTATTTTACATGAGAGAGGATATTCAGTTGGTTCATATACTCCAAAACAGAGTAGAATAGGACATTGTATATTTTTTCTGACAGATTATATTCAGAGCAATTGTGTTATTAACATTTGAGTGCCAGGATAATATTTAGAGTTTTTCGATTCGGGTAAAGGTAGAATTTCCGTATTTTATATGAGAGAGCATACTGAGTTGGTGTATATACTCCAAAACAGAGTAGAATAAGGCATTGTATATTTTTTTCTAACACACTATATTCACCGCCATTTCCTTTTAACTTTGGGGCGCCTAGATATGATTTAGTTTTTTTTGATTCGCGTAAAATTAGAATTTCGGTATTTTACATGAGAGTGCATATTGAGTTGGTATATATACTACAAAAGAGAGTAGAAAAGGGCATTGCATATTTTTTCTTACAGATTATATTCAGAGCAATTTTGCTTTTAACATTGGGGAGCCTAGATAATATTTAGATTTTTTTGATTCGGATAAAATTAGAATTTCTGTATTTCACATGAGAGAGCATATTGAGTTGTTGTATATACTCCAAAACAGAGAAGAACAGGGAATTCTATATTATTTCTGACAGATTATATTCAGAGAAATTTTGTTTTTAACTTTGGGGTGCCTAGATAATATTTAGATTTTTTTCGATTCATGTATAATTAGAATTTCGGTATTTTACATGAGAGCGCATACTGAATTGATATATATACTCCAATTCAGAGTAGAATAAGGCATTGTATATTTTTTCTAACAGACTATATTCAGAGACATTTTCCTTTAACTTTAGGGCGCCTAGATACTATTTAGATTTTTTTTGATTAGCATAAAATTAGAATTTCTGTATTTTACATGAGAGAGCATATTGAGTTGCTGTATATACTAAAAAACAGAGTAGAAAAAGGCATTGTATATTTTTTGTGACAGATTATATTCAGAGCATTTTGGTTTTTAACATTGGGGTGCCTAGAAAATATTTAGATTTTTGCAATTCGTGTAAAATTAGAATTTCTTTATTTTACATGAGAGAGCATATGGAGTTGGTGTATGTACTCTAAAACAAAGTAGAAAAGGGCATTGTATATTTTTTCTGACAGATTATATTCAGAGCAATTTTGCTTTTAACATTGGGGTGTCTAAATAATATTTAGATTTTTTTGATTCGCTTAAATATAGAATTTCTGTATTTGATAAGAGAGCATATGGATTTGGTTTATATACTCCAAAAAAAAGTAGAAAAGGGCAGTGTATATTTTTTCTGAGAGATTATATTCAGAGGAATTTGGTTTTTAACATTGGAATGCCTAGATAACATTTAGATTTTTTTGATTCCGGTTAACTTACAATTTCTTTATTTTACATGAAAGAGCATACTGAGTTGGTGTATATACTCTAAAAGAGAGTAGAATAAGGCATTGTGTATTTTTCTAACAGACTATATTCAGAGCCATTTTCTTTTAACTTTGAGGCCCCTAGATATTATTTAGATTTTCTTCGATTCACATAAAATTAGAATTTCGGTATTTTACATGAGAGAGCATATTGAGTTGCTGTATATACTCCAAAACAAATTAGAAATGGGAATTGTATATTTACCCTGACAGATTATATTCAGAGCAATTTTGCTTTTAACATTGGGGTGCCTAGATAATATTTAGATTTTTTTCGATTCGTGTAAATATAGAATTTCGATATTTTACATGAAAGAGCATACTGAGTTGGTGTATACACTCCAAAACAGAGTAGAATAAGGCATTGTATATTTTTTCTCACACACTCTATTCTGAGCCATTTTCTTTTATCTTTGGTGCGCGTAGATTTTATTTAGACTTTTTTCGATTTGCCTAAAATTATAATATCGGTATTTTACATGAGAGAGCATATTGAGTTGGTGTATATACTCCAAAAGGGAGTAGAAAAGGGCATTGTATATTTTTTCTGACAGATTATATTCAGAGAAGTTTTGCTTTTAACATTGGTTGCCTAGATAATATTTAGATTTCTTTCGATTTGCTTAAATATAGAATTTCTTCATTTTACATGAGATAGCATATGGAATTGGTGTATATACTCCAAAGCGGAGTAGAATAGGGCATTGTGTATTTATTCTGACAGATTATATTCAGAGCAATTTTCTTTTTAACATTGGGGTACCTAGATATTATTTAGATATTTTTGATTCGTGTAAAATTAGAATTTCTGTATTTTACATGAGAGAGCATACTGAGTTGGTGTATATATTCCAAAACAGAGTAGAATAGGGCATTGTATATTTTTTCACAAAGATTATATTCAGAGCAATTTTGTTTTTAACATTAGTGTACCTAGATAATATTTAGATTTTTTCGATTCGGGTAAAATTAGAATTTCTGTATTTTACATGAGAGAGCATACTGAGTTTGTGTATGTACTAAAAAACAGAGTATAAAAGGGCATCTTATATTTTTTCTGACAGATTCTATTCAGAGCAAATTTGCTTTTAACATTGGGGTGCATAGATAATATTTAGATTTTACTCGATTCGCTTAAATATAGAATTTCTGTATTTTACATGAGAGAGTGTATGGAGTTGTTTTATATAGTCCAACACAGAGTAGAAAATGGCATTGTGTATTTTCTCTGACAGATTATGTTCAGAGCAATTTTTCTTTTAACATTGGGATTGCCTAGATAATATTTAGATATTTTACGATTCGCTTAAATTTAGAATATCTGTATTTTACATGAGGGAGCTTATGGAGTTGGTGTATATACTCCAAAACAGAGTAGAATAGGGTATTGTATATTTTTTTCTGACAGATTATATTCAGAGAAATTTTGTTTTTAACAAGGGGTGCCTAGATAATATTTAGATTTGTTTAAATACGCTTAAATATAGAATTTCTGTATTTTACATGAGAGAGAATATTGAGTTGGTGTATATACTCCAAAACAGAGTAGAATGGGGCATTGTATACTTTTTCTGACTGATTATATTCAGAGCAATTGTGCTTTTAACATTGGGTTGCCTAGATAATATTTAGATTTTTTCAATTCAGGTAAAATTTGAATTTCTCTATTTTACAAGAGAGAGCATCCTGAGTTTGTGTATATACTCCAAAACAGAGTAGAATAAAGCATTGTATATTTTTTCTAACAGACTATATTCAGAGTCACTTTCTTTGATCTTTGAGGCGCCTAGATATTATTTAGATTTTTGTCGATTCTCGTAAAATTAGAATTTTGGTATTTTACATGAGAGAGCACATGGAGTTGCTGTATATACTGCAAAACAGAGTAGAATCAAGCATTGTATATTTTTTCTGAGAGATTATATTCAGAGAAATTTTGCTTTTAACATTGGGGTGCCTAGATAATATTTAGATTTTTTTCGATTCACGTAAATTTAGAATTTCTGTATTTTACATGACAGAGCATACATTGTTAATATACATACTCCAAAACAGAGTAGAATAGGGCATTGTATATTTTTTCTGCCAGATTATATTCAGAGAAATTTTGTTTTTAACATTGGGGTGCCTAGATAATATTTACATTATTTCAATTCGGGTAGAATTAGAATTTCTGTATTTTACATGAGAGAGCATATGGAGTTGGTTTATATACTTTAAAACAGAGTAGAATAGGGCATTGTATATTTTTTCTAACAGATTATATTCAGAGCAATATTGCTTTTAACATTATAGTGCCTAGATAATATTTAGATTTTTTCGTATCCAGTGGAATTCGAATTTCTGTATTTTACATGACAGAGCTTATTGTGTTGGTGTTTATACTACAAAACAGAGTAGAAAAGAACATTGTATATTTTTACTGACAGATTGTATTCAGAGCAATTTTGCGTTTAACATTGGGGTGCCTAGATAATATTTAGAATTTTTCGATTCGGGTAAAATTAGAATTTCTGTATTTAACATGAGAGAGCATATTGGGTTGGTGTATATACTACAATACAAAGTAGAAAAGTGCATTGTACATTTATTCTGACAGATTATATTCAGAGCAATTTTGCTTTTAACATTGGGGTGCCTAGATAATATTTAGATTTTTTTCGATACACGTAAAATTAGAATTTCTGTATTTTACATGAGAGAGCATACTAAGTTGATGTATGTACTCCAAAACAGAGTAGAATAAAACATTTTATATTTTTTCTAACAGACTACATTCATAGCCATTTTCTTTTAACTTTGGGGTGCCTAGATATTATTTAGATTTTTTTCGATTCGTGTAAAATTAGAATTTCGGTATTTTACATGAGAGAGGATATTGAGTTGGTGTATATACTACAAAACAGAGTAGAAAAGGGCACTGTATATTTTTTCTGACACATTATATTCAGAGCAATTTTTCTTTTAAGATTGGGGTACCTAGATAATTTTTAGATTTTTTTTGATTCGCTTAAATATAGAATTTCTGTATTTTACATGAGAGAGCATATGGAGTTGGTGTATATACTACCAAAAAAAGAAGTCAATGGCATTGTATATTTTTTCTGACAGATTATATTCAGAGTAATTTTTCTTTTGACATTGGGGTGCCTAGATGATATTTAAATTTTTCTAGATTCGCTTAAATATAGAATTTCTCTATTTTACATGAGAGAGCATATTGAGTTGGTGTATATACTTCAAAACAGAGTAAAATAGGGCATTGTATATTTTTTCTGACAGATTATATTCAGAGCAATTTTCTTTTTAACACTGAGGTGCCTAGATAATATTTAGATTCTTTCGAATCGGGTAAAATTAGATTTTTTGTATTTTATATGATGGATCACCCTGAGTTGCTGTATATACTCCAAAACAGAGTAGAATAAGGCATTGTATATTTTTTCTTACAGACTATATTCAGAACCAATTTCTTTTAACTTTGGAGCGCCTAGATATTATTTAGATCTTTTCGATTCACCTAAAATTAGACTTTCGGTATTTTACATGAGACAGCATATTGAGTTGGTGTATATACTCCAAAACAGAGTAGAAAAGGGCATTGTATTATTTTTCTGACAGATTATATTCAGAGCAATTTTGCTTTAGCATTGATGTTCCTAGATAATATTTAGATTTTTTTCGATTCGCTTAAATATCGAATTTCTGTATTTTACATGAGAGTGCATATGGAGTTGGTGTATATACTTTAAAACAGAGTATAATAGGGCATTGTATATTTTATCTGACAGATTATATTCAGAGAAATTTTGTTTTTAACATGGGGATGCCTAGATAATATTTATATTATTTTTGATTCACGTAAAATTAGAATTTCTGTATTTTACATGAGAGAGCACACTTAGGAGGTGTATGTACTACAAAAAAGAGTAGAATAAGGCAATGTATTTCTTTTTCTAACAGACTATATTCAGAGCCATTTTCATTTATCTTTGGGGCGTCTAGATTTTATTTAGATTTTTTTCGATTTGCGTAAAATTTGAATTTCTGTATTTTACTTGAGAGAGCACACTGATTTGGTGTATATACTCCAAAACAGAGTCGAATTGGGCATTGTATATTTTTTCTGACAGATTATATTTACAGAAATTTTGCTTTTAACATTGAGGTGCCTGGATAATATTTAGATTTTTTCGATTCGCTTAAATATAGAATTTCTTATTTTACATGAGAGAGCATATGAAGTTGGTTTATATACTCCAATAAAGAGCAGAATAGGGCATTGTAAAAGTTTTGAAACAGATTATATTCAGAGAAATATTGTTTTTAACATTGGGGTGCCTAGATAATATTTAGATTTTTTTCGATTCATGTAAAATGAGAATTTCGGTATATAACATGAGAGAGCATACTGAGTTGGTGTATATACTCCAAACCAAAGTAGAATAGGGCATTGAATATTTTTTCTGACACATTATATTCAGAGCAATTTTGTTTTTAACATTGGCGTGCCTACATAATATTTAGATTTTTTTGATTCAAGTAAAATTAGAGTTACTGTATTTTACATGAAAGAGCATATTGAGTTGGTGTATATAAACAAAACAGAGTAGAAAATGGCATTGTGTATTTTCTCTGACATATTATATTCAGGCCAATTTTTATTCTAACATTGGGGTGCCTAGATAATATTTAGATATTTTTCGATTCGCTTAAATATGTAATTTCTGTATTTTACATGAGAGCGCATATTGAGTTGGTGTGTATACTCCAAAACAGAGTAGAGTAGTGTATTGTATATTTTTTCTCACAGATTGTATTCAGATCAATTTCGTGTTTAACATTGGGGTGCCTAGATTATATTTAGATTTTTTTTGATTCGCATAAATATAGAATTTCTGTATTTTACATGAGAGTGAATGTGGAGTTGGTGTATATACTACAAAACAGAGTAGAAAAGGGCATTGTATATTTTTTCTGACAGAATTCATTCAGAGAAATTTTGTTTTTAACATTGGGGTGCCTAAATAATATTTAGATTTTCTTCGATTCACGTAAAATTAGAATATCTGTATTTTACATGAGAGAGCATACTGAGTTGGTGTATATATTTCAAAACAGAGTAGAATAGGGCATTGTATATTTTTTCTAACAGACTATATTCAGAGCCATTATCTTTTAACTTTGGGGCACCTAGATATTATTTAGATTTTTTTTGATTCGCCTAAAATTAGAATTTCGGTATTTTACATGAGAGAGCATATTGAGTTGGTGTATATACTCCAAAACAGAGTGGAATAGGGCATTGTATATTTTCCCTGAAAGATTATATTCAGAGCAATTTTTTTTAACATTGGGGTGCCTAGATAATATTAAATTTTTGCGATTCGGGTAGAATTAGAATTTCTATATTTTACATGAGAGAGCATCCAGAGTTGGTGTATGTACTCCAAAACAGAGTAGAATAAGGCATTGTATATTTTTTCTAACAGACTATATTCAGAGACATTTTCTTTTAACTTTGGGGCGCCTAGATATTATTTAGATTTTTTTTGATTGGCGTAAAATTAGAATTTCTGTATTTTACATGAGAGAGCATATTGAGTTTCTGTATATACTAAAAAACAGAGTAGAAAAAGGCATTGTATATTTTTTGTGACAGATTATATTCAGAGCATTTTGGTTTTTAACATTGGGGTGCCTAGAAAATATTTAGAAGTTTATCAATTCACTTAAAATTAGAATTTCGGTATTTTACATGAGACAGCATATTGAGTTGGTGTATATACTCCAAAACCGAGTTGAATAAGGCATTTTATAATTATTGTGACTGATTATATTTAGAGCAATTTTGTTTTTAACATTGGGTAGCCTAGATAATATTTAGATTTATTTCAATTCACGTAAAATTAGAATTTCTGTATTTTACATGAGAGAGCATACTGAGTTGGTGTCTATACTCCAAAACAGAGTAGAATAAGGCATTGTAAATTTTATCTAACAGTCTATATTCAGAGTTATTTTCTTTTAACTTTGGGGCGTCTAGATATATATAGATTTTTTTCGATTCGCTTAAATATAGAATTTCTGTATTTTACATGAGAGAGCATATGGAATTGGTGTATATACTCCAAAACAGAGTAGAATAGGGCATTGTATATATTTTCTGACCGATTATATTCAGAGCAATTTTGCTTTTTAGTTTGGGGTGACTAGATAATATTTAGATTTTTTTCAATTCGCTTAAATATAGAATTTCTCTATTTTACATGAGAGAGCAGGTGGAGTTGGTGTATATACTCCAAAACAGAGTAGAATAAGGCATTGAATATTTTTTCTGACAAATTATATTCAGAGCAATTTTTTTAACACTGAGGTGCCTAGATAGTATTTAGATTTATTCGATTCCAGCAAAATTAGTATTTCTGTATTTTATACGAGAGTGCACCCTGAGATGGTGTATGTACTACGAAACAGGGTAGAATAAGGCATTGTATATTTTTTGTAACAAACTATATTCAGAGCCAATTTCTTTTAACCATGGGGCGCCAAGATATTATTTATATATTTTTCGATTCGCGTACAATTTGAATTTCTGTATTTTAAATGAGAGAGCATATGGAGTTGGTGTATTTACTCCAAAACAGAGTAGAATAGGGCATTGTATATTTTTTCTGACGGATTATATTTCGAGCAATTTTTTTTTACACTGGGGTGCCTAGATAATATTTAGATTTTTTTCGATTCGCATAAATATAGAATTTCTGTATTTTACATGAAAGAGCCTATGGAGTGGGTGTATTTACTCCAAAACAGAGTAGAATAGGGCATTGTATATTTTTTCTGACGGATTATATTTCGAGCAATTTTTTTTTACACTGGGGTGCCTAGATAATATTTAGATTTTTTCGATTTGGGTAAAATTAGAATTTCTGTATTTTACATTCGAGAGCACCCTGAGTTGGTGTATATACTCCAAAACAGAGTAGAATAAGGCATTGTGTATTGTTTCTAACAGACTATATTCGGATCCATTTTATTTTAACTTTGGGGCACCTAGATATTATTTTGATTTTTTTTTATTCGCCTAAAATTAGAATTTTGGTATTTTACATGAGAGAGCATATTGAGTTGGTGTATATACTCCAAAACAGAGTAGAAAAGGGCATTGTATATTTTCTCTTACAGATTATATTCAGAGCAATTTTGCTTTTAACATCGGGGGGCCTAGATAATATTTAGTTTTTTTCGATACGAGTAGAATTAGAATTTCTGTATTTTACATGACAGAGCATATTGAGTTGGTGTATATACTACAAAACCGAGTAGAAAAGAGCATTGTATATTTTTTCTGACAGATTATTTTTAGAGCAACTTTGCTTTTAACATAGGTGTGCCTAGATAATATTTAGATTTCTTTCAATTCGCTGAAATATAGAATTTCTGTATTTTACAAGAGAGAGCATATGGAGTTGGTGTATATTCTTTAAAACAGATTAAAATAGGGCATCTTATATTTTTTCTGACAGATTATATTCAGAGCAATTTTGTTTTTAACATTGGGGTTCCTAGATAATATTTAGATTTTTGCAATTTGGGTAAAATTAGAATTTCTCTATTTTATATGACAGAGCATCCTGAGTTGGTGTATATACTCCAGAACAGAGTAGAATAAGGCATTGTATATTTTTTCTAACAGAATATATTCAGAGCCATTTTTTTTTAACTTTGGGGAGCCTAGATATTATTTAGATTCTTTTCGATCCACGTAAAATTAGAATTTCGGAATTTTATATGAGAGAGCATATTGAGTTGGTGTACATACTACAAAACAGAGTAGAAAAGGGTATTGTGTATTTTCTCTGACAGATTATATTCGGAGCAATTTTGCTTATAACATTGGGGTGCCTAGATAATATTTAGATTTCTTTCGATTCGCTTAAATATACTATATTTCTGTTTTACATAATGGAGCATATGGAATTGGTGTATATACTACAAAACAGAGTAGAAATGGGTATTGTATATTTTTTCTGACAGATTATATTCAGAGCTATTTTCTTTTAACATTGGAGTGCCTAGATAATATTTAGATTTGTTTCGATTCGTTTAAACGTAGAATTTTTGTATTTTACATGAGAGAGCATACTGAGTTGGTGTATATACTCCAAAACAGAGTAGAATAGGGCATTGTATATTTTTTCTGACAGATTATATTCAGAGCAATTTTGCTTTAACATTCGGGTGCCTAGATAATATTTAGATTTTTTTCGATTCGCTTAAATATCGAATTTCTGTATTTTACATGAGAGTGCATATGAAGTTGGTGTATATACTTTAAAACAGAGTAGAATAGGGCATTGTATCTTCTATCTGACAGATTATATTCAGAGCAATTTTGTTTTTAACATTGGGGTGCCTAGATAATATTTAGATTATTTTTGATTCACAGAAATTTAGAATTTCTGTATTTTACATGAGAGAGCACACTGAGTTGGTGTATGTATTTCAAAAAAGAGTAGAATAAGGCGATGTATTTCTTTTCTAACAGACTATATTCATAACCATTTTCTTTTATCTTTGGGTCGTCTAGAATTTGTTTACATTTTTTTCGATTCGTGTAAATTTGAATTTCTGTATTTTACGTGAGTGAGCATATTGAGTTGGTGTATATACTACAAAACAGAGTAGAAAAGGGCATTGTATATTTTTTCTGACAGATTTTATTCAGAGCAATTTTGTTTTTAACATTGGGGTGCCTAAATAATATTTAGATTTTTTTTGATTCACGTAAAATTAGAATTTCTGTATTTTACATGAGAGAGCATACTGAGTTGGTGTATATACTCCAAAACAGAGTAGAATAAGGCATTGTATATTTTTTCTAACAGACTATATTCAGAGTCATTTTCTTTTAACTTTGGGGCGCCTAGATATTATTTAGATTATTTTGATTCACCTAAAATTAGAATTTCGATATTTTACACTAGAGAGCATATTGAGTTGGTGTATATACTCCAAAACAGAGTAGAAAAGGGCACTGTATATTTTTTCTGACAGATGGTATTAGACCAATTTTGCTTTTAACATTGGGGTGCCTAGATAATATTTAGATTTTTTTTCGATTCGGATAGAATTAGAATTTCTGTATTTTACATTACGGAGCATATTGAGTTGGTGTTTATACTACAAAACAGAATAAAAGAGGGCATTGTATATTTTTTCTGACAGATTATATTCTTAGCAATTTTGCTTTTAACATTGCAGTGCCTAGATAATATTTGGATTTGTTCGGTTCGGGTAAATTTAGAATTTCTGTATTTTACATGAGAGAGCATATTGAGTTGGTGTATATACTACGAAACAGAGTAGAAAAGGGCATTGTATATTTTTTCTGACAGATAATATTCTGAGCAAATTTGCTTTTAACATTGGGATGCCTAGATAATATCTAGATTTTTTTCGATTCACGTAAATTTAGAATTTCTGTATTTTGCATGGGAGAGCATACTGAGTTGGTGTATATACTCCAAAACAGAGTAGAATAAGGCATTGTATATTTTTTCTAACACACTATATTCAGAGCCATTTTCTTTTAACTTTGGGGCGCCTAGATATTATTTAGATTATTTTTGATTCACCTAAAATTAGAATTTCGGTATTTTACATAAGAGAGCATATTGAGTTAATGTATATACTCCAAAACAAAGTAGAAAAGGGCATTGTATATTTTTTATGACAGATTATATTCAGAGCAATTTTTCTTTTAACATTGGGGTGCCTAGATAATATTTAGATTTTTTCCGATTTGCTTAAATATAGAATTTATGTATTTTACATGAGAGAGCATATGGAGTTGGTGTATATACTCCCAAACAGAGTAGAATAGGGCATTGTATATTTTTCTGACAGATTATATTCAGAGCGATTTTGTTTTTAACTTTGGGGTGCCTAGATAATATTTAGATTTTTTCGATTCCAGTAAAATTAGAATTTCTCTATTTTACATGAGAGTGCACCCTGAGATGGTGTATATACTCCGAAACAGAGTAGAATAAGGTATTGTATATTTTTTTTAACAGACTATATTCACAGCCATTTTCTTTTAACTTTGGGGCTCCTAGATATTTTTTAGATTTTTTTCAATTCGCGTAAAATTAGAATTTCTGTATTTTACATGAGAGAGCATATTGAGTTGGTGTATATACTACAAAACAGAGTAGAAATGGGCATTGTATATTTTTTCTGACAAATTATATTTAGAGCAATTTTGCTTTTAAAATTGGGGTGCCTAAATATTATTTAGATTTTTTTCGATTTGCTTAAATATAGAATTTTCGTATTTTACATGAGAGAGCATATGGAGTTGGTGTATATACTTTAAAACAGAATAGAATATGGCACTGTATATTTTTTCTGACAGATTATATTCAGAACAATTTTGTTTTAAACATTGGAGTGCCTAGATAATATTTAGATTTCTTTTGATTGACGTAAACTTAGAATTTCTGTAAATTACATGAGAGAGCATACTGAGTTGGTGTATATACTCCAGAAAAGGGTAGAATAAGGCATTGTATATTTTATTTAACAGACTATATTCAGAGCCGTTTTCTTTTAACTTTGCGGCGTCTAGATATTATTTAGATTTTTTTCGATTCACGTAAAAGTAGAATTTCGGTATTTTACATGAGAGAGCATAATGAGTTGGTGTATATACTCCAAAACAGAGTAGAAAAGGGCATTCTATATTTTTTATGACACATTATCTTCAGAGCAATTTTTCTTTTAACTTTGGGCTGCCTACATCATACTTAGATTTTTTTCGATTCGCTTAAATATAGAATTTCTGTATTTTACATGAGAGAGCATATGGAGTTGGTGTATATACTCCAAAAAAGAGTAGAATAAGGCATTGTATATTTTCTCTGACGTATTATATTCAGAGCAATTTTTTTTAACACTGAGGTGCCTAGATAATATTTAGATTTTTTCGATTTCAGGAAAATAAGAATTTCTTTATTTTACATGATTGTATGTAAATGTATATACACATGAGATGGTGTATATACTTTGAAACAGAGTAGAATAAGGCATTGTATATTTTCTCTAACAGACTATATTCACAGCCATTTTCTTTTAACTTTAAGGTGCCTTGATATTTTTTAGATTTTTTTCGATTCACGTAAAATTAGAATTTCTGTATTTTACATGAGAGAGCATATGCAGTTGGTGTATATACTTTAAAAAAGATTAGAATAGGGCATTGTATTTTTTTTCTGACAGATTATATTCAGAGCAATTTTGTTTTTAACATTGGGGTGTGTAGATAATATTTAGATTTTTTTTGATTTATGTAAATTTAGAATTGCTGTATTTTACATAAGAGAGCATACTGAGTTGGTGTATATACTCCAAAACAGAGTAGAATAAGGCATTGCATATTTTTTCTAACAGACGATTTTCACAGCCAATTTTGTTTAACATTGGGGCGCCTAGATATTATTTAGACATTTTTCAATTCGCGTAAAATTAGAATTTCTGTATTTTACATGAGAGAACATATGGAGTTGGTGTATATACTCCAAAACAGAGTAGGAAAGGGCATTGTATATTTTTTCTGACAGATTATATTGAGAGCAAGTTTTCCTTCATCCTTGGGGTGCCTAGATAATATTTAAATTTATTTCGATTCGCATAAATAGAGAATTTCTGCATTTTACATGAGAGAGCATATTGAGTTGGTGTATATACTCCAAAAGAGAGTAGAATAAGGCATTGTATATTTTATTAAACAAACTATAATCAGAGCCATTTTCTTTTATCTTTGGTGTGCTTAGATATTATGTAGATTTTATTCGATTCGCCTAAAATTAGAATTTCTGTATTTTACATGAGAGAGCATATTGAGTTGGTGTATATACTCCAAAAGGGAGTAGAAAAAAGCATTGTATATTTTTTCTGAGAGACTATATTCAGAGCAATTTTGCTTTTAACATTGGTTGCGTAGATAATATTTAGATTTTTTTCGATTTGCTTAAATATAGAATTTCTGCATTTTACCTGAGAGAGCATATGGAATTTGTGTATATACTCCAAAACAAAGTAGAATAGGGCATTGTGTATTTTTTTTGACAGATTATATTCAGAGCAATTTTCTTTTTTACATTTGGGTACCTAGATAATATTTGGATATTTTTGATTCGTGTAAAATTTGAATTTCTGTATTTTACATGAGAGAGCATACTGAGTTGGTGTATATACTCCAAAACCAAGTAGAACAGGGCATTGTATATTTTATCAGAAAGATTATATTTAGAGCAATTTTGTTTTTAACATTAGGGTTCCTAGATAATATTTAGATCTTTTCAATTCGGGTAAAATTAGATTTTCTGTATTTTACATGAGAGAGCATACTGCGTTTGTGTATATACTCCAAAACAGAGTAGAATAAGGCATTGTATATTTTTTCGAACAGACTATATTCAGGTCCATTTTCTTTCAACTTTGGGGCGCCTAGATATTATTTAGATTTTTTTCGATTCGTGTAAAATTAGAATTTTGGTATTTTACATGAGAGAGCATATTGAGTTGGTGTATATACTACAAAACAGAGTAGAAAAGGGCATTCTATGTTTTTTCTGTCAGATTATATTCAGAGAAATTATGCTTTCATAATTGGGGTCCGTAGATAATATTTAGATTTTTTTCGATTCAAGTAAAATTAGAATTTCTGTTTACATGAGAGAACATACTGAGTTGGTGTATATACTCCAAAACCGAGTACAATAAGTCATTATATATTTTTTTGACAGATTATATTCAGAGCAATTTTGCTTTTAACATTGGTGTGCCTCGATAATATTTAGATTTTTTCGATTTTGGTAAAATTATAATTACTGTATTTTACATGAGAGAGCCTATTGAGTTGGTGTATATACTACAAAAAGAGTAGAAAAGGGCATTGTATATTTATTCTGACAGATTATATTCAGAGCAATTTTGCTTTTAACATTCGGGTGCCTAGATAATGTTTAGCTTAATTTCGAATCACGTAAAATTATAATTTTGGTATTTTACATGAGAGAGAATATGGAGTTGCTGTATATACACCAAAACAGAGTAGAATAGGGCATTGCATATTTTTTCTGACAGATTATATTCAGAGCAATTTTTTTTTTAACATTGGAGTGCCTACATAATATTTAGATTTATTTCGATTCGCATAAATATAGAATTTCTGTATTTTACATGACAGAGTATATAGAGTTGGTGTATATACTCCAAAATAGAGTAGAATACGGCATTGTATATTTTTTCTGACAGATTATATTCAGGGAAATTTTGTTTTTAACATTGGGTTGCCTAGATAATATTTAGATTTTTTAGATTCGTTTAAAATTAGAAATTCTTTATTTTACATGAGAGAGCACACTGAGTTGGTGTATATACTCCAAAACACAGTATAATAAGGCATTGTATATTTTTTAAAACAGACTACATTCTGAGCCATTTTCTTTTAACTTTGGGGTGCCTCGATATTATTTAGATTTTTTTTCGATTTGCATAAAATTAAAATTTGGTATTTTACATGAGAGAGCATATGGAGTTGGTGTATATAGTCTAACACAAAGTAGAAAATGGCATTTTGTATTTTCTCTGACAGATTATATTCAGAGCAATTTTGCTTTAACATTGAGGTGCCTAGATAATATTTAGATTTTTTTCGATTCGCTTAAATTTAGAATTTCTGTATTTTACATGAGAGAGCATATGGAGTTGGTGTATATACTCCAAAACAGAGTAGAAAAGGGTATTGTATACTTTTTCTGACAGATTATATTCAGAGCAATTTTGTTTTTAACAAGGGGTGCCTAGATAATATTTAGATTTTTTTCAATACGCTTAAATATAGGATTTCTGTATTTTTCATCAGAGAGCATATTAAGTTGCTGTATATACTCCAAAACAGAGTAGGATGGGGCATTGTATATATTTTCTGACAGATTATATTCTGAACAATGTTGCTTTAACATTGGGTTGCCTAGATAATATTTAGATTTTTTCGATTCAGGTAGAATTAGAATTTCAGTATTTTACATAAGAGAGCGTATTGAGTTGCTGTATATAGTACAAAACAGAGTAGAAAAGGGCATTGTATTTTTTTTCTGACAGATTATATTCAGAGCAAGGTTGCTTTTAACATTGTGGTCCCTAGATAATATTTAGATTTTTTTCAATTCGCTTAAATATGGAGTTTCTCTATTTTACATGAGAGAGCTTATAAAGTTGGTGTATATACCCCAAAACAGAGTAGAATAGAACATTGTATATTTTTTCTGACAGATTATATTCAGAGCAATTTTGTTCTTAACATTGCGGTGCCTAGATAATATTTAGATTTTATTTCGATTCCCTTAAATAGAGAATCTCTGTATTTTACATGAAAGAGATTATTGAGTTGGTGTATATACTACAAAACAGAGTAGAAAAGGGCATTGTATATGTTTTCTGACACTTTATATGCAGAGCAATTTTCTTTCAACATTCGGGTGCCTAGATAATATTTAGATTTTTTTCGATTCATGTTAAATTAGAATTTCGGTATTTTATATGAGAGAGCATACTGAGTTGGTGTATATAGTCCAAAACAGAGTAGAATAGGGCATTGTATATTTTCTCTAACATACTATATTCAGAGCCATTTTCTTTTAAGTTTGGGGCTCCTAGATATTTAGATTTTTTTCGATTCGGGTAAAATTACAATTTTGGTATTTTACATGAGAGAGAATACTGAGTTGGTGTATATACTCCAATAAAGAAAAGAATAGGGCATTGTATTGTTTTCTGACAGATTATATTCAGAGCAATTTTGCTTTAACATTGGGGTGCCTAGATAAAACTTAGATTTTTTTTGATTCGCTTAAATATAGAATTTCTGTATTTTACATGAGAGAGCAGGTAGAGTTGGTGTATATACTCAAAAACAGAGTAGAATAGGGCTTTGTATATTTTTTCTGACAGATTGTATTCAGAGCAATTTTGTTTTGAATATTGGGGTGCCTAGATAATAATTAGATATTTTCGATTCGGGTAAAATTAGAATTTCTGTATTTTACACGAGAGAGCATACTGTGTTGGTGTAAATACTCCAAAACATAGAAGAATCAGGCATTGTATATTTTTTATAACAGACTATATTCAGAGCCATTATCTTTTTACTTTGGTGCGCCTAGATAATATTTAGATTTATTTCGATTCGTGTAAAATTAGAATTTCGGTATTTTATATGAGAGAGCATATTGATTTGGTGTATACACCCCAAAACAGAGTAGAAAAAAGCATTATATATTTTTTCTTGCAAATTATATTCAGAGAAATTTTGCTTTTAACATTGGGGTGCCGAGATAATATTTAAATTATTTTCTATTAGATTAAATATAGAATTACTTTATTTTACATGAGATAGAAGGTAGAGTTGGTGTATATACTCAAAAACTGAGTAGAATAGGGCATTTTATATTTTTTCTGACAGATTATATTCAGAGAAATTTCGTTTTTGACATTGGGGTGCCTAGATAATATTTATATATTTTCGATTTACGTAAAATTAGAATTTTGGTATTTTACATGAGAGAGTATACCGAGTTGGTGTATATACTCCAAAACAGAGTAGAATAAGGCATTGTATATTTTTTCCAACAGACTATATTCGTAGACATTTTCTATTAACTTTGGGGTGCCTAGATATTATTTAGATTATTTTTCGATTCTCATAAAATTAGAAATTCGGTTTTTTACATGAGAGAGCATGCTGAGTTAGTGTATATACTACAAAACAAAATAGAAAAGGGAATTGTATATTTTTTATGAGAGATTATATGCAGAGCAATTTTGCTATTAACATTGGGGTGCCTAGATATTATTTAGATTTTTTTCAATTCGCTTAACTATAGAATTTCTGTATTTTACATGAGAGATCATATGGAGTTGGTGTATATACTCCAAAACAGAGTAGAATTATACGTTGTATATTTTTTCTGACTGATTATATTCAGAGCAATTTTGTTTTTAACATTGGGGTGCCTAGATGATATTTAGATTTTTTCGATTTGGGTAAAATTAGAATTTCTGTATTTTACATAAGAGAGCATCCTGAGTTGGTGTATATACTCCAAAACAGAGTAGAATAAGGCATTGTATATTTTTTCTAAGAGACTATATTCAAAGCCATTTTCTTTTAACTTTGGGGCGCCTAGATATTATTTCATTTTTTTTCGATTCTCATCAAATTAGAATTCCAGTATTTAACATCAGAGAGCATAATGAGTTGGTGTATATACACCAAAAAAGAATAAAATAGGGCATTTTAGTTTTTTTCTGAAAGATTACATTCAGAGAAATTTTGCTTTTAGCTTTGGGGTGCCTAGATAATATTTAGATTTTTTTTGATTCACGTAAAATTAGAATTTCGGTATTTTACATGAGAGAGTATACTGAGTTGGTGTATATACTCCAAAACAGAGTACAATAGGGCATTACATATTTTCTCTGAGAGAATATATTGAAAGCAAATTTGCTTTTACCGTTGGGGTGCATACATAATATTTAGATTTTTTTGGATTCACGAAAAATTAGAATTTTGGTATTTTATATGAGAGAGCATACTGAGGTGGTGCATATACTCCAAAACAGAGTAGAATACGGCATTGTATATTTTTTCTGACAGATTATATTCAGAGCTATTTTTTTCTTAACATTGTGGTGCCTAGATAATATTTAGATAATTTCGTTTCGGGTAGAATTAGAATTTCGGTATTTTACATGAGAGAGCAAACTGAGTTGGTGTATATATTCCAAAACAGAGTAGAATAGGGCATTGTATATTTTCTCTAACAGAATATATTCAGAGCCATTTTCTTTTACCTTTGGGGTGCCTAGATATTATTTAGATTTGTTTTGATTCGCCTAAAATTAGAATTTCGGTATTTTACATGAGAGAGCATATTGAGTTGGTGTATATACTCCAAAACAGAGTAGAATGGGGCATTGTATATTTTCTCTGACAGATTATATTCAGAGCAATTTTGTTTTTAACATTGGGGTGCCTAGATAATATTAAGATTTTTGCGATTCATGTAGAATTAGAATTTCTATATTTTATATGAGAGAGCATATGGAGTTGGTGTACATACTTTAAAAGAGAGTAGAATAGGGCATTGTATATTTTTTTTGACATATTACATTCAGAGAAATTTTGTTTTTAACATTGGGGTGCCTAGATAGTATTTAGATTTTTTTTGATTCAGGTAAAATTAGAATTTCATTTTTTTACATGAGAGAGCATACTCTGTTGGTGTATATACCCCAAAACAAAGAAGAATAAGGCATTCTATATTTGTTCTCACAGACTATATTTAGAACCATTTTCTTTTAACTTTGGGGCGCCTAGATATTATTTAGATTTTTTTCGTTTCGCTTAAATATAGAATTTCTGTATTTTACATGAGAGAGCATGTGGACTTGGTGTATATACTCCAAAACAGAGTAGAATAGGGCATTGTATATTTTTTCTGACAGATTATATTCAGAGCAATTTTTTTTAACACTGAGGTGCCTAGATAATATTTAGATATTTTCGATACCAGTAAAATTAAAATTTCTGTATTTTATAGGAGAGTGCACCATGAGATGGTGTATGTACTGCGAAACAGAGTAGAATAAGGCATTGTATATTTTTTCTGACCGATTATGTTTAGAGCAAGTTTGCTTTTAACATTGGGGCGCCTAGATATTATTTATATATTTTTCGATTCGCGTACAATTTGAATTTCTGTATTTTAAATGAGAGAGCATATGGAGTTGGGGTATATACTCTGAAACAAAGTAGAAAAGGGCATTGTATATTTTTTCTGACCGATTATGTTTAGAGCAAGTTTGCTTTTAACATTGGGGTGCCTAGATAATATTTAGATTTTTTTCGATTCGCATAAATATAGAATTTCTGTATTTTACATGAGAGATCATATGGAGTGGGTGTATTTACTCCAAAACAGAGTAGAATAGGGTATTGTATATTTTTTATGACTGATTATATTTCGAGCAATTTTTTTTTAACACTAGGGTGCCTAGATAATATTTAGATTTTTTCGATTTGGGTAAAATCAGAATTTCTGTATTTTACATGCGAGAGCATCCTGAGTTGGTGTATATCCTCCAAAACAGAGTAGAATAAGGCATTGTATATTTTTTCTAACAGACTATATTCAGAGCCATTTTATTTTACCTTAGGAGAGCCTACATATTATTTTGATTTTTTTTGATTCGCCTAAAATTAGAATTTTGGTATTTTACATGAGCGAGCATATTGAGTTGGTGTATATACTCCAAAACAGAGTAGAAAAAGGCATTGTATATTTTCTCTTACAGATTATATTCAGAGCAATTTTGCTTTTAACATTGGGGGGCCTAGATAATATTTAGTTTTTTCGATTCGAGTAGAATTAGAATTTCTGTATTTTACATGACAGAGCATATTGAGATGGTGTATATACTACAAAACCGAGTAGAAAAGGGCATTGTATATTTTTTCTGACAGATTATATTCAAAGCAACTTTGCTTTTAACATAGGTGTGACTAGATAATATTTAGAATTTTTTCGATTCGCTGAAATATAGAATTTCTGTATTTTACATGGCAAAGAATATGGAGTTGGTGTATATACGTTAAAACAGATTAGAATAGGGCATTGTATATTTTTTCTGACAGATTATGTTCAGAGCAATTTTGTTTTTAACATTGGGATGCATAGATAATATTTAGATTATTTCAATTCGGGTAGAATTAGAATTTCTGTATTTTACATGAGAGAGCATATTGAGTTGGTATATATACTCCAAAACTGAGTAGAATAAGGCATTCTATATTTTTTTTAATAGACTATATTCAGAGACATTTTCTTTTAACTTTGAGGCACCTAGATATTATTTAGATTTTTTTCGATTCGCGTAAAATTAGAATTTCTGTATTTTACATGAGAGAGCATATGGAAGTTGAGTATATACTACAAAACAGAGTAGAAAAGGGCATTGTATATTTTTTCTGACAGATTTCATTCAGAGCAATTTTGTTTTTAACATTGGGGAGCCTAGATAATATTTTCATTTTTTTCGATTCATTTAAAATTATAATTCGGTATTTTACATGAGAGAGCATACTGAGTTTGTGTATATACTCCAAAACAGAGTAGAATAGAACATTGTATATTTTTTCTGACAGTTTATATTCAGAGAAATTTTGTTTATAACATTGGCGTGCCTAGATAATATTTAGATTTTTTTCGATTCGCTTAAATATAGAATTTCTGTATTTAACATGAGATAGCATATGAAGTTGGTGTATATACGTCAAAACAGAGTAGAATAGGGCATTGAATACTTTGTATGACAGATAATATTCTGAGAAATTTTGCTTTTATCATTGTGGTGCCTTGATAATACTTAGAATTTTTCGATTCTGGAGGAATTTGAATTTCTGTACTTTACATGACAGAGCATATTGAGTTGGTTTATATACTGCAAAACAGAGTAGAAAAGGGCATTGTATATTTCTTCTGAAAGATTATATTCAGAGGAATTTTGCTTTTAACATTGGGGTGCCTGGATAATATTTAGATTTTTTTCGATTCTCTTAAATATAGAATTTCAGTATTTTACATGAGAGAGCATACTGAGTTGGTGTATATACTCCAAAAAAGTAGAATAGGGCATTTTATAATTTTTCTGACAGGTTATATTCACAGCAATTTTGTTTTTAACCTCGGGGTGCCTAGATAATATTTAGATTTCTTTCGATACACGTAAAATTAGAAATTCTGTATTTTACATGAGAGAGCATACTGCGTTGGTGTATATACTCCAAAACAGAGTAGAATAAGGCATTTTATATTTTCTCTAAAATACTACATTCGGAGCCATTTTCCTTTAACTTTGGGACACCTAGATATTATTTAGAGTTTTTTCGAATCGCGTAAAATTAGAATTTCGGTACTATATATGAGAGAGCATATTGAGTTGTTGTATATACTACAAAACAGGGTAGAAAAGGTCACTGTATATTTTTTCTGACAGATTTCATTGAGAACAATTTTGTTTTTAACTTTGGGGAGCCTAGATAATATTTACATTTATTTCGATTCATTTAAAATTATAATTTCGGTATTTTACATGAGAGGGCATACTGAGTTTGTGTATATACTCCAAAACAGAGTAGAATAGAACATTGTATATTTTTTCTGACAGATTATATTCAGAGCAATTTTGTTTCTAACATTGGGTTGCCTAGATAATATTTAGATTTTTTTCGATTCGCTTAAATATAGAATTTCTGAATTTAACATGAGAGAGCATATGAAGTTGGTGTATATACTCCAAAACAGAGTAGAATAGGGCATTGTATATTTTTTATGACAGATTATATTCAGAGCAATTTTGTTTTTAACATTGAGGTGCCTAGATAATATTTCGATTTTTTCGATTCGGGTAAAATTAGAATTTCTGTATTTTAAATGACAGAGCATCCTGAGTCGGTGTATATACTCCAGAACAGAGTAGAATAAGGCATTGTATACTTTTTCTAACAGAATATATCCAGAGCCATTTTCTTTTAACTTTGAGGCGCCTAGATATTATTTAGATTCTTTTCGATTCACGTAAAATTAGAATTTCGGTATTTTATATGAGAGAGCATATTGAGTTGGTGTACATACTACAAAACAGAGTAGAAAAGGGCATTGTATATTTTCTCTGACAGATTATATTAAGAGCAATTTTGCTTTTCACATTGGGGTGTCTAGATTATATCTAGAATTTTTTCGATTCGCTTATATAATTTCTGTATTTTACATGAGAGAGCATATGGAGTTGGTGTATATACTTTAAAACAGAGTAGAATAAGGCATTGTATATTTTTTCTGACAGATTATATTCAGAACAATTTTGTTTTAAACATTGGTGTGCCTAGATAAAATTTAGATTTCTTTTGATTCACGTAAATTTAGAATTTCTGTAAATTACATGAGAGAGCATACTGAGTTGCTGTATATACTCTAAAAAAAAGTAGATTAAGGCATTGTATATTTTATCTAACAGACTATATTCAGAGCCATTTTCTTTTAACTTTTTGGCATCTAGATATTATTTAGATTTTTTTCGCTTCACGTAAAATTTGAATTTTGGTATTTTATATGAGAGAGCATATTGAGTTGGTGTATATACTACAAAACAGAGTAGAAAAGGGCATTGTATATTTTGTCTGACACATTACCTTCAGAGCAATTTTTCTTTTAGCTTTGGGGTGCCTAGATAATATTTATATTTTTTTCGATTCACGTAAATATGGAATTTCTGTATTTTACATGAGAGAGCAAATGGAGCTGGTGTATATACTCCAAAACTGAGTAGAATAGGGCATTGTATATTTTTCTGACAGATTATATTCAGAGCGATTTTGTTTTTAACTTTGGTGTGCCTAGATAATATTTAAATTTTTTCGATTCCAGTAAAATTAGAATTTCTCTATTTTACATGAGAGTGCAACCTGAGATGGTGTATATACTCCGAAACAGAGTAGAATAAGTATTGTATATTTTTTCTAACAGACTATATTCACAGCCATTTTCTTTTAACTTTGGGGCGCCTAGATATTTTTTAGATTTTTTTCGATTCACGTAAAATTAGAATTTCTGTTTTACATGAGAGAGCATATTGAGTTGGTGTATATACTACAAAACCGAGTAGAAATGGGCATTGCATATTTTTTCTGACAGATTATATTCAGAGCAATTTCGCTTTTAAAATTGGGGTGCCTAGATAATATTTAGATTTTTTTCGATTCGCTTAAATATAGAATTTCCATATTTTACATGAGAGAGCATATGGAGTTGGTGTATATACTTTAAAACAGAGTCGAATAGGGCACTGTATATTTTTTCTGACAGAATATATTCAGAACAATTTTGTTTTAAACATTGGGGTGCCTAGATAATATTTAGATTTCTTTTCATTGACATAAACTTAGAATTTCTGTAAATTACATGAGAGAGCATACTGAGTTGGTGTATATACTCCAGAAAAGAGTAGAATAAGTCATTGTATATTTTATCTAACAGACTATATTCCGAGCCGTTTTCTTTTAACTTTGCGGCATCTAGATATTATTTAGATTATTTTCGATTCACGTAAAAGTAGAATTTCGGTATTTTATATGAGAGAGCATATTGAGTTGGTGTATATACTCCAAAACAGAGTAGAAAAGGGCATTCTATATTTTTTCTGACACATTACCTTCAGAGCAATTTTTCTTTTAACTTTGGGCTGCCTACATAATATTTAGATTTTTTTCGATTCGCTTAAATATAGAATTTCTGTATTTTACATGAGACAGCATATGGAGTTGGTGTATATACTCCAAAACAGAGTAGAATAGAACATTGTATATTTTTTCTGACGGATTATATTCAGAGCAATTTTCTATTTAACACTGGGTTGGCTAGATATTAATTTGATTTTTTTGATTCGCCTAAAATTAGAATTTCGGTATTTTACATGAGTGAGCATATTGAGTTGGTGTTTATACTCCAAAACAGAGTAGAAAAGAACATTGCATATTTTCTCTTACAGATTATATTCAGAGCAATTTTTCTTTTAACATTAAGGTGCCTAGATAATATTTAGGTTTTTTTGATTCGGGTAGAATTAGAATTTCTGTATTTTACATGACAAAGCATATTTAGTTGCTGTATATACTACAAAACTGAGTAGAAAAGGGCATTGTATATTTTTTTGACAGATTATAATCAGTTCAATTTTTCTTTTAACATTGGGGTGCCTAGATAATATTTAGATTTTTTTCAATTCACTTAAATATAGAATTTCTGTATTTTACATTAGAGAGCATATGGACTTGGTGTATATGGTTTAAAAGAGATTAGAATAGGGCATTGTATATTTTTACTGACAGATTATATTCAGAGCAATTTTGTTTTCAACATTGGGGTGCATAGATAATATTTTGATTTTTTTTATTCACATAATATTAGAATTTCTGTATTTTACATAAGAGAGCATCCTGAGTTGGTGTATATACTCCTAAACAGAGTAGAATATAACATTGTATATTTTTTACAACAGACTATATACAGAGCCATTTTGTTTTAACGTTGGGGTGCCTAGATATTATTTAGATCCTTTTCGATTCGCTTAAATTAGAATTTCTGTATTTTACATGAGAGAGCATAAGGAGTTGGTGTATATACTACAAAACAGAGTAGAAAAGGGCATTGTATATTTTTTCTGACAGATTATATTCAGAGCCATTTTGCTTTTAACATTGGGGTGCCTAGATAATATTTAGATTTTATTAGATACGCTTAAATGTAGAATTTCTGTATTTTACATAAAAGAGCATATTGAGATGTTGTATATACTTTAAAACAGATTAGAATAGGGCATTGTATATTTTCTCTGACAGATTACATTAAGCGCAACTTTGTTTTTAACATTAGTGTGAATAGATAATATTTAGAATTTTTTCGATTCAAGTAAAATTAGAATTTCGGTTTATATGAGAGAGCATACTGAGTTGGTGTATATACTCCAAAACCGAGTAGAATAGGTCATTATATATTTTTTCGACAGATTATATTCAGAGCAATTTTGTTTTTAACATTGGTGTGGTCGATAATATTTAGATTTTTTCGATTTTGGTAAAATTAGAATTACTGTATTGTACATGAGAGAGCAAATTGAGTTGGTGTATATACTACAAAAAAGAGTAGAAAAGGGCATTGTATATTTATTCTGACAGATTATACTCAGAGCAATTTTGCTTTTAACATTCGGGTGCCTAGATAATATTTAGATTTATTTCGATTCGCGTAAAATTAGAATTTCGGTATTTTACAGGAGAGAGCATATTGATTTGGTGTATACACCCCAAAACAGACTAGAAAAGAGCATTGTATATTTTTCCTTACAAATTATATTCAGAGCAGTTTTGCTTTTAACATTGGGGTGTCTAGATAATATTTAAATTATTTTCGATTCGATTAAATATAGAATTACTTTATTTTAAATGAGATAGAAGGTATAGTTGGTGTATATACTCAAAAACAGAGTAGAATAGGGCATTGTATATTTTTTCTGACAGATTATATTCAGAGAAATTTTGTTTTAACATTGGCGTGCCTAGATAATATTTAGATTTTTTCAATTCACGTTAAATTAGAATTTCGGTATTTTACGTGAGAGAGCATACTGAGTTGGTGTATATAAATCCAAAACAGAGTAGAATAAGGCATTGTATATTTTTTCCAACAGACTATATTCATAGACATTTTCTATAAACTTTGGGGCGCCTAGATATTATTTAGATTTTTTTTCGATTTGTGTAAAATTAGAAATTCGGTATTTTACATGAGAGAGCATATTGAGTTGGTGTATATACTCCAATACCGAGTACAATAGGGCATTGCATATTTTTTCCGACAGAATATATTGAGAGCAATTTTGCTTTTACCGTTGGGGTGCATACATAATATTTAGATTTTCTTCGATTGACGTAAAATTAGAATTTCGGTATTTTACATGAGACAGCATACTGAGGTGGTGTATATACTCCAAAACAGAGTAGAATAGAGCATTGTATATTTTTTCTGACAGAATATATTCAGAGCGATTTTTTTTTTAACATTGGGGTGCCTAGATAATATTTAGATTATTTCGTTTCGGGTAGAATTAGAATTTCTGTATTTTACATGAGAGAGCATATGGAGTTCGTGTATATACTTTAAAACAGAGTAGAATAGGGCATTGTATATTTTTTCTGAGAGATTATATTCAGAGCAATTTTGCTTTTAACATTGGGGTGCCTAGATAATATTTAGATTATTTCGATTCGGGTAAAATTAGAATTTCTGTATTTTACGTAAGAGAGCATGTTGAATTGGTGTATATACTACAATACAGAGTAGAAAAGTGCATTGTATATTTTTTCTGACATTATATTCAGAGCAATTTTGCTTTTAACATTGGGGTGCCTAGATAATATTTAGATTTTTTTTGATTCAGTTAAATATAGAATTTCTGTATTATACATGAGAGAGCATACTGAGTTGGTGTATATACTCCAAAACAGAGTAGAATAGGGCATTGTATAATTTTTCTGACAGATTATATTCAGAGCAATTTTGTTTTTAACATTGGGGTGCCTAGAGGATATTTAGATTTCTTCGATTCGGGTGAAATTAGTATTTCTGTATTTTACATGAGAGAGCATCCTGAGTTGGTGTATATACTCCAAAACAATGTAGAATAAGGCATTGTATATTTTTTCTTACACACTGTATTCAGAGCCATTTTCTTTTACCTTTGTGGCACCTAGATATTATTCAGATTTTTTTTGATTCTCCTAAATTAGAATTTCGGTATTTTACATGAGAGAGCATATGGAATTGGTGTATATACTTTAAAACAGAGTAGAATAGGGCATTGTGTATTTTTTCTGACAAATTATATTCAGAGCAATTTTGTTGTTAACATTGGGGTGCCTTGTTAATATTTAGATATTTTCGATTTGCTTAACGATAGAATTTCTGTATTTTACATGAGAGAGCATATTGAGTTGGTGTATATACTCCAAAACAGACTATAATAGGGCATTGTATATTTTATCTGACAGATTATATTTACAGCAATTTTGTTTTTAACATTGGGGTGGCTAGACAATATTTAGATTTTTTCGATTTGGGTAAAATTAGAATTTCTGTATTTTACATGATAGAGCATACTGAGTTGGTGTATATACTGCAAAACAAAGTAGAATAAGACATTGTATATTTTCTCTAACAGACTATATTAAGAGCCATTTTCTTTTAACTTTGGGGCGCCTAGATATTATTCAGATTTTTTTCGATTCACGTAAAATTAAAATTTCTGTATTTTACATGAGCGAGCATACTGAGTTGGTCTATATACTCCAAAACAGAGTAATATAAGGCATTGTATATTTTTTCTAAGAGTCTATATTAAGAGCCATTTTCTATTAACTTTGGGGCACCTAGATAATATTTAGATTTTTTTCGGTTCACGTATAATTAGAATTTCTATATTTTAAATGAAAGAGCATATTGAGTTGGTGCATATACTCCAAAACAAAGTAGAAAAAGGCACTGTATACGTTTTCTGACAGATTATATTCAGAGCAATTTTTCTTTTAACATTGGGGTGCCTAGATAATATTTAGATTTTTTTCGATTCACGTAAATTTAGAATTTCTTTATTTTAAATGAGAGAGCATATTGAGTTGGTGTATATACTACAAAACAAAGTGGAAAAGGGCATTGTATATTTTTTCTGACAGATTATATTCAGAGAAATTTTGTTTTTAACATAAGGGTGCCTAGATTATATTTAGATTTTTTTCGAGTCGCTTCAATATAGAATTTCTGTATTTTACATGAGAGAGAATATGGAGTTGGTGTATACTCCAAAACAGAGAAGAATCAGGCATTGTATATTTTTTCTGACAGATTATATTCAGAGCAATTTTGTTTTTAACATTGGGTTTCCTAGATAATATTTAGATTTTTTCGATTCAAATAAAATTAGAATTTCGGAATTTTATATGAGAGAGCATACAGAGTTGGTGTATATACTCCAAAACAGAGTAGAATAATGCATTGTATATATTTTTTACCAGTCTATATTAAGAACCATTTTCTTTTAACTTTGGGGTGCCTAGATATTATATAGATTATTTTCGATTCGCATATAATTTGATTTTCCATATTTTACATGAGACAGCATATTGAGTTGGTGTATATACTCCAAAACAGAGTAGAAAAGGGCATTGTATATTTTATCTGACAGATTATATTTACAGCAATTTTGTTTTTAACATTGGGGTGCCTGGATAATATTTAGATTTCTTTTGATTCGCTTAAACATAGAATTTATGTATTTTACATGAGAGAGCATATGGAATTGATGTATATACTCCAAAACAGAGTAGAATAGGGCATTGTATATTTTTTCTGACAGATTTTATTCAGAGGAATTTTGTTTTTAATATTCGGGTGCCTAGATAACATTTAGATTTTTTCGATTCATGTAAATTATAATTTCTGTATTTTCCATGAGAGAACATTCTGAGTTGGTGTATATACTCCAAAACAGAGTGGAATAAGGCATTGTATATTTTTACTAACAGAGTACATGAAGAGCCATTTTCTTTTAACTTTGGGGTGCCTAGATATTATTTAGATTTTTTTCGAATCGCCTAAATTTATAATTTCGGTATTTTACATGAGAGAGCATATGGAGTTGGTGTATATACTCCAAAACAGAGTAGAAAAGGGCATTGTGTATTTTCTCTGACAGACTATATTCAGAGCAATTTTGCTTTTAACATTGGGGTGCCTAGATAATATTTAGATTTTCTTCGATTCGCTTAAATGTACAATTTATGTATTTTACATGAGACAGCATAAGGAGTTGGTGTATATATTCCAAAACAAAGTAAAATAAGACATTGTATATTTTCTCTAACACACTATATTTAGAGCCATTTTCTTTATCTTTGGGGCGCCTAGATATTATTTAGATTTTTTCCAATTCACGTATAATTAGAATTTTGGTATTTTACATTAGAGAGCATACTGAGTTGGTGTATATACCCAAAACAGAGTAATATAAGGCATTGTATATTTTATCTAACAGTTTATATTAAGAGCCATTTTCTATTACCTTTGGGGAGCCTAGATATTATTTAGATTTTTTTCGATTCACATATAATTAGAATTTCCATATTTTACATGAAAGAGCATATTGAGTTAGTGTATATACTACGAAACAGAGTAGAAAAGGGCATTGTATATTTTTTCTGACAAATTATATTTAGAGCAATTTTGTTTTTAACATAGGGGTGCCTAGATAATATTTAGATTTTTCTCAAGTCTCTTAAATATAGAATTTCTGTATTTTACATGAGAGAGCATATGGAGTTGGTGTATACCTTAAAATAGAGAAGAATCGGGCATTGTATATTTTTTCTAACAGATTATATTCAGAGCAATTTTGTTTTTAACATTGGGGTGCCTAGATAATATTTAGATATTTTTGATTCGGGTAAAATTAGAATTTCTGTATTTTACATGACAGAGCATATTGAGTTGGTGTATATACTCCAAAACATAGTAGAATACGGCATTGTATATTTGTTCTAACAGACTATATTCAGAGCCATTTTCTTTTAACTTTGTGTCGCCAGGTTATTATGTAGATTTTTTTCGATTCATGTAAAATTAGAATTTCGGTATTTTACATGAGAGCGCATATTGAGTTGGTTTATATACTCCAAAACAGAGTAGAAAAGGGCATTGTATATTTTTTATGAGAGATTATATTCAGAGCAATTTAGTTTTAACATTGGGGTGCCTAGATAATATTTATATTTTTTCGATTCGGGTAAAATTTTAATTGCTGTATTTTACATGAGAGAGCATACTGAGTTGGTGTATATATTCCAATACAGAATGGAAAAGGGAATTGTATAATTTTTATGACAGATTATATTCAGAGCAATTTTGCTTTTAACATCGGGGTGCCCAGATAATATTTAGATTTTTTTCGATTCACGTAAAATTAGAATTTCGGTATTTTACATGAGAGAGTGTACTGAGTTGGTGTATATATTCAAAAACAGAGGACAATATGGCATTGTATATTTTTTTTGACAGATTATATACAGAGCAATTTGGTTTTTAACCTTGGGGTGCCTAGATAATTTTTAGATTTTTTCGAATAGGGTAAAATTAGCATTTCTGTATTTTACATGAGAGAGCATATTGAGTTGGTGTATATACTACAAAACAAAGTAGAAAAGGGCATTGTATATTTTTTCTGACCGAATATATTTATAGCACTTTTGCTTTTAACGTTGTGGTGCGTAGATAATATTTAGATTTTTGTCGATTCACTTAAATGTAGAATTTCTGTATTTTACATGAGAGAGCATATGGAGTTGGTGTATATACTCGAAAACAGAGTAGAAGAGGGCATTGTTTTTTTTTTTCTGACAGAGTATATTCAGAGCTATTTTGTGTTTAACTTTGGGGTGCCTAGATAATATTTAGATTTTTTTCGATTCGCTTAAATATAGAATTTCCGTATTTTATATAAGAGAGCAAGTAGAGTTGGTGTATATACTCAAAAACAGAGTAGAATAGGGCATTGTATATTTTTTCTGACAGATTATATTCAGAGCAATTTTGTTTTTAACATTGGGTTCCTAGATAATATTTAGATTTTTTGATTCGGGTAAAATTTGAATATGTTTATTTTACAGGAGAGAGCATACTGAGTTCCTGTATATACTCCAAGACATAGTAGAATAAGGCATTGTATATTTGTTCTAACGGACTATATTCAGAGCTTTTTTCTTTTAACTTTGGGGAGCCTAGATATTTTTTAGATTTTTTTTGATTCATGTAAAATTTGAATTTCGGTATTTTACATGAGAGAGCATATTGAGTTGGTGTATATACTCCAATACAGAGTAAAAAAGGGCATTATATAATTTTTATGACAGATTATATTCAGAGCAATTTTGCTTTTAACATTGGGGTGCCTAGATAATATTTAGATTTTTTTCGATTTACGTAAAATTAGAATTTCAGTGTTTTACATGAGAGAGTATACTGAGTTGGTGTAGATATTCCAAAACAGAGTAGAATTTGGCATTTTATATTTTTTTTGACAGATTATATTCAGAGCAACTTTGTTTATAACATTGGGGTGCCTAGATTATACTTATATTTTTTTGATTCGAGTAAAATTCGAATTTCTCTATTTTACATGAGAGAGCATATTGAGTTGGTGTATATACTACAAAACAGAGTAGAAACGGGCATTGTATATTCTTTCTGACCGAAAATATTCACCGTACTTTTGCTTTTAATGTTGGGGTGCCTAGATAATATTTAGATTTGGTTCGATTCGCTTAAATATAGAATTTCTGTTTTTTACATGAGAGAGCATGTGGAGTTGGTGTATATACCCGAAAACAGAGTAGAATAGGGCATTGTATATTTTTTCTGACAGATTATATTCAGAGCAATTTTGTTTTAAACATTGGGGTGCCTAGGTAATATTTAGATTTTAACTATTCCGGTAAAATTAGAATTTCTGTATTTTACATGAGAGAGTAAAAGAAGTTGGTGTATATACTCATAAACAGAGTAGTATAAAACATTGTATATTTTTTCTAACAGACTATATTTAGAGCCATTTTCTTTTAACTTTGGGGCCCCTAGATATTATTTAGACTTTTTTCGATTCACGTAAAATTAGAATTTCGTTATTTTACATGAGAGAGCATACTGAGTTGGTGTACATACTCCAAAACAGAGTAGAATAAGGCATTGTATATTTTTTCTACCAGTCTATATTAAGAGCCATTTTCTTTTAACTTTGGGGCACTTAGATATTATATAGATTATTTTCTATTCGCATATAATTAGAATTTCTGTATTTTACATGAGACAGCATATTGAGTTGGTGTTTATACTCCAAAACAGAGTAGAAAAGGGCATTGTATATTTTATCTGACAGATTATATTTAGAGCAATTTTTTTTAACATTGGGGTGCCTAGATAATATTTAGATTATTTTCGATTCTCTTAAATATAGAATTTCTGTATTTTACATGAGAGAGCATATGGAGTTGGTGTATATACTCCAAAACAGAGTAGAATAGGGCATTGTATATTTTTTCTGACAGATTTTATTCAGAGCAATTTTGTTTTTAACATTCGGGTGCCTAGATAACATTTAGATTTTTTCGAATCACGTAAATTAGAATTTCTGTATTTTCCATGAGAGAACATACTGAGTTGGTGTATATACTCCAAAACAGAGTGGAGTAAGGCATTGTATATTTTTACTAACAGAGTACATGAAGAGCCATTTTCTTTTAACTTTGGCGTGCCTAGATATTATTTAGATTTGTTTCGATTCGCCTAAATTTATAAATTCTTTATTTTACATGAGAGAGCATATGGAGTTGGTGTATATACTCCAAAACGGAGTATAAAATGGCATTGTATATTTTTTTTGACAGATTATATTCAGAAAAATTTTGTTTTAAAC
This sequence comes from Callithrix jacchus, assembly GCF_049354715.1. NCBI lineage: Eukaryota > Metazoa > Chordata > Mammalia > Primates > Cebidae > Callithrix > Callithrix jacchus. Next base: position 1,907,842 of record NC_133511.1, on the reverse strand, counting down.
ATAGGGGTGCCTAGGTAATATTTAGATTTTAACTATTCTGGTAAAATTAGAGTTTCTATATTTTACATGAGAGAGTACACGAAGTTTGTGTATATACTCCAAAACAGTGTATAATAAAACATTGTATATTTTTTTAGCAGACTGTATTCAGAGACTTTTTTTTTAACTTTGGGGCGCCTAGTAATTATTTAGATTTTTTTCGATTCGCGTATAATTAGAATTTCCGTATTTTACATGAGATAGCGTATTAAGTTGGTGTATATACTACAAAACACAGTAGAAAAAGGCATTGTATATTTTCTCTGACAGACTATATTCACAGCAATTTTGCTTTTAACATTGGGGTGCCTAGATAATATTTAGATTTTCTTCGATTCGCTTAAATATACAATTTATGTATTTTACATGAGACAGCATGTGGAGTTGGTGTATACATTTCAAAACAAAGTAGAATAAGACATCGTATATTTTCTCTAACAGACTATATGTAGAGCCATTTTCTTTATCTTTGGGGCGCCTAGATATTATTTAGATTTTTTCCGATTCGCGTATAATTAGAATTTTGGTATTTTACTTTAGAGAGCATACAGGGTTGGTGTATATACACCAAAACTGAGTAATATAGGGCATTGTATATTTTATCTAACAGTCTATATTAAGAGCCATTTTCTATTAACAAATTTGGGGTGCCTAGATATTATTTAGATTTTTTTCGATTCGCGTATAATTAGAATTTCCGTATTTTACATGAAAGAGCATATAGAGTTTGTGTATATACTCCAAAAAAGAGTAGAATAAGGCATTATATATTTTTTCTGACAGATTACATTCAGAGAAATGTTGCTTTTAACATTGGGGTGCCTAGATAATATTTAGATTTTTTTCGATTTGGGTTAAATTAGAATTTCTGTATTTTATATGAGATAGCATATTGAGTTGGTGTATATACTCCAAAACAGAGAAGAATAAGGCATTGTATATTTTTCTAACAGAGTATATTCAGAGCCATTTTCTTTTAACTTTGGGTCGGCTAGATATTATTTAGATATTTTTCCATTCACGTAAATTAGAATTTCGGTATTTTACATGAGATAGCATACTGAGTTGGTGTATATACTCAAAAATAGAGTAGAATAGGGCATTGTAAATTTTTTCTGACAAATTATATTAAGAGCAATTTTGCTTTTAACGTTAGGGTGCCTAGATAATATTTAGAATTTTTTCGATTCGCCAAAATATAGAATTTCTGTTTTTTACACGAGAGAGCATATAGAGTTAATGTATATACTCCAAAACAGAGTAGAATAGGGCGTTGTATATTTTTTCTGAAAGATTATATTCAGAAAAATTTTGCTTTTAACATTGAGTTGCCTAGATAATATTGAGATTTTTTTCGATTCGCGTAAATATAGAATTTCTGTATTTTACTAGAGAGAGCATATCGAGTTGGTGTATATACTCCAAAACAGGGTAGAATAAGGAATTTTATATTATTTGTAACATACTATATTCAGAGCCATTTTCTTTTAACTTTGGGGCGCATAGATATTAATTAGATATTTTTCGATTTGTGTAAAATTAGAATTTCGGTATTTTACATGAGAGAGCGTATTGAGATCGTGTATTTACTACAAAACAGAGTTAAAAAAGGCATTGTATATTTTTTCTGACAGATTATATTCAGAGCAATTTTGCTATTAACATTGGGGTGCCTAGATAATATTTAGATTTTTTCAATTCGGGTACAGTTAGAATTTCTTCATTTTACATGAGAGACCATACTAAGTGTGGGTATATACTACAAAACATAGTAGAAAAGGGCATTGAATATTTTTTCTGACAGATTATATTCAGAGCAATTTTGCTTTTAACATTGGGGTGCCTAGATATTATTTAGATTTTTTCGATTCGGGTAAAATAAGAATTTCTGTATTTTACATGAGAGAGCATATTGAGTTGGTGTATATACTACAAAACAGAATAGAAAAGGGCATTGTATATTTTTTCTGACAGATTATATTCAGAGAAATTTTGCTTTTATCGTTGTGGTGCCTAGATAATATTTAGATTTTTTTCGATTCGCTTAAATATATAATTTCTGTATTTTACATGAGAGAGCATATGGAGTTAAAGTATATACTCCAAAACAGAGTAGAGTAGGGCAGTGTATATTTTTTCTGACAGATTATATTCAGAGAAATTTTGTTTTCAACATTGACGTGCTTAGATAATATTTCGATTTTTTTTGATTCACGTAAAACTATCTTTTCGGTATTTTACCTCAGAGAGCATACTCAGTTGGGGTATATACTCCAAAATAAAGTAGAATAAGGCATTGTATATTTTGTCTAACAGACTATATTCAGAGCCATTTTCTTTTACTTTTGAGGCGCCTAGATCTTATTTAGATTTTTTCGATTCTGGTAAATTTAGAATTTGTGTATTTTACATGAGAGACCATATTAATTTGGTGTATATACTACAAAACAGAGTCGAAAAAGGCATTGTATATTTTTTATGACAGGTTATATTCAGAGCAATTTTGATTTTCACATTGGGGTTTCTAGATAATATTTACATTTTTTTCGATTCGCTTTAATATAGAATTTCTGTATTTTACATGAGAGAGCATATGGAGTTGGTGTATACACTCCAAAACAGAGTAGAATAGGGCATTGTATATTTATTCTGACAGATTTTATTAAGAGCAATATTTTTTTTAACACTGGGGTGCCTAGAAAATATTTAGATATTTTTCGATTCGCTTAAATATACAACTTCTGTATTTTACAAGAGAGAGCATACTGAGTTGGTGTATATACTCCAAAAAAGAGTAGAATAAGGCATTGTATATTTTTTTCTAACACACTTTATTCATAGCCATTTTCATTTAAATTTCGGGCGCCTAGATATTATTTAGATTTTGTTCGATTCGCGTAAAATTAGAATTTCCTTATTTTACATGAGAGAGCCTATTGAGTTTGTGTATATACTTTAAAAAAAGTAGAAAAGGGAATTATATATTTTTTCTTTCAGAGTATATTTAGAGCAATTTGACTTTTAACCTTGCGGTGCCTAGATAATATTTAGATTTTTTTGATTCATGTAAAATTAGTATTTCCTTATTTTACATGAGAGAGCATACTGAGTTGGTTTATATACTCCAAAACAGAGTAGAATAGGGCATTGTATATTTTTTTGATAGATTATATTCAGAGAAATTTTTCTTTGAAGAGTGGGGTTCCTAGATATTATTTAGATTTTTTTTGGATTTGAGAAAATATAGAATTTGGGTATTTTACATGAGGGAACATATTGAGTTTGTGTTTATACTACAAAACAGAGTAAAAAAGGGCATTGTATATTTTCCCTGACAGATAATATTCAGAGCAATTTTGCTTTTGACATTGGGGTGCCTAGATAATATTTAGATTTTTTCCGATTTGGTAAAATATTGAATTTCTGAATTTTACATGAGAGAGCATATGGAGTTAGTGTATATACTCCAAAACAGAGTAGAATAGGTCATTGTATATTTTTTCTGACAGATTATATTCAGAGAAATTTTGTTTTTAACATTGGGTGCCTAGATAATATTTAGATTTTTTTCGATTCGGGTAAAATTATAATTTCTGTATTTTACATGAGAGAGCGTTCTGAGTTGGTGTATATACATCAAAAGGGAGTAGAATAAGGCATTGTATATTTTTTCTAACAAACTATATTTAGAGCCATTTTCTTTTAACTTTGGGGCGCCTAGATATTATTTAGATTATTTTCGATTTGCGTAAAATCAGAATTTCGTTATTTTACAAGAGAGAGCATACTGAGTTTGTGTATATAATCGAAAACAGTAGAATAGGCATTGTATAATTTATCTGACAGATTATATTCACAGCAATTTTGTTTTTAACATTGGGGTGCCTAGGTAATATTTAGATTTTTTCGATTCGGGTACAAATTGAATTTCTGTATTTTACATGAGAGAGCATATTGAGTTGGTGTATATACTACAAAACAGAGTAGAAAAGGGCATTTTATATTTTTTCTGACAGATTATATTCAGAGCAAATTTGCTTTTAACATCGGGGTGCCTAGAGAATATTTAGATTTTTTTCGATTCACGTGAAATTAGAATTTCAGTATTTTACATGAGAGAGCATATTGATTTGGTGTATATACTCCAAAACATAGTAGAAAAGGTCGTTGTATATCTTTTCTGACAGATAATATTCAGAGAAATTTTGCTATTAACATTGGGGTGCCTAGAAAATATTTAGTTTTTTTTTAATTCCCTGAAATATAGAATTTCTGTATTTTACATGAGAGAGCAGGTAGAGTTGGTGTATATACTCAAAAACAGAGTAGAATAGGGCATTGTATATTTTTTCTGATAGTTTATATTCAGAGCAATTTTGTTTTTAACATTGGGGTTCCTAGATAATATTTAGATTCTCTTGATTCTGGTAAAATTAGAATTTCTGTATTTTACATGAGAGAGCATACTGAGTTGGTGTATTTACTCCAAAACAAAGTAGAATAAGGCATTGTATATTTTTTCTAACACACTATATTCAGAGGCATTTTCTTTTAACTTTGGAGCGCCTAGATATTATTTAGACTATTTTCGATTCGCGTAAATTTAGAATTGAGCTATTTTACAGGAGAGAGCATATTGAGATGGTATATATACTCCAGTAGAGAGTAGAAAAAAGCATTGTATATTTTTTCTAACAGATTATAATCAGAGCAATTTTGCTTTTAACATTGGGGTGCCTAGATAATATTTAGTTTTTTTCGATTCGGGTAAAATTAGAATTTTTGTATTTCTCATGAGAGATCATATTGAGTTGGTGTATATACTACACAACAGAGTAGAAAAGGGCATTGTATATTTTTTCTGACAGATTATATTCACAGCAACTTTGCTTTTAACATTAGGGTGCCTAGATAATGTTTACATTTTTTTCGATTCACTTAAATTTCGAATTTCGGTATTTTACATGAGAGAGCATACTGAATTGGTGTATTTACTCCAAAACAGAGTAGAATAAGGCATTGTATATTTTTTCTAACAGACTATATTCAGAGGCATTTACTTTTTACTTTGGAGCGCCTAGATATTATTTAGATTTTTTTTTGATTCGCTTAAATAAAAAATTTCTGTATTTTACATGAGAGAGCATATGGAGTTGGTTTATGTACTCCAAAACAGAGTAGAATAGAACATTGTATATTTTTTCTGACAGATTATATTCACAGCAACTTTGCTTTTAACATTGGGGTGCCTAGATAATATTTAGATTTTTTTCGATTAATGTAAAATTAGAATTTCTGTATTTTACATGAGAGAGCATACTGAGTTGGTGTATATACTCGAAAACACAGTAGAATTGGGCATTGTATATTTTTTCTGACAGATTATCTTTAGAGCAATTTTGTTTTTAACATTGAGGTGCCTAGATAATATTTAGATATTTTCGATTCTGGTAAAATTAGAATTTCTGTATTTCACATGAGAGAGTATATGGAGTTGGTGTATATACTCCGAAAGAAGTAGAATAGGGCATTGTATATTTTTTCTGATAGATCACATTCAGAGCAATTTTGTTTTTAACATTGGGGTTCCTAGATAATATTTAGATTTTTTCGATTCTGGAAAAATTAGAATTTCTGTATTTTACATGAGAGAGCATACTGAGTTGGTGTATATACTCCAAAACAGAGTAGAATAAGGCATTGTATATTTTCTATAACAGAGTATATTCAGAGCCATTTTCTTTTAACTTTGGGGCGCCTAGATATTATTTAGATTTTTTCGAAATTGGTAAAATTAGAGTTTGTGTATTTTACATGAGAGAGCATACTGAGTTGGTTTATTTCCTCCAAAACAGAGTAGAATAGGGCATTGTATATTTTTTCTGACAGAATATATTCAGAGAAATATTCTTTTTACATTGGGGTCCCTAGATAATATATAGATTTTTTTCGATTCACGTAAAATTATACTTTTGGTATTTTACATGAGAGAGCATCCTGAGTTGGTGCATATCCGCCAAAACAGGGTAGAATAAAGCATTGTATATTTATTCTAACAGACTATATTCAGAGCCATTTTCTATTTACTTTCGGGCACCTAGATATTATTTAGATTCTTTTCGATTTGGGTAAAATTAGAATTTCGGTATTTTACATGAGAGAGCATACTGCGTTGGTGAATATACTCGACAACAGAGTAGAATAAGGCATTGTATATTTTTTATAACAGAATATATACAGAGTCATTTTCTTTTTACTTTGGGGCGCCTAGATATTATTAAGATTTTATACCAATTCACGTAAAATTAGAATTTCGGTATTTTACATGAGAGAGCATATTGAGTTGGTGTATATACTCCAAAACAGAGTACAATAGGGCGTTGTATATTTCTTCTGACAGATTATATTAAGAACAATTTTGTTTTTAATATTGGGGTGCCTAGATAATATTTAGATTTTTTTCGGTTCACGTATAATTAGAATTTCAGTATTTTACATGAGAGGGAATACTGAGTTGGTGTATATACTCCAAAACAGAGTAGAATAGTGCATTTTATATTTTTTCTGACAGATTATATTCAGAGCAATTTGGCTTTTAACACTGGGGAACCTAGATAATATTTAGATTTTTTCGATTCGGGTCAAATTAGAATTTCGGTATTTTACATGAGAGAGCATACTGAGTTTGTGTATATACTGCAAAACAGAGTAGAATAAAACATTGTATATTTTTCTAACAGACTATATTCAGAGCAATTTTCTTTTAACATTGGGGCACCTAGATATTATTTAGATTTTTTTCAATTAGCGTAAAATTAGAATTTTGGTATTTTACATCAGAGAGCATATTGAGATGGTGTATATGCTCCAAAAGAGAGTAGAATAAAACATTGTATATTTTTTCTAAAAGACTATATTCAGAGTCATTTTCTTTTAACCTTGGGTCGCCTAGATATTATTTAGATTTTTTTCGATTCACGTAAAATTAGAATTTTGGTATTTTACATCAGAGAGCATATTGAGATGGTGTATATGCTCCAAAAGAGAGTAGAATAAGGCATTGTATATTTTTTCTAAAAGACTATATTCAGAGTCATTTTCTTTTAACCTTGGGGCGCCTAGATATTATTTAGATTTTTTTCGATTCGCGTAAAATTAGAATTTCTGTATTTTACATGAGAGAGCATATTGACTTGGTTTATATACTCCGAAACAGAGTAGAAAAATCCGTTGTATATTTTTTCTGACCGATGATATTCAGAGCATTATTATTTTTAAAAATCGGGCGCCTAGATATTATTTACATTTTTACGATTCGCGTAAAATTAGAATTTTGTTATTTTACATGAGAGAGCATATTGAGTTGGTGTACATACTCCAAAACAGAGTAGAAAAGGGCATTGTATATTTTTTCTGACAGATGATATTCAGAGCAATTTTGCTTTAAACATTGGAATGCCTAGATAATATTTAGATTTTTATCGATTCACGTAAATTTGGAATTTTGATATTTTACATGAGAGAGCACCCTGAGTTGGTGTATATAATACAAAACTGAGTAGAATAAGGCATTGTATATTTTTTCTAACAGACTACATTCAGAGCCATTTTCTTTTAACTTAGGGGCGTGTAGATATTATGTAGATTTTTTTCGATTCACGTAAAATTCTAATTTCGGTATTTTACCTGAGAGAGCATATTGAGTTGGTGTACCTACGCCAAAACAAAGAATAGGGCATTGTATATTTTTTCTGACAGATTATATTTAGAGCAACTTTGCTTTTAACATTGGGGTGCCTAGATAATATTTAGATTTGTTTAGATTCGCTTAAATATAGAATTTCTGTATTTTACATGAGAGAGAATATGGAGTTGGTCTATATTCTCCAAAAAAGTGTAGAATAGGGCATTGTATATTTTTTATGACAGATTATATTCAGAGCAATGTTGCCATTAACATTCGGGTGCCCAGATTATATTTAGATTTATTTCAATTCGCTTAAATATAGAATTTCTGTATTTTACATGAGAGAGCATATGGAGTTGGTCTATATACTCCAGAAAAGAGTAGAATAGGGCCTTGTATATTTTTTCTGACAGATCATATTCAGAGAAATTTTGTTTTTCACATTGGGGTGCCTAGTTAATATTTAGATTTCTTTCGGTTCACGTATAATTTCAATTTCGGTATTTTACATTAGAGGGAATACTGATGTGGTGTATATACTTTAAAACAGAGTAGAATAGGGCATTTTATATATTTTCAGACAGATTATATCTAGAGAAATTTTGTTCATAACATTGGGGAGCCTAGATAATATTTAGATTTTTTCGATTCACGTCAAATTAGAATTTCGGTATTTTACATGAGAGAGCAAACTGAGTTGGTGTATATACTCCAAAACAGAGTAGAATAAGGCATTGTCTTTTAACTGTGAGGCGCCTAGATATTAGTAAGATTTTTTACCAATTCACATAAAATTAAAATTTCGGTATTTTACATGACAGAGCATATAAAGTTGGTGTATATACTCCAAAAGAGAGTACAATACGGCGTTGTATATTTTTTCTGACAGATTATATTAAGAGAAATTTTGTTTTTAATATTGGGGTGCCTAGATAATATTTAGATTTATTTCGATTCACGTAAAATTAGAATTTCTGTATTTTAAATGAAGGACCATACTGAGTTTGTGTATATACTGTAAAACACACTACAATGGGGCATTGTATATTTTATCTGACAGATTATAATCAGAGGAATTTTGTTCTAACATTGGGGTGCCTAAATAATATTTATATTTTTTTCGATTCACGTAAAATTAGAATTTCGGTACTTTACATGAGAGAGCATACTGAGTTGGTTTATATACTCGAAAACAGAGTAGAATAAGGCATTGTATATTTTTTCTAACAGACTATATTCAGAGACATTTTCTTTTAACTTTGGGGCGCCTAGATATTATTTAGATTTTCTTTGATTCGCATAAATTTAGAATTTCGGTATTTTACATGAGAGAGCATATTGAGTTGGTGTATATATTACAAAACAGAGTAAAAAAGGGCATTGTATATTTTTTTAGGACAGGTTATATTCAGAGCAATTTTGCTATTAACATTCGTGTGCCTAGATAATATTTAGATTTCTTTTCGATTCACGTAAAATTTGAATTTCGGTATTTTACATGAGAGAGCATACTGAGTTGGTGTATATACTCCAAAACAGAGTAGAATAAATCGTTGTATATTTTATCTAACAGAGTATATTCAGAGCTATTTTCTTTTATCTTTAAAACACCTAGATAATATTAAGATTTTTTCGATTCCGGTAAAAATATTATTTCTGTATTTTACATGAGAGAGCATATTGAGTTGGTGTATATACTACAAAACAAAGTAGAAAAGGGCATTGAATATTTTTTCTGACAGTTTATTTTAAGAACAATTTTGCTTTTAACATTGGGGTGCATAGATAATTTGTAGATTTTTTTCAATTTGCTTAAATACAGAATTTATGTATTTTACATGACAGAGAATATGGAGTTGGTGTATATACCCCAAAACACAGTAGAATAGGGCATTTTATATTTTTTTGACAGATTATATTCAGAGCAATATTGTTTTTAACATTGGGATGCCTAGATAATATTTAGATTTTTTTCGATTCACGTAAAATTAGAATTTCGATATTTAACATGAGAGCATATTGAGTTGGTGTATATATACCAAAACGGAGTAGAAAACAGCATTGTATATTTTTCTGACAGATTATATTCAGAGCAATTTTGTTTTTAAAATTAAGGTGCCTAGATAATATTTAGATTTTTTTCGATTCGCTTAAATATAGAATTTTTGTATTTTACATGAGAGAGCATATTGAGTTGGTGTATATACTCTAAAACAGAGTAGAATAAGTCATTGTATATTTCTCTGACAGATTATATTCAGAGAAATATGGTTTTTAACATTGGGGTGCCTAGATAATATTTAGATTTTTTTCGATTCACATAAAATTACAATTTCGGTATTTTACATGAGAGAGCATACTGAGTTGGTGTATATAGTTTAAAACAGAGTAGAATAAGGCATTGTATATTATTTCTAACAGAATATATTCAACGCAATTTTCTTTTAACTCTGGGACGCCTAGATATTATTTAGATTTTTTTCGATTAAAGTAAAATTAGAATTTCTGTATTTTACATGAGAGAGCATATTGAGTTGGTGTATATGCTACAAAACAGTGTAGAAAAGGGCATTGTATATTTTTTCTGACAGATTATATTCAGAGCAATTTTTCTTTTAACATTCGGGTGCCAAGATAATATATAGATTTCTTTCAATTTGCTTAAATATACAATTTCTGTATTTTACCTGAGAGAGCATATAGAGTTGGTTTATATACTTTAAAACAGAGTAGAATTAAGCATTGTATATTTTTTCTGACAGATTAGAAAAAATTTAGATGTTTTTCAATTCACGTAAAATCAGAATTTCGGTATTTTACATGAGAGAGCATATTGAATTGGTGTATATACTCCAAAACAGAGTAGAATAAGGCATTGTATATTTTTTCTAACGGACTATATTCAGAGCCATTTTCTTTTAACTTTGGGGCACCTAGATATTATTTAGATTTTTTTTATTCACGTAAAATTAGAATTTCAATATTTTACATGAGAGAGCATATTGAGTTAGTGTATATACTCGAAAACAGAGTAGAAATGAACATTGTATATTTTCTCTGACAGATTATATTCAGAGAAATTTTGCTTTAAACATTGGGGTGCCTAGATAATATTTAGATTTTTTTGATTCGGGTAAAATTAGAATTTCTTTATTTTACATGAGAGAGCAAACTTATTTGGTGTATATACTCCAAAACAGAGTAGAATATAACATTGTATATTTTTTCTAAGAGACTATTTTTAGAGCCATATTCTTTTAAATTTGGGATACCTAGATATTATTTAGATTTATTTCGATTCACATAAAATTTGAATTTCGGTATTTTACGTGAGAGAGGATATTGAGTTGCTTTATATACTACAAAACAGAGTAGAAAATAGCAATGTATATTTTTTCTGACAAATTATATTCAGAGCAATTTTGTTTTTAACATTGGGTTGCCTAGATAATATTTATATTTTTTTTGATATGCTTAGATATAGAATTTGTGTATTTTACATGAGAGAGCATATGGAGTTGGTGTATATACTCCAAAAATAAGTAGAAAAGGGCATTGTATATTTTTTTTGACAGATTATATTCAGAGCAATTTTGCTTTTAACATTGGGGTGACTAGATAATATTTAGATTTTTTTCGATTCACGTAGAATTAGAATTTCGGTATTTTACATGCTAGAGGATATTGAGTTGCTTTATATACTCCAAAACAGAGTAGAATAGGGCATTGTATATTTTTTCTGACAGATTATATTCAGAGCAATTTTGCTTTTAACATTTGGGTGCCTAGATAATATTTAGATATATTTCGATTTGCTTAAATACTGAAATTCTGTGTTATATATGACAGAGAATATGGAGTTGGTGTATATACTCCGAAACAGAGTAGAATAGGGCATTGTATATTTTTTCTGACAGATTATATTCAGAGCAATTTTGTTTTTAACATTGGGGTGCCTAGATAATATTTAGATTTTTATGATTCAGGTAAAATTAGAATTTCTGTATTTTACATCAGAGAGCACACTGAGTTGGTGTATATACTCCAAAACAGAGTAGAAAAAAGCATTGTATATTTTTTTAAACAGACTATATACACAGCCATTTTCTGTTAACTTTGGGGCGCCTAGATACTATTTAGATTTTTTTCGATTCACGTAAAATTAGAATTTTGGTATTTTACATGAGAGAGCATATTGAGTGGCTTGATATACTTTAAAACAAAGTAGAATAGGCTGTTGTATATTTTTTCTCACAGATTATATTCAGAGCAGCTTTGCTTTTAACATTGGGGTGCCTATATGATATTTAGATTTTTTTCGATTCACTTAAATATAAAATTTGTATTTTACATGAGAGACCATATTGAATTGGTGTATATACTCCAAAACAAAGTGTAATAGGGCATTGTATATTTCCTCTGACTGATTATATTCAGAGAAGTTTAATTTTTAACATTGGGGTGCCTAGATAATATTTAGATTTTTTTCGATTCGCTTAAATATAGAATTTCTGTATTTTACATGAGAGAGCATATGGAGTTGGTGTATATACTCCGAAACAGAGTAGAATATGGCATTTTTTTTTCTGACAGATTGTACTCAGAGCAATTTTGTTTTTAACCTTGGGGTGCCTAGATAATATTTAGATTTTCTCGATACAGGTGAAATTAGAATTTCTGTATTTTACATGAGAGAGCTCACTGAGTTGGTGTATATACTCCAAAACAGAATAGAATAAGGCACTGTATATTTTTTCTAACAGACTATATTCAGAGCCATTTTCTTTTAACTTTGGGGCGCCTAGATATTATTTAGATATTTTTCGATTCACGTAAAATTCGAATGTTGGTACTTTACATAAGAGAGCATATTGAGTTGGTGAATATACTACAAAACAGAGTAGAAAAGGGCATTTTATATTTTTGTTACTGATTATACTCAGAGCAATTTTGCTATAAATATTGGGGTGCCCAGATAATATTTATATTTTTTTCGATTCACTTATATATAGAATTTCTGTATTTTACATGAGAGAGCATATTGAGTTGGTTTATATACTCCAAAACAGAGTATAATAGGGCATTGTATATTTTCTCTGACAGATGATATTCAGAGCAGTTTTGATTTTAACATTGGGTTACCTAGATAATACTTAGATTTTTTTCGATTCGCTTAAGTATAGAATTTATGTATTTTACATGAGAGAGCATATGGAGTTGGTGTATATCCTACGGAACAGTGTAGATGAGGGAATTGTATATATTTTCTGACAGATTATATTCAGAGCAATTTTGTTTTTAATGTTGGGGTGCCTAGATAATATTTAGATTTATTCGATTTGGGTAAAATTTGAATCTCTGTATTTTACATGAGAGAGCATATTGATTTGGTGTATATACTACAAAACAGAGTAGTAAACGGCATTGTATATTTTTTCTGACAGATTAAATTCAGAGCAATTTTGCTTTTATCATTGGGTTACCTAGGTAAGATTTAAATCATTTTCGATTCACGTAGAATTAGAATTTTGGTATTTTACATGAGAGAGCATACTGAGTTGGTGTATATACCACAAAACAGTGTAGAATAGGGTTTTGTATATTATTTCTGTCAGATTATATTCAGAGCAATTTCGTTTTTAACATTGGGGTGCCTAGATAATATGTAGATTTTTTTCGATTCGCTTAAATATAGAATTTCTGTATTTTCCATGAGAGAGCATACTGAGTTGGTGTATATACTCCAGAACAAAGTAGAATAAGGCATTGTATATTTTTTCTAACAGACTATATTCAGAACCATTTTCATTTAACTTTGGGGCTCCTACATACTATTTAGATTTTTTTCGATTAAAGTAAAATTAGAATATCGGTATTTTACATGAAAGAGCATATTCAGTTGATGTATATACTACAAAACAGAGTAGAAAAGGGCATTGTATATTTTTTATAACACATTATATTCAGAACAATTTTGCTTTTAATATTGGGGTGCCTAGATAATATTTAGATTTATTGCGATTCGCTTAAATATAGAATTTCTGAAATTTTACATGAGAGAGCATATGGAATTGGTGTATATACTCAAAAACAGAGTAGAATAAAACATTGTATACTTTTTCTAACAGACTATGTTCACAGCCATTTTGTTTTAACTTTGGTGTGTCTAGATAATATTTAACTTTTTTTCGATTCAGTTAAATACAGAATTTTCATATTTTACATGAGAGAGCATTCTGAGTTGGTGTATATAATCCAAAACAGAGTAGAATAAGTCATTGTATATTTTCTCTAACAGACTATATCAGAGCCATTTTTTTTAACTTTCTGTCACGTAGATATTATTTAGATTTATTTCGATTCATGTAAAATTAGAATTTCTGTATTTTACATGAGAGAGCATATTGAGTTGGTTTATATACTCGAAAACAGAGTAGAAAAGGGCATTGTATATTATTTCTGACAGATTATATTCAGAGCAATTTTCTTTTAACTTTGGGGTGCCTAGATAATATTTAGATTTTTTTCGATTTGCGTAAAATTAGAATTTCAGTATTTTACATGAGAGAGCATATTGAGTTGGTATATATACTACAAAATAGAGTAGAAAAGGGCATTGTATATTTTTTCTGACAGATTATAATCAGAGCAATTTTGCTTTTAACATTGGGGTGCCTAGATAATATTTAGATTTTTTTCGATTCGCTTAAATATAGAATTTCTGTATTTTACATGAGAGAGCATACTGACTTGGTGTATATACTCAAAAACAGAGTAGAATAGGGCATTGTATATTTTTTATGACAGATTATATTCAGAGTAATTTTGTTTTCAACATTGGGTGCCTAGATATTAATTAGATTTTCTCATTCGGGTAAAATTATAATTTCAGTATTTTACATGAGAGAGCATACTGAGTTGGTGTATATACTCCAAAACAACGTAGAATATGGCATTGTATAGTTTTTCTTACAGACTATATTCAGAGCCATTTTCTTTTAACTTTGGGGCACCTAGATATTATTTAGATTATTTTCACTTCACGTAAAATTAGAATTTCAGTATTTTACTTGAGAGAGCATATTGAGTTGGGGTATATACAACAAAACCGAGTAGAAACCAGCATTGTATATGTTTTCTGACAGACTATATTTAGAGAAATTTTCTTTTAAACATTGGGGTGCCTAGATAATATTTAGATTTTTTTTCGATTCACGTAAAATTAGAATTACAGTATTTTACATGAGAGAGCATAATGAGTTGGTGTATATACTCCAAAACAGAGTAGAATAGGGCATTGTATATTTTTTCTGACAGACTATATTCAGAGCAATTTCGTTTTTAACATTTGGGGGCCTATATAATATTTACGTTTTTTCGATTCGGGTAAAATTTGAATTTCTGTATTTTACATAAGAGAGCATAGGGAGTTGGTGTATATACTACGAAACAAAGTAGTATAGGGCATTGTATAGTTTTTCTGACAGATTATATTCTGAGAAATTTTGTTTTTCACATTGGGGTGCCTAGATAATATTTAGATTTTTTCGATTCGGGTGAAATTAGAATTTCTGTATTTTACATGAAAGAGCATACTGAGTTTTTCTATATACTCCAAAAGAAAGTAGAATATGGCATTGTATATTTTTTTCTGACAGATTATATACAGAGCAAATTTGCTTTTAACATTGGGGAGCATAGATAATATTTAGATTTTTAACGATTCGCTTAAATACAGAATTTCTGTATTTTACATGAGAGAGCATATGGAGTTGGTTTATATACTACGAAACAGAGTAGAATAGGGCATTGTCTATATTTTCTGAAAGATTATATTCAAAGCAATTTTGTTTTTAACGTTGGGGTGCCTAGATAATATTTAGATTTTTTTCTATTCGCTTAAATATAGAATTTCTGTATTTTACATGAGAGAGCATACTGAGTTGGTGTATATACTCCAAAACAAAGTAGAATAAGGCATTGTATATTTTTTCTAAGAGACTATATTAAGAGCCATTTTTATTTAACTTTTGGGTGCCTAGATATTATTTAGATTTTTTTCAATTCACGTAAAATAATATTTCTGCATTTTACATGAAAGAGCATATTCAGTTGATGTATATACTCCAAAACAGAGTAGAGAAGGGTATTGTATATTTTTTCTGACAGATTTTATTTAGAGCAATTTTGCTTTTAACATTGGGGTGCCGACATAATATTTAGATTATTTTTGATTCACGTAAAATTAGAATTACGGTATTTTACATGAGAGACCATAATGAGTTGGTGTATATACTCCAAAACAGAGTAGAAAAGGGCATAGTATATTTTCTCTGACAGATTATATTCATTGCAATTTTTCTTATAAGCTTGGGGTGCCTAGAAAATATATAGATATTTTTCGATTCCCTTAACTATAGAATTTCTGTATTTTACATGAGAGAGCATATTGAGTTGGTGTATATACTCCAAAACAGAGTAGAATAGGGCATTGTATATTTTTTCTGAAAGATTATATTCAGAGCAATATTTTTTTTAACATTGAGGTGCCTAGATAATATTTAGATTTTTTTGATTCGGGTAAAGTTAAAATTTTGGTATTTTACATGAGAGAGGATACTGAGTTGGTGTATATACTCAAAAACAGATTAGAATAAGGCATTGTATATTTTTTCTAACCGACTATATTCAGAGCCATTACTTTTAACTTTGGGGTGGCTAGATATTATTTAAAATATTTTTGATTCGGGTAAAATTCGAATTTCGGTATTTTACATGAGAGAGCATATTGAGTTGGTGTATATACTCCAAAAAAGAGTAGAAAGGGGCATTGTATATTTTTTCTGACAGATTATATTCAGAGCAATTTTTCTTTTGACCTTGCGGTGCCTAGATAATATTTAGATTTATTTCGATTCCCTTAACTATAGAATTTCTGTATTTTACATGAGAGAGCATATGGAGTTGGTGTATATACTCAAAAACAGATTAGAATAGGGGATTGCACATTTTTTCTGACAGTATATTCAGAGCAATTTTGTTTTTAACATTGGGGGCCTAGATAATATTTAGATTCTTTCGATTTTGGTAAAATTAGAATTTCTGTATTTTATATGAGATAGCATACTGAGTTGGTGTATATACTCCAAAACAGAGTAGAAGTAGGCATTGTATATGTTTTCTAACAGACTATATTCAGAGCCATTTTCTTTTAACTTTGGGGCACCTAGATTGTATTTAGATTTTTCTCAATACGTGTAAAATTAGAATTTCGGTATTATACATGAGAGAGCATATTCACTTTGTGTATATACCCAAAAAAAACCAGAAAAGGGCATTGTGTATTTTTTATGACAAATTATATTCAGAGCAATTTTGCTTTTAACATTCTGGTGCCTAGATAATATTTAGATTTTTTTGGATTCACGTAAATTTAGAATTTCAGTATTTTCCATGAGAGAGCATATTGAGTGGGTGTATATACTCCAAAACAGAGTAGAATATAACATTTTATATTTTTTCTGACAGACTATATTCAGAGCAATTTTGTTTTTAACATTGTGATGCCTAGATAATATTTAGATTTTTTCGATTCGCTTAAATATAGAGTTTCTGTGTTTTACAGGAGAGAGCATATGGAGTTGGTGTGTATACTCCAAAACAGAGTAGAATAAAACATTGTATTTTTTTTCTGGCAGACTATATTCAGAGCAATTTTGTTTTTAACACTGTGATGCCTAGATAATGTTTATATTTTTTGCGATTCATGTAAATATAGAATTTCTGTGTTTTACATGAGAGAGCATATGGAGTTGGTGTATATACTCCAAAACAGAGTAGAATAGGGGACTGTATATTTTTTCTAACAGACTATATTCAGAGCCATTTCTTTAATTTTAAGGTGCCTAGATATTATTTAGATTTTTTTCTATTCACGTAAAATTTTAATTTCGGTATTTTACATGAGAGATCCTATTGAGTTGGTGTATATATTTCAAAACAGAGTAGAATCAGGCATTGTATATTTTTTCTAACAAAATATATTCAGAGCGATTTCTTTAACTTTGGGGTGCCTAGATATTATTTAGATTTTTTTGGATTCGCGTACAATTAGAATTTCGGTATTTTACATGAGAGAGCATACTGAGTTGGTGTATATACTCCAAAACTAAGTCAAAAAGGGCATTGTATATATTTTCTGACAGAGTATATTCAGAGCAATTTTGCTTTTAACATTGGGGTGCCTAGATAATATTTAGATTTTTTTCAATTCGCTTAAGGATGGAATTTTTGTATTTTACGTGAGAGAGCATATAGAGTTGGTGAATATAATCCAAAACAGAGTAGAATAGGGCATTATATATTTTTTCTGACAGACTATATTCAGAGCAATTTTGTTTTTAACATTGGGGTTCCTAGATAATATTTAGATTTATTCGATTTGGGTAAAATTAGAATTTCGGTATTTTATATGAGAGAGCATACTGGGTTGGTGTATATACTCCAAAACAGAGTAAAATAAGGCATTGTATATTTTTTCTAACAGACTATATTCAGAACCATTTTCTTTTGACTTTGAGGCGCCTAGATATTATTTAGATTTTTTTTGATTCGCGTAAAATTAGAATTTCAGTATTTTACATGAGACAGCATATCGAGTTGGTGTATATGCTCCAAAACAGAATAGAAAAGGGCATTGTATATTTTTTCTGACAGATTATATTCAGAGGAATTTTGCTTTTAACATTCGGGTGCCTAGATAATATTTAGATTATTTTTGATTCACGTATAATTAGAATTTCGGTATTTTACATTAGAGAGCATGCTGAGTTGGTGTATATGCACCAAAACAGAGTAGAATAAAGCATTGTGTATTTTTTCTAACAGACTATATTTAGACCCATTTTCTTTTATCTTTGGGGAGACTAGGTATTATTTAGATTGTTTTCGATTCGCGTAAAATTAGAATTTCGGTGTTTCACATGAGAGAGCATATTGAGTTGGTGTATATACCCCGAAACTGAGTAGAAAAGGGCATTGTATATTTTTTCTGACAGAATATATTCGGAGCCATTTTGCTTTTAACATTGTGGTGTCTAGATAATATTTAGATATTTTTCGATTCACATAAAATTAAAAGTTCCCTATTTGACATTAGAGAGCATATTGAGTTTGTTTATATACTCAAAAACAGAGTAGAAAAGGGCATTGTATATTTTTTTGACAGATTATATTCAGAGAAATCTTGCTTTTAACATTGGGGTGCCTAGATAATATTGAGATTTTTTTTAGATTCGATTAAATAAAGTATATCTCTTTTTTACATGAGAGAGTATATGGAGTTGTTGTATATACTCCAAAACAGAGTAGAATAGGGCATTGTATTTTTTTCGGACAGATTATATTCAGAGCAATTATTTTTTAACATTGGGGTGCCTAGATAATATTTAGATTTATTTAGATTTGCTTAAATATAGAATTTCTGTATTTTATATGAGAGAGCATATGGAGTTTGTTTATATACTGCAAAACAAAGAAGAAAAGGGCATTGTATATTTTTTCTGACAGACTATATTCACAGCAATTTTTCTTTTAACATTGGGATGCCTAGATAATATTCAGATTATTTTCGATTTTCTTTAATATTGAATTTCTTTATTTTAGTTGAGAGAGCATATTGAGTTGGTTTATATACTCCAAAACAGAGAAGAAAAGGGCATTTTGTATTTTCTCTGACAGACTATATTCAGAACAATTTTGCTTTAAACATTGGGGTGCCTAGATAATATTTAGAATTGTTTTGATTCGCTTAAATATAGAATGTCTGTATTTTACATAAGAGAGCATATGGAGTTGGTGTATATACTCCAAAACAGAGTAGAAAAGGGCATTGTATATTTTCTCTAACAGATTATATTCAGAGCAATTTTGCTTTTAACATTGGGGTGCCTAGATAATATTTAGATTATTTCGATTCTGGTAAAATTAGAATTTCTGTATTTTAGATGAGAGAGCATATGAAGTCTGTGTATATACTACAAAACAGAGTAGAAAAGGGCATTGTATATTTTTTCTGACAGATTATATTCAGAGGAATTTTGCTTTTAACATTGGGGTCCTAGATAATATTTAGATTTTTTTCGATTCGCTTAAATATAGAATTTCTGTATTTTACACGAGAGAGCAAATGGATTTGGTGTATATACGCTAAAACAGAGTAGAATAGGGCATTGTATATTTTTTCTGTCAGATTATATTCAGAGCAATTTTGTTTTTAACATTGTGTTGCCAATATTATATTTAGATTTTTTTCCGATTCACGTAAAATTAGAATTTCAGTATTTTACATGAGAGAGCATATTGAGTTGGTGTATATACTCCAAAACAGAGTAGAATAAGGCATTGTATATTTTCTCTAATAGACTATATTCAGAGCCATTTTTTTTAGCTTTGAGGCGCCTGGACATAATTTTGATTTTTTTTGATTCGCATAAAATTAGAATTACGGTATTTTACGTGAGAGAGCATATTGAGTTTGTGTATATATTACAAAACAGAGTAGAAAAAGGCATTTTATATTTTTTCTGACAAATATATTCAGAGCAATTTTGCTTTTAACATTGGGGTGCCTAGATAATATTTAGATGTTTTTAAATTTGCTTAAATATAGAATTTCTGTATTTTACTTGAGAGATCATAGTGAGTTGGTGTATATACTTTAAAACAGAGTAGAATAAGGCATTGTATATTTTTTCTAACAGACTGTATTTAGAGCCATTTTATTTTAACTTTGGAGCGCCTAGATATTATTTAGATTTTTTTCGATTCGTGTAAAATTATAATTTCGGTATTTTATGTGAGAGAGCATATTGAGTTGGTGTATATACTCCAAAACAGAGTAGAATAGGGCATTGTATATTTTTTCTGACAGATTATATTCAGAGCAATTTTGCTTTTAACATTGGGGTTCCTACATAATATTTAGATTTTTTTTAATTCGCTTAAATATAGAATTCTCTAATTTTAGATGAGAGAGCATATGGAGTTGGTGTATATAGTCCAAAACAGAGTAGAATAGGACATTGTATATTTTTTCTGACATATTATATTCAGAGAAATTTTGTTTTTAACATTGGTTGCCTAGATAATATTTAGATTTTTTAGATTTGGGTAAAATTAGAATTTCTGTATTTTACATGAGAGAGCATATTGAGTTGGTGTATTTACTCTTAAACAGAGTAGAAAAGGGCATTGTATATTTTTTCTGAAAGATTATATTAAGAGTAATTTTGCTTTTAACATTGGGGTGCCTAGATAATATTTAGATTTTTTCGATTCACGTAAAATTAGTATTTCGGTATGTTACATGAGAGAGGATACTGAGTTGGTGTATATACTTCAAAAGAGAGTAAATAGGGCATTGTATATTTTTTCTTACAGATTATCTTCAGAGCGATTTTGTTTTTAACACTGGTTGCCTAGATAATATTTAGATTTTTTAGATTCTGGTAAAATTTGAATTTCTATATTTTACATGAGAGAGCATATTGAGTTGGTGTATATACTCCAAGACAGAGTAGAAAAGGGCATTGTATATTTTTTCTGACAGATTATATTCAGAGCAATTTTGCTTTTAACATTGGAGTGCCTGGATAATATTTAGATTTTTATCGATTTGCTTAAATATAAAATGTCTGTATTTTACATGAGAGGGCATATCGAGTTGGTGTATATACTCCAAAACAGTGTAGAATATGGCATTGTATACTTGTTCTGACAGATTATATTCAGAGAAATTTTTTTTGAACATTGGGGTGCCTAGATACTATTTAGATATTCTTTGATTAACGTAAAATTAGAATTTTTGTATTTTACATGGGAGAGAATACTCAGTTGGTGTATATACTCCAAAACAGAGTAGAATAACGTATTGTTTATTTTTTCTAGCAGACTATATTCAGAGCCATTTCCTTGTAACTTTGGGGCGACTAGATATTATTTAGTTGTCTTATGATTCGTGTAAAATTAGAATTTCGGTATTTTACATGAGAGAGCATATTGAGTTGGTATATATAATCCAAAACAGAGTAGAAAAGGGCATTGTATATTTTCTCTGACAGATTATATTCAGGGCAATTTTGCTTTTAATATTGGGGTGCCTAGATAATATTTACATTTTTTTCGATTAACGTAAATTTAGACTTTTGTTATTTTACATGAGAGAGCATATTGAGTTGGTATATATACTCCAAAACAGAGTAGAATAAGGCATTGTATATTTTTTCTAACAGACTATATTCAGAGCCATTTTCTTTTAACTTTGGGGCGCCTAGATAGTGTTTAGATATTTTTCGATTCACGTAAAATTAGAATTTTGGTATTTTACATGAGAGAGCATATTGAGTTGGTGTATATACTCCAAAACAGAGTAGAAACGGGCATTGTGGTAGGGCGTGGTGGGTCAAGCCTGTAATCCCAGTACTTTGAAAGGCCGAGGCGGGTGGATCATGAGGTCGAGAGATCGAGACCAACCTTGTCAACATGGTCAAACCCCATCTCTACTAAAAATACAAAAAATTAGTGGGGCACGGCAGAGCGTGCCTGTAATCCCAGCTACTCGGGAGGCTGAGGCAGGAGAATTGCCTGAACCCAAGAGGCGGAGGTTGCGATGAGCCGAGATCACGCCATTGCACTCCAGCCTGGGTTACAAGAGCGAAACTCCTTCTCAAAATAAGAAAAAAAAAAAAAAGAAAAGGGCATTGTATATTTTTTCTGACAGATTATATTCAGAAAAATTTTGCTTTTAACATTGGGGTTCATAGATAATATTTACATTTATTTCGATTCGCTTATATATAGAATTTCTGTATTTTACATGAGAGAGCATATGGAGATGGTGTATATACTCCTAAACAGAGTAGAATAGGGCATTGTATATTGTTTCTGACAGATTATATTCAGAGCAATTTTGTTTTTAACATTGAGGTGCCTAGATTATATTTAGCTTTTTTTGGATTACGGTAAATTTAGAATTTCTATATTTTACATGAGAGAGCATACTGAGTTGGTGTATATACTCCAAAACAAAGTAGAATAAGGCATTGTATATTTTCTCTAACAGTGTATAGTCAGAGCCATTTTCTTTTAACTTTGGGGTGCCCAGATATTATTTACATTATATTCGATTCACGTAAAATTAGAATTTCGGTATGTTACATGAGAGAGCATATTGAGTTGGAGTATATAATCCAAAACAAAGTAGAAAAGTGCATTGTATATTTTTTCTGACAAATTATATTCAGAGCAATTTTGCTTTTAACATTGGGGTACCTAGATAATATTTAGATTGTTTTCGATTCGCTTAAATATAGAATTTTTTATTTTACATGAGAGAGCATATGGGGTTGGTGTATATACTCCAAAACAGAGTAGAATAGGGCATTGTATATTTTTTCTGACAGTTTATATTCAGAGCAATTTTGTTTTTAACATTGGGGTGCCTAGATAATATTTAAATTTTCTTGATTCCGGGTGAAATTGGAATTTCTCTGTTTTACAAGAGACAGCATATTGAGTTGGTGTATATACTACAAAACAGAGTACAAAAGGGCATTGTATATTTTTTCTGACAGATTTTATTCAGAGCAGTTTTGCTTTTAACATTGGAATGCCTTGATAATATTTAGATTTTTTCGATCAGCTTAAATATAGAATTTCTGTATTTTTCATGGGAGAGCATATGGAGTTGGTTTATATACTCCAAAACAGAGTAGAATAGGGCATTGTCTATTATTTCTGACAGATAATATTCAGAGCAATATTGTTTTCAACATTTGGGTGCCTAGATAATATTTAGATATTTTTCGATTCACATAAAATTAGAATTTCGGTATTTTAAATGAGAGAGCATACTGAGTTGGTGTATATACTCCAAAACAGTGTAGAATAGAGCATTGTATATTTTTTCTGACAGATTATATTCAGAGCAATTTTTTTTAACATTGGGCTGCCTAGATAATATTTAGATTTATATGGATTTACGTAAATTTAGAATATCGGTATTTTACATGAGAGAGCATACTGAGTTGGTGTATATACTCCAAAACAGAGTAGAATAAGCCATTGTATATTTTTTCTGACAGACAATATTCAGAGCCATTTTCTTTTAACTTTCGGGTGCCTAGATATTATTTAGATTTTTTTCGATTCACGTAAAATTTGAATTTCGGTATTTTACATGAGAGAGCATATTGAGTTGGTGTATCTTCTCCAAAACAGAGTAAAAAAGGGCATTGTATATTTTTTCTGACAGATTATATTCAGAGCAATTTTGATTTTAACATTGGGGTGTCTAGATTATATTTAGATTTTTTCGATTTGGGTAAAATAAGAATTTCTGTGTTTTACATGAGAGAGAACATTTAGTTGGTGTATAAACTCCGAAACAGAGTAGAAAAGAGCATTGTATATTTTTTCTGACAGATTATATTCAGAGCAATTTTGCTTTTAACATTGTTTGCCTTGATAATATTTAGACATTTTCTATTTGGGTAAAATTATAATTTTTGTATTTTACATGAGAGAGCATATTGACTTGTTGTATATACTACAAAAAAGAGTAGAAAATGGCATTGTATTTTTTTTTCTGACAGATTATATTCAGACAAATTTTGTTTTTAACATTGGGGTGCCTAGATAATATTTAGATTATTTTCGATTCACTTAAATATAGTATTTCTGTATTTTACATTAGAGAGCATATTGATTTGGTGTATGTACTCCAAAAAAGAGTAGAATAGGGCATTGTATATTTTTTCTGACAGATTATATTCATTGAAATTTTGTTTTTAACTTTGGGGTGCCTAGATAGTATTTAGACATTTTTTGATTCACGTAAAATTTGAATTTCGGTATTTTTAATGAGAGAATATATTGAGTTGGTGTATATATTTTAAAACAGAGTAGAAAAGGGTATTGTATATATTTTCTGACAGATTATATTCAGAGCAATTTTGCTTTTAACATTGCGGTGCCTAGATGATATTTAGATTATTTTGGATTCACGTAAAATTAGAATTTCAGTATTTTACATGAGAGAGTACACTGAGTTGGTGTATATACTCCAAAACAAATAGAAATGTTCATTGTATTTTTTTTCTGAGAGATTTTATTCAGAGCAATTTTGTTTTTAACATTGGGGTGCCTAGATAATATTTAGATATTTGAAGATCATGTAAAATTAGAATTTCGGTATTTTACATGAGAGAGCATACTGAGTTGGTGTATATACTCCAAAACATTGTAGAATAAGGCATTGTATGTTTTTTTTAAAGACTATATTCAGAGACATTTCTTTTTACCTTTCGGGCACCTAGATATTATTTAGATTTTTATCGATTCGTGTAAAATTAGAATTTCGGTATTTTACATGAGAGAGCATATTGAGTTGGTGTATATACTCCAAAACACAGTAGAAAAGGGCATTGTATATTTTTTCTGACAGATTATATTCAGAGCAATTTTGCTTTTAAAATTGGGGTGATAGATAACTTTTAGATTTTTTTCGATTCGCTTAAATATAGAATTTCTGCATTTTACATGGGAGAGCATATGGAGTTGGTGCATATATTCCAAAACAGAGTAGAATAGGGCATTGTATATTTTTTCTGACAGATTATATTCAGAGCAATTTTGTTTTTAACATTGGAATGCCTAAATAGTATTTAGATTTTTTCGATTATGGTAAAATTAGAATTTCTCTATTTTACATGAGAGAGCAAACTGTGTTGGTGTATATACTCCAAAACAGAGTAGAATAAGGCATTGTATACTTTTTCTAAAAGACTATATTCAGAGCCATTTTCTTTTAACTTTGGAGCGCCTCGATATTATTTATTTTATATTCGTTTCACGTAAAATTAAAATTTCAGTATTTTATATGAGAGAGCATATTGCGTTGATGTATATACTCCAAAACAGAGTAGAATAGGGCATTGTATATTTTTTCTGACACATTTTATTCAGAGCAATTTTGCATTTAACATTGGCGTGTCAAGATGATATTTAGATTTTTTTCGATTCGCTTAAATACAGAATTTCTGTATTTTATATGAGAGAGCATACTGAGTTGGAGTATATACTCAAAAACAGAGTAAAATAAGGCATTGTATATTTTTTCTAACAGACTATATTAAGAGCCATTTTCTATTAATTTTCGGGCGCCTAGATATTATTTGGATTTTTTTCGATTCGCGTAAAATTAGAATTTTTGTATTTTACATGAGTGAGCATATTGAGTTGTTGTATATACTCCAAAACAGAGTAGAAAAGGGCATTGTATATTGGTTCTAACAGATTATATTCAGAGCAATTTTGCTTATAACATTGGTATGCCTAAATAATATTTAGATTTTTAAGATTCGCTTAAATATAGAATTTCGGTATTTTACATGAGAGAGCAGATGGAGTTGGTTTACATACTCCAAAACAGAGTAGAATAGGGCATTGTATATTTTTTCTGACAGATTATATTCAGAGCAATATTGTTTTTAATATTGGGGTGCCGAAGTAATATTTAGATTTTTTTCGATTCACTTAAATATTGAATTTCTTTATTTTACATGAGAGAGCATATGGGGTTGGTGTATATACTCCAAAACAGAGTAGAATAAGTCATTATATATTTTTTCTAACAGACTGTATTGAGATCCATTTTCTTTTAACTTTGGGGCAACTCGATATTATTTAGATTTTGTTCGATTCTCGCTAAATTAGAATTTTGGTATTTTACATGAGAGAAAATAGTTGGCGTAGATACTTCAAAACAGAGTAGAAAGAAGCATTGTATATTATTTCTGACAGATTATATTCACACCCATTTTGCTTTTAACATTGGGGTGCCTAGATAATATTTAGATGTTTGCAAATCTGGTAAATTTAGAATTTCGATACTTTACATGAGAGAGCATACTGAGTTGGTTTATATACTCCAAAACATTGTAGAATAAGGCATTGTATATTTTTACTAACAGAGTATATTCAAAGCCATATTTTTTAATCTTGGGACACCTAAATATTATTTAGACTCTTTTCGATTCGCGTAAAATTCGAATTTCGATATTTTACATGAGAGAGCATATTGAGTTGGTGTATATACTCCAAAACAGAGTAGAAAAGGGCATTGTATATTTTTTCTGACAGATTATATTCAGAGCAATTTTGCTTTTAATATTGGGGTGCCTAGATAATATTTAGATTTTTTCGATTCGGGTAAATTTATAATTTTGATACTTTACATGAGAGAGCATACTGAGTTGGTGTATATACTACAAAACAGAGAAGAGTAAGGCATTGTATATTTTATCTAACAGACTATATTCAGAGTCATTTTCTTTTAACCTTGGGGCGCCTAGATATTATTTAGATGTTTTTCGATTCGCATAGAATTAGTATTTAGGTATTTTACATGAGAGAGCATATTGAGTTGGAGTATATACTGTAAAACAGAGAATGAAAGGGCATTTTTTTGACAGATTATATTCAGAGCAATTTTGCTTTTAACATTGGTGTGCCTAGATAATATTTAGATTTTTTTTTGATTCGCTTAAATATAGAATTTCTGTATTTTACATTAGAGAACATATGGAGTTGGTGTATATAATCCAAAACAGAGTAGAATAGGGCATTGTATATTTTTTCTGACAGGTTATATTAAGAGCAATTTTTTTTAAATATTGAGGTGCCTAGATAATATTTAGATTTTTTTCTATTCGTGTAAAATTAGAATTTCGGTATTTTACATGAGTGAGCATATTGAGTCGGTGTTTATACTCCAAACAGAGTAGAAAAAAGCATTGTATATTTTTTCTGACAGATTATATTCAGAGCAATTTTGCTTTTAACATTGGTTTCCCTAGATAATATTTAGATTTTTTTCCATTCGCGTAAATATAGACTTTCTGTATTTTACATGAGAGAGCATATTAAGTTGGTGTATATACTCCAAAACAGAGTAGAATAGGGCATTGTATATTTTATCTGACAGATTAAAATCAGAGCAATTTTGTTTTTAACATTGCGGTGCCTAGATAATATTTAGATTTTTTTCGATTTGCTTAAATATAGAATTTCTGTATTTTACATGAGAGAGCATATGGAGTTGGTGTATATACTTCAAAACACAGTAGAATAGGGCGTAGTATATTTTTTATGACAGATTATATTCAGAGCAATTTTATTTTTAAGATTGGGGTGCCTAGATAATATTTAGATTTTTTCCGATTTGCTTAAATATAGAATTTCTGTATTTCACATGAGAGTGCATATTGAGTTGGTGTACATACTTCAAAACAGAGTAGGATAGGGCATTGTATAATTTTTCTTACAGATTATATTCAGACCAATTTTGGTTTTTAGATTCGTGTGCCTAGATAATATTTAGATTTTTTTCGATTCGCTTAAATATAGAATTTCTGTATTGTACATGAGAGAGCATATGGAGTTGGTGTACATACTCGTAAACAGAGTCAAAAAGGGCATTGTATATTTTTTCTGACAGATTATATTCAGATCAATACTGTTTTTAACATTGGGGTGCCTAGATATTATTTAGATTTTTTTCGATTCACGTATAATTGGAATTTTGGTATTTTTCATGAGAGAGCATATTGACTTGGTTTATATACTCCAAAATAGAGTAGAAATGGGCATTGTATATTTTTTCTGACAGATTTTATTTATAGAAATTTTGCTTTTAACATTACGATGCCTAGATAATATTTAGATTTTTTTCGATTCACGTCAAATTAGAATTACTGTATTTTACATTAGAGAGCATACTATGTTGGTCTATATAATCCAAAATAGAGTAGAATAAGGCATTGTATATTTTTTCTAACAGACTGTATTCAGAGCCATTTTCTTTTAACTTTGTGGCAACTAGATATTATTTAGATTTTATTCGATTCGCGCTAAATTAGAATGTTGGTATTTTACATGAGAGAGAATATTTAGTTGGTGTATATACTTCAAAACAGAGTATAAAAAAGCATTGTATATTATTTCTCACGGATTATATTCAGACCCATTTTGCTTTTAACATTGGGGTGCCTAGATAATATTTAAATTTTTGCGAATTTGGTAAATTTAGAATTTCGATACTTTACATGAGAGAGCATACGGAGTTGGTGTATATACCCCAAAACAGAGTAAAATAAGGCATTGTATATTTTTTCTAACAGAGTATATTCAGAGCCATTTTCTTTAATCTTGGGGTGCCTAGATATTATTTAGATTTTTTTCAATTCGTGTAAAATTCGAATTATGATATTTTACATGAGAGAGCATATTGAGTTGTTGTATATACTCTAAAACAGAGTAGAAAAGGGCATTGTATATTTTCTCTGACAGATTATATTCAGAGCAATTCTGCTTTTAACATTGAAGTACCTAGATAATATTTAGATTTTTTTGTTTCGGGTAAATTTATAATTTCGATACTTTACATGAGAGAGCATATTGAGTTGGTGTATATACTCCAAAACAGAGAAGAATAAGGTATTGTATATTTTGTCTAACAGACTATATTCAGAGCCATTTTCTTTTAACCTTGGGGCGCCTAGATATTATTTAGATGTTTTTCGATTCGCAGAGAATTAGAATTTCGGTATTTTACATGAGAGAGCATATTGAGTTGGAGTATATACTGCAAAACAGAGTAGAAAAGGGCATTTTTTTCTGACAGATTATATTCAGAGCAATTTTGCTTTTAACATTGGTGTGCCTAGATAATATTTAGATTTTTTTCGATTCGCTTAAATATAGAATTTCTGTATTTTACATTAGAGAACATATGGGGATGGTGTATATAATCCAAAACAGAGTAGAATGAGGCATTGTATATTTTTTCTGACAGATTATATTCAGAGCAATTTTTATTAAATATTGAGGTGCCTAGATAATATTTAGATTTTTTTCGATTCGTGTAAAATTAGAATTTCTGTATTTTACATGAGTGAGCATATTGAGTTGGTGTATATACTCCAAAACAGAGTAGAAAAAAGCATTGTATATTTTTTCTGACAGATTATATTCAGAGCAATTTTGCTTTTAACATTGTGGTGCATAGATAATATTTATATTTTTTTTTGATTCACGTAAATTTAGAATTTTATTATTTTATATGAGAGACCATAGTGAGTTGGTGTATATACTCCAACACACAGTAGAATAAAGCATTGTGTATTTTTTCCTACAGACTATATTCAGAGCTATTTTTTTTTAACTTTGGGGCACCTAGATATTATTTAGATTTTTTTTTATTCACGTAAAATTAGAATTTCACTATTTTACATGAGAGAGCATATGGAGTTGGTGTATATAATCCAAAAAAGAGTAGAAAAAGGCATTGTATATTTTTCTGACAGATTATATTTACAGCAATTTTTTTTTTAACATTGGGGTGCCTAGAAAATATTTAGATTTTTTCGATTCGGTTAAAATTGGAATTTTGTTATTTGACATGAGAGAACATACTGAGTTGGTGTATATACTCCAAAACAGAGTAGAATAAGGCATTGTATATTTTTTCTAACAGACTATATTAAGAGCCATTTTCTTTTAACTTTTGGTCACCTAGATATTATTTAGATTTTTTTCCATTCGCGTAATATTAGAATTTCTGTATTTTACATGAAAGAGCATATTGAGTTGGTGTATATACTCCAAAACAGAGTAGAAAATAACATTTTTTTTCTGACAGACTGTATTCACAGCAATTTTGCTGTTACCAGTCGGGTGCCTAGATAATACTTGAATTTTTTTCGATTCACGTAAAATTAGAATTTCGGTATTTTACATGAGTGGGCATACTAGGTTTTTGAATATACTCCAAAACAGAGTAGAATAAGGCATTGTATACTTTTTCTAACAGACTATATTCAGAGCCAGTTCCTTTTAACTTTGGGGCGCCTAGATATTATTTAGAGTTCTTCGATTCATGTAAAATTAGAAATTCGATATTTTACTTGCGAGAGCATATTGAGTTGGTGTATATACTACAAAACAGAGTAGAAAATGGCATTGTATATCTTTTCTGACAGATTATATTCCGAGCAATTTTGATTTTAATATTCAGGTGCCTAGATAATATTTAGATTTTTTCAATTAGGGTAAATTTGGAATTTCATTATTTTATATGAGAGAGCATACTGAGTTGGTGTATATACTCCAAAACAGAGTAGAATAAGGAATTGTATATTTTTTCTAACAGACTATATTCAGAGCAATTTTGTTTTTAACATTGGGGTGCCTAGATATTATTCAGATTTTTTTCGATTCACATAAAATTAGAATTTCGGTATTTTACATGAGAGAGCATGTTGACTTGGTGTATATACTCCAAAACAGAGAAGAAAGGGGCATTGTATATTTTTTCTGACAGATTATATTCATAGCAATTTCGCTTTTAACATTAGGGTGCCTACATAATATTTAGATTTTTTTCTATTCACGTAAAATAAGAATTTCGGTATTATACATATGAGAGCATACTGAGTTGGTGTATATAATCCAAAATAGAGTAGAATAAGGCATTATATATTATTTCTAACAGACTGTATTCAGAGCCATTTTCTTTAAATTTGGGGCAACTAGATATTATTTAGATTTTATTCAATTCACGCAAAATTAGGATTTCGGTATTTTACATGAGAGAGAATATTGAGTTTGTGTATATACTTCAAAACAGAGTAGAAAAGGGCATTGTATATTTTTTCTGACAGATTATATTCAGAGCAATTTTGCTTTTAACATTGGGGTGCCTAGATAATATTTAGATATTTTCGATTCAGGCAAATTTAGAATTTCGATACTTTACATGAGAGAGCATACTGAGTTGGTGTATATACTCCAAAACAGAGTAGAATAAGGCATTGTATATTTTTTGTAACAGACTATATTCAGAGCCATTTTCTTTTAACCTTTGGGCGCCTAGATATTATTTAGATTTTTTTCTATTCGTGTAAAATTAGAATTTCGGTATTTTACATGAGAGAGCATATTGAGTTGGTGTATATACTCGAAAACAGAGTAGAAAAAAGCATCGTATATTTTTCCTGACAGATTATATTCAGAGCAAATTTGCTTTTAACATTGGGGTGCATAGATAATATTTAGATTTTTTTATTCACGTAAATTTTGAATTACATTATTTTAGGTGAGAGAGCAGAGTGAGTTTGTGTATATACTCCAAAACAAAGTATAATAAGACATTGTATATTTTTTCCTACAGACTATATTCAGAGCTATTTTCTTTTAACTCTGGGGCGCCTAGATATTCTTTAGATTTTTACCGATTCACGTAAAATTAGAATTTCACTATTTTACATGAGAGAGCATATGGAGTTGGTGTATATACTTCAAAACAGAGTAGAATAGGGCATTGTATATTTTTTCTGAGACATTATATTCAGAGCAATTTTGTTTTTAACATTGGGATGCCTAGATAATATTTAGATTTTCTTCAATTCACTTAAATATAGAATTTCTGTATTTCACATGAGAGAGCATAGTGAGTTGGTGTACATACTTCAAAACAGAGTAGAAAAGGGCATTGTATATTTGTTTTTACAGATTATATTCAGAGCAATTTTGCTTTTTACATTCGGGTGCCTAGATAATATTTATATTTTTATTCGATTAGCTTAAATATAGAATTTCTGTATTTTCATGAGAGAGCATATGGAGTTGGTGTACATACTCCAAAACAGAGTCGAAAAGGGCATTGTATATTTTTTCTGACACATTAAATTCAGAGCAATTTTCTTTTAACATTGGGGTGCCTAGATATTATTTAGATTTTTTTCGATTCAAGTAAAATTGGAATTTCGGTATTTTACATTAGAGAGCATACTGAGTTGGTATATATAATACAAAATAGAGTAGAATAAGGCATTGTATATTTTTTCTAACAGGACATATTCAGAGCCATTGTCTTTTAACTTTGAAGCACTTAGATATTATTTAGATTTTTTTCGATTCACGTAATATTAGAATTTCGGTATTTTACAGGAGAGCGGATACTGCGTTGGTTTATATTCTCCAAAACAAAGTAGAATAAGGCATTGTATGAATTTTCTAACAGACTATATTCAGAGCCATTTTCTTTTAACTTTCGGGTACCTAGATATTATTTCGATTTTTTTCAATTCGCGCAAAATTAGAATTTCTGTATTTTACATGAGACAGCATATTGAGTTGTTGTATATACTCCAAAACTGAGTAGAAAAGAAAGTTGTATTTTTTTCTGACACATTGTATTCTGAGCCATTTTGCTTTTAACATAGGTGTGCCTAGATAATATTTAGATTTTTTCTATTCGGGTAAAATTAGAATTTCTGTATTTTACATTATAGAGCATACTGAGTTGATGTATATACTCTAAAACAGAGTAGAATAAGGCATTGTATATTTTCTCTAACAGACTATAGTCAGAGCCATTTTCTTTTAACTTTGGGGCACCTAGATATTATTTAGATTTTTTTCGATTTGCGTAAAATTAGAATTTCGTTATTTTACATGAGAGAGCATATGGAGTTGGTGTATATACTCCAAAACAGAGTAGAAAACGGCATTGTATATTTTTTCTGACAAGTTATATTTAGAGAAATTTTGTTTTTAACATTGGGGTGCCTAGATAATATTTAGATTTTTTTCGATTTGCTTAAATATAGAATTTCTGTATTTTACATGAGGTCATATGGAGTTGGTGTATGTACTGGAAAACAGAGTAGAAAAAAGCATTGTATTTTTTTTCTGACAGATTATATTCAGAGAAATTTTGCTTTTAACATTGGGGTGCCTAGATAATATTTAGATTTTCTCGATTCGGGTAAAATTAGAATTTATGTATTTTACATAAGAGAGCATCCTGAGTCGGTGTATATACTCCAAAACAGAGTAGAATAAGGCATTGTATATTTTTTTTCTGACAGATTATATTTAGAGCAATTTTGCTTTTAACATTCGGGTGCCTAGATAATATTTAGATTTTTTTTCGATTCACGTAAAATTAGAATTTCGATATTTTACATGAGAGAGCATATTGAGTTGGTGTATATACTACAAAACAGAGTAGAAAATGGCATTTTATATGTTTTCTGACGGATTATATTCAGAGCAATTTTGCTATTAACATTGGGGTGCCTCGATAATATTTAGATTTTTTTCGCTTCACTTAAATATAGAATTTCTGTATTTTACATGAGAGAGCATATTGACTTTGTGTATATACTCCAAAACAAAGTAGAAAAAGGCATTGTATATTTTTTCTGACAGATTATATTCAGAGCAATTTTTCTTTTAACATTGTTGTTCCTAGATAATAGTTAGATTTTTTCGATTCGGGTAAATTTTGAATTTCGATACTTTACATGAGAGAGCATACTTAGTTGTTGTATATACTCCAAAACAGAGTAGAATAAGGCATTGTATATTTTGTCTAACAGACTATATTCAGAGCCATTTTCTTTCAACCTTGGGGCACCCAGATATTATTTAGATTCTTTTCGATTCACGTAGAATAAGAAGTTCGGTATTTTACATGAGAGAGCATATTGAGTTGGTTTATATACTACAAAACAGAGTAGAAAATGTGGTTGTATATTTTTTCTGACAGATTATATTCAGAGCAATTTTGCTTTTAACATTCGGGTGCCTAGATAATATTTAGATTTTATTAGATTCGCTTTTATATTGAATATCTGTATTTTACATGACAGAGCATATGGAGTTGGTGTATATATGCCAAAACAGAGTAGAATAGGGCATTGTATATTTTTTCTGACAGACTATATTCATAGAAATTATGTTTTTAACATTTGGTGCCTAGATAATATTTAGATTAATTCAATTCAGGTAAAATTAGAATTTCTGTATTATACATGACAGAGCATACTGAGTTGATGTATATACTCCAAAACAGATTGGAATAAGGCATTGTATATTTTTTCTAACAGACTATATTCAGAGCCATTTTCTTTTAACTTTGGGGAGCATAGATATTATTTAGATTTTTTTTGATTCGCTTAAATATATAATTTCTATATTTTACATGAGAGAGCATAAGGAGTTTGTGTATATACTCCAAAACAGAGTAGAAAAAAGCATTAAATATTTTCTTACAGATTATATTCAGAGAAATTTTGCTTTTAACATTGGGGTGCCTAGATAATATTTAGATTTTTTCGATTCGGTTAAATTTGGAATTTCTTTATTTTACATGCGAGAGCTTACTGAGTTGGTGTATATACTTCAAAACAGAGTACAATAAGGAATTGTATATATTTAATAACAGACTATATTCAGAGCCATTTTCTTTTAACTTTGGGGCACCTATATGTTATTTAGATTTTTTTCGATTTGTGTAAAATTATAATTTCGATATTTTACATGAGAGAGCATATTGATTTGGTGTATATACTACAAAACAGAGTAGAAAATAGCATTGAATATGTTTTCTGACAGATTATATTCAGAGAAATTTTGCTATTAACATTAGGGTGCCTAGATAATATTTAGATTATTTTAGATTCGAGTAAATATAGAATTTCTGTATTTTACATGAGAGAGCATATGGAGTTGGTGTATATAATCCAAAACAGAGTAGAATAGGGCATTGTATATTTTTTCTGACAGACTATATTCAGAGCTATTTTGTTTTTAACATTGGGGTGCTTAGATAGTATTTCGATTTTTTTCGATTCGCTTAAATATAGAATTTCTGTATTTCACATGAGTGAGCATATTGAGTTGGTGTACATATTCCAAAACAGAGTAGAAAAGGTCATTTTATATTTTTTCTGACAGATTATATTCAGAGCAATTTTGCTTTTAACATTCGGGTGCCTAGATAGTATTTAGATTTTATTAGATTCGCTTACATATAGAATATCTGTATTTTACATGACAGAGCATATGGAGTTGGTTTATATATAGCAAAACAGAGTAGAATAGGGCATTGTATATTTTTTCTGACAGATTATATTCAGAGCAATTATGTTTTTAACATTGGAGTGCCTATATAATATTTAGATTTATTCGATTCGGGTAAAATTGGAATTTTTGTATTTTACATGGCAGAGCATATTGAGTTGATGTATATACTCCAAAACAGATTAGAATAAGGCATTGTATATTTTTTCTAACAGACTATATTCAGAGCCATTTTCTTTTAACTTTGGGGATCGTAGATATAATTTAGATTTTTTTTGATTCGCTTAAATATTGAATATTTTATTTTACATGAGAGAGCCTATAGAGTTGGTGTATATACTCCAAAACAGAGTAGAATAGGGCATTGTATATTTTTTCTGACAGATGGTATTCAGAGAAATTTTGCTTTTTACATTGGGGTGCCTAGATAATACATAGATTTTTTTGATTCGGGTAAAATTGGAATTTTGTTATTTTATATGAGAGAGCATACTGAGTTGGTGTATATACTCCAAAACATAGTAGAATAAGGAATTGTATTTTTTTTCTAACAGACTATATTCAGGGACATTTTCTTTTAACTTTGGGACGCCTACATATTATTTAGATATTTTTCGATTCATGTAAAATTAGAATTTCGATATTTTACATGAGAGAGCATATTCAGTTGGTGTATATACTACAAAATAGAGTAGAAAATGGCATTGAATATGTTTTCTGACAGATTATATTCAGAGCAATTTTGCTACTAACATTGGGGTGCCTAGATAATATGTAGACTTTTATCGATTCGTGTAAATATAGAATTTCTGTATTTTATATGAGAGAGCATATGGAGTTGGTGTATATACTCCAAACAGAGTAGAAAAGGGCATTGTGTATTTTTTTTTACAGATTATATTCAGAGCAATTTTGCTTTTAACATTCGGGTGCCTAGATAATATTTAGATTTTTTTTCGATTCTCGTAAATATAGAATTTCTTTATTTTACATGAGAGACCATATTGAGTTGGTGTACATACTCCAAAACCGAGTCGAAAAGGGAATTGTATAATTTTTCTGACAGATTATATTCAGAGGAATTTTGTTTTTAACATTGGGTTGCCTAGATATTATTTAGATGTTTTTCGATTCGCATAAAATTAGAATTTCGGTATTTTACATGAGAGAGCATATTGACTTGGTGTATATACTCCAAAACAGAGAAGAAAGGGACATTGTATGTATTTTCTGACAGATTATATTCATAGCAATTTCGCTTTTTACATTAGGGTGCCTACATAATATTTAGATTTTTTTCTATTCACGTAAAATAAGAATTTCGGTATTATACATTAGAGAGCATAATGAGTTGGTGTATATAATCCAAAATAGATTAGAATAAGGCATTGTATATTATTTCTTAAAGACTGTATTCAGAGCCATTTTCTTCTAAATTTGGGGCAACTAGATATTATTTAGATTTTATTCAATTCACGCAAAATTAGAATTTCGGTATTTTACATGAGAGAGAATATTGAGTTGGTGTATATACTTCAAAACAGAGTAGAAAAGGGCATTGTATATTTTTTCTGACAGATTATATTCAGAGTAATTTTGCTTTTAACATTGGGGTGCCTAGATAATATTTAGATATTTTCGATTCAGGCAAATTTAGAATTTCGATACTTTACATGAGAGAGCATACTGAGTTGGTGTATATACTCCAAAACAGAGTAGAATAAGGCATTGTATATTTTTTCTAACAGACTATATTCAGAGCCATTTTCTTTTAACCTTCGGGTGCCTAGATATTGTTTAGATTTTTTTCAATTCGTGTAAAATTAGAATTTCGGTATTTTATATGAGAGAGCATATTGAGTTGGTGTATATACTCGAAAACAGAGTAGAAAAAAGCATTGTATATTTTTCCTGACAGATTATATTCAGAGCAATTTTTTTAACATTGGGGTGCATAGATAATATTTAGATTATTTTTATTCACGTAAATTTAGAATTACGTTATTTTACATGAGAGAGCAGAGTGAGTTTGTGTATATACTCCAAAACAAAGTATAATAAGGCATTGTATATTTTTTCCTACAGACTATATTCAGAGCTATTTTCTTTTACCTCTGGGGCGCCTAGATATTATTTAGATTTTTTCCGATTCACGTAAAATTAGAATTTCACTATTTTACATGAGAGAGCATATGGAGTTTGTGTATATACTTCAAAACAGAGTAGAATAAAGCATTGTATATTTTTTCTGACAGATTATATTCAGAGCAATTTTGTTTTTAACATTGGGGTGCCTAGATAATATTTAGATTTTTTTCGATTCGCTTAAATATAGAATTTCTGTATTTCAGATGAGAGAGCATATTGAGTTGGTGTACATAATCCAAAACAGAGTAGAAAGGGGCATTGTATATTTGTTCTTACAGATTGTATTCAGAGAAATTTTGCTTTTTACATTCGGGTGCCTAGTTAATATTTAGATTTTTATTCGATTAGCTTAAATATAGAATTTCTGTATTTTACATGAGAGAGCATATGGAGTTGGTGTACATACTCCAAAACAGAGTCGAAAAGGGCATTGTGTATTTTTACTGACACATTATATTCAGAGCAATTTTGTTTTAACATTGGGGTGTCTAGATATTATTTAGATTTTTTTCGATTCACGTAAATCGGAATTTTGGTATTTTACAAGAGAGAGCATATTGACGTGGTGTATATACTCCAAAATAGAGTAGAAAGGGGCATTGTATATTTTTTCTGACAGATTATACTCGTAGCAATTTTGCTTTTAACATTAGGGTGCCTAGATAATATTTAGATTTTTTTCGATTCACGGAAAATTAGAATTTCGGTATTTTACATTAGAGAGCATACTGAGTTGGTATATATAATTCAAAATAGAGTAGAATAAGGCATTGTATATTTTTTTAACAGGACATATTCAGAGCCATTTTCTTTTAACTTTGAAGCACTTAGATATTATTTAGATTTTTTTGGATTCACGTAATATTAGAATTTCAGTATTTTACAGGAGAGAGGATACTGCGTTGGTTTATATTCTCCAAAACAGAGTAGAATAAGGCATTGTATATATTTTCTAACAGACTATATTCAGAGCCATTTTCTTTTAACTTTCGGGTGCCTAGATATTATTTCGATTTTTTTCGATTCGCGTATAATTAGAATTTCTGTATTTTACATGAGACAGCATATTGAGTTGTTGTATATACTCCAAAACTGAGTAGAAAAGAACGTTGTATTTTTTTCTGACACATTATATTCAGAGCAATTTTGCTTTTAACATTCGGGTGCCTAGATAATATTTAGATTTTTTCTATTCGGGTAAAATTAGAATTTCTGTAGTTTACATTATAGAGCATACTGAGTTGGTGTATATACTCCAAAACAGAGTAGAATAAGGCATTGTATATTTTTTCTAACAGACGATATTAAGAGCCATTTTCTTTTAACTTCGAGGCTCCTAGATATTATTTAGATTTTTTCAATTCTTGTAAAATTAGAATTTCTGTATTTTACATAAGAGAGCCTAAAATGTTGGTGTATATACTCCAAAACAGAGTAGAAAATGACACTGTATATTTTTTCTGACAGATTATATTAAGAGCAAGTTTTCTTTTAACATTGGGGTGCCTAGATAATATTTATATTTTTTTTATTCACGTAAAATTTGAATTACGGTATTTTACATGAGAGAGCATACTGAGTTGGTGTACATACTCAAAAACAGTGTAGAATAGGGCATTGTATATTTTTTCTGACAGATTATATTCAGAGCAATTTTTATTTTAACATTGGGGTGCCTAGATAATATTTTGATTTTTTTGATTCGGGTAAAATTAGAATTTCTGTATTTTACATGAGAGAGCATATTGAGTTGGTGTATATACTACAAAAAAGAGTAGAAAAGGGCATTGTATATTTTTTCTGACATATTATATTCAGAGCAATTTTGCTTTTCACATTGAGGTGCCTAGATAATATTTAGATTTTTTCGATTTGTGTAGAATTAGAATTTTTCTATTTTACATGAGAGAGCATATTGTGTTGTTGTATATAATACAAAACAGGGAAGTAAAGGGCATTGTATATATTACCTGACAGAGTATATTAAAAGCAATTTTGCTTTTCACATTGGGGTGCCTAGATAATATCTAGAATTATTTCGATTCGCTTAAATATAGAATTTCGGTATTTTACATGAGAGAGCATACTGAGTTGGTGTATATACTTCAAAAAAAAGTAGAATAAGGCATTGTGAATTTTATCTAACAGACTATATTCAGAGCCATTATCTTTTAACTTTGGGGCGTCTAGATATTATTTAGATTTTTTTCGATTCGTGTGAAATAAGAATTTCGGTATTTTACATGAGAGAGCATATGGAGTTGGTGTATATACTCCAAAACAGAGTAGAATAGGGCATTGTATATTTTTTCTGACAGATTATATTCAGAGCAATTTTATTTTTAACTTTGGGGTGCCTAAATAATATTTAGATTTTTTACAATTCGCTCAAATATAGAATTTCTGTATTTTACATGAGAGAGTGTATGGACTTGGTGTATATACTCCAAAACAAAGTGGAATAAGGCCTTGTATATTTTTTCTAACAGACTATATTCAGAGCAATTTTTTTTTAACACTGAGGTTCGTATATAATATTTAGATTATTTTCTATTCGGGTAAAATTAGAATTTCAGTATTTTACATAAGAGAGCATCCTGAGTTGGTGTATATACTCCAAAACAGAGTAAAATAATGCTTGGTATATTTTTTCTAACAGACTATATTCAGAGCCATTT
This sequence comes from Callithrix jacchus, assembly GCF_049354715.1. NCBI lineage: Eukaryota > Metazoa > Chordata > Mammalia > Primates > Cebidae > Callithrix > Callithrix jacchus. The sequence goes on along the minus strand of NC_133511.1, from coordinate 1,867,300 downwards.
TCTTTTAACTTTGGGGAGCCTAGATATTATTTAGATTTTTTTGATTCACCTAAAATTAGAATTTCCGTATTTTACATGAGAGAGCATGTTGAGTTGCTCTATATACTCCAAAACAGAGTAGAAAAAGGCATTGTATATTTTTTCTGACAGATTTTATTCAGAGAAGTTTTTCTTTTAACATTGGGGTGCCTAGATAATATTTAGATTTTTGCGGTTTGGGTAGAATTAGAATTTCTGTATTTTACATGACAGAGCATATTGAGTTGGTGTTTATACAACAAAACAGAATAGAAGAGGGAATTGTATATTTTTTCTGACAGATTATATTCAGAGCAATTTTGCTGTTAACATTGGGGTGCCTAGATAATATTTAGATTTTTTCAGTTCAGGTAAAATTAGAATTTCTGTATTTTACATGACAGAGCATATTGATTTGGTGTATACACTACAAAACAGAGTAGAAAAAAGCATTGTATGTTTTTTCTGACAGATTATATTCAGAGCAATTTTGCTTTTAACATTGGGGTGCCTAGATAATATTTAGATTCTTTTCGATTTGCTCAAATATACAATTTCTGTATTTTACATGAGAGAGCATACTGAGTTGGTGTATATACTACAAAACAGAGTAGAAAAGGGCATTGTATATTTTCTCTGACAGATTATACCCAGAACAATATTGTTTTAAATATTGGGGTGCCTAGATAATATTTAGATATTCTCTATTCGCTTAAATATAGAATTTCTGTATTTTACATGAGAGAGCATATAAAGTTGGTGTATATACTCCAATAAAAAGTAGAATAGGACATTGTATATTTTTTCTGACAGATTATATGCAGAGCAGTTTTGTTTTTAACATTGGGGTGCCTAAAAATACTTAGTTTTTTTGATTAGGATAAAATTAAAATTTCTCTATTGTCCTTCAGAGCGCAAACTGAGTTGCTGTATATACTCCAAAACAGAGTAGAAAAACTCATTGTATATTTTTTCTGATAGATTATATCCAGAGAAATTTTGTTTTTAACTTTTTGTTGCCTAGATAATATTTAGATTTTTTTTGATTCGCTTAAATATGGAATTTCTTTATTTAAATGATAGAGCGTATGGAGTTGGTGTATGTACTCCAAAACAAAGTAGAAAAGGGCATTGTGTATTTTTTATGACAGATTATATTCGGAGCAATTTTGTTTTTAACGTTGGGGTGCCTAGATAATGTTTAGATTTTTTTGATTCGGGAAAAATTAGAATTTTTATATTTTACATGAGAGAGCATACTGAGTTGTTGTATATACTCCAAAACAAATTAGAATAAGGCATTGTATATTTTTTATAACAGACTATATTCAGAGCCATTTTCTTTTATATTTGGGGTTGCTAAGTATTAGTTAGATTTATATCGATTCACATAAAATTAGAATTTCAGTATTTTACATGAGAGAGCATACTGAGTTGGTATATATACTCCAAAACAGAGTGGAAAAAAGCATTGTATATTTTTTCTGACAGATTATATTCACAGAAATTTTGCTTTTTACATTGGGGTGCCTAGATAATATTTAGATTTTTTTTGATTCGCTTAAATATAGAATTTATGTATTTTCAATTAGATAGCATATGGAGCTGGTGTATATACTCCAAAAAAAAGTAGAATACGGCATTGTATATTTTTTCTGATAGATTGTATTCAGAGCAATTTTGTTTTTAACATTGGGGTGCCTAGATAATATTTAGATGTTTTTGATTCGGGTAAAATTATAATTTCTCTATTTTACAAGAGAGAGCATATGGAGTTGATGTATATACTCCAAAAAAGAGTAGAATAGGGCATTGTATATTTTTTCTGACAGATTATATTCAGAGAAATTTTGTTTTTAACATTTGGGTGCCTAGATAATATTTAGATTTTTTTTTGATTCGCTTAAATATGGAATTTCTGTATTTTACATGAGAGAGCATATGGAGTTGATGTATATACTCCAAAAAAGAGTAGAATAGGGAATTTTATATTTTTCTGACAGATTATATTCAGAGCAATTTTATTTTTAACATTGGGTTACCTACAGAATATTTATATCTTTTCGATTCGGGTAAAATTAGAATTTCTGTATTTTACATCAGAGAGCATACTGAGTTGGTGTATATACTCCAAAACAGAGTAGAATACGGCATTGTATATTTTGTCTAACAGACTATATTCAGAGCCATTTTCTTTTAACTTCGGGCGTCTAGATGTTATTTACATTTTTTTCGATTCACGTAATATTTGAATTTCCGTATTTTACCTGAGAGAGCATATTGAGTTGGTGTATATACTCCAAAACAGAGTAGGAAAGGACATTGTATATTTTTATGACAATATATGCAGAACAGTTTTGCATTTAACATTGTGTTGCCTAGATAATATTTAGAATTTTTTTGATTCGCTTAAATATAAAATTTCTGTATTTTACATGAGAGAGCAGATGGAGTTGCTGTATATACTGCAAAACAAAGTAGAATAGGGCATTGTATATTTTTTCTGAGAGATTATATTCAGAGCAATTTTGTTTTTAACATTGGGGTGCCGGGATAATATTTAGATTTTTTTCGATTCACGTAATTTAATAATTTTGGTATTTTACATGAGAGAGCATATTGAGTTGGTGTATATACTTCAAAACAGAGTAGAAAAGGGAATTGTATATTTTTTCTGACAGATTATATTCAGAGCAATTTTGCTTTTAATCTTTGGGTACCTAGATAATATTTAAATTTTTTTAGATTTGGGTAAAATTAGAATTTCGGTATTTTACATGAGAGAGCATACTGAGTTGGTGTATTTACACCAAAACGGAGTAGAGTAGGGCATTGTATATTTCTTCCGACAGATTATATTCAGAGCAATTTTACTTTTAACATTGGAGTGCCTAGATAATATTTAGAGTTTTCTCTATTCGCTTAAATATAGAATTTCTGTATTTTACATGAGAGAACATATGGAGTTGGTGTATATACTCTAAAACAAAGTAGAATAAGTCATTGTATATTTTTTCTAACAAACTATATTCAGAGCCATTTTCTTTTAACTTCAGGCGTCTAGATGTTATTTACATTTTTTTCGATTCACGTAAATTTAGAATTTTGGTATTTTACATGAGGGAGCATACTGAGTTGGTGTATATACTGTAAAATACAGTAGAATAAAGAATTGTATATATTTTTTAACAGACTATATTCAGAGCCATTTACTTTTAACTTTGGGGCGCGTAGATATTATTTAGGTTTTTTTCAATTCCCGTAAACTGAGAATTTCGGTATTTTACATGAGAGAGCATATTGAGTTGGTGTATATACACCATAACAGAGTAGAAAAGGCCATTGGATATTTTTTCTGACAGATTATATTCGGAGCAATTTTGCTTTTAACCTTGGATTTCCTAGATAATATTTAGATTTTCTCTATTCGCTTAAATATAGAATTTCTGTATTTTACATGAGAGAGCATATGGAGTTGGTGTATATACTCCAAAACAGAGTAGAATAGGGCATTGTATATTTTTTCTGACAGATTATATTCAGAGCAATTTTGCTTTTATCTTTGGGGTGCCTAGATAATATTTAGATTTTTTTAGATCCACGTGAATTTAGAATTTCTCTATTTTACATGAGAGAGCATACTGAGTTGGTTTATATACACCAAAAAAGAGTTGAATAGGGCATTGTATATTTTTTTTGACAGACTATATTCAGAGCAATTTTGTTTTTAACATTGGGGTGCCTAGATCATATTTAGATTTTTTCGATTCGGGTAAAATTAGAATTTCGGTATTTTAAATGAGAGAGCATACTGAGTTGGTGTATATACTCCAAAACAAAGTAGAATAAGGCATTGTATATTTTTTCTTACAGACTTTATTTTGAGCCATTTTCCATTATCTTTGGGGCACCTAGATCATATTTATATTTTTTCGATTCGGGGAAAATTAGAATTTCTGTATTTTACATGAGAGAGCATACTGAGTTGATGTATATACTCCAAAACAGAGTAGAATAAGGCATTGTTTTTTATATCTTACAGACTATATTCAGAGCCATTTTCTTTGAACATTGGGGCGCCTAGATATTTTTTAGGTTTTTTTCCATTCACTTAAAGATAGAATTTCGGTATTTTACAAGAGAGAGCATATTGAGTTGGTTTATATACTCCAAAACAGATTAGAATAGGGCATTGTATACTTTTTCTGACAGATTATTATGCTGAGAAATTTTGCTTTTAACCTTGGGGTGCCTAGATAATATTTAGATGTTTTTCGATTCGCTTAAATATAGAATTTCTGTATTTTACATGAGAGAGCATATTGAGTTGGTGTATATGCTCCAAAGCAGAGTAGAATTGGGAATTGTATATTTTTTCTGACAGACTATATTTAGAACAATTTTGCTTTTTACATTTGGGTGCCTAGATAATATTTAGATCTCTTTCGAGTCCCTTAAATATAGAATTTCTGTATTTTACATTAGAGAGCATATGGAGTTGGTGTATATACTCCAAAACAGAGTAGAATAGGTCATTGTATATTTTCTCTGACAGATTATATTCAGAGAAGTTTTGTTTTTAACACTGTGGTGCTTTGATAATATTTAGATATTTTCGATTCGGGTAAAATTAGAATTTTTGTATTTTACATGAAAGAGCATATTGAGTTGGTGTATATACTACAAAACAGAGTAGAAAAGGGCATTGTATATTTTCTCTGACAGATTATACCCAGAACAATATTGTTTTAGACATTGGGGTGCCTAGATAATATTTAGATTTTCTCTATTCACTTAAATATGGAATTTTTGTATTTTAGATGAGAGAGCATATGGAGTTGGTGTATATACTCGAAAACAGAGTAGAATAGGGCATTGTATATTTTTTCTGACAGATTATATTCAGAGCAATTTTGCTGTTAACTTTGGGGTGCCTAGATAATATTTAGAATTTTTTAGATCCACGTAAATTTAGAATTTTTCTATTTTACATGAGAGAGCATACTGAGTTGGTTTATATAGACCAAAAAAGAGTAGAATAGGGTATTGTATATTTTTTCTGACAGATTATATTCAGAGCAATTTTGTTTTTAACATTGGGGTGCCTAGATCACATTTAGATTTTTTCGAGTCGGGTAAAATTAGAATTTCGGTATTTTACATGAGAGAGCATACTGAGTTGGTGTATATACTCCAAAACAGAGTACAATAAGGCATTGTATATTTTTTTAACAGACTATATTCAGAGCCATTTTATATTAACTTTGGGGTGCCTAGATATTCTTTAGGTTTTTTTCCATTCACGTAAAATAAGAATTTCAGTATTTTACATGAGAGAGCTTATGGAGCTGGTGTATATATTCCAAAAAGAGAGTAGAATGTGACATTATATATTATTTCTGACAGATTATATTCAGAGCAATTTTCCTTTTAACCTTCGGGTGCCTAGATAATATTTAGATTTTTTTGATTCGCTTAAATATATAATTTTTGTATTTTACATGAGAGAGCATATGGAGTTGGTGTATGTTCTACAAAACAGAGTAGAATAGGGCATTGTTTATTTTTTCTGACTGATTATATTCAGAGCCTTTTTGTTTTTAACAATGGGTTGCCTAGATAATATTTAGATTGTTTCTATTCGTGTAAAATTAGAATTTCTGTATTTTACATGAGAGAGCATATGGAGTTGGTGTATATACTCCAAAAAAGAGTAGAATAAGGCACTGTATATTTTTTATGACAGATTATATTCAGAGAAGTTTTGTTTTTAACATTGGGGTGCCTAAAGAATATTTAGATTTTTTTTTTTAGGGTAAAATTAGAATTTCTCTATTTTCCTTCAGAGCGCAAACTGAGTTATTGTATATACTACTAAACAGAGTAGAAAAGGGCATTGTATATTTTTTCTGACTGATTATATTCAGAGAAATTTTGTTTTTAACATTGGGGTGCCTAGACAATATTTTGATTTTTTTCGATTCGCTTAAATATAGAATTTCTTTATTTAAATGATACAGCATATGGAGTTGATGTATGTACTCCAAAACAGAGTAGAAAATGGCATTGTATATTTTTTATGACAGATTATGTTCAGAGCAATTTGGTTTTTAACATTGGGGTGCCTAGATAATGTTTAGATTTTTTTGATTCGGGAAAAATTAGAATTTCTGTATTTTACATGAGAGAGCATACTGAGTTGTTGTATATACTCCAAAACAGAGTAGAATAAGGCATTGTATATTTTTTCTAACAGACTATATTCAGAGCCGTTTTCTTTTATATTTGGGGTGGCTACATATTTGTTAGATTTATATCGATTCGCATAAAATTAGAATTTCGGTATTTTACATGAGAGAGCATACTGAGTTGGTGTATATACTCCAAAACAGAGTAGAATAAGGCATTGTATATTTTTTCTAACAGACTATTTTCAGTGCCATTTTCTTTTAACTTTGGGGCGTCTAGATATTATTTAGATTTTTTTCAATTCGCTTAAATATAGAATATCTGTATTTTACATGAGAGAGCATATGGAGTTGGTGTATATACTCCAAAACAGAGTAGAGTAGGGCATTGTATATGTTCTCTGACAGACTATATTCAGAGCAATTTTGTTTTTAACAATGGTGTGCCTAGATAATATTTAGGTTTTTTCAATTCGGGTAAAATTAGAATTTCTGTATTTTACATGAGAGAGCATACTGGGTTGGTGTATATACTCCAAAACAAAGTAGAATAAGCTATTGTATATATTTTTTAACAGACTATATTCAGAGGCATTTTGTTTTAACTTTGGGGTGCCTAGATATTATTTAGATTTTTTTAGATTCACGTAAAATTAGAATTTCGGTATTTTATCTGAGAGAGCATATGCAGTTTTTGTATATACTTTAAAACAGAGTTGAATAGGGCATTGTATATTTTTTCTGACTGATTATTTTAAGAGCAATTTTGTTTTTAACATTGGGGTGCCTAGATAATATTTAGATTTTTTGAATTCGGGTAAAATTAGAATTTCTGTATTTTACATGAGAGAGCATACTTTGTTGGTTTATATACTCCAAAACAGAGTAGAATAAGGCACTGTGTATTTTTTCTAACAGATTATAATCAGAGCCATATTCTTTTATCTTCCGGGCGCCTAGATATTACTTAGATTTTTTTCGATTTGCGAAAAATTAGAATTTCGTTATTTAAAATGAGAGAGCATACTGAGATGGTGTATATACTCCAAAACAGAGTAGAATAAGGCAATGTATATTTCTTTAACAGACTATATTCAGAGAAATTTTCTTTTAAGGTTGGGGCGCCTAGATATTATTTAGATTTAATTTGATTCGTGTAAAATTAGAATTTCGGTATTTTACATAAGAGAGCATATTGAGTTTGTGTATATACTCCAAGAAAGAGTAGAATAGGGCATTGTATATTTTCTGTGACAGATTATATTCAGAGCAATTTTGTTTTTAACATTGGGTTGCCTAGATAATATTTAGATTATTTTCGATTCTCTTAAATATAAAATTTCTGTATTTTAAATGAGAGAGCATATGGAGTTGGTGTATGTACTCCAAAACAGAGTAGAAAAGGGCATTGTATATTTTTTATGACAGACTATATTCACAGAAGTTTTGTTTTTAACATTGGGGTACCTAGATAATATTTAGATTTTTTTTGTTCCACGTAAAATAAGAATTTCGTTATTTTACATGAGAGAGCATATGGAGTTGTTTTATGTAATCCAAAACAGAGTAGAGTAAGGCATTGTATATTTTTTCTAACAGGCTATATTCAGAGCCATTTTTGTTTAACGTTGGGGTGCCTAGGTATTACTTAGATTTTTTTCGATCCACGTAAAATTAGAATTTCGATACTTTATGTGAGAGAGCATTTTGAGTTGGTGTATATACTACAAAACATAGTAGAAAAGGGTATTGTATATTTTTTCTGACAGATTATATTCAGAGCTATTTTGCTTTTAATGTTGGGGTGCCTAGATAATATTTAGATTTTTTTCGATTCGCTTAAATATAGAGTTTTTATATATTACATGAGAGAACATATCAAGTTGGTGTATATATTCCAAAACAGAGTAGAATAGGGCATGGTATAATTTTTCTTACAGACTATATACAGAGCAATATTGTTTTTATCATTGGGGTGCCTAGATAATATTTAGATTTTTTCAACTCGGGTAAAATTAGAATTTCTGCATTTTACATGAGAGAGCACACTGAGTTGGTGTATATACTCCAAAACAGAGTAGAATAAGGCAGTGTATATTTTTTCTAACAGACTATGTTCAGAGCCATTTTCTTTTTATTTTGGGTGCCTAGATATTATTTAGATTTTTTTCAATTCGCATAAAATTAGAATTTCGGTATTTTACATCAGAGAGCAAACTGAGTTGGTGTATATACTCCAAAACAGAGTAAAATAAGGCATTGTATATTTTTTCTGACAGCGTATATTCAGAGCAATTTTTCTTTTAACATTAAGGTGCCTAGATAATATTTAGATTTTTTCTGATTTGCTTAAATATAGAATTTCAGTATTCTACATGAGAGAGCATATGGAGTTGGTGTATATAGTCCAAAGCAGAGTAGAATAGCGTATTGTATATCTTTTCTGACAGATTATATTCAGAGCAATTTTGTTTTTAACATTGGGGTGCCTAGATCATATTTAGATTTTTTCGATTCGGTTAAAATTAAAATTTCGATATTTTACATGAGAGAGCATACTGAGTTGGGGTATATACTCCAAAAAAGAGTAGAAATAGGCATTGTATATTTTTTATTAGAGACTATATTCAGAGATGGTTCCTTTTAATTTTGGGTCACCTAGATAATACTTAGATTTTTTCTATTCATGTAAAATTAGAATTTCCGTATTTTACATGAGAGAACATATTGAGTTGTTGTATATACTCCAAAACAGAGTAGAAAAGGACATTGTATATTTTTTCTTACAGATTATATTCAGGGCAATTTTACTGTTATTATTCGGTTGCCTAGATAATATTTAGATTTTTTTCGATGAACGTAAAATTATAATTTCTGTATTTTACATGAGAGAGCATAGTGAGTTGGTGTAGATACTTTAAAACAAAGTAGAAAAGGGCATTGTATATTTTTTCAGACAGATTATATTCAGAGCAATTTTCCTTTTAACATTGGAGTACCTAGATAATATTTAGATTTTTTGTATTTATGTAAAATTAGAATTTCGGTATTTTACATAATAGAGCATACTGAGTTGGTGTATATACTCCAAAACAGAGTAGAATAGGGCATTGTATACTTTTTTTAACAGACTATTTTCAGAGCCATTTTCATTTAACTTTGCGGCGCCTATATATTATTTAGATTTTTTTCGATTCATGTAAAATTAGAATTTTGGTATTTTACATGAGAGAGCATACTGAGTTGGTGTATATACCACAAAACAGAGTAGAATAAGCCATTGTATATTTTTTCTGACAGATTATATTCAGAGCAATTTTGCTTTTAACATTCGTGTGGCTAGATAATATTTAGATTTTTTTTGATTCGCTTAAATATAGAATTTCTGTATTTTACACAAGAGAACATATGGAGTTGGTGTATGTACTCCAAAACAGAGTAAAATAAGGCATTGTATATTTTTTCTGAGAGATTATATTCAGTGCACTTTTGTTTTTAACATTAGGGTGTCAAGATAATATTTAGATTTTTTCGATTCGGGTAAAATTAGAATTTCGGTATTTTATATGAGAGAGCATATGGAGTTGGTGTATATACTCCAAAACAGAGTAGAATAAGGCATTATATATTTCTTCTGACATACTATATTTAGAGCCATTTTCTTTTAACTTTGTGGTGCCTAGATATTATTTAGATTTTTTCGATTATTGTAAAATTAGAATTTCGGTATTTTACATGAGAGAGCATATTGAGTTAGTGTATATAGTCCAAAACAGAGTATAAAAGGGCATTGTATATTTTTCCTGACAGATTATATTCAGAGCAAATTTGCTTTTAACATTCGGGTGCCTACATAATATTTAGATTTTTATCGATTCACGTAAAATTAGAATTTCTTTATTTTACATAAGAGAGCATAGTGAGTTGGTGTATATACTCCAAAACAGAGTAGAATAAGGCATTGTATATTTTTTATGACAGATTATATTCAGAGCAATTTTGCTTTTAACATTGGGGTGCCTAGATAATATTTAGATTTTTTTCAATTCGCTTTAATATAGAATTTCTTTATTTTACATGAGGGAGCATATTGAGTTGGTGTATATACTCAAAAACAGTGTAGAATGGGGCATTGTATATTTTTTCTGACAGATTATATTCAGAGCAATTTTGTTTTTAACATTGTGTTGCCTAGGTAATATTTAGATTTTTTCGAATCGGGTAAAATTAGAATTTCTCTATTTTACATGAGAGAGCATCCTGAGTTGGTGTATATACTCCAAAACAGAGTAGAATAGGGCATTGTATAATTTTCCTGACAGATTATATTCAGAGCACTTTTTTTTTAACATTGGGGTGCCTAGATAATATTTAGATTTTTTTCGATTCACGTAAAATTTGAATTTTGGTATTTTACATGAGAAAGCATATTGAGATGGTGTATATATACAAAAAAGAGTAGAAAAGGGCATTGTATATTTTTTCTGACAGATTACATTCAGAACAATTTTGTTTTTAACATTGGGGTGCCCAGATAATATTTAGATTTTTTTCGATTTGCTTAAATATAGAATTTCTGTATTTTATATGACAGAGCATACTGCGTTGGTGTATATAGTCCAAAACAGAGTAGAATAGGGCATTGTTTATTTTTTCTGACAAATTATATTCAGAGCACTTTTGTTTTTAACATTCGTGTGCCTAGGCAATATTTAGATATTTTTAATTCGGGTAGAATTGGAATTTCTATAATTTATATAAGAGAGCATATTGATTTGGTGTATATAGTACAAAACAGGCTAGAAAAAGGAATTATATATTTTTTTCTGACAGATTATATTCAGAGCAATTTTGCTTCTAACCTTGTGGTGCCTAGATAATATTTAGATTTTTTTCGATTCGCTTAAATATGGAATTTCTGTATTTTACAAGACGGAGCGTATTGAGTTTGTGTATATTCTACAAAACAGAGTAGAATATGGCATTTTATATTTTTTTTAACAGATTATATTCAGAGCAATTTTGTTTTAAAATTGGGGTGCCTACATAATATTTTGATTCTTTCGATACAGGTAGAATTAGAATTTCTGTATTTTACATGAGAGAGCATATTGAATTGGTGTATATACTAAAAACAGGGTAGAAAAAGCCATTGTATATTTTTTCTGACAGATTATATTCAGAGCAATTTTGCTTTTAACATTCGCGTGCCTAGATAATATTTAGATTTTTTTCAATTCGCTTAAATATAGAATTTCTGTATTTTAAATGAAAGAGCATATGGAGTTAGTGCATATACTCCAATACAGAGTAGAATAAGACATTGTATATTTTTCGTAACAGACTATATTCAGAGCCATTTTTTTTAAACTCTTGAGCGCCTAGATATTATTTAGATTATTTTCGATTCGCTTAAATTTATAATTTCGGTATTTTACATGAGAGATCATATTGGGTTGGTGTAGATAACTCCAAAACAGAGTAGAAAAGGGCATTGTATATTTTTTCAGGGAGATTATATTCAGAGCAATTTTGCTTTTAACATTGGAGTGCCTAGATAATATTTAGATTTTTTGGATTCACGTAAAATTAGAATTTCGGTATTTTATATAAGAGTGCATACTGAGTTGGTCTATATACTTTAAAACAGAGTAGAATAGGGCATTGTATTTTTTTTTAACAGACTATATTCAGAGCCATTTTCATTTAACTTTGTGGCACCTATATATTATTTAGATTTTTTTTGATTCACGTAAAATTAGAATTTTGGTGTTTTACATAAGAGTGCATATTGAGTTGGTGTATATACGCCATAAGAGAGTAGAAAAGGGCATTGGATATTTTGTCTGAATGATTATATTCAGAGTAATTTTGCTTTTAACATAGTGGTGTCTAGATTATATTTATATTTTTTTCAATTCACTTAAATATAGAATTTTGGTATTTTACATGAGAGAGCATATGGAGTTGGTGTATATACTCCAAAACAGAGGAGAATAGGGCATTGTATATTTTTTCTGACAGATTATATTCAGAGCAATTTTGTTTTTAACATTGGGGTGCCTAGAAAATATTTAGATTTATTTCAATTGGGTAAAATTAGAATTTCTGTATTTTACATAAGAGAGCATACTGAGTTGGTGTATATACTCCAAAAATGAGTAGAATAAAACATTGTATATTTTTTCTAACAGACTATATTCAGAGGCATTTTCTATTAACTTTGGGGCCCCTAGATATTATTTAGATTTTGTTCGATTCATGTAAAACTAGAATTTCAGTATTTTACATGAGAGAGCATATGGGGTGGGTGTATATAATCCAAAACAGAGTAGAATAGGGCATTGCATATTTTCTCTGAAAGATTATATACAGAGTAATTTTGTTTTTAACATTCGGGTGCCTAGGTAATATTTAGATTTTTTCGATTCACGTAAAATTTGAATTTCTGTATCTTACGTGACGGAGCATACTGAGTTGGTGTATATACCCCAAAACAGAGTAGAATAAGCCATTGTATATTTTTTCTGACAGATTATATTCAGAGCAATTTTGCTTTTAACATTCGGGTGCCTAGATAATATTTAGATTTTTTTCGATTCGCTTAAATATAGAATTTCTGTATTTCACATAAGAGAACATATGGAGTTGGTGTATGTACTCCAAAACAGAGTAGAAAAAGGCATTGTGTATTTTTTCTGACAGATTATATTCAGTGCAATTTTGTTCTTAACATTGGGGTGTCAAGAGAATATTTAGATTTTTTCTATTCGGGTAAAATTAGAATTTCGGTATTTTACATGAGAGAGCATACTGACTTGGTGTATATACTCCAAAACAGAGTAGAATAAGGCATTGTCTATTTTCTCTAACAGACTATATTTAGAGCCATTTTCTTTTAACATTAGGACACCTAGATATTATTTAGATTTTTTTCCATTCTCGTAAAATTAGAATTTTGGTATTTTACATGAGAGAGCATACTGAGTTGGTGTATATACTCCAAAAAAGGGTGGAAAAGGGCATTGTATATTTTTTCTGACAGATTATTTTCAGAGCAATTTTGGTTTTATCAATGGTGTGTCTAGATAATATTTAGATTTTTTTCGATTTACGTAAAAATATACTTTCGGTATTTTATATGAGAGAGCACACTGAGTTGGTGTATATACTCCAAAAGAGAGTAGAATAAGGCATTGTATATTTTTTTCTGACAGATTATATTCAGAGCAATTTTGCTATTAACACTGGGGACCCTAGATTATATTTAGATTTTTTTTGATTCGCATAAATATAGAATTTCTCTATTTTACATGAGAGAGCATATGAAGTTGGTGTCTATACTACAAAACAGAGTAGAATAGGGCATTGTATATTTTTCTGACAGATTATATTCACACCCATTTTCTTTCAGCTTTGGGGCACCTAGATATTATTTAGATTTTTTTCTATTCGCCTAAAGTTAGAATTTCGGTATATTACATGTGAGATCATAGTGAGTTGGTGTATATACTCCAAAACAGAGTAGAAAAGGCCATTGTATATGTTTTCTGACAGATTATATTCAGAGCAATTTTGCTTTTAACATTCGGGTGCCTAGATAATATTAAGATTTTCGTTGATTCATGTAAAATTAGAATTTCGGTATTTTACATGAGGGAGCATATTGAGTTGGTGTAAATACTCCAAAAGAAAATAGAATAAGGCATTGTATATTTTTTATGACAGATTATATTCAGAGAAATTTTGCTTTTAACATTGGGGTGCCTAGATAATATTTAGATTTTCTTCAATTCGTTTAAATACAGAATTTCTGTATTTTACAAAAGAGAGCATATTGAGTTGGTGTATATACTCCAAAACAGAGTAGAATAGGGCATTGTATATTTTGTCTGACAGATTACATTCAGAGCAATTTTGTTTTTAACATTGGGGTGCCTAGATAATATTTAGATTCTTTCGATTTGGGTAAAATTAGAATTTCTCTATTTTACATGAGAGAGCAAACTGAGTTGGTGCATATACTCAAAAACAGAGTAGAATAAGGTATTGTATATTTTTTCGAACAGACTATATTCAGAGCCATTTCCTTTTAACTTTGGGGCGCCTAGATATTATTTAGATTTTTTTCAATTCGTGTAAAATTAGAATTTTTGTATTTTACATGAGAGAGCATATTGAGTTGGTGCCTATACTCCAAAACAGAGTTGAAAAGGGCATTGTATATTTTCTCTGTCAGATTATATACAGAGAAATTTTGCTTATAATATTAAGGTGCCTAAATAATATTTAAATTTTTTTTGATTCACTTAAATATAGAATTTCTGTATTTTACATGAGAGAGCATATGAAGTTGGTGCATATACTCCAAAACAGAGAAGAGTAGGGCATTGTTTATTTGTTCTAACAAACTATATTCAGAACAATTTTGTTTTTAACATTGGGGTGACTAGATATTATTTAGATTTGTTTCAATTCACGTAAAATTAGAATTTCGGTATTTTACATGAGAGAGAATACTGAGTTGGTGTATAGAATCCAAAACAAAGTAGAATAAGGCATTGTATATTTTTTCTAACAGACTATATTCAGAGCCATTTTATTTTAACTTTGTCGTGCCTATATATTATTTAGATTTTTTTCGATTCACGTAAAATTAGAATTTCGGTATTTTACATGAGTGTGAATATTAAGTTTGTGTATATACGACAAAACAAATTAGAAAAGGGCATTTTATATATTTTCTGAGAGATTATATTCAGAGCAATTTTGCTTTAACATTGTGGTGCCTAGATTGTATTTAGATTTTTTCGATTAGCTTAAATATAGAATTTTGGTATTTTACATGAGAGAGCATATGGGGTTGGTGTATATACTCCTAAACAGAGTAGAATAGGGCATTGTATATTTTTTTCTGACAGATTATATTCAGAGCAATATTGTTTTTAACATTGGGCTGCCTAGATAATATTTAGATATTTTCGATTCAGGTAAAATTAGAATTTGTATATTTTACATAAGAGAGCACACTGAGTTGGTGCATATACTCCAAAACAGAGTAGAATAAGGCATTGTATATTTTTTCTAACAGACTATATTCAGAGCCATTTTCTTTTAACTTTGAGGCGCCTAGATATTATTTAGAATTTTCGATTCGGGTAAAAATAGAATTATGTTACTTTACATGAGAGAGCATATTGAGTTGTTTTATATACTCAAAAACAGAGTAGAATAGGGCATTTTATATTTTTTATGACAGACTATATTGAGAGAAATTTTGCTTTTAAAATTTTGGTGCCTGGAAAATATTTAGATTTTTTTTGATTCACGTAAAATTAGTATTTCGGTATTTTACATGAGAGAGCATACTGAGTTGGTGTATATACTCCAAAACAGAGTAGAATAGGGCATTGTATATTTTCTCTAACAGAATATATTCAGAGCCATTCTCTTTTAACTTTGGGGCACCTAGATATTATTTAGATTTTTTTCGATTCACGTAAAATTAGAATTTCAGTATTTTAAATGAGAGTGCATATTTAGTTGGTGTAGATACTCCAAAACAAAAAAGAAAAGGGCATCGTATATTTTTTATGACAGATTATATTCAGAGAAAGTTTGCTTTTAACATTCGGGTGCCTAGGTAATATTTAGATTTTTTTGATTCCCGTAAAATTAGAATTTCGGTATTTTACAAGAGAGAGCATCCTCAGTTGGTGTATATACTCCAAAACAGAGTAGAATAAGGCATTGTATATTTTTTCTAACAGACTATATTCAGAGCCATTTTCTTTTAACTTTGTTGCACCTAGATATTATTTAGATTTTTATAGATTCACGTAAAATTTGAATTTCGGGATTTTACCTGAGAGAGCATACTGAGATGGTATATATACTCCAAAACAGAGTAGAATAGGGCATTGAATATTTTTTCTGACAGATTATATTTAGAGCAATTTTGTTTTTAACATTGGGGTGCCTGGATAAAATTTAGATTTTTTTCGATTTGGGAAAAATTACAATTTCAGTATTACACATGAGGGAGCACACTGAGTTGGTGTATATACTCCAAAACAGAGTAGAATAGGGCATTGTATATTTTCTCTAACAGACTATATTCAGAGACATTTTCTTTTAACTTTGGGGCGCCTAGATAATATTTAGAGTTTTTTCGATTCATGTGAAATTATAATTTCGGTATTTTACATGAGAGAGCATATTGAGTTGTTTTATATAATCCAAGACAGAGTAGAATAGGGCATTGTATATTTTCTCTGACAGATCATATTCAGAGCAATTATGTTTTTATCATTGGAGTGCCTAGATATTATTTAGATTTATTTCTATTTGCATAAAATAAGAATTTCGGTATTTTACATGAGAGAGCATATTGAGTTGGTGTATACACTCCAAAACAGAGTAGACAAGGACATTGTATATTTTGTCAGACAGACTATATTCAGAGCAATTTTGCTTTAAACATTGGGGTGCCTAGATAATATTTAGAATTTTTTCGATTCACGTAAAAATAGAATTTCGGTATTTTATATGAGAGAGCACACTGAGTTGGTGTATATACTCCAAAACAGAGTAGAATAAGGCGTTGTATATTTTTCCTAACATACTATATTCAGAGCCATTTTCTTTTAACTTTGGGACGCCTAGATATTATTAAGATTGTTTTAGTTACGCCTAAATATAGAATTTCTGTATTTTACATGAGAGAGCATATGTAGTTGGTGTATATACTCCATAACAGAGTAGAAAAGGGCATTGTATATTTTTTCTGACAGATTATATTCAGAGCAATTTTGCTTTTATCACAGGGGTGCCTAGATAATACTTAGATTTTATTCGATTCACGTAAAACTAAAATTTCGGTATTTTATATGAGAGAGCATATTGATTTGGTGTATATACTAAAAAACAGAGTAGAAAAGGGCATTGTATATTTTTTGTTACAGTTTATATTCAGAGCAATTTTGCTTTTAACATTGGAATGCCTAGATAATATTTAGATGTTTTTTGATTCGCTTAAATATAGAATTTCTCTATTTTATATGAGAGAGCATATGGAGTTGGTGTATATACTATAAAACAGAGTAGATTATGGCCTTGGATATTTTCTCTGACAGTTCATACTCAGAGCAATTTTTTTTTTAACATTGGGAAGCCTAGATAGTATTTAGATTTTTTTCGATTCGCTTAAATATTGAATTTCTGTATTTTACATGAGAGAGCAAATGGAGTTGGTGTATATACTCCAAAACAGAGTAGATTAAGGCATTGTATATTTTTTCTGACAGATTATATTCAGAGAAATTTTGTTTTTAACATTGGGGTGCCTAGATAATATTTAGATTTTTTTCGATTCGCTTAAATATAGAACTTCTGTATTTTACATGAGAGAGCATATGGAGTAGGTGTATATACTCCAAAACAGAATAGAAAAGGGCATTGTATATTTTTTCTTACAAATTATATTCAGAGCAATTTTGTTTTTAACATTGGGGTGCCTAGATAATATTTAAAATTTTTCGATTTTATTAAATATATAATTTCTGTATTTTACATGAGAGAGCATACAAATTTGGTGTATATACTCCAAAACAGAGTAGAAAAGAGCATTGTATATTTTTTATGACAGATTATATTCAGAGCAATTTTGTTTTTAACATTGGGGTGCCTAGATAATATTTAGATTTTTTTCGAGTCGCTTAAATATAGAACTTCTGTATTTTACATTGCAGACCGTATGTAGTTTGTGTATATACTCCAATACAGAGTAGAATAGGGCATTGTATATTTTTTTTGAGAGATTATATTCAGAGCAATTTTGTTTTTAACATTGGGGTGCCAAGATAATATTTAGATTTTTGTCGATTCTGGAAAAATTAGAATTTCAGTATTTTACATGAGGGAGCACACTTAGTTGGTGTATATACTCCAAAACAGAGTAGAATAAAGCATTGTATATTTTCTCTAAAAGACTATATTCAGAGCCATTTTCTTTTAACTTCGGGGTGCCTAGATATTATTTAGATTTTTTTTGATTCGCATAAAATCAGAATTTCGGTATTTTACATGAGAGAGCATATTAACTTGGTGTATATACTACAAAACAGAGTAGAAAATGGCATTGTATATTTTTTCTGACAGACTATATTCAGAGCAATTTTGCTTTTAACATTGGGGTGCCTAGATAATATTTAGATTTTTTTCAATTCGCTTAAAAATAGAATATCTGTATTTTACTTGAGAGAGCATATGGAGTTGGTGTATAAACTCCAAAACAGAGTAGCATAAGGAATTGTATATTTTTTATTACAGACTGTATTCAGAGCCATTTTGTTTTAACTTTGGGGAGCCTAGATATTATTTAGATTTTTTTTGATTCACGTAAAATTAGAATTTCGGTATTTTACATGAGAGAGCATTCTGAGTTGGTGTATATACTCCAAAACAGAGTAGAATAGGGCATTGTATATTTTTTCCGACAGATTATATTCAGAGCAATTTTGCTTTTAACATTGGGGTGCCTAGATAATATTTAGAATTTTTTCGATTCGCGTAAATATAGAATTTCTGTATTTTACATGAGAGAGCATATAGAGTTAATGTATATACTCCAAAACAGAGTAGAATTGGGCATTGTATATTTTTTATGACAGATTATATTCAGAGCAGTTTTGTTTTTAACATTGGGGTGACTAGATAATATTTAGATATATTTCGATCACGCAACATTAGAATTTTGGTATTTTATATGAGAGAGCATATTGAGTTTTTATATATAGTCCAAAACAGAGTAGAAAAGGGCATTGTATATTTTTCCTGACAGATTTTATTCAGAACAATTGTACTTTTAAAATTCGGGTGCGTAGATAATATTTAGATTTTTTTCGATTCACAGAAAATTAGAATTTCGGTATTTTACATCAGAGAGCATATTGAGTAGGTGTATATTCTCCAAAACAGAGTAGAATAAGGAATTGTATATTTTTTATAACGGACTGTTTTCAGAGACATTTTCTTTTAACTTTGGGGCGCCTAGATATTATTTAGATTTTTTTCAATTCGCGTAAGAATAGAATTACGTTACTTTACATGAGAGAGCATATTGAGTTGGTTTATATACTCAAAAACAGAGTAGAAACGGGCATTGTATATTTTTTCTGACAGATTATATTCAGAGGAATTTTGCTTTTAACATTGTGGTGCCTGAAAAATATTCAGATTTTTTTTGATTCACGTAAAATTAGTATTTCGGAATTTTACATGAGAGAGCATACTGAGTTGGTGTATATAGTCCAAAACAGAGTAGAATAGGGCATTGTATATTTTCTCTAACAGAATATATTCAGAGCCATTTTCTTTTAACTTCGGGGCGCCTAGATATTATTTAGATTTTTTTCGATTCACGTTATATTAGAATTTCGGTATTTTAAATGAGAGTGCATATTGAGTTGGTGTAGATACTCCAAAACAAAGAAGAAAATGGCATCGTATATTTTTTCTGACAGAGTATATTCAGAGAAAGTTTGCTTTTAACATTCAGGTGCCTAGGTAATATTTATATTTTTTTGATTCCCATAAAATTAGAATTTTGGTATTTTACATGAGAGAGCATACTCAGTTGGTGTATATACTCCAAAACAGAGTAGAATAAGGCATTGTATATTTTTTCTAACAGACTATATTCAGAGCCATTTTCTTTTAACTTTGTTGCACCTAGATATTATTTAGATTTTTTAGATTCAGGTAAAATTAGAATTTCGGTATTTTACGTGAGAGAGCATACTGTGTTGGTGTATATACTGCAAAACAGAGTAGAATAAGGCATTGTATATTTTTTCTGACAGATTATATTCAGAGAAATTTTGTTTTTAACATTGGCGTGTCAAGATAATATTTAGATTTTTTCGATTCGGTTAAAATATGACTTTCGATATTTTACATGAGAGAGCATATGGAGTTCGTGTATATACTCCAAAACAGAGTAGAATAAGTCATGGTATATTTTCTCTGACACACTATATTTAGAGCCATCTTCTTTTAACTTTGTGGTGCCTAGATATTATTTAGATTTTTTTCGATTCGCGTAAAATTAGAATTTCGGTATTTTACATGAGAGAGCATATTGAGTTGTTGTATATAGTCCAAAACAGAGTAGAAAAGGGCATTGTATATTTTCTCGGACAGATTGTATTCAGACCAATTTTGCTTTTAACATTGGGGTGCCTAGATAATATTTAGATTTTTATCGATTCACGTAAAATTAGAATTTTGGTATTTTACATGAGAGAGCATACTGAGTTGTTGTATACACTCCAAAACTAAGTAGAATAGAGCATTGTATATTTATTCTGACAGATTATATTCAGAGCAATTTTGTTTTTAACATTGGGGTGCCTAGATAACACTTAGATTTTTTTCGATTAATGTAAAATGAGAATTTCTGTATTTTACATGAGAGGAAATACTGAGTTGGTGTATATACTCCAAAACAGAGTAGAATAGGGCTGTATATTTTTACTGACAGGATATATTCAGAGCAATTTTGTTTTTAACATTGGGGTGAGTAGATAAATTTTGGTTTTTCAATTCTGGTAAAACTAGAATTTCTGTATTTTACATGAGAGAGCATATTTAGTTGGTGTATATATTACAAAAGAGAGTAGAAAAGGCCATTGTATATTTTTTCTGCTAGATTATATTCAGAGCAGTTTTGATTTTAACATTGGGGTGTCTAGATAATATTTAGATTTTTCTCGATTCGCGGAAAAT
This sequence comes from Callithrix jacchus, assembly GCF_049354715.1. Lineage (NCBI taxonomy): Eukaryota > Metazoa > Chordata > Mammalia > Primates > Cebidae > Callithrix > Callithrix jacchus. The sequence goes on along the minus strand of NC_133511.1, from coordinate 1,846,307 downwards.
TTGAATTTTTGTATTTTACATGAGAGAGCATATGGAGTTGGTGTATATACTACAAAACAGAGTAGAAAAGGGCATTGTACAATTTTTCTGACAGATTTTATTCAGAGCAATTTTGATTTTAACATTGCGGTGCCTAGATAATATTTAGAAACTTATCGATTCACTTAAAATTAGAATTTCATTATTTTACATGGGAGAGCATACAGAGTAGTTGTACATACACCAAAACAGAGTAGAATAGGGCATTGTATATTTTTTCTGACAGATTATATTCAGAGAAATTTTGTTTTTAACATTGGGGTGCCTAGATAATATTTAGATTTTTTTCGATTTTTTAAATATAGAATTTCTTTATTTTATATGAGAGAGCATACTGAGTTGGTGTATATACTCCAAAACAGAGTAGAATAGGGCATTGTATAATTTCCCTGACAAATTATATTCAGAGCACTTTTGTTTTTAACATTGGGGTGCCAAGATAATATTTAGATTTTATTCGATTCACTTAAAATTTGAATTTCGGTATTTTACATGAGAAAGCATATGGAGTTGGTGTATATATACAAAACCGAGTAGAAAAGGGCCTTGTATATTTTTTCTGACAGATTATATTCAGAGCAATTTTGTTTTTAACTTTGGGGTGCCAGATAATATTTAGATTTTTTTCAATTTGCTTAAAATATAGAATTTCTGTATTTTACATGACAGAGCCTACTGAGTTCGTGTATATACTTCAAAAGCGAGTAGAATAGGGCATTGTATAATTCTTTTGACAGATTATATTCAGAGCAGTTTGTTTTTAACATTGGGGTGCCTAGTTAATATTTAGATTTTTTTCGATTCACGTAAAATTAGAATTTCTGTATTTTACATGAGAGAGCATACTGAGTTGGTGTATATACTCCAAAACAAAGTAGAATAAGGCATTGTATAGTTTTTCTAACAGACTATATTCTGAGCCATTTTTTTTAACTTTCGAGTGCCTAGATATTATTTAGGGTTTTTTCGATTCGCGTAGAATTTGAATTTCAATATTATACATGAGAGAGCATATGGAGTTGGCGTATATACTCCAAAACAGAGTAGAATAGGGTATTGTATATTTTTTCTGACAGATTATATTCAGAGAAATTTTGTTTTTAACATTGGGGTGCCTAGATAATATTTAGATTTTTTCGATTTGCGTTGAATTAGAATTTCTGTATTTTACATGAGAGAGCATATTGAGTTGGTGTATATACTACAAAACTGAGAAGCAAAGGGCATTGTATATTTTATCTGACAGATTATATAGAGCAATTTTGCTTTTCACATTGGGTTGCCTAGATAATATCTACAATTTTTTCGATTCGCTTAAACATTGAATTTCTGTATTTTACATGAGAGATCATATGGAGTTGGTGTATATACTCGAAAACAGAGTAGAATAGGGCATTATATATTTTTTCTGACAGATTATATTAAGAGCGATTTTGCTTTTAACTTTGGGGTGCCTAGATAATATTTAGATTTTCTTCGATTCGCTTAAATATAGAATTTCTGTATTTTACATGAGATAGCATGTGGAGTTGGTGTATACACTCCAAAACAGAGTAGAATAGCGCATTGTATATTTTTTCTGACAGATTATATTCAGAGCGATTTTGTTTTTAACATTGCGGTGCCTAGATAATATTTAGATTTTTTTCGATTCGCTTCAATACAGAATTTCTGTAATTTACATGAGAGAGCATATGGAGTTGATGTATATACTCCAAAGCAGAGTAGAATAGGGCATTCTATATATTTTCTGACAGAATATATTCAGACCCATTTTCTCTTAACTTTGGGTAGCCTTGATATTATTCAGATTTTTTCCATTCGCGTAAAATTAGAATTTCGGTATTTTACATGAGAGAGCAAATTGAGTTGGTGAATATACTGCAGAACAGAATAGAAAAGCGCATTGTATATTTTTTCTGACAGATTATATTCACAGAAATTTTGCTTTTAACATAGGGATGCCTAGATAAAATTTTTATTTTTTTCGGTTCGCTTAAATATAGAATTTATGTATTTTTTATTTGAGAGCATATTAAGTTGGTGTATATACTCCAAAACAGAGTAGAATAGGGCATTGTATATTTTTTCTGACAGACTTTATTCAGAGCAATTTTGTTTCTATCATTGGGGTGCCTAGATAATATTTAGATTTTTTCGATTCGGGTAAAATTAGAATTTCGGTATTTTACATGAGAGAGCATACTGAGTTGGTGTATATACTTTAAAACAGAGTAGAATAAGGCATTGTATATTTTCTCTGACAGATTATATTCAGTGCAGTTTTGTTCGTAACATTGGGGTGTCAAGATAATATTTAGATATTTTCAATTCGGGTAAAATTAAAATTTCGGTATTTTACATGAGAGAGCATATGGAGTTGGTGTATATTCTCCAAAACAGAGTAGAATAAGGAATTGTATATTTTTTCTGAAATACTATGTTTAGAGACATTTTCTTTTAACTTTCTGGTGCCTACATATTATTTAGATTTTTTTTCGTTTCGTGTAAAATTAGAATTTCGATATTTTACATGAGAGAGCATATTGAGTTAGTGTATATAGTCCAAAACATAGTATAAAATGGCATTGTATATTTTTTCTGACAGACTGTATTCAGAGGAATTTTGCTTTTAACATTCGGGTGCCTAAAATATATTTAGATTTTTATCGATTCAAGTAAATTTAGAATTTCGTTATTTTACATAAGAGAGCATAGTGAGTTGGTGTATATACTCCAAAACAGAGTAGAATAAAACATTGTATATTTATTCTGACAGATTATATTCAGAGCAATTTTGCTTTTAACATTAAGGTGGCTAGATAATATTTAGATTTTTTTCGATTCACTTAAATATAAAATTTTTGTATTTTACATGAGAGAGCATACGGAGTTGGTGTATATACTCCAAAAAAGAGTAGAATAGGGCATTGTATATTTTTTCTGACAGATAATATTCAGAGCAATTTTGTTTTTAACATTGGGGTGCCTAGATAATATTTCACTTTTTTCGATTCGGGTAAAATTTGAATTTCAGTATTTTACATGAGAGAGCATACTGACTTGGTGTATATAATCCAAAACACAGTAGAATAAGGCATTGTCTATTTTCTCTAACAGACTATATTTAGAGCCATTTTATTTTAACATTGGGATGCCTACATATTATTTAGATTTTTTTCCATTAAGGTAAAATTAGAATTTTGGTACTTTACCTGAGAGAGCATACTGAGTTGGTGTATATACCCCAAAAAAGAGTGAAAACAGCATTGTATATTTTTTCTGACAGATTGTTTTCAGAGTAATTTTGGTTTTTTCATTGGGGTGCCTAGATAATATTTAGATTGTTTTTGATTCACGTATAAATATAATTTCGGTATTTTACATGAGAGAGCACACTGAGTTGGTGTATATAGTCCAAAACAGAGTAGAAGAAGGCATTGTATATTTTTTCTGACCGATTATATTCAGAACAATTTTTCTATTTACATTGGGGACCCTAGATTATATTTAGGTTTTTTTTGATTCGCATAAATATAGAATTTCTCTATTTTACATGAGAGAGCATATGAAGTTGGTGTCTATACTACAAAACAACGTAGAATAGGGCATTGTATATTTTTCTGACAGATTATATTCAGACCCATTTTCTTTTAGCTTTGGGGCACCTAGATATTATTTAGATTTTTTTCGATTCGCGTAAAGTTACAATTTCGGTATTTTACATGAGAGATTATATTGAGTTGGTGTATATACTCCAAAACAGAGTAGAAAAGGCCATTGTATATATTTTCTGACAGATTATATTCAGAGCAATTTTGCTTTTAACATTCGGGTGCCTAGATAATATTAAGATTTTCGTTGATTCATGTAAAATTAGAATTTCGGTATTTTACATGAAAGAGCATATTGAGTTGGTGTACATACTCCAAAACAGAGTAGAATAAAGCATTGTATATTTTTTATGACAGATTATATTCAGAGCAATTTAGCTTTTAACATTGGGGTGCCTAGATAATATTTAGATTTTTTTCAATTCGTTTAAATACAGAATTTCTGTATTTTAAAAAAGAGAGCATATGGAGTTGGTGTATATACTCCAAAACAGAGTAGAATAGGGCATTGCATATTTTGTCTGACAGATTATATTCAGAGCAATTTTGTTTTTAACCTTGGGGTGCGTAGATAATATTTAGATTCTTTCGATTTGGGTAAAATTAGAATTTCCCTATTTTACATGAGAGAGCAAACTGAGTTGGTGTATATACTCAAAAACAGAGTAGAATAAGGTATTGTATATTTTTTCAAACAGACTATATTCAGAGCCATTTCCTTTTAACTTTGGGGTGCCTAGATATTATTTAGGTTTTATCCATTCACGTAAAATTAGAATTTCAGTATTTTACATGAGAGAGCATATGGAGTTGGTGTATATACTCCAAAACAGAGTAGAATAGGGCATTATATATTATCTCTGACAGATTATATTCAGAGCAATTTTGCTTTTGACCTTCGGTTGCCTAGACAATATTTAGATTTTTTCGATTTGCTTAAATATAGAATTTCTGTATTTTACATGAGAGAGCATATGGAGTTGGTGTATGTTCTCCAAAACAGAGTAGTATAGGGCATTGTATATTTTTTATGACACATTATATTCAGAGCCATTTTGTTTTTAACATTGGGGTGCCTAGATAATATTTATATATTTTTCGATTCACGCAAAATTAGAATTTCAGTATTTTACATGAGAGAGCATACTGAGTTGGTTTATATACTCCAAAACAGAGTAGAATAAGGCATTGTATATTTTTCTGACACAGTATATTCACAGGCATTTTCTTTACATTTGGGTCGCCTAGATATTATTTAGAATTTTTTCGATTCGCGTAAATTAGAATTTCTGTATTTTACATGAGAGAGCATTTGAGTTGGTGTATATACTGCAAAACACAGTAGTAAAGGGCATTGTATATTTTTTCTGACAGATTATATCCAGAGAAATTTTGCTTTTAACATTGGGTTGCCTAGATAATATTTAGTTTTTTTTTGATTCGCTTAAATATAGAATTTCTGTATTTTACTTGAGAGAGCATATGGAGTTGGTGTATATACTCCAAAAGAGAGTAGAATAAGGAATTGTATATTTTTTGTAACCGACTATATTCAGAGCCATTTCCTTTTAACTTTGGGGCGCATAGATATTATTTAGATATTTTTCGATTCACGTAAATTTATAATTTCGTTATTTTACATGAGAGATCGTACGGAGTTGGTGTATGTACTACAAAACAGAGTAGAAAAAGGCATTGTATATTATTTCTGACAGATTATTTTCAGAGAAATTTTGCTTTTAACATTAAGGTGCCTAGATAATATTGAGATATTTTTCGATTCGCTCAAATATAGAATTTCTGTATTTTACATGAGAGATCATATTGAGTTGTGTATGTACTCCAAAGTAGAGAAGAACAGGGCATTGTATATTTTTTCTGACAGATTATATTCAGAGCAATTTTGTTTTTAACATTGGGGTGCCTAGATAATTTTTAGATTTTTTTGATATGGGTAAAATTAGAATTTCTGTGTTTTACATGAGAGAGCATAGTGAGTTTGTGTATATACTCCAGTACAGAGTAGAATAAGGCAATGTATATCTTTTCTAACAGACTATATTCAGAGCCATTTTCTTTTAACTTTGGGGCGCCTAGGTATTATTTAGATTTTTTTTGATTCACGTAAAATTAGAATTTCGGTATTTTACATAAGAGAGCATGTTGAGTTGGTGTATATATTCCAAAACAGATTAGAAAAGGGCATATTATATTTTTTCTGACAGATAATATTCAGAGCAATTTTGCTTTTAACATTAAAATGCCTAGATAATATTTAAAATTTTTCGATTAATGTAAAATTAAAATTTCGGTATTTTACAGGAGAGAGCATATTGAGTTCGTGTATATACTCCAAAACAGAGTAGAATAGAACATTTTATATTTTTTCTGACAGATTATATTCAGAGTAATTTTTTTTTAACATTGGGTTGCCTAGAAAACATTTAGATTTATTAGATTCTGGTAAAATTTGAATTTCTGTATTTTACATGAGAGAGCATACTGAGTTCGTGTATATACTGCACAACAGAGTAGAATAAGGCATTGTATATTTTCTCTAACAGACTATATTCAGAGCCAGTTTTTTTTAACTTTGGGGCTCCTAGATATTTTTTAGATTTTTTTCGATTCGCGTAGAATTAGAAGTTCGGTTTTTTACGTGAGAGAGCATATTGAGTTGGTGTATATACTGCAAAACAGAGTAGAATAAGGCATTGTATATTTTCTCTAACAGACTATATTCAGAGCCAGTTTCTTTTACCTTTGTGGAGCCTAGATATTATTTAGATTTTTATCGTTTCGTTTAAAATTAGAATTTCGGTTTTTTACATGAGAGAGCATATTGACTTGGTGTATATAATTTAAAACAGAGTAGAAAAGGGCATGGTATATTTTTTCTTAACAGATTATATTCAGAGCAATTTTGCTTTTAACATTGGGGTGCCTGGATAATATTTAGATTTTTTTCGATTTGCTTAAATATGGAATTTGTGTATTTTACATGAGAGAGCATATGGAGTTGGTGCATATACTCCAAAACAAAGTAGAAAGAACATTGTATTTTTTTTCTGAACAGATTATATTCAGAGTAATTTTGCTTTTAACATTGGGGTGCCTGGATAATATTTAGATTATTTTTGATTCACGTAAATTAGAATTAAGTTATTTTACATGAGAGAGCATACTGAGCTGGTGTATATACTCCAAGAGAGTAGAATAGGGCATTGTATATTTTTTCTAACAGACTATTTTCAGAGCCATTCTCTTTTAGCTTTGGGGTGCCTAGATATATTTAGATTATTATGGATTCACGTAAAGTTAGAATTTCTCTATTTTACCTGAGAGAGCATATTGAGTTGGTGTATAAACTCCAAAACAGAGTAGAATAAGGCCATGTATATTTTTTCTAACAGACTATATTCACATCCATTTTCTTTTAACCTCGGGCACCTACATATTATTTAGATTTTTTTCGATTCCCGTATATTTATAATTTTGGTATTTTACATAAGAGAGCATATTGAGGTGGTGTATATACTACAAAACAGAGTAGAAAAAAGCATTGAATATTTTTTCTGACAGATTATATTCAGCGCAATTTTGCTTTTAAAATTGAGTGCCTAGATAATATTCAGATTTTTTCTATTCGGGTAATATTATAATTTCGGTATTTTACATGAGAGAGCATACTGAGTTGGTGTATATACTCCAAAACAGAGTAGAATAAGGCATTGTATATTTTCTCTAACAGACTATATTCAGAGCCATTTTCTATTAACTTTGGGGCACCTAGATATTATTTAGATATATTTCGATTCGTGTAAAATTAGAATTTCGCTATTTTACATGAGAGAGCATATTGCTTTGGTGTATATACTCCAAAATAGAGTAGAAAAGGGCATTGTATATATTTCTGACAGATTATATTCAGAGCAATTTTTCTTTTATCATTGGGGTGCCTAGATAATATTTAGATGTTTTTTGATTCACGAAAATTTAGAATTTCAGTATTTTAAATGAGAGAGCATACTGAGTTCGTGTATATACACCAAAACTGAGTTGAATATGGCATTTTATATTTTTTCTAACAGACTATATTCAGAGACATTATCTTTTAACTTTGGAACGCCTAGATATTATTTAGACTTTTCGCGATTCGTGTAAAATTAGAATTTCGGTATTTTTCATGAGAGAGCATACTGAGTTGGTGTACATACCCCAAAACAGAGTAGAAAATAGCATTGTATTTTATTCTGACAGATCATATTAAGCGCAATTTTGCTTTTAACATTGGGGTGCCTAGATAATATTTACATTTTTTTGATTCATGTAATATTAGTATTTCAGTATTTTACATGAGATAGCATACTGAGTTGGTGTATATACTCCAAAAGAAATAGATTAGGGCATTGTATATATTTTCTGACAGATTATATTGAGAGCAATTCTGTTTTTAACATTGGGGTGCCTAGATAATATTTAGATTATTTTCGAATCGTGTAAAATTAGAATTTTGGAATTTTACTTGAGAGAGCATATTGAGTTGGTGTATATACTAAAAAACAAAGTAGAAAATGCAATTGTGTATTTTTTCTGACAGATCATATTCAGATAAATTTTGCTATTTACATTGGGGTGCCTAGATAATATTTAGATATTTTTTGTTTTCCTTAAATACAGAATTTATGTATTTTACATGAGAGAGCATATGGAGTTGGTGTATATACTCCAAAACAGAGTAGAATAGGGCATTGTATATTTTTTCTGACAAATTATATTCAGAGAAATTTTGCTTTTAACAGTGAGGTGCCTAGATTATATCTAGATCTTTTTAGATTCGCTTAAATATAGAATTTCTGTATTTTACATGAGAGAGAATATGGAGTTGGTTTATATACTCCAAAACAGAGTAGAATAGGGCATTGTATAATTTTACTGACAAATTATATTCAGAGAAATTTTGCTTTTAACATTGAGGTGCCTAGATAATACCTAGATTTTTTTTGATTCGCTTAAACGAAGAATTTCTTTATTTTACATGAGAGAGCATATGGAGTCGGTGTATATACTCAAAAACAGAGTAGAATAGGGCATTGTATAATTTTTCTGACGGATTATATTCAGAGCAATATTTTTTTTAACATTGGGGTGCCTAGATAATATTTAGATTTTTTTCGATTCACGTAAAATTTTAATTTCGGTATTTTACATGAGAGAGCATACTGAGTTGGTGTATATACTCCAAAACAGAGTAGAATAGTGCATTGTATATTTTTTCTGACGGAATATATTCAGAGCAATTTTTTTAATACTTGGGTGCCTAGATAATATTTAGATTTTTTCGATTTGGGTAGAATTAGAATTTCTGTATTTTACATGAGAGTGCATATGAAGTTGGTGTATATACTTTAAAACAGATTAGAATAGGGCATTGTATATTTTTTCTGCCAGTTTATATTCAGAGTAATTTTTTTTAACATTGGGGTGCCTAGATAATATTTAGTTTTTTTTCGATTCGCTTAAATATAGAATTTCTGTATTTTACATGAGAGAGCATATGGAGTTGGTGTTTATACTCCAAAACAGAGTAGAATAGGGTATTAGATATTTTTTCTGACGAATTATATTTGGAGCAATTTTTTTTTAACACAGGGGTGCCTAGATAATATTTAGATTATTTTCAATTCGGGTAAAGTTAGAATTTCGGTATTTGACATGAGAGAGCATCCTGAGTTGGTGTATATACTCCAAAACAGAGTGAAATAAGGCATTGTATATATTTTTTAAAAGTCTACATTTAGAGCCATTTTCTTTTAACTTTGAGGAGCCTAGATATTATTTAGATTATTTTTGATTCACCTAAATTTAGAATTTTTGTATTTTCCATGCGAGACCAAGTTGAGTTGGTGTATATATGCCAAAACAGAGTAGAAAAGAGCATTGTATATTTTTTCTGACAGATTATATTCAGAGCAATTTTGCTTTTAACATTGGAGTGCCTAGATAATATTTATATTTTTTCGATTCGGGTAGAATTAGAATTTCTGTATTTCACATGACAGGGCATATTGAGTTGGTGTTTATACTACAAAACAGAATAGAAGAGGTCATTGTATATTTTCTCTGACAGATTATATTCAGAGAAATTTTGCTTTTTACATTGGGTTGCCTAGATAATATTTAGATTTTTTCGGTTCGGGTAAAATTAGAATTTCGCTATTTTACGTGAGAGAGCATTTTGAGTTGTTGTATATACTCCCAAACAGAGTAGAATATCGCATTGTATATTTTTTCTGACACATTATATTCAGAGAAATTTTGCTTTTAACAATGTAGAGCGTAGATAATGTTTATATTTTTTTCGATACGTGTAAATTTATAATTTCGGTATTGTACATGAGAGAGCATATTGAGTTGGTGTATATACTCCAAAATTGAGTAGAAAAGGGCATTGTATATTTTCTTTGACAGATTATTATCAGAGAAATTTTGCCTTTAACATTGGGTTGCCTAGATGACATTTAGATTTTTTTCGATTCACGTAAAGTTAGAATTTACGTATTTTACATGAGAGAGCATATTAAGTTGGTGTATATATTTCAAAACAGAGTAGAAAAGGGCATTGTATATTTTTTCTTACAAATTATATTCAGAGCCATTTTATTTTAACATTGGGCTGCGTAGATAATATTTAGATTTTTTCAATTCGTGTATAAATAAAACTTCAGTATTTTACATGACAGAGCATGTTGTGTTGGTTTATATATTCCAAAACAGAGGAGAAGAAGGCATTGCATATTTTTTCAGACAGATTATATTCAGAGCAATTTTGCTTTTCTCATTGGGGTGCCTAGATAATATTTAGATTTTTTATGCTTCACGTAAATTTAGAATTTCGGTATATTACATGAGAGAGCATATTGAGTTGCTGTATGTACTCCACAACAGAGTAGTAAAAAGCATTGTGTATTTTTTGTTACAGATTATATTCAGAGCAATTTTGGTTTTAACATTGGAATGCCTAGATGATATTTAGATTTTTTCAATTCGTGTAAAATTATAATTTTTGCAATTTACATGGGAGAGCATATTGAGTTGGTGTATATACTACAAAAGAGTGTAGAAAAAGGCATTTTATGTTTCTTCTTACAGATTACATTCAGAACAATTTTGCTTTTAACATTGGGGTGCCTACATAATATTTAGAATTTTTTTAATATGCGTAAATTTATAATTTCGGTATTTTACATGAGAGAGCATATTGAGTTGGTGTATATATTCCAAAACGAAGTAGAAAAAGTCATTCTATATATGTTCTTACAGATTATATTCAGAGCCATTTTCTTTTAACATTAGGGTTCCTAGATAATATTTACATTTTTTTTGATTCGCAAAAAATTTGAATTTCAGTATTTTACATGAGAGAGGATATTGAGTAGATGTGTATACTCCAAAACAGAGTAGAAAAGGGCATTGTATATTATTTCTGACAGATTATATTCAGAGCAATTTTGCTTTTAACTTTGGGGTTCCTAAATAATATTTAGATTTTTTTTGATTCCCATAAAATTAGAATTTTGGTATTTTACATGAGAGAGCATATTGAGTTGGTGTATATACTCCAAAACAGAATAGAATAGGGCATTGTGTATTATTTCTGACAGATAATATTCTGAAAAATTTTGCTTTTAACATCGGGATGCCAAATTAATATTTAGATTTTTTCAATTCGAGTGAATATAGAATTTCTGTATTTTACATGAGAGAGCATATTGAGTTAGTGTATATACTTCAAAACAAAGTAGAAAAGGGCATTGTATATTTTTTCTGACATTTTATATTAAGAACAATTTTGCTATTAACATTGGGGTGCCTAGATAATGTTAAAATTTTTTTTGATTAACGTAAATTTATAATTTTTGTATTTTACATGAGAGAGCATTCTGAGTTGGTATATGTACTCCAAAACAGAGTAGAAACGGCATTGTATATTTTTTCTGACAATATATTCAAAGCCATTTTTTATCAACATTTGGGTGCCTAGATAATATTTAGATTTTTTCGATCGAGTATATATAGAATTTCAGTGTTTTACATGAGAGACCATATTGGGTTGGTGTATATACTCCAAAACAGGGTAGAAAAAGGCATTGTATATTTTTTTCTGAAAAATAATATTCATAGCAATTTTGCTTATAATATTGGGGTGTGTAGATAATATTTAGATTTTTTTCGATTCGTGTAAATTTAGAATTTCGGTATTTTACATGAGAGAGCATATTGAGTTGGTGTATATACCCCAAAACAGAGTATAAAAGGGCATTGCATATTTCTTCTGACAGATGATATTCAGAGCAATTTTGCTTTTAATGTTGGGGTTCCTAGATAGTATGTAGATTTTTTTCGGTTCGTGTAAATTAGAATATCGGTATTTTACATGGAAGAGCATATTGAGTTGGTGTATATACTCCAAAACAGAGTAGAAAACGTCATTGTATATTTTCTCTGACAGATTATATTTAGATCAATTTTACTTTTACCATTGGGGTGCCAAGATAAAATTAATTTTTTTCGGTTCATGTAAAATTAGAATTTCAATATTTTACATGAGAGAGCATGTTAAGTTGGTGTATATACTCCCAAACAGAGTAGAAAAGGCCATTTTATACATTTTCTGATAGATTATATTCAGAGCAATTTTACTTTTAACATTGGGGTGCCTAGATAATATTTAGATTTTTTTTGATTTGCGTAAAATTAGAATTTCAGTATTTTACACGAGAGAGCATATTGAGTAGGTGTATATACACCAACACCGTGCAGAAAAGAACATTGTGTATTTTCTCTGACAGACTATATTAAGAGCAATTTTGCTTTTAACATTAGGGTGCCTAGATAATATTTAGGTATTTTTCGACTCGAGTAATTAGAATTTTGGTATTTTACATGAGAGAGCATATTGAGTTGGTGTATATACGCCAAAACATTGTAGAAAAGGGCATTGTATATTTTTTCTGACAGATTATACTCAGAGAAATTTTGATTTTTACATTGGGGTGCCTAAATAATATTTGGATTTTTTTCGATTCACGTAAATTTAGAATTTAGGTATTTCACATGAGAGAGCATATTGAGTTGGTTTATATACTCCAAAATAGAGTAGAAAAGGGCATTGTAGATTTTTTCTGAGAGATTATATTCAGAGCAATTTTTCTTTTAACATTTTTTGCCTAGATAATATTTAGATTTTTTTCGATTCACGTAAAATTAGTATTTCCATATTTTACATGAGAGAGCATATTGAGTTGTGGTATATACTCCAAAAAAGACTAGAAAAGGGCATTGTGTATTTTTTCTGACGGATTATATTCAGAGCAATTTTGCTTTTAACCTTGGGGTGACTGGATAATATTGAGATTTTGTTCAATTCGCGTAAATTTAGAATTTTGTATTTTACATGGGAGAGCATATATAGATGGTGTATATACTCCAAAACTGAGTAGAAAAAGCATTGTATATATTTACTGACAGATTATATTCATAGCAATTTTGCTACTACCATTGGGGTGCCTCGATAATATTTATATTTTATTTGATTAGCGTAAATTTAGAATTTCGGTATTTTACATAAGAGAGCATATTGGGTTGGTGTACATACACCAAAACATAGTAGAAAATGGCATTGTATATTTTTTCTGGAAGATTATATTCAGAGCAATTTTGCTTTTAACAATGGGTGCCTAGATAATATTTAGATATTTTTCGATTCACGTAAAATTAGAATTTTTGTATTTTACATGAGAGAGCATATGGAGTTGGTGTATATACTCCAAAACAGAGTAGAAAAGGGCATTGTATATTTTTTCTGACAGATTATATTCAGAGCAATTTTGTTTGTAACATTGGGGTGCCTAGATAATATTTAGATTTTTTGAATTCGGGTAAAATTAGAATTTCTGTATTTTACACGAGAGAGCATACTGAGTTCGTGTATATTTTCCAAAACATAGTAAAGTAAGGCATTGTATATTTCTTCTAACAGACTATATTCAGAGCCATTTTTTTTAACTTTCGGGCGAATTGATATTATTTAGATTTTTTTCGATTCTCGTATAATTAGAATTTGACTATTTTACATGAGAGAGCATATTGAGTTGGTGTATATACTCCAATACAGAGTAGAAAAGGGCACTGTATATTTTTTATGACAGATTATATTCAGAGCAATTTTGATTTTAACATTGTGGTGCCTAGATAACATTTAGACTTTTTTCGATTCATGTAAAATTAGAATTTTGATCTTTTACATGAGAGAGAATAGTGAGTTGGTGTATATACTCCAAAACAGAGTAGAATAGGGCATTTTATATTATATTTTACAGATTATATTCAGAGCAATTTTGTTTTTAACATTGGGGTGCCTAGATTATATTTAGATTATTTCGATTCGGCTGAAATTATAATTAGAGTACAAAAAGGCATTGTATATTTTTTCTGACAGATTACCTTCCGAGCAATTTTGTGTTTAACATTGGGGTGCGTAGATAATATTTAGATTTTGTTCGATTCGCTTAAATATAGAATTTCTGTCTTTTACATGAGAGAGCATGTGGAGTTGGTGTATATACTCGAAAACAGAAAAGAATAAAACATTGTATTTTTTTTAACAGACTATTTTCAGAGCCATTTTCTTTTAACTTTGGGGCCCCTAGATATTATTTAGATTTTTTTCGATTCACGTAAAATTAGAATTTGTTATTTTACATGAGAGAGCATACTGAGTTGGTGTATATACTCCAAAACACAGTAGAATAAGGTATTGTATATTTTTTCTACCAATCTATATTAAGAGCCATTTTCTTTTAACTTTGGGGCGCCTAGATATTATATAGATTATTTTTGATTCGCATATAATTAGAATTTCCGTATTTTAGAAGAGACAGCATATTGAGTTGGTGTATATACTCCAAAAGAGAGTAGAAAAGGGCATTGTATATTTTTTCTGACAGATTATATTTAGAGCAATTATGCTTTTAACATTGGGTTGCCTAGATAATATTGAGATATTTTTCGATTTGCTCAAATATATAATTTCTCTATTTTACATGAGAGAGCATATGGAGTTGGTGTATATACTCCAAAACAGAGTAGAATAGGGCATTGTATATTTTTTCTGACAGATTACATTCATAGCAAATTTGTTTTTAACTTTGGGGTGCCTAGATAATTTTTAGATTTTTTCGATTCTTGTAAAATTAGAATTTCTATATTTTACATGAGAGAGCATACTGAGTTGGGGTATATACTCCAAAAAACAGTAGAATAAGGCATTGTATATTTGTTCTATCTGTCTATATTAAGAGCCATTTTCTTTTAACTTTAAGGCGCCTAGATATTATATAGATTATTTTTCATTCACATATAATTAGAATTTCCATATTTCACATGAGAGAGCATATTGAGTTGGTCTATATACTCCAATACAGAGTAAAAAAGGTCATTGTATAATTTTTATGAAAGATTATATTCAGAGCAATTTTGATTTTAAGATTGGGGTGCCTAGATAATATTTAGATTTTTTTCGATTCATGTAAAATTAGAATTCCGGTATTTTACATGAGAGAGTATACTGAGTTGGTGTATATATTCCAATAGAGAGTAGAATAGGGCATTGTATATTTTTTTTGACAGATTATATTCAGCGCAATTTTGCTTTTAACATTGGGGTGCCTAGATTATATTTATATTTTTTTGATTCGGGTAAAATTACAATTTCTCTATTTTACATGAGAGAGCATATTGAGTTGGTGTATATACTCCAAAACAGAGTAGAATAGGGCATTGTATATTTTTTCTGACAGATTATATTCAGAGCAATTTTGATTTTAACATTCTGGTACCTAGATAATATTTAGATTATTTTCTATTCACGTAAATTTAGAATTTCGGTATTTTAAATGAGAGAGCATACTGAGTTGGTGTATATATCCCAAAACAGAGTAGAATAAGGCATTGTATATTTTTTCTAACAGAATATATTCAGAGCAATTTTTTTTAACAGTGGGGTGCCTAGATAATATTTAGATTTTTTCAATTCACTTAAAATTAGAATTTCGTTATTTTACATGAGAGAGCATACTGAGTTGGTGTATATACTACAAAACAGAGTGGAATAAGGCATTGTATACTTTTTGTAAGAGACTATATTCAGAGCCATTTTCTTTTAACTTTGGGGCGCCTAGATATATTTTAGATTTTTTTTATTCGCTTAAATATAGAATTTCTGTATTTTACATGGGAGAGCATATGGATTTGGTGTATATACTCCAAAACAGAGTAGAAAAGGGCATTGTATATTTTTCCTAACAAAGTATATTCAGAGCCATTTTCTTTTAACTTTCGGGCACTAGACATTATTTAGATTTTATTCGATTCCCGTAAAATTAGAATTTCAATATTTTACATGAGATAGCATATTGAGTTGGTGTATATACTCCAAAAAAAAGTAGAAAAGGGCAGTGTATATTTTTTCTGACCGATTACATTCAGAGCAATTTTCCTTTTAATCTTCACGTGCCTAGATAATATTTAGATCTTTTTCGTTTCACGTATAATTAGAATTTCTGTATTTTACATGAGAGAGCATACTGAGTTTGTGTATATACTCCAAAACAGAGTAAAATGGGACATTGCATATTTTTTCTGACAGATGATATTCAGAGAAATTTTGTTTTAACATTTAGTTGCCTAGGTAATATTTAGATTTTTTCAAATCAGGTAAAATTAGAATTTCTGTATTTTACATGAGATTGCATATTGAGTTGGTGTATATACTACAAAACAGAGTAGAAAAGAACATTGTATATTTTTTCTGACAGATTAAATTCAGAGCAATTTTGCTTATAACATTGGGGTGCCTATATAATTTTAAGATTTTTTTCAATTCGCTTAAATATAGAATTTCTGTATTTTGCATGAGAGAGCATATGGAGATGGTGTATATACTCCAAAACAGAGTAGAATAGGGCATTGTATATTTTCTCTGACAGATTATATTCAGAGCAATTTTTTTTAACATTGAGGTTCCTATATAATATTTAGATTTGTTTCGATTCACGTAAAATTAGAATTTCGGTATTTTACATGAAAGAGCATACTGAGTTGGTGTATATACTCCAAAACAGAGTAGAATAGGGCATTGTATCTTTTTTCTAACACACTATATTCAGAGCCATTTTCTTTTAACTTTGGGGCGCCTAGATATCAATTAGGTTTTTCTCCATTCGCGTAACATTAGAATTTCTGTATTTTACATGAGAGAGCATATTGAGTTGGTGTATATACTCCAAAACAGAGTATAAAAGGGCATTGTATATTTCTTCTGACAGATTATATTTAGATTTTTTCAATTTGCTTAAATATAGAATTTCTGTATTTTACATGATAGAGCATATGTAGTTGGTGTATATAATCCAAAACAGAGTAGAATAGGTTATTGTATATTTTTTCTGACAGATTATATTCAGAGCAATTTTGTTTTTAACATTGGGGTGTCTAGATAATATTTAGATATTTCTCGATTCACGTAAAATTAGAATTTCTGTATTTTACATGGGAGAGCATACTGAGTTGGTGTATATACTTCAAAATAGAATAGCATAAGGCATTGTAGGTTTTTTTCGATTCGCTTAAATATAGAATTTCTGTATGTTACATGATAGAGCATATGGAGTTGGTGTATATACTCAAAAAAAGAGTAGAATAGGGCATTGTATATTTTTTATGACAGATTATAGTCACAGCAATCTTGCTTATAACATTGGTGTGCCGATATAATATTTAGATTTTTTCGATTCACGTAAAATTAGAATTTTGGTATTTTATATGAGAGAGCATACTGAGTTGGTGTATATACTCCAGAACAGAGTAGAATAGGGCATTGTATATTTTTCCTGGCAGTTTATATTCAGAGCAATTTTGTTTTTAATATTGGGGTGCATAGATAATATTTAGGTTATTTCGATTCGGGTAAAATTAGAATTTCTGTATTTTACATGAGAGTGCATATGGAGTTGGTGTATATACTCCATAATAGAGTAGAATAAAGCATTCTATAGTTTTTCTCACTGACTATATTCAGAGACATTTTCGTTTAACTTTGTGGTGCCTAGATATTATTTAGATTTATTCGGATTCGCGTAAAATTAGAATTTCGGTATTTTACATGAGAGAGTATATTGAGTTGGTGTATATATTCCAAAACAAAGTAGAAAAGGGCATTGTATATTTTTTCTGACAGATTATATTCATAGCGATTTGTTTTTAACATTGGAGTGCCTAGATAATATTTATATTTTTTTCGATTTGCTTAAATATAGAATTTCTGTATTTTACTTTAGAGAGTAGGTAGAGTTTGTGTATATACTCAAAAACAGAGTAGAATAGGGCATTGTATATTTTTTCTGACAGGTTATATTCAGAGAAATTTTTCTTTTAACATTGGGGTGCCTAGATAATATTTAGATTTTTTCGATTCGGGTAAAATTAGAATTTCTGTATTTTACACGAGAGAGCATACTGACTTGGTGTATATACTCCAAAACACAGTAGAATAAGGCATAATATATTTTTTCTAACAGACTATATTCAGAGCCATTTTCTTTTAACATTGTGGCACCTAGATATTATTTAGATTTTTTTCGATTCACGTAAAATTAGAATTTCGGTATTTTACATGAGAGAGCATATGGAGTTGGTGTATATACACCAAAACAGACTAGAAAACGACGTTCTATATTTTTTATGACAGATTATATTCAGAGCAATTTTTCTTTTAACATTGGGGTGCCTAGATAATATTTAGATTTTTTTCCATTCTCTTACATATAGAATTTCTGTATTTTACATGAGAGAGCATATAAAGTTGGTGTATATACTCCAAAAGAGAGTAGAATATGGCATTGTATATTTTTTAGACAGATAGTATTCAGAGCAATTTTGTTTTGAACATTGGGGTGCATATATAATATTTAGATTTTTTTCGATTCGCTTAAATATTTAATTTCTGTATTATAAATGCGAGAGCATATGGAGTTGGTGTATATACTCCAAAACGTAGTAGAAAAGGGCATTGTATATTTTTTCTGACAGATTATATTCAGAGCAATTTTGCTTTTACATTGGGGTGCCTAGATAATATTTAGAATTTTTTCGATTCACGTAAAATTAGAATTTCGGTATTTATATGAGAGAGCATATTGAGTTGGTTTATATACTCCAAAGAAGAGTAGAATAAGGCATTGTATATTTTCTCTAACAGACTATACTCAGAGCAATTTTCTTTTAACATTGGGGCGCCTAGATATTATTTAGATTTTTTTTTGATTAGCGTAGAATTAGAATTTCGGTATTTTACTTTAGAGAGCATATTGAGTTGGTGTATATACTTCAAAATAGGGTAGACAAAGGCATTTTATATTTTGTCAGACAGACTATATTCATAACAATTTTGCTTTTAACATTGGGGTGCCTAGATAATATTTAGATTTTTTTCGATTCGCTTATATATAGAATTCCTGTATTTTAAATGGGAGAGCATATGGAGTTGGTGTATGTACTACAAAACAGAGTAGAATAGTGCATGGTATATTTTTTCTGACAGATGATATTAAGAGCAATTTTGCTTTTAACATTGGAATGCCTAGATAATATTTAGATTTTTTTCGATTTGGGAAATTTAGAATTTCAGTATTTTACATGAGGGATCATACTTAGTTGGTGTATATTCTCCAAAACAGAATAGAATAAAGCATTGTATATTTTCTCTCAAAGAGTATATTCAGAGCCATTTTCTTTTAACTTTGGGGCGCCTAGATATTATTTCGATTTTTTTCGATTCACGTAAAATAAAATTTCAGTATTTTACATGAGAGAGCATATTGAGTTCATGTATAAAGTCCAAAACAGAGTAGACAAGGGCATTTTATATTTTGTGAGACAGACTATATTCATAGCAATTTTTCTATTAACATTGGGGTGCCTAGATAATATTTAGAATTTTTTCGAATCGCTTAAATATATAATTCCTGTATTTTAAATGAGAGAGCATATGGAGTTGGTGTATATACTCCAAAACAGGGTAGAATAGCGCATTGTATATTTTTTCTGACAGATTATATTAAGAGCAATTTTGTTTTTAACAATGGGGTTCCTACATAATATTTAGATTTTTTTCGATTCGGGAAAAATTAATATTTCAGTATTTTACATGAGGGAGCATACTTAGTTGGTGTATATACTCCAAAACAGAATAGAATAAAGCATTGTATATTTTCTCTAGAAGACTATATTCAGAGCCATTTTCTTTTAACTTTGGGGCCCCTAGATATTATTTCAATTTTTCGATTCACGTAAAATTAGAATTTCGGTATTTTACATGAGAGAGCATATTGAGTTCATGTATATACTCCAAAACAGAGTAGAAAAGGGCATTGTCTATTTTTTCTGACAGATTATATTCAGAGCAATTTTGCTTTTAACATTAAGGTGCCTATATAATATTTAGATTTTTTTCCATTCGCTTAAATATAGAATTCATGTATTTTAAATGAGAGAGCATATGGACTTGGTGTATGTACTCCTAAAAAGAGTAGAATATGGCATTGTATATTTTTCTGACAGTTTATATTTAGAGCAACTTTGATTTAACATTGGGGTGCCTAGATAATATTTAGATTTTTTCGATTCGGGTAAGTTATAATTTCGGTATTTTACATGAGAGAGCATACTCAGTTGGTGTATATATTCCAAAATAGAGAAGAATAAAGCATTCTATATTTTTTCTAACTGACTATATTCAGAGACATTTTCGTTTAACTTTGGGGTGCCGAGATATTATTTAGATTTATTTCATTTCGCGTAAAATTATAATTTCGGTATTTTACATGAGAGAGCATATGGAGTTGGTGTATATACTCCAAAACAAAGTAGAAAAGGGCATTGTGTATTTTTTCTGACAGATTATATTCAGAGCAATTTTGTTTTTAACATTTTGATGCCTAGATAATATTTAGATTTTTTCGATTCTGCTAAAATTAAATTTCTGTATTTTACATGAAAGAGCATACGGAGTTGTTGTATTTACTCCAAAACCGAGTAGAATAAGGTATTGTATATTTTTTCTAACAGAATATATTCATACCAATTTTCGTTTACCTTTGGGGCACCTAGATATTATTTAGATTTTTTTCGATTCGTGTAAAATTAGAATTTCGGTATTTTACATGACAGAGCATATTGATTTGGTGTATATAGTCCACAGCAGAGTAGAAAAGGGCATTGTATATTTTTTCTGACAGATTATATTAAGAGCAATTATGCTTTTATCATTGGGGTGCCTAGATTATATTTAGATTTTTTTTTGATTTGCATAAATATGGAATTTCTCTATTTTACATGAGAGTGCATATGGAGTTGGTGTATATACTCCAAAACAGAGTAGAATAGGGAATTGTATATTTTTTCTGACAGATTATGTTCAGAGCAATTTTGTTTTTAACGTTGGGGTATGTAGATAATATTTAGATTTTTTTCGATTTGCTTAAATATAGAATTTCTCTATCTTACATGAGAGAGCATATGGAGTTTGTGTATATTCTCCAAAACAGAGTAGAAAAGGGCATTGTATATTTTTTCTGACAGATTATACTCAGAGCAATTTTGTTTTAAACATTGGGGTGCCTAGATAATATTTAGATTTTTTTCGATTCGCTTATATATAGAATTTCTGTATTTTACATTAAAGAGCAGGTAGAGTTGGTGTATATACTCAAAAAAAGAGTAGAATAGGGCATTGTATATTTTTTCTGACAGTTTATATTCAGAGCAATTTTACTTTTAACATTGGGGTGCCTAGATAATATTTAGATTTTTTCGATTCGGGTAAAATTAGAATTTTGTTATTTTACAAGAGAGAGCATATTGAGTTGGTATATATACTACAAAATAGAGTAGAAAAGGCATTTTATATTTTTTCTAACAGATTATATTCATAGCAATTTTGCTTTTAACATTGGGGAGCCCAGATAATATTAGATTTTTTGATTCGGGTAAAATTAGAATTTCTGTATTTCACATGAGAGAGCATATTGAGTTGGTGTATATACTCCAAAACAGAGAAGAACAGGGCATTGTATATTATTTCTGACAGATTATATTCAGAGTAATATTGTTTAAATTTTTTGGGTGCCTTGATAATATTGCGATTTTTTTCGATTCACGTAAAATTAGAATTTCTCTATTTTACATGAGAGAGCATACTGATTTGGTGTATATACTTCAAAAAACAGTAGAATAAGGCATTGTATATTTTTTGTAACAGACTATATTCAGAGCCATTTTCTTTTAACTTTGGAACGGATAGATATTATTTAGATATTTTTCGATTTGCGTAAGATTAGAATTTCGGTATTTTATATGAGAGAGCATATTGAGTTGGTGTATATACTCCAAAACAGAGTAGAAAAGGGCATTGTATATTTTTTCTGACAGATTATAATCAGAGCAATTTTGCTTTTACCATTCGGGTGCCCAGATAATATTTAGATTCTTTTCGATTCGCTTAAATATGGAATTTCTGTATTTTACATGAGAGAACATATGGAGTTGGTGTATATACTCCAAAACAGAGTAGAATAGGGCTTTGTACATTTTTTCTGACAGATTATATTCGGAGCAATTTTCTTTTTAGCATTGGGGTGCCTAGATAATATTTAGATTTTTTTCGATTCACGTAAAATTATAATTTGGGTATTTAACATAAGAGAGCATACTGAGTTGGTGTATATACTCCAAAACAGTAGAATAAGGCATTGTATATTTTTTCTGACAGATTATGTTCAGAGCAATTTTTCTTTTAACATTCGGGTGCATAGATAATATTTAGATTTTTTTTGATTCACGTAAGATTAGAATTTCGTTATTTTACATGAGACAGCAAGTTGAGTTGGTGTATATACTCCAAAACAGAGTAGAAAAGGGCATTGTATATTTTTTTTTGACAGATTCTAATCAGAGAAATTTTACTTGTAACATTCGGGTGCCTAGATAATATTTATATTTTTTTCGATTCACGTAAAATTAGAATTTCGGTGTTTTACATGAGAGAGCATACTGAGTTCGTGTATATACTCCAAAACAAATTAGAATAGGGCATTGTGTATTTTTTCTGATAGATAGATAATCAAAGCAAATTTGTTTTTAACATTCGGGTTCCTAGATAATATTTAGATTTTTTGACCCTGCTAAAATTAGAATTTCTGTATTTTACAAGAGAGAGCATATTGAGTTGGTGTATATACTTTAAAACAGAGTAGAAAATGGCATTGTATATTTTTTTCTGACATTATATACAGAGTAATTTTGCTTTTAACATTGTGGTTTCTAGATAATATTTAGATTTTTTTCGATTCACTTAAATATAGAATTTCTGTATTTTACATGAGAGAGTATACGACCTTGGTGTATTTACTCCAAACGTAGTAGAAAAGGGCATTGTATATTTTTTCTGACAGATTATATTCAGAGCAATTTTGATTTTATCATTCGGGTGCCTAGATAATATTTAGATTTATTTCGATTCGCTTATATATAGAATTTCTGTATTTTACATGAGAGAGCATATAAAGTTGGTGTATATACTCCAAAACAAAGTAAAATAGGGCATTGTATATTTTTTCTGAAAGATAATATTCAGAGCAATTTTGTTTTGAACATTGGGGTGCATAGATAATATTTAGATTTTTTTTATTTGCTGAAATATTGAATTTTTGTATTTTACATGAGAGAGCATATGGAGTTGGTGTATATACTCCAAAACGTAGTAGAAAAGGGCATTGTATATTTTTTCTGGCAGATTCTATTCAGAGCAATTTTGCTTTTACATTGGGGTACCTAGATAATATTTAGATTTTTTTCGATTCACGTAAAATTAGAATTTTGGTATTTTACATGAGAGTGCATATTGAGTTGGTGTATATACTCCAAAACATAGTAGAATAAGGCATTGTATATTTTTTCTAGTAGAATATATTCAGAGCCATTTTCTTTTAACTGTGGGGCGCCTGGATATTATTTAGATTATTTTCGATTCACGTAAAATTAGAATTTCGGTATTTTACATCAGAGAGCATATTGATTTGGTGTATATACTCCAAAACAGAGTAGAAATGGAATTGTATATTTTTTCTGACAGATTATATTCAGAGCAATTTTGCTTTTAACATTGGGGTGCCTAGATAATATATAATTTTTTTTGATTTGCTGAAATATAGAATTTCTGTATTTTACATTAGAGAACAGGTAGAGTTGGTGTATATACTCAAAACAAAGTAGAATAGGGCATTGGATATTTTTTCTGACAATTTATATTCAGAGCAGTTTTGTTTTTAACATTGGGGTGCCTAGATAATATTTACATTATTTCAATTCGGGTAAAATTTGAATTTCTGTATTTTACACAAGAGAGCATACTGAGTTTGTGTATATACTCCAAAACATAGTAGAATAAGGCATTCTATATTTTTTCTAACTGACTATATTCAGAGCCATTTTTGTTTAACTTTGGGGTGCCTAGATATTATTAAATTTTTTTCAATTCGTGTAAAATTATAATTTCGGTATTTTACCTGAGAGAGCATATGGAGTTTGTGTATATACAACAAAACAGAGTAGAATAGGGCATTGTATATTTTTTATGACAGATTATATTCAGAGCAGTTTTGCTTTTAACATTGGGGTGCCTAGATAATATTTAGATTTCTTTCGATTCGCTTAAATATAAAATTTCTGTATTTTACAAGAGAGCAAATGGAGTAGGTCTATATACTTCAAAACAGAGTAATATAGGGGATTGTGTATTTTTATGACAGATAATATTCAGAGCAATTTTGTTGTTAACATTGGATTCTCGTAATATTAGAATTCCTGTATTTTACATTAGAGACCGTATGTAGTTGGTGTATATACTCCAAAACAGAGTAAAATAGGGCATTGTATATTTTTCCTGACAGATTATATTCAGAGCAATTTTGTTTTTAACATTGGGGTGCCTAGATAATATTTAGAATTTTTTCAATTCGCTTAAATATAGAATTTCTATGTTTTACATGAGAGCTTATGGAGTTGATGTATATACTCCAAAACAGAGTAGAAAATGGCATTGTATATTTTTTCTGACAAATTATAGCCAGAGCTATTTTGTTTTTAACATTGGGGTGCCTAGATAATATTTAGATTTTTTCAATTCGCTTAAATATAGAATTTCTGTATTTTACATGAGAGAGCATATGGAGTTTGTGTATATACTCCAAAACAGAGTAGAATAAGGCATTGTATATTTTTTTTAACAGACTATATTCCGAGCCATTAACTTTCAACTTTGGGGCGTCTAGATATCATTTAGATTTTTTTCGATTTGCGTAAAATTAGAATTCCGGTATTTTACATGAGAGAACATATGGAGTTGGTTTATATACCCCAAAACGAAGTAGAAAAGGGCATTGTATATTTTTTCTGACAGATTTTATGCAGAGCAATTTTGTTTTTAAAATTGGCATGCCTAATAAATATTTAGATATTTTCGATTCGGGTAAAATTAGAGTTTCTGTATTTTACATGAAAGAGCATATTTAGTTGTTTATATAATACAAAACAGAGTAGAAAATGGCATTGTGTATTTTCTCTGACAGATTATATTCAGAGCAATTTTGGTTTTAACATTGAGGTTTCTAGATATTATTTAGATATTTTTCGATTTGCTTAAATATAGAATTTATGTATTTTACATGAGAGAGCATATGCAGTTGTTGTATATACCCCAAAACAGAAAAGAATAGGGTATTGCACATTTTCTCTGACGGATTATATTCAGAGCAATTTTGTTTTTAACATTGGGGTGCCTAGATAATAATTAGATTTTTTCGATTCGCGTAAAATTAGAATAGCTGTATTTTACATGAAAGAGCATATTAAGTTGGTGTATATAATATAAAACAGAGTAGAATAGGGCATTGTATATTATTTCTGACAGATTATATTCAGAGCAATTTTGTTTTTAACATTGGGTTGACTAGATAATATTTAGATTTTTCGATTCGGGTAGAATTATAATTTCTGTATTTTACATGACAGAGCATGTTGTGTTGGTGTATAAACTACTAAACAGAGTAGAAAAGGGTATTGTATCTTTTTTCTGACAGATTTTTTTCATAGCAATTTTGTTTTTAACATTGCGGTGCCTAAATAATATTTAGAAATTTATCGATTCACTTAAAATTAGAATTTCGGTATTTTACATGAGAGAGCATACTGAGTTGTTGTATATACTCCAAAACAGAGTAGAATAGGGCATTATATATTTTTTCTGACAGACTATATTTAGAGAAATTTATTTTTTAACATTGGGGTGCCTAGATAATATTTAGATTTTATCGATTTGGGTAGAATTGGAATTTCTGAATTTTACATGAGAGAGCATATTGAGTTGGTGTATATACTACAAAGCAGAGAAGTAAAGGGCATTGTTTATTTTCTCTGACAGATTATATTAAGAGAAGTTTTGCTTTTAATATTGGGGTGCCTAGATTATATTTAGATTATTTCGATTCGGGTAAAATTAGAATTTCTGTATTTTACATGAGAGAGCATACTCAATTGGTGTATATACTCCAAAACCGAGTAGAATAGGGAATTGTATAATTATTGTGACAGATTATATTCAGAGCAATTTTGTTTTTAACATTAAGTTGCCTAGATAATATTTCGATTTTTTTGATTCACGTAGAATTAGAATTTCTATATTTTACAAGAGAGAGCATATTCAGTTGGTGCCTATACTACAAAACAGAGTAGAAAAAGGCATTGTATATTTTTTCTGACAGATTATATTTAGAGCAATATTGCTTTTAACATTGGGGTGCCTAGATAATATTTAGATTATTTCGATTTGGGTAAAATTAGAATTACTGTATTTTACATGAGAGAGCATACTGAGTTGGAGTATATACTTTAAAACAGAGTAGAATAAGGCATTGTATATTTTTCTAACAGACTATATTCACAGCCATTTTCTTTTAACTTTGGGTTACCTAGATAATATCTCGATTTTTTTCGATTTGCTTTAATATAGAATTTCTGTATTTTAAATGAGAGAGCATTTGGAGTTGGTGTATATACTCCAAAACAGAGTAGAATAGGGCATTGTATATTTTTTCTGACAGATTATATTCAGATCGATTTGGTTTTTATCTTTGGGGTGCCTACATAATATTTAGATTTTTTTCGATTCGCTTAAATATAGAATTTCTGTATTTTACATGAGAGAGAATGTTGAGTTGGTGTATATACTCCAAAACAGAGTAGAATAGGGCATTGTATATTTTCTCTGAGAGATTATATTCAGAGCAATTTTTTTTAACACTGAAGTGCCTAGATAATATTTAGATTTTTTCGATTCAAGTAAATTTATGATTTCTGTATTTTACATGAGAGAGCATATGGAGTTGGTGTATAAACTTTAAAAAAGATTAGAATAGGGCATTGTATATTTTTTCTGACAGTTTATATTCAGAGCAATTTTATTTTAAACATTGGTGTGCATAGATAATATTTAGATTTTTTTTGATTCACGTAAAATTAGTATTGCTGTATTTTATATAAGAGAGCCTACTGAGATGGTGTATATACTCCAAAACCGACTAGAATAAGGCATTGTATAGTTTTTCTAACAGACTATATTCTGAGCCAATTTCTTTCAACTTTGGAGCGCCAAGATATTATTTAGATATATTTCAATTCACGTAAAATTAGAATTTCTGTATTTTACATGAGAGAGCATATGGAGTTGGTGTATATACTCCAAAAAAGAGTAGAATCGGGCATTGTATATTTTTTCTGACAGATTATATTCAGAGCAATTTTACTTTTAACATCGGGGTGCATAGACAATATTTGGATTTTTCTCGATTCACGTACAATTAGAATTTCTGTATTTTACATGACAGAGAATACTGACTTGGTGTATATACTACAAAACAGAGTAGAATAGGGCATTGTATATTTTCTCTGAGAGATTATATTCAGAGCAATTTTTGTAACACTGAGGTGCCTAGATAATATTTAAATTTTTTTGATTCGGGTAAAATTAGAATTTCGGTATTTTACATGAGAGAGCATACTGAGTTGGTGTATATACTCCAAAACAGAGTAGAATAGGGCATTGTATATTTTTTCTGAAAAATTATATTCAGAGCAATTTTTTTTTTAACATTGTGGTGCCTAGACAATATTTATATTTTTTCGATTCGGGTAGAATTAGAATTTTTGTATTTTACAGGAGAGAGCATATGGAGTTAGTTTATATACTCCAAAACAAAGTAGAATAACGCATTGTATATTTTTTCTAACAGACTATATTCAGAGCTATTTTTTTGGAACGTTGTGGCGCCTACATATTATTTAGATTTTTTTCAGTTCACGTAAAATTAGAATTTCGGTATTTTACATGAGAGAGCATATGGAGTTTCTGTATATACTCCAAAAAAGAGTAGAATAGGGCATTGTATATTTTTTCTGACAGATGATATTCAGACTAATTTTGTTTTTAACATTGAGGTGCCTACATAATATTTAGATTTTTTCGATTCGGCTAAAATTAGAATTTCTGTATTTTACATGAGAGAGCATATTGAGTTGGTGTATGTACTAAAAACAGAGTAGAAATGGGCATTGTATATTTTTTCTGACAGATTATATTCAGAGGAATTTTGCTTTTAACATACGGGTGCCTAGATAATATTTAGATTTGTTTCGATTCGCTTAAATATACAATTTCTGTATTTTGCATGAAAGAGCATACTGAGGCTGTAGGCCGGAGTGGGTGCTGCCGAAATGGGCAAGTTCATGAAACCTGGGAAGGTGGTGCTTGTCCTGGCTGGACGCTACTCTTGACGCAAAGCTGTCATCGTGAAGAACATTGATGATGGCACCTCAGATCGCCCCTACTGCCATGCTTTGGTGGCTGGAATTGACTGCTATCCCCGAAAAGTGACAGCTGCCATGGGCAAGAAGAAGATCGCCAAGAGGTCAAAGATCAAGTCTTTTGTCAAAGTTTATAACTACAATCACCTGATGCCCACAAGGTACTCTGTTGACATCCCCTTCTACAAAACTGTCGTCAATAGGGATGTCTTCAGAGATCCTGCCCTTAAACGCAAAGCCCGACGAGAGGCCAAGGTCAAGTTTGAGGAGAGATACAAGACAGGCAAGAACAAGTGGTTCTTCCAGAAGCTGCGGTTTTAGATGCTTTGTTTTGGTCATTAAAAAAGAAAAAGGAAAAGAAAAAAAAAAAAAAAAAGAAAGAGCATACTGAGTTGGTGTATATACTCCAAAACAGAGTAGAATAAGGCATTGTATATTTTCTCTAACAGACTATATTAAGAGCCATTTTCTTTAAACTTTGTTTCGCATAGATATTATTTAGATTTTTTTCGTTTCGCGTAAAATTAGAATTTCGGAATATTACATGAGAGAGCATATTGAGTTGGTGTATATACTAAAAAACAAAGTAGAAAATGCAATTGTGTATTTTTTCTGACACATTATATTCAGATAAATTTTGCTATTTACATTGGGGTGCCTAGAAAATATTTAGATATTTTTTGTTTTCCTTAAATATCGAATTTCGGTATTTTACATGAGAGAGCATACTTAGTTGGTGTATATACTCCAAAACAGTGTAGAATAGGGCATTGTATATTTTTTCTGACAGATTATATTCATAGAAATTTTGTTCTTAACATTGGGGTGTCATGATAATATTTAGGTTTTTTTTATTCGGGTAAAATTAGAATTTCGATATTTTACATGAGAGAGCATATGAAGTTGGTGTATATACTCCAAAACAAAGTAGAGTAAGTAATGTATATTTTCTCTGACAGACTATATTTAGAGCCATTTTCTTTTAAGTTTGTGGCGCCTAGATATTATTTAGATTTTTTTTGATTCGCATAAAATTAGAATTTCGGTATTTTACATGAGAGAGCATATTGAGTTGGTGTATATACTACAAACCGAGTAGAAATGGGCATTATATATTTTTTCTGACAGATTATATTTATAGCAATTTCGCTTTTAAAATTGGGTTGCCTAGATAATATTTAGATTTATTTCGATTCGCTTATATATAGAATTTCTGTATTTTACATGAGAGAGCATACTGAGTTGGTGTATATACTCCAAAACAGAGTAGAATAGGGCTGTATATTTTTTCTGACTGATTAGATTCAGAGCAATTTTGTTTTAAACATTGGGGTGCCTAGATAAATTTTGGTTTTTTGATTCTGGTAAAATTAGAATTTCTGTATTTTACATGAGAGAGCATATTTAGTTGGAGTATATATTACAAAACAGAGTAGAAAAGGGCATTGTATATTTTTTCTGACAGATTATATTCAGAGCAATTATGCTTTTAACATTTGGGTGCCTAGATAATATTTAGATTTTTTCGGTTTGGTAAAATTAGAATTTCGGTATTTTACATGAGAGAGCATACTAAGTTGGTGTATATACTTTAAAACAGATTAGAATAAGGCATTGTATATTTTTTCTAACACACTATATTCAGAGCCATTTTCTTTTAACTTTGGGGCTCCTAGATATTATTTAGATTTTTTTTTGATTCTGGAAAATTAGAATTTCAGTATTTTACTTTAGAGAGCATATTGAGTTGGTGTATATACTCCAAAAAAGAGTAGAAAATGGCATTGTATATTTTTTCTGACAGATTATATTCAGAGCAATTTTGCTTTGAACATTGGGGTGCCTAGATAATATTTAGATTTTTGTCGATTCGCTTAAATATAGAGTTTCTGTATTTTACATGAGAGAGCATATGGAGTTGGTGTATATACTCCAAAACAGAGTAGAATAGGGCATTGTATATTTTCTTGACAGATTATATTCAGAGCAATTTTGTTTATAACATTGGGGTGCCTTGACAATATTTAGATTTTTTCAATTACGTTAAAATTAGAATTTCGTTATTTTACATGACAGAGCGTATTGAGTTGGTGTATATACTCCAAAACAAAGTGGAAAAGGGCACTGTATATTATTTCTGAAAGATTATATTCAGATATATTTTGCTTTTAACATTGGGGTGCCTAGATAATATTTAGATTTCTTTCGATTCACATAATTATAGGATTTAGGTATTTTAAATGAGACAGCATATTGAGTTGTTGTATATACTCCAAAACAGAGTACAATAAAACATTGTATATTTTTCCTGACAGATTACATTCAGATAAATTTTGCTTTTAACATTGGGGTTCCTAGATAATTATTTAGAATTTTTTCGCATCCCTTAAATATAGAATTTCTGTATTTTACATGAGAGGGCATATGCAGTTGGTGTATATACTCCAAAACAGAGTAGAATATGGCATTGTATATTTTTCTAACAGAGTATATTCAGAGCCATTTTCTATTAACTTTGGGTCGCCTAGATATTATTTAGATGCTTTTCGATTCACGTAAATTAGAATTTCGGTATTTTACATGAGAGAGCATATTCAGTTGGTGTATATACGGCAAAACAGAGTAGTAAATTGAATTGTATATTTTTTATGACAGATAATATTCAGAGAAATTTTGCTTTTAACATTGGGTTGCCTAGATAATATTTAGATTTTTTTCAATTCATTTAAAATTTGAATTTCTGTATTTTACTTGAGAGAGCATATGGAGTTGGTGTATACACTCTATAAGAGAGAAGAAAAAGGAATTGTATATTTTTTATTACAGACTATATTCAGAGCCATTTTCTTTTAACTTTGGGGCGCCTAGATATTATTTAGATTTTTTTGGATTCACGTAAAATTAGAAGTTCGGTATATTACATGAGATTGCATACTGAGTTGGTGTATATACTCCAAAACAGAGTAGAATAGGGTATTGTATATTTTTTTCTGACAGATTATATTAAGAGCAATTTTGCTTTTAACATTGGGGTGCCTAGATGATATTTAGAATTTTTTCGATTTGCTTAAATATAGAATTTCTGTATTTTACATGAGAGAGCATATAGAGTTAATGTATATACTCCAAAACAGAGTAGAATAGGGCATTGTATATTTTTTCTGACAGATTATATTCAGAGCAATTTTGTTTTTAACATTGGGGTGCCTAGATAATATTTAGTTATTTTTTGATTCACGCAAAATTAGAATTTTGGTATTTTACATGAGAGAGCATACTGAGTTGGTTTATATACTTCAAAACAGAGTAGAATAAGGCATTGTATATTTTTCTAACAGACTATATTCAGAGGCATTTTTTTTTACGTTTGGGTCGCCTAGATACTATTTAGATTTTTTTCGATTCACGTAAATTAGAATTTCTGTATTTTACAAGAGAGAGCATATTGAGTTGGTGTATATACTGCAAAACACAGTAGTAAAGGGCATTGTATATTTTTTCTGAAAGATTATATTCAGAGAAATTTTGCTTTTAACATTGGGTTGCCTAGATAATATTTAGATTTTTTTCGATTCTCGTAAATATAGAATTTCTGTATTTTACTTGAGAGAGCATATCGAGTTGGTGTATATACTCCAAAACAGAATAGAATAAGGAATTGTATATTTTTTGTAACAGACTATATTCAGAGCCATTTTCTTTTAACTTTGGGGCTCCTAGATATTATTTAGATTTTTTTGATTCTCGTAAAATTAGAATTTCAGTATTTTACTTTAGAGAAAATATTGAGTTGGTGTATATACTCCAAAAAAGAGAAGAAAATGGCATTGTATATTTTTTCTGTCAGATTATATTCAGAGCAATTTTGCTTTGAACATTGGGGTGCCTAGAGAATATTTAGATTTTTGTCGATTCGCTTAAATATAGAATTTCTGTATTTTACATGAGAGAGCGTATGGAGTTGGTGTATATACTCCAAAACAGAGTAGAAAAAAGCATTGTATATTTTCTCTTACAGATTATACACAGAGCAATATTGTTTTTAACATTGGGGTGCCTAGATAATATTTAGATTTTTTTCAATTTGCTTAAATATATAATTTCTGTATTTTACACGAGAGAGCATATGGAGTTGGTGTATATACGCAAAAACTGATTAGAATAGGGCATTGTATATTTTTTCTGACAGATTATATTCAGAGCAATTTTGTTTTTAACATTGTGGTGCCTAGATAATATTTAGATTTTTTTCGATTCGCTAAATATAGAATTTCTGTATTTTACATGAGAGAGCATATGAAGTTGGTGTATATACTCCAAAACAGAGTAGAATAGGGCATTGTATATTTTTTCTGACAGAATATATTCAGAGAAATTTTGTTTTTAACATTGGGGTGCCTAGATAATATTTAGATTTTTTCGATTCGTGTAAAATTGGAATTTATTTTACGGGAGGGAGCATAGTGAGTTGGTGTATATACTCCAAAACAGAGTAGAATCAGGCATTGTGTATTTTTTTAACAGACTATACTCAGAGCCATTTTATTTTAACTTTGGGGCACCTAGATATTATTTAGATTAATTTCGACTGACGTAAAATTTGAATTTCGCTATTTTACATGAGAGAGCATATTGAGTTGGTGTATATACTTTAAAACAGTGTAGAAAGGGGCATTGTATAATTTTTCTGAGAGATTATATGCAGAGCAATTTTGTTTTTAACATTTGGGTGCCTAGATAATATTTAGGTTTTTTCGATTCCGGTAATATAATAATTTCGGTATTTTACATGAGAGAGCATACTGAGTTGGTGTATATACTGTAAAACAGAGAAGAATAAGGCATTGTATATTTTTTCTAACAGACTATATTCAGAGTCATTTTCTTTTAACTTTGGGGCGCCTAGATATTATTTAGATTTTATTCGATTCACGTAGATTTCGGGTTTCTGTATTTTACGTGAGAGAGCATATTGAGGTGGTGTATATACAACAAAAGACAGTAGAAAAGGGCATTTTATATTTTTTCTGTCAGATTATATTCAGAAAAATATTGCTTTTAACATTGGGTTGCCTAGAATATATTAAATTATTTCGATTCGGGTAAAATTAGAATTTCGTTATTTCATATGAGAGGGCATATTGAGTTGGTGTATATACTACAAAAGAGAGTAGAAAGTGGCATTGTATATTTTTTCTAAGAGACTATATTCATACCCATTTTCTTTTAACTTTGAGCACATAGATATTATTTACATTTTTTTCGATTCTCGTAGAATTATAATTTCGGTATTTTACATGAGAGAGCATATTGATTTGGTGTATATACTCGAAAGCAGAGTAGAAAAGGGCATTGTATATTTTTTCTGACAGATTATATTAAGAGAAATTTTGCTTTTAACTTTGGGGTGCCTAGATTATATTTAGATTTTTTTCGATGTGCATAAATATGGAATTTCTCTATTTTACATGAGAGTGCATATGGAGTTGGTGTATATACTACAAAACAGAGTAGAATAGGGCATTGTATATTTTTTCTGACAGATTATATTCACAGCAATTTTGTTTTTAACATTGGGGTACCTAGATAATATTTAGATTTTATTCGATTTGCTTAAATATAGAATTTCTCTATTTTACATGAGAGAGCATATGGAGTTGGTTTATATACTCCAAAACAGAGTAGAAAAAAGCATTGTATATTTTTTCTGACAGATTATATTCAGAGCAATTTTGTTTTAAACATTGGGGTACCTAGATAATATTTAAATTTTTTCGATTCGCTTAAATATAGAATTTCTGTATTTTACATTAGAGAGCAGGTAGAGTTGGTATATATACTCAAAAACAGAGTAGAATACGGCATTGTATATTTTTTCTGACGCTTTATATTCAGAGCAATTTTGCTTTTAACATTGGGGTGCCTAGATAATATTTAGATTTTTTCGATTCTGGTAAAATTAGAATTTCTGTATTTTACACGAGAGCATACTGAGTTGCTGTATATACTACAAAACACAGTAGAATAAGGCATTGTATATTTTTTCTAACAGACTATATTCAGAGCCATTTTCTTTTAACATTGGGGCACCTAGATATTATTTAGATTTTTTTCAATTCACGGAAAATTAGAATTTCAGTATTTTACATGAGAGAGCATATGGAGTTGGTGTATATACTCCAAAACAGAGTAGAAAACGACATTGTATATTTTTTATGACAGATTATATTCAGAACAATTTTGCTTTTAACATTAAGGTGCCTAGATAATATTTAGATTTTTTTCCATTTGCTAACATATAGAATTTTTGTATTTTACATGAAAGAGCATATAAAGTTGGTGTATATACTCCAAAAACAAAGTGGAATAAGAAATTGTATATGTTTTATGACAGATAGTATTCAGAGCAATTTTGTTTTGAATATTGGGGTGCATATATAATATTTAGATTTTTTTCGATTCCCTTAAATATTGAATTTCTCTATTTTGCATGCGAGAGCATATGGAGTTAATGTATATACTCCAAAACGTAGTAGAAAAGGGCATTGTACATTTTTTCTGACAGATTATATTCAGAGCAATTTTGCTTTTACATTGGGGTGCCTAGATAATATTTAGAATTTTCTCGATTCACGTAAAATTAGAATTTTGGTATTTTACATGAGAGAGCATATTGAGTTGGTGTATATACTCCAAAACATAGTAGACAAGGGCATTTTATATTTTGTCAGACAAACTATATTCATAGCAATTTTGCTTTTAACATTGGGGTGCATAGATTATATTTAGATTTTTTTCGATTCACTTAAATATAGAATTCCTGTATTATAATGAGAGAGCATATGGAGTTGCTGTATATACTCCAAAACAGGGTAGAATAGTGCATTGTATATGTTTTATGACAGATTATATTCAGAGCAATTTTCTTTTAACTTCGGGGCGCCTATATATTATTTAGATTTTTTTCAATTCGCGTAAAATTAGAATTTCGGTATTTTACATGAGAGAGCATATTGATTTGGTGTATATACTCCAAAGCAGAGTAGAAAAAGGCATTGTATATTTTTTCTGACAGATTATATTCAGAGCAATATTGCTTTTAGCTTTGGAGTGCCTAGATTATATTTAGATTTTTTTCGATTTGCATAAATATATATCTTCTCTATTTTACATGAGAGTGCATATTGAGTTGGTGTATATACTCCATAACAGAGTAGAATAGGACATTGTATATATTTTATGACACATTATATTCAGAGCAATTTTGTTTTTAATATTGGGGTACCTAGATAATATTTAGATTTTTTTGATTTGCTTAAATATAGAATTTCTCTATTTTACATGAGAGAGCATATGGAGTTGGTGTATATACTCCAAAACAGAGTAGAAAAGGGTATTGTATATTTTTTCTGACAGATTATATTCAAAGCAATTTTTCTTTTAACATTGGGGTACCTAGATAATATTTAGATTTTTTTCGATTTGCTTAAATATAGAATTTCTCTATTTTACATAAGAGTGCATATGATGTTGGTCTATATACTCCAAAACAGAGTAGAATAGGGCATTTTATATTTTTTCTGACAGTTTATATTCAGAGCAATTTTTCTATTAACATTGGGGTGCCGTGATATTTTTTAGATATTTTCGATTTGGGTAAAATTAGAATTTCTGTATTTTACATGAGGAAGCATACTGAGTTGGTGTCTATACTCCAAAACATAGTAGAATAAGGCATTGTATATTTTTTCTAACAGACTATATTCAGAGCCATTTTGTTTTAACATTGGGGCGCCTAGATATTATTTAGATTTTTGTCGATTCGCGTTAAATTAGAATTTCGGTATTTTACATGAAAGAGCATATTGAGTTGGTGTATATACTCCAAAGCAGAGTAGAATAAGACATTGTATATTCTGTCTAACAGACTGTACTCCGATCAATTTTCTTTTAACACTGAGGCGCCTAGATGTTATTTACATGTGTTTCGATTCGCGTAAAATTAGAATTTCGGTATTTTACATGAGAGAGCATATTGAGTTGGTGTATATACTCCAAAACACAGTAGACAAGGGCATTTTATATTCTGTCAGACAGACTATATTCATAGCAATTTTGCTTTTTACATTGGGGTGCCTACATTATATTTAGATTTTTTTTTTATTCGCTTAAATATAGAATTCCTGTATTTTACATAAGAGAGCTTATGGAGTTTGTGTATATACTCCAAAACAGAGTAGAAAGAAGCATTGTATATTTTTTCTGACAAATTATATTTAGAGAAATTTTGTTTTTAACATTGTAGTGCCTAGATAATATTTAGATTTTTTCTATTCGCTTAAATATAGAATTTCTGTATTTTACATAAGAGAGCAAAGGGAGTTGGTGTATATACTCCAAAACAGAGTACAATAGGGCATTGTATATTCTTTCTGACAGATTATATTCAAAGCAATTTTGTTTTTAACATTGGGGTGCCTAGATAATATTTAGATTTTTTCGATTCTGGTAAAATTAGTATTTCTGTATTTTACATCAGAGAGCATACGGCGTTGGTGTATTTACTCCAAAACGTAGTAAAAAATGGCATTGTATATTTTTTCTGACAGATTATATTGAGGTCAATTTTGCTTTTATCATTGGGGTTCCTAGATAATATTTAGAATTTTTTCGATTCGCTTATATATAGAATTTCTGTATTTTAAATGAGAGAGCATATCAAGTTGGTGTATATACTCCAAAACAGAATAGAATAGGGCATTGTATATTTTTTATGACAGTTAATATTCAGAGAAATTTTGTTTTGAAAATTGTGGTGTATAGATAATATTTAGATTTTTTTCGATTTGCTTAAATATTGAATTTCTGTATTTTACATGAGAGAGCATACTCAGTTGGTGTATATACTCCAAAACACAGTAGACAAGGGCATTTTATATTCTGTCAGACAGACTATATTCATAGCAATTTTGCTTTTAACATTGGGGTGCCTACATTATATTTAGATTTTTTTTTTATTCGCTTAAATATGGAATTCCTGTATTTTAAATGAGAGAGCATATAGAGTTGGTGTATATACTCCAAAACAGAGTAGAATGGGGCATTGTATATTTTTTCTGACAGATTGTATTCATAGAAATTTTGTTTTTAACATTGGGGTGCCTAGATAATATTTAGATTTCTTTCGATTCGCTTAAATATAGAATTTCTGTATTTTACATAAGAGAGCTTATGGAGTTTGTGTATATACTCCAAAACAGAGTAGAAAGGGGCATTGTATATTTTTTCTGACAAATTATATTTAGAGAAATTTTGTTTTTAACATTGTGGTGCCTAGATAATATTTAGATTTTTTCGATTCGCTTAAATATAGAATTTATGCATTTTACATAAGAGAGCATAGGGAGTTGGTGTATATACTCCAAAACAGAGTACAATAGGGCATTGTATATTTTTTCTGACAGATTATATTCAAAGCAATCTTGTTTTTAACATTGGGGTGCCTAGATAAAATTTAGATTTTTTTCAATTCGAGTAAATATAGAATTTATGTATTTTAGATGAGAGAGCATATGGAGTTGGTGTATATACTCCAAAACGTAGTAGAAAAGGGCATTGTATATTTTTTTTGACAGATTATATTAAGAGCAATTTTGCTTTTACATTGGGGTGCCTAGATAATATTTAGATATTTTTCGATTCACGTAAAATTAGAATTTCGGTATTTCACATGAGAGAGCATATTGAGTTGGTGTATATACTCCAAAACAGAGTAGAATAAGGCATTGTATATTTTCTCTAACAGAATATATTCAGAGCCATTTTCTTTAACTTTGGGGCGCCTAGATATTATTTAGATTATTTTCGATTCACTTAAAATTAGAATTTCGGTATTTTACATGAGAGAGCATATTTATTTGGTGTATATACTCCAAAACAAAGTAGAAAAGGGAATTGTATATTTTTTCTGACAGATTATATTCAGAGCAATTTTGCTTTTAACATTGGGGTGCCTAGATAATATTTAGATTTTTTTTGATTCGCTGAAATATAGAATTTCTGTATTTTACATTAGAGAACCGGTAGCGTTGGTCCATATACTCAAAAACAAAGTAGAATAGGGCATTGTATATTTTTTTCACAGGTTATTTTCAGAGCAATTTTGTTATTAACATGGGGGTGCCTAGATAATATTTAGATTATTTCAATTCGGGTAAAATTAGAATTTCTTTATTTTACTCGAGAGAGCATTCTGAGTTGGTGTATATACTCCAAAACATAGTAGAATAAGGCATTGTATATTTTTTATAACAGATTATATTCAGACAAATTTTCTTTTAACATTGGGGCGCGTAGATATTATTTAGATTTTTTTTGATTCGCGTAAAATTAGAATTTCGGTATTTTACATGAGAGAGCGTATTGAGTTTGTGTATATACTCCAAAACAGAGTAGACAAGGGCATTTTGTATTTTTCGAGACAGACTATATTCATAGCAATTTTGCTATTAACATTGGGGTGCCTAGATAATATTTAGATTATTTTTGATTCGCTTAAATATAGAATTCCTGTATTTTAATGAGAGAGCATATGGAGTTGGTGTATATACTCCAAAACAGAGTAGAATAGGGCATTGTATATTTTTTCTGACAGATTATATTCAGAGCAATTTTGTTTTTAACATTGGGGTGCCTAGATAGTATTTAGATTTTTTTCAATTCGCTTAAATATAGAATTTCTGTATTTTATATGAGAGACCTTATTGAGTTGGTGTTTATACTTCAAAACAAAGTAGAAAAGGGCATTGTATATTTTTTCTGACAAATTATATTCAGAGCAATTTTGTTTTTAACGTTGGGGTGCCTAGATAATATTTAGATTTTTTCGATTCGCTTAAATATAGAATTTCTGTATTTTACATGAGAGAGCATATTCAGTTTGGGTGTTTACTTCAAAATAGAGTAGAATAAAGCATTCTATATTTTTTCTAACTGACTATATTCAGAGCCATTTTTCATTTAACTTTGCGGTGCCTAGATATTATTCAGATTTTTTTCGATTCGCGTAAAATTAGAATTTCTGTATTTTACATTAGAGACGGTATGTAGTTGGTATATATACTCCAATACGAAGTAGAATAGGGCATTGTATATTTTTTCTGACAGATTATTTTCAGAGCAATTTTGCTTTCAACATTAGCCTGCCTACATAATATTTAGATTGTTTTTGATTCGCTTAAATATAGAATTCCTGTATTTTATATGAGAGAGCATATGTAGTTGTTTTATATACCCCAAAACAGAGTAGAATAGGGCATTGTATATTTTTTCTGACAGATTTTATTCAGGGCAATTTTGTTTTTATCATTGTGGTGCCTAGATATTATTTAGATTTTTTTCGATTCACATAAAATAAGAATTTCGGTATTTTACATGAGAGAGTATATTGAGTTGGTGTATACACTCGAAAACAAAGTAGACAAAAACATTGTATATTTTGTTAGACAGATTATATTCAGAGCAATTTTGCTTTAGACATTGGGGTGCCTAGATAATATTTAGATTTTTTTCGATTCACGTAAATTTAGAATTTCAGTATTTTACAGGAGAGAGCATACTGAGTAGGTGTATATACTCCAAAACAGAGTAGAAAAGGGCATTGTATATTTTTTCTGACAGATAATATTGAGAGCAATATTGTTTTTAACATTAGGGTGCCTAGGTAATATTTAGATTTTTTTCGATTCACTTAAATATAGAATTTCTGTAGTTTACATGAGAGAGCATGTAGAGTTGGTGTATATACTCAAAAACAGAGTAGAATAGGGCATTGTATATTTTCTTTTAGAGTTTATATCCAGAGCAATTTTGTTTTTAACACTGGGGTGCCTGGATAATATTTAGATTTTTTCGATTCGGGTAAAATTAGAATTTCTGTATTTTACACAAGAGAGCCTATTGTGTCGGTGTATATACTCCGAAACATAGTAGAATAAGGCATTGTATATTTTTTCTAACATACTATATTCAGAGCCATTTTCTTTTAACTTTGGGGCGCCTAGATATTATTTAGATTTTTTTTGATTTGTTTAAATATAAAATTTCTGTATTTTTCATGAGAGAGCATGTAGAGTTGGTGTATATACTCAAAAAAAAAGTAGAATAAGGCATTGTATATTTTTTCTGAGAGTTTATATTCAGAGCAATTTTGTTTTTAACATTGGGGTGCCTTGATAATATTTAGATTTTTTCGATTCGGGTAAAATTAGAGTTTCTGTATTTTACACGAGAGAGTAGAGTGAGTTGGTGTATATACTCCAAAATATAGTAGAATGAGGCATTGTATATTTTTTCTAACATACTACATTCAGAGCCATTTTCTTTTAACTTTGGGGCGCCTAGATATTATTTAGATTTTTTTCGATTCGCTTAAAAATAGAATTTCAGTATTTTACATGGGAGAGCATATGGAGTTGGTTTATATACTCCAAAATAGAGTAGAAAAGGGCATTGTATATTTTTTCTGACTGATTATACTCAGAGCAATTTTGCTTTTAACATGGGGTGCCTAGATAGTATTTAGATTTTTTTCGATTCACTTAAATATAGAATTTCTCT
Source organism: Callithrix jacchus (assembly GCF_049354715.1). Classification (NCBI taxonomy): domain Eukaryota; kingdom Metazoa; phylum Chordata; class Mammalia; order Primates; family Cebidae; genus Callithrix; species Callithrix jacchus. Next base: position 1,805,001 of record NC_133511.1, on the reverse strand, counting down.
ATTTTATATGAGAGAGCATATGGAGTTGGTGTATATAATTCAAAACAGAGTATAAAAGTGCATTGGACATTTTTTCTGACAGATTATACTCACAGAAATTTAGTTTTTAACATTGGGGTGCCTAGATAATATTTAGATTTTTTTCGATTCTCTTAAATATATAATTTCTGTATTTTACATGAGAGAGTAAATGGAGTTGGGGTATATACTCCAAAAGAGAGTAGAATAAGGCATTGTAAAGTTTTTTCTGACAGATTGTATTCAGAGCAATATTGTTTTTAACATTGGGGTGCCTAGATAATAATTAGATTTTCTTTGATTCGCTTAAATATAGAATTTCTGTATTTTACATGAGAGAGAGTATGGAGTTGATGTATATACTCCAAAACAGAGTAGAAAAAAGCATTGTATATTTTCTTTTACAAATTATATTCAGAGCGATTTTGTTTTTAATATTGGGTTGCCTAGATAATATTTAGATATTTTCGATTTGCTTAACGATAAAATTTCTGTATTTTACATGAGAGAGCATATTGAGTTTGTGTATATACTCCAAAACAGAGTAGAATAGAACATTGTATATTTTTTCTGACAGTTTATATTCAGAGCAATTTTGTTTTTAACATTGGGGTGCATAGATAATATTTAGATTATTTCGACTCGGGTAAAATTAGAATTTCTCTATTTTACACAAGAGAGCATATTGTGTCGGTGTATATACTCCGAAACATAGTAGAATAAGGCATTGTATATTTTTTCTAACAGACTATATTCAGAGCAATTTTCTTTTAACATTGGGGCGCCTAGATATTATTTAGATTTTTTTCGATTCGCGTAAAATTAGAATTTCAGTATTTTACATGAGAGAGCATATTGAGTTGCTGTATATACTCCAAAACAGAGTAGAAAAGGGCATTGTACATTTTTTCTGACAAATTATATTCAGACCAATTTTTTTTTAACATTGGGGTGTCTAGATAATATTTAGATTTTTTTGATTCGCTTAAATATAGAATTTCTGTATTTTACATGAGAGTGCATATGTAGTTGGTGTATATACTCCAAAATGAGTAGAATAAAGCATTCTATATTTTTTCTAACTGACTATATTCAGAGACATTTTCGTTGAACTTTGTGGTGCCTAGATATTATTTAGATTTATTTCGATTCGCGTAAAATTAGAATTTCGGTATTTTACATGAGAGAGCATATTGAGTTGGTGTATATATTCCAAAACAAAGTAGAAAAGGGCATTGTATATTTTTTCTGACAGATTATATTCAGAGCACTTTGTTTTTAACATTGGGGTGCCTAGATAATATTTAGATTTTTTTCGATTCTGGTAAAATTAGAATTTCTCTATTTTACACAAGAGAGCATACTGAGTTGGTGTATATTCTACAAAACACAGTAGTATAAGGCATTGTATATTTTCTCTAACAGACTATATTCAGAGAAATTTTTTTTTAACATTGGGGTGCCTAGATAATATTTAGATTTTTTTCGATTCACGTAAAATTAGAATTTCGGTATTTTACATGAGAGAGCATATGGAGTTGGTGTATATACTCCAATACAGAGTAGAAAACGACCTTGTATATTTTTTATGACAGATTATATTCAGAACAATTTTGCTTTTATCATTGGGTTGCCTAGATAATATTTAGATTATTTTCCATTCGCTTACATATAGAATTGTTTTATTTTACATGAGAGAGCATATTAATTTGGTGTATATACTCCAAAACAAAGTAGAATAGGGCATTGTATATATTTTATGACAGATAGTATTCAGAGCAATTTTGTTTTGAACATTGGGGTGCATATATAATATTTAGATTTTTTTCGATTCGCTTAAATATTGAATTTCTGTATTTTGCATGCGAGAGCATATGGAGTTAATGTATATACTCCAAAACGTAGTAGAAAAGGGCATTGTATATTTTTTCTGACAGATTATATTCAGAGCAATTTTGCTTTTACATTGGGGTGCCTAGATAATATTTAGAATTTTTTCGATTCACGTAAAATTAGAATTTCGGTATTTTTACATGAGAGAGCATATTGAGTTGGTGTATATACTCCAAAACAGAGTAGACAACGGCATTTTATATTTTGTCAGACAGACTATATTCATAGCAATTCTGCTTTTAACATTGGGGTGCATAGATAATATTTAGATTCTTTTCGATTCGGGAAAAATTAGAATTTCAGTATTTTACATGAAGGAGCATATGGATTTGGTGTATTTTCTCCAAAACAGAGTAGAATCGAACATTGTATATTTTTTCTGACAGATTATATTCAGAGCAACTGTACAGTTAACATTTCCATGCCTAGATAATATTTAGATTATTTTCGATTCACGTAAAATTAGAATTTCGGTATTTAACATCAGAGAAAATACTGAGTTGGTGTATATACTCCAAAACAGAGTAGAATAAGGCATTGTATTTTTTTCTAACAGACTATATTCAGAGCCATTTTCTTTTAACTTTGGGTCGCCTAGATATTATTTAGATTTTTTTCAATTCACGTAAAATTAGAATTTAGGTATTTTACATGAGAGAGCATATTGAGTTGGTGTATATAGTCCAAAACAGAGTAGAAAATGGCATTGTATATTTTTTCTGACAGATTATATTCAGAGCAATTTTGCTTTTAACATTCGGGTGCCTAGATAGTATTTAGATTTTTAGGGATTTACGTAAAATTAGAATTTCCGTATTTTACATGAGAGAGCATACTGAGTTGTTGTATACACTCCAAAACAGAGTAGAATAAAACATTTTATTTTTTTTAACAGACTATATTAAGGGCCATTTTCTTTTAACTTCGGGGCGCCTAGATATTATTTAGATTTTTTATGATTCACTTACATTAGAATTTCGGTATTTTACATGAGAGACCATGTTGAGTTGGTGTATATACTCCAAAACAGAGTGGAAAAGGGTATTGTATATTTTTTCGCATAGGCTATATTCAGAGCAATTTTGCTTTTAACATTGGGGTGCCTATATAATATTTAGATTTTTCTCAATTCACGTAAAATTAGAATTTCGGTATTTTACATGAGAGAACATACTGAGTTGGTGTATATACTCCAAAACAGAGTAGAATAGGGTATCGTATATTTATTCTGACAGATTATATTCAGAGCAATTTTGTTTTTAAGATTGGGGCGCCTAGAAAATATTTAGAATTACTTCAATTCATGTAAAATGAGAATTTTGGTATTTTACATGAGAGAGAATACTGAGTTGGTGTTTATACTTCAAACAGAGTAGAATAGAGCTGTAGAATTTTTCTGACAGATTAGATTCAGAGTAATTTTGTTTTTAACATTGGGGTGCCTAGATAAATTTTGGTTTTTCGATTCTGGTAAAATTAGAATTTCTGTATTTTACATGAGAGAGCATATTTAGTTGGTGTATATATTACAAAACAGAGTAGAAAAGGGCACTGTATATTTTTTCTGTCAGATTATACTCAAAGCAATTATGCTTTTAATATTGGGGTGCCTAGATAATACTGAGATATTTTTCGATTTGCTGAAATATACCATTTCTCTATTTTACATGAGAGAGCATATGGAGTTGGTGTGTATACTCCAAAACACAGTAGAATAGGGCCTTGTATATTTTTTATGACAGATTATATTCAGAGCAATTTTGTTTTTAATATTGGGGTGCCTAGATAATTTTTAGATATTTTTCGATACACGTAAAATTATAATTTCGGTATTTTACATGAGAGAGAATACTGAGTTTGTGTATATACTCCAAAACAAAGTAGAATAAGGCATTGTATTTTTTTCTAACAGAGTATATTCAGAGCCATTTTCTTTTAACTTTGGGTCGCCTAGATATTATTTAGATTTTTTTTGATTCTCATAAATTAGTATTTCGGTATTTTACATGAGAGATCTTATTGAGTTGGTGTATATACGGCAAAACAGAGTAGTAAATTGCATTGTATATTTTTTCTGACAGATTATATTCAGAGAAATTTTGCTTTTAACATTAGGTTGCCTAGATAATATTTAGATTTTTTTCAATTCGCTTGAAAATAGAATATTTGTATTTTACCTGAGAGAGCATATGGAGTTGGTGTATACACTACAAAACAGAGTAGAATAAGGAATTGTATATTTTTTATTACAGACTGTATTCAGAGACATTTTCGCTTAACTTTGTGGCGCCTAGATATTATTTAGATTTTTTTCGATTCACGTAAAATTAGAATTTCGGTATTTTACATGAGATAGCATACTGAGTTGGTGTATATAATCCAAAACAGAGTAGAATAGGGCATTGTATATTTTTTCTGACAGATTATATTCAGAGCAATTTTGCTTTTAACCATGGGGTGCCTAGATAATATTTAGAATTTTTTCGATTCGCTTAAATATAGAATTTCTGTATTTTACATGAGAAAGCATATAGAGTTAATGTATATACTCCAAAACAGAGTAGAATAGGGCATTGTATATTTTCTCTGACAGATTATATTAAGAGCAATTTTGTTTTTAACATTGGGGTGCCTACATAATATTTAGATATTTTTCGATTCACGCAAAATTAGAATTTCAAAATTTTACATGAGAGAGCATACTGAGTTGGTTTATATACTCCAAAACAGAGTAGAATAAGGCATTGTATATTTTTTTAACAGACTATATTCAGAGGCATTTTCTTTTACATTTGGGTTGCCTAGATAATATTTAGATTTTTTTCGATTCGCGTAAATTAGAATTTCTGTATTTTACATGAGAGAGCATATTGAGTTGGTGTATATACTGCAAAACACAGTAGTAAAGGGCATTTTTTTTTATGACAGATTATATTCAGAGAAAATTTGCTTTTTACATTGGGGTACCTAGATTATATTTAGATTATTTTCGATTCACATAAAATTAGAATTTCGGTATTTTACATGAGAGAGCATACTGAGTTTGTGTATATATTCCAAAACAGAGTAGAATGAGGCATCGTATATTTTTTCTAACAGACTATATTCAGAGCCATTTTTTTTTAACCTTGGGACACCTAGATATTATTTAGATGTTTTCGATTCGTGTAAAATTAGTATTTTGGTATTTTACATGAGAGAGCACATTGAGTTGGTGTATATATTACAAAACAGAGTAGAAAAGGGCATTGTACATTTTTTCTGATATATTATATTAAGAGCAATTTTGCTTTTAACATTGGGGTGCCTAGATAATATTTAGATTTTTAATTTTTTTGATTCTGTTAAAATTAGAATTTCTGTATTTTACATGAGAGAGCATATTGTGTTGGTGTATATACTTCAAAACAGAGTGGAATAAGGGATTGTATACTTTTTCTAAGAGACTATATTGAGAGCCATTTTCTTTTAACTTTGGGTCGCCTAAATATATTTTTGATTTTTTTTTATTCGCTTAAATACAGTATTTCTGTATTTTACATGGGAGAGCATATGGAGTTGGTGTATATACTCCAAAACCCAGTAGAAAAGGGCATTGTATATTTTTCCTAAAAGAGTATATTCAGAGCCATTTTCTTTTAACTTTGGAGCGCAAGATATTATTTAAATATTTCCATTCACGTAAAATTAGAATTTCCGTATTTTACAAGAGAGAGCATACTCAGTTGGTGTATATACTCCAAAATATAGTAGAAAAAGGCACTGTATATTTTTTCTAACAGAATATATTTAGAGTCGTTTTCTTTTAACTTCGGTGAGCGTAGATATTTTTTAGATTTTTCTCGATTCTTGTAAAATTAGAATTTCTGTATTTTACATGAGAGAGCATACTGAGTTGGTGTATATACTCCAAAACAGAGTAAAATGGGGCATTGCATATTTTTTCTGACAGATGATATTCAGAAAAATTTTGTTTTAACATTAGGGTGCCTAGGTAATATTTAGATATTTTCGAATCAGGTAAAATTAGAATTTCTGTATTTTACATGAGATTGCATATTGAGTGGGGGTATATACTACAAAACAGAGTAGAAAAGGAAATTGTATATTTTTTCTGAAAGATTATATTCAGAGCAATTTTGCTTATAACATTGGGGTGCCTATATAATTTTTAGATTTTTTTTTGATTCGCTTAAATATAGAATTTCTGTATTTTGCATGAGAGAGCATATGGAGTTGGTGTATATACTCCAAAACAGAGTAGAATAGGGAATTGTATATTTTTTCTGACAGATTATATTCAGAGCAATTTTTTTTAACATTGGGGTGCCTATATAATATTTAGATTTGTTTCGATTCATGTAAAATTAGAATTTCGGTATTTTACATGAGAGAGCATACTGAGTTGGTGTATATATTCCAAAACAGAGTAGAATAAGGCATTGTATATTTCTTCTAACAAAATATATTCAGAGCCATTTTCTTTTAACTTTGGAGTGCCTAGATATCAATTAGATTTTTCTCGATTCGCGTAACATTAGAATTTCTGTATGTTATATGAGAGAGCATATTGAGTTGGTGTATATACTCCAAAACAGAGTAGAAAAGGGCATTGTATATTTTTTGTGACAGATTATATTCAGAGGAATTTTGCTTTTTTTTTTTTTTTTAATTTTTTATTGGATTATAGGTTTTGGGGTACATGAGGAGAGCATGCAACACAGTTGCGTAGGTACACACATGGCAGTGTGCTTTGCTTTTCTTCTCCCCTTCACCCACATTTGGCATTTCTCCCCAGGCTATCCCTCCCCACCTCCCCCTCCCACTGGCCCTCCCCTTTTCCCTCCAATAGACCCCAGTGTTTAGTACTCCCCTTTCTGTGTCCATGTGTTCTCATTTTTCATCACCCACCTATGAGTGAGAATATGCGGTGTTTCATTTTCTGTTCTTGTGTCAGTTTGCTGAGGATGATGTTGTCCAGATTCATCCATGTCCCTACAAACGACACGAACTCATCATTTCTGATTGCTGCATAATATTCCATGGTGTATATGTGCCACATTTTTCCAATCCAGTCTATTATCAATGGGCATTTGGGTTGATTCCAGGTCTTTGCTATTGTAAACAGTGCTGCAATGAACATTCGTGTACATGTGTCCTTATAGTAGAACGATTTATAGTCTTTTGGATATATACCCAGTAATGGGATTGCTGGGTCAAATGGAATTTCTATTTCTAAGGCCTTGAGGAATCGCCACACTGTCTTCCACAATGGTTGAACTAATTTACACTCCCACCAACAGTGTAAAAGTGTTCCTTTTTCTCCACATCCTCTCCAGCATCTGTTGTCTCCAGATTTTTTAATGATCGCCATTCTAACTGGCGTGAGATGGTATCTCAATGTGGTTTTGATTTGCATCTCTCTGATGACCAGTGACGATGAGCATTTTTTCATATGATTGTTGGCCTCATATATGTCTTCTTTCGTAAAGTATCTGTTCATATCCTTTGCCCACTTTTGAATGGGCTTGTTTGTTTTTTTTTCTGTAAATCTGCTTGAGTTGTTTGTAAATTCTGGATATCAGCCCTTTGTCAGATGGGTAGACTGCGAAAATTCTTTCCCATTCTGTTGGTTGCCGATCCACTCTAGTGACTGTTTCTTTTGCCGTGCAGAAGCTGTGGAGTTTCATTAGGTCCCATTTGTCTATTTTGGCTTTTGTTGCCAATGCTCTTGGTGTTTTGTTCATGAAGTCCTTGCCTACTCCTATGTCCTGGATAGTTTTGCCTAGATTTCCTTCTAGTGTTTTTATGGTGCCAGGTCTTATGTTTAAGTCTTTAATCCATCTGGAGTTAATTTTAGTGTAAGGTGTCAGGAAGGGGTCCAGTTTCTGCTTTCTGCACATGGCTAGCCAGTTTTCCCAACACCATTTGTTAAACATGGAATCCTTGCCCCATTGCTTGTTTTTGTCAGGTTTATCAAAGATTGTATAGTTGTATGTATGTTGTGTTGCCTCCGGTGCCTCTGTTTTGTTCCATTGGTCTATATCTCTGTTTTGGGATTCATTCTCTTCGTCCCCTTCTGGTACACCTATCAAACGTAGGTTAGGTCTTTTCACATAGTCCCACATTTCTTGGAGACTTTGTTCATTCCTTTTTGTGCTTTTTTCTCTGATCTTGGTTTCTTGTTTTATTTCTTTGAGTTGGTCTTCGACTTCGGATATTCTTTCTTCTGCTTGGTCAATTCGGCTATTGAAACTTGCGTTTGCTTCGCGAAGTTCTCGTATTGTGTTTTTCAGCTCCTTTAATTCATTCATATTCCTCTCTAAGGTATCCATTCTTGTTATCATTTCCTCGAATCTTTTTTCAAATCTTTTTTCAAGGTTCTTAGTTTCTTTGCATTGATTTAATACATGATCTTTTAGCTCACAAAAGTTTCTCATTATCCATCTTCTGAAGTCTAATTCCGTCATTTCGTCACAGTCATTCTCCGTCCAGCTTTGTTCCCTTGCTGGTGAGGAGTTTTGGTCCTTTCTAGGAGGCGATGTGTTCTGGTTTCGGGTGTTTTCCTCCTTTTTGCGCTGGTTTCTTCCCATCTTTGTGGATTTGTCCACTGGTCGTCTGCGTAGTTGCTGACTTTTCGTTTGGGTCTCTGAGTGGACACCCAGAATGTTGATGATGAAGTATTTCTGTTGCTTGGTTTTCCTTCTACCAGTCTAGCCCCTTCACTGTACGACTGTTGAGGTCCGCTCCTGACCCTGCTTGTCTGGGGTGCACCTCTAGTAGCCGTGGCACAGCGAGGGATGCTACCAGTTTCTTTTTCTGCTCTCTTTGTCCCAGGATGATGCCTGCCTAATGACAGTCTTTTAGATATAGAGGGGTCAGGGAGCTGCTTGAGGAGACAGTTTGTACTTTATAGGGGTTTAATTGCTGAGCTGTGCACTCTGTTGTTCATTCAGGGCTGTTAGGCTGCTATGTTTGATTCTGCTGCAACACAGCTCATTAAACAACCCTTTTTTTTTTCTCAAATGCTCTGTGTTGGAGGGTTTGGGCTTTATTTTTGGATGTCCGATCAGGTGACCTGCCCAGCTCGAAGGCAGACTAGCCACTGTTTGGCTGCCGAGGCTCCGCCCTGCTGTTGTGTGATTCGCGCTGTTCCTGCCGGCTCTGCTGTGGTCTCTGCCACGCCCTGCGGCGGAGTCTCTTCGTTGTAGCGTGTTGCCTCAGCAACGGCAGGCTGCGTCAGCAGTGGGCGTGTATCTCAGTAGGGACGGGTTGCCCGGGCAACGGCTGGCTGCGTCAGCAGTGGGCGTGTATCTCAATTGGGGCGGGTTGCCTCGGCAACGGCTGGCTGCCTCAGCAGTGGGCGTGTATATCAGTTGGGGCAGGTTGCCTCCGTAGTGGTGGAGGCCCCTCCCCCACAGAGCGTCTCGGACCGTCTGCCCGGGATAGTTTGAAATCGCGGTTTTGTTCGTCCCACTGGGTATCCCAAACGATCTGTCCCTGCAATCCCCTGGGCTGGGCTACTGTGCAAGTCTCGTTCAGTCTCAAGTCCAGCCCTCTCAAGTCTCAGGTTGCCGGTTCAACAAGGCACCCGGACAAGTGCGCCCTGTGGGGATTGCTGGGTAGGGCCGGCCGCCTCCGCCCCGGCTGCCGGCTTCGCCAGGCAGACCTACTGCCTGGCGTCCCGTGTCTTTTTATACTTGGGAGTTTCCCCGTTCTGTGGGCAACAAAGATCAGTCTGGAAATGCAGCACTGACTCACCTTTTGCGAATTCAACGCGGGCTCCAATCCTGGGTTGTTCTCACAGCGCCATCTTGAGTCCCCTCCCGGAATTTTGCTTTTAACATTGGGGTGCCTAGATAATATTTAGAGTTTTTTTTTTAATACGCTTAAATATAGAATTTCTGTATTATACATGAGAGAGCATACTGAGTTTGTGTATATACTCTAAATAGAGTAGAATAGGGCATTGTATATTTTTTCTGATAGATTATATTTAGATTTTTTTCGATTCGCTTAAATATAGAAGCTCTGTATTTTACATGATAGAGCATATGGAGTTGGTGTATATAATCCAAAACAGAGTAGAATAGGGCATGGTATTTTTTTTCTGACAGATTATATTCAGAGCAACTTTGTTTTTAACACTGGTGTGCCTACATAATATTTATATTTTTTTCAATTGACGTAAAATTAGAATTTCTGTATTATACATGAGAGAGCATACTGAGTTGGTCTATATACTCCAAAATAAAGTAGCATAAGGCATTTTATATTTTTTCCAACAGACGATATTCAGAGCTATTTTCTTTTAACTTTGGGGTGCCTAGCTATTATTTAGATTTTATTCGATTCGTGCGAAATTAGAATTTCTGTATTTTACATGAGAGAGCATATTGAGATGGTGTATATACTTCAAAACAGAGTAGAAAAAGCCATTGTATATTTTTTCTGACAGATTATAGTCAGATCAATCTTGCTTATAACATTGGGGTGCCTATATAATATTTAGATTTTTTCGATTCACGTAAAATTTGAATTTTTGTATTTTATATGAGAAAGCATACTGAGTTGGTGTATATACTCCAAAACAAAGTAAAATAGGGCATTGTATATTTTTTCTGACAGATTATATTCAGAGAAATTTTGTTTTTAACATTGGGTGCCTAGGAAATATTTAGATTTTTTCGATTCAGTTAAAATTAAAATTTCTGTATTTTACATGAGAGAGCATATTGAGTTGGTGTATGTACTAGAAAACAGAATAGAATAGGGAATTGTATATTTTTTCTGACAGATTATATTCAGAGAAATTTTGCTTATAATATTGTGGTGCCTATATAATATTTAGATTTTTTTCGATTCGCTTAAATATAGAATTTCTGTATTTTACAGGAGAGAGCATATCGAATTGGTGTATATACTCCAAAACAGAGTCGAAAAGGGCATTGTATATTTTTTCTGACAGATTATATTCAGGGCAATTATTCTTTTAACATTGGGGTGCCTAGATAATACCTAGATTTTTTTCGATTCGCTTAAATATAGAATTTCTGTATTTTACATGAGAGAGCATATTGAGTTGGTGTATATACTTTAAAACAGACTAGAAAAGGGCATTGTATATTTTCTCTGAAAGATTTTATTCAGAGGAATTTTTCTTTTAACATTGGGGGGCCTAGAAAATATTTAGATTTTTTTCGATTCGCGGAAATTTAGAATTTCGGTATTTTACATGAGAGAGCATATTGAGTTGGTTTATGTACTCGAAAACAGAGTAGAAAAAGGCATTGTATATTTTCTCTGACAGATTGCATTCAGAACAATTTTGCTTTTTACATTGGGTTGCCTAGATAACATTTAGAATTTTTTTAATTTTGTAAATTTATAATTTCGGTAGTTTACCTGAGAGAGCATATTGAGTTGGTGTATATACTTTATAACAGAGTAGGAAAGGGAATTGTAGATTATTTCTGACAGATTATATTTAGAGCAATTTTCCTTTTAACATTGGGTGCCTAAATAATATTTAGATTTATTTCGATTCTCGTGAATTTAGAATTTTTGTATTTTATATGAGAGAGCATATAGGGTTGGTGTATATACTCCAAATCAGAGTAGAAAAATGCATTGTATATTTTTCTGACAGATTATATTCAGAGCAATTTTGCTTTTAACATTGGGGTGCCTAGATAATATTTAGATTTTTTTCGATTCAGGTAAAATTAGAATTTTTGTATTTTACATGAGAGAGCATATTGAGTTGGTTTATGTACTCCAAAAAAAAGTAGAAGAGGGCATTGTGTTCTTTTTCTGACAGACTATATTCAGAGCAATCTTGCTTTTAACATTGGAATGCCTAGATAATATTTAGATTTTTTTTGGTTCGTGTAAAATTTGAACGTTTGTATTTTACATGGGAGAGAATATTGAGTTGGTGTATATAATCCAAAACAGAGTAGAAAAAGGCATTGTATATTTTTTCTGACAGATTACATTCAGAAGAATTTTGCTTATAACATTGGGGTGCCTAGATAATATTTAGAATTTTTTAATTTGCGTAAATTTACAATTTCTTTATTTTACATGAGAGAGCATATTGAGTTGGTTTATATAGTTTATAACAGAGAAGGAACCGGCATTGTATATTATTTCTGACAGATTATATTCTGAACAATTTTGCTTTTAACATTAGGTGCCTAGATAATATTTATATTTTCTTCGATTCCCGTAAAATTAGAATTTCGGTATTTTACATGAGAGAGCATATTGAGTTGGTGTATATACTCCAAAACAAAGTAAAATAAGGCATTGTATATTTTTTCTGACAGATTATATTCACACCAATTTTGCTTTTCACGTTGGGGTTTCTAGATAATATTTAGATGTTTTTCGATTCCCGTAAGTTTAGAATTTTGGTATTTTACATGAGAGAGCATATTGAATTGGTGTATATACTCCAAAACAGATTAAAATAGGGCGTTGTATATTATTTCTAACAGAATTAATTCAGAGCAATTTTGCTTTTAACATTGGGGTGCCTAGATAATATATAGATTTTTTTGATTCACGTAAATTTAGAATTTCAGTATTTTAAATGAGAGAGCATATTGAGTTGGTGTATATAGTCCAAAACTGAGTAGAAAATGGCATTGTATATTTTTTCTCACAGATTATATTCAGAGAAATCTTGCTTTTAACATTGGGTGCCTAGATAACATTAAGATTTTTTTCAATTCATGTAAAATTAGAATTTTGGTATTTTACATGATAGAGCATATTGAATTGGTTTATATACTCCAAAACAGTGTAAAATAGGGCATTGTATATTACTTCTGAAAGAATTTATTCAGAGCAATTTTTCTTTTAACATTGGGGTGCCTAGATAATATTAAGATTTTTTTTCGTTTCACGTAAAATTAGAATTTCGGTATTTTACAAGACAGAGCATATTGAATTGGCTTATATACTCCAAAAAAGAGTAAAATAGGACATTGTATATTATTTCTGAAAGAATTTATTCAGAGCAATTTTTCTTTTAACATTGGGGTGCCTAGATAATATTTATATTTTTTTGATTCAGGTAAATTTAGAATTTCGGTATTTTACATGAGAGAGCATATTGAGTTGGTGTATATAATCCAAAACAGAATAGAAAAGAGCGTTGTATATATTTTCTGAAAGATTATATTCAGAGCAATTTTTCTTTTAACATTGGGGTGCCTAGATAATATTTAGATTTTTTTCCATTCAGGTAAATTTAGAATTTTTGTATTTTACATGAGAGAGCATATTGAGTTGGTGTATATACTTCAAAACAGAGTAGAGAAGGGCATTGTATATTTTTTCTGAACGATTATATTCAGAGCAATTTTGCTTTTAACATTCGGGTGCCTAGATAATATTTAGATTTTTTTGGATTCACGAAAAATTAGAATTTCGGTATTTTACATGAGAGAGCATACTCAGTTGGTATATATACACCAAAACAGAGTAGAAAAAGGCATTGTTTTTTTTTTCTAACAGACTATATTCAGAGCGATTTTCTTTTAACTTCAGGGCGCCTAGATATTATTTAGATTTATTTCGATTCGCATAAAATTAGAATTTCGGTATTTTACATGGGAGAGCATATGGAGTTGGTGTATATACTCCAAAACAGAGTAGAAAAGGGCATTGTATATTTTTTCTGACAGATTATATTCAGAGCAATTTTGGTTTTAACATTGGGGAGCCTAGATGATATTTAGATTATTTTCGATTTGCTAAAATATAGAATTTCTGTATTTTACAATAGAGAGCATATGGAGTTGGTTTATATACTTTAAAACAGAATAGAATAAGGCACTATATATTTTTTTTGACAGAATATATTCAGAGAAATTTTGTTTTTAACATTGGGGTGCCTAGATAATGTTTAGATTTTTTTGGATTCGCTTAAATATAGATTTTTTGTATTTTACAAAAGAGAGCATATGGAGTTGGTTTATATACTCAAAAACAGAGTAGAAAAAGGCATTGTATATTTTTTCTAACAGACCATATTTAGAGTAATTTTCTTTTAACTTCAGTGCGCCTAGATATTATTTAGATTTTTTTCGATTCGCTTAAATATAGAATTTCTGTATTTTACATGAGAGAGCATATGGAGTTGGTTTATATATTCCATAACAAAGTAGAATAGGGCATTGTATATTTTTTCTGACAGATTATATTCAGAGCAATTTTGTTTTTAACATTGGGGTGCCTAGATTATATTTAGATTTTTTTCGATTCGCTTAAATTTAGAATTCCTGTATTTTACATGATAGAGCATATGGAATTGCTGTATATACTCCACAACAGAGTAGAATAGGGCATTGTATATTTTTTCTGACAGATTATATTCAGCGAAATTTTCCTTTTAACATTGGTGTGCCTAGATAATATTTAGATTTTTTTCGATTCGCTTAAATACAGAATTTCTGTATTTTATATGATAGAGCATATGGAATTGGTGTATATACTCCAAAAGGAAGTAGAATAGGGCATTGTATATTTTTTCTGACTGATTATATTCAGAGCAATTTTGTTTTTAACATCGGTGTGCCTATATAATACTTAGATTTTTTTCTATTCACGTAAAATTAGAATTTCTGTATTTTACATGATAGAGCATATGGAGTTGGCGTATATACTCCAAAACCAAGGAGAAAAGGGCATTGTATATTTTTTCTGACAGATTATATTCAGAGCAATTTTTCTTTTAACATTGGGGTGCCTAGACAATATTTAGATTTTTTTCGATTCGCTTAAGTATAGAATTTCTGTATTTTACGAGAGAGCATATGGAGTTGGTGTATATACTCCAAAACAAAGTAGAATAAAGCATTGTATATTTTTTCTGACGGATTATATTCAGAGCAATTTTGTTTTTACAGTGGGGTGCCTAGATAATATTTACATTTGTTGCGATTCACGTAAAATTAGAATTTCGGTATTTTACATGAGAGAGCACAGTGAGTTGGTGTATATACTCCAAAAGAGAGTAGAATAAGGCATTGTATATTTTTTCTAACACAATATATTCTGAGCCATTTTCTTTTAACTTTGGGGCGCCTAGATATTATTTAGATTTTTTTCGATTCGCATAAAATTAAAATTTCGGTATTTTACATGAGAGAGCATATTGAGTTGGTGTATATACTCCAATACAGAGTAGAAAAGCTCATTGTACATTTTTTCTGACAGACTATATCCAGAGAAATTTTGCTTTTATCACTGGGGTGCCTAGATAATATTTAGATTTTTTTCGATTCACTTAAGTATTAAATTTCTGTATTTTACATGAGAGAGCATATGAAATTGATGTATATATTCCAAAACAGAGTGGAATAGGGCATTGTATATTTTTTATGACAGATTATATTCAGTGCAATATTGCTTTTATCATTGGCGTGCCTAGATAATATTTAGATTATTTTCGATTTCCTTAAATGTAAAATTTTTGTATTTTACATGAGAGAGCACAGTGAATTGGTGTATATATTCCAAAACAGAGTAGAATAAGGAATTGTATATTTTTTCTGACAGATTATATTCTGAGAACTTTTGCTTTTAACATTGGGGTGCCTAGATAACATTTAGATTTTTTTCAATTCGCTTAAATATAGAATTTTTGTATTTTACATGAGAACATATGGAGTTGGTGTATATACTCCAAAACAGAGTACAATAGGGTATTATATATTTTTTTCTGACAGATTATATTCAGAGCAATTCTGTTTTTAACATTCGGATGCCTAGATAATATTTAGATATTTTCAATTCACTTAAAATTAGAATTACTCTATTTTACATGAGGGAGCATACTGAGTTGGGGTATATACTCCAAAACAAAGTAGAATAAGGCATTGTATATTTTTCCTAGCAGAGTATATTCGGAGCCATTTTCTTTTAACTTTGGAATGCCTAGATATCATTTAGATTTTCTTCGGTTCACGTAAAATTACAATTTCCATATTTTATATGAGAGAGCATATTGAGTTGGTGTATGTACTCCAAAACAGAGTAGAAACGGGCATTGTATATTCTTTCTGAACTATTATATTCAGAGCAATTTTGCTTTTAACATTGGGGTGCCTTGATAATATTTCGATTTTTTTCAATTCACGTAAAATTAGAATTTCGGTATTTTACATGAGAGAGCATACTCAGTTGGTGTATATACTCCAAAACAGAGTAAAAAAAGGCATTGTATATTTTTTCTAACAGACTATATTCAGAGCCATTTTCTTTTAACTTCGGGGCACCTAGATATTATTTAGATTTTTCTCGATTCGCATAAAATTAGAATTTCTGTATTTTACATGGGAGAGCATATGGAGTTGGTGTATATACTCCAAAACAGAGTAGAAAAGATCATTGTATATTTTCTCTGACAGATTATGTTTAGAGCAATTTTGCTTTTAACTTTGGGGTTCCTAAATAATATTTAGATTTTTTTCGATTCGCTTAAATATAGAATTTCTGTATTTTAAATGAGAGAGCATACTGAGTTGGTGCATATACTCCAACACAGAGTACAATAAGGCATTGTATATTGTTTCTAACAGACTATATTCAGAGCCATTTTCTTTTAAATTTAGGGAACCTAGATATATTAAATTTTTTTCGATTCGCGTAAAATTATAATTTCGGTATTTTACCTGAGAGAGCATATGGAGTTGGTGTATATACTACAAAACAGAGTAGAATAGGGCATTGTATATTTTTTCTGACAGATTATATTCAGAGCAGTTTTGCTTTTAACATTGGGGTGCCTAGATAATATTTAGATTTCTTTCAATTCGCTTGAATATAGAATTTCTGTATTTTACAAGAAAGCAAATGGAGTTAGTCTATATACTTCAAAACAGAGTAATATAGGGCATTGTATATTTCTTTTGACAGATTACATTCAGAGCAATTTTGTTTTTAACATTGCAGTGCCTAGATAATATTTAGATTTTTTCAATTCAGGTAAAATTAGAATTTCGGTATTTTACATGAGAGAGCATACTGAATTGGTTTATATACTCCAAAAGAGAGTAGAATAAGGTATCGTATATTTTATCTAACAGACTATATTCAGAGCTATTTTCCTTAATTTTGGGGCACCTAGATGTTATTTAGATTTTTTTCGATTCACGTAAAATTAGAATTTTGTTTTATTACATGAGAGAGCATACTGATTTGGTGTATGTACTCCAAAGCAAAGTAGAATAGGGCCTTGTATATTTTTTCTGACAGATTATATTCTGAACAATTTTGCTTTTAACATTGGGGTGCCTAGATAATGTTTAGATTTTTTTCGATTCGCTTAAAATAGAATTTCTGTATTTTACATGAGAGAGCAGGTAGAGTTGGTGTATATACTCCAAAACATAGTAGAATAAGGCATTGTATATTTATTCTAAGAGACTATATTCAGATCCATTTTCTTTCAACTTTGGGGCGCCTAGATATTTAGATTTTTTTCAATTCACGTAATATTAGAATGTAAGTATTTTACATGAGAGAGCATATTGAGTTGTTGTATATACTCCAGTACAGTGTAGATAAGAACATTGTATAATTTTTATGACAGATTATATTAAGAGCAATTTTGCTTTTAACATTGGGGTGCCTAGATAATATTTAGATTTTTTTCGATACACGTAAAGTTAGAATTTCGGAATTTTACATGAGAGAGTATACTGAGTTGGTGTATATATTCCAAAACAGAGGAGAATAGGGCATTGTATATTTTTTTGACAGATTATATTCAGAGCAATTTTGTTTTTAACATTGGTGTGCCTAGATTATATTTAGATCATTTCGATTCTGGTAAAATTAGAATTTCTGTATTTTACATGAGAGAGCGTATTGAGTTGGTGTATATACTCCAAAACAGAGTAGAATAAGGCATTGTATATTTTTTCTGAAAGATTATATTCAGAGCAATTTTGCTTTTAACATTGGGGTGCCTAGATAATATTTAGATTTTTTTCGATTCACCTAAATTTAGAATTTCGGTGTTTTAGCTGACAGAGCATATTGAGTTTGTGTATATACTTCAAAACAGAGTAGAAAAGAACATTGTATATTTTTTCTGACAGATTATATTCAGATCAATGTTGCTTTTAACATTGAAGTGCCTAGTTAATATTTAGATTTATTTCGATTCACGTAAAATTAGAATTTCCGTATTTTATATTAGAGAGAATATTCTGTTGCTGTATATACTGCAAAACACAGTAGAAAAGGGAATAGTATATTTTGATTGACAGGTTATATTAAGTGTCATTTTCTTTTAACATTGGGTTCTTGGATAATATTTAGATTTTTTTCGATTAGCGTAAAATTTCAATTTCGGTATTGTACCTGAGAGAGCATATTGAGTTGGTGTATTTACTCCAAAACAGAGTAGAAAAGGGCATTGTATATTTTTTCTGAGAGGTTATATTCAGAGGAATTTTGCTTTTAACATTCTGGTGCCTAGATCATATTTAGACTTTTTTCGATTCGCGTAAAATTAGAATTTCGGTATTTTACATGAGAGAGCATATTGAGTTGGTGTATATACTCCAAAACAGAGTATAATAGGGCATTGTATATTTTTTCTGACAGATTATATTCAGAGCTATTTTATTTTAACATTGGGGTGCTAAGATAGTATTTAGATTTTTTTCTATTCGCGTATAATTAGAATTTCTGTATTTTACATGAGCGAGCATATTGAATTAGTGTATATACTCCAAAACAGAGTAGAAATAAGCATTGTATATTTTTTCTGAAAGATTATATTCAGAGCAGTTTTGCTTTCAACATTGGTGTGCCTAGATAATATTTAGATTTGTTTCGGTTCGTGTAAAATTAGAATTTCGGTATTTTACATGAGAGAGAATATTGAGTTGGTGTATATACTCCAAATGAGAGTAGAAAAAAGCATTGTATACTTTCTCTGACAGATTTTGTTCCGAGAAATTTTGCTTTTTACATTGGTGTGCCTAGATAATACTTAGATTTTCTTCAATTCCCGTGTATTTAGTATTTCGGTATTTTATATGAGAGAGCATATTGAATTGGTGTGTATACTCGAAAATAAACTAGAAAAGGGGATTGTATATTTTTTCTGACAGATTATATTCCAGAGCCATTTTCCTTTAACATTGGGGTACCTAGATAATATTTAGATTTTTTTTAATTTGCGTAAAATTAGAATTTCGGTATTTTACATGATTGAGCATATTGAGTTTGTTTATATACTCCAAAATAGAGTAGAAACGGGCATTGAATATTTTTTCTGACAAATTATATTCACAGCAATTTTTTTTTAATATTGGGGTTCCTAGATAATATTTAGATTTTGTCAATTCGGGTAAAATTTAATTTCTTTATTTTACCCAAGAGAGCATATTGAGTTCGTGTATATACTCCAAAACATAGTAGAATAAGGCATTGTATATTTATTCTAAAAGGCTGTATTCACAGCTATTTTCTGTTAACTTTGGGGCGCCTAGATATTATTTAGATTTTTGTCGATTCACGTAAAATTAGAATTTCGGTATTTTACATGACAGAGCATATTGAGTTGGTGTATATACTCCGAAACAAAGTAGTAAAGGGCATTGTATATTTTTTCAGACACATTATATTCAGAGCAATTTTGCTTTTAACATTGGGGTGCCTAGATAATATTTAGATTATTTTTCGATTCACGAAAAATTAGAATTTCGGTATTTTACATGAGAGATCATACTGAGTTCGTGTATATACCACAAAACACAGTAGAATAAAGCATTGTATATATTTTTTGACAGATTATGTTCAGAGAAATTTTTGTTTTAACACTGGGGTGCGTAGATAATATTTAGATTTTTTTCTATTCGCTTAAATATACAATTTCTGTATTTTACATGAGAGAGCATATGGAGTTGGTGTATACACTTCAAAACAGAGTAGAATAGGGCATTGTATATTTTTTCCGACAGATTATATTCAGAGATATTTTGTTTTTAACATTGGGGTGCCTAGATTATATTTGGATTTTTTTGATTCTGTTAAAATTAGAATTTCTGTATTTTACATGAGAGAGCATACTGAGTTGGTGTGTATACTCCAAACCATAGTAGAATAAGGCATTGTATATTATTTCTGACAGATTATATTCAGAGCAATTTTCTTTTAAACATTGGAATGCCTAGATAATATTTAGATATTTTCTATTCTGGTAAAATTAGAATATCTGTATTTTACATGAGAGAGCATATTGAGTTGGTGTATATACTACAAAAATGTAGAAAGAAGCATTGTATATTTTTTATGACAGATTATATTTAGATCATTTTGCTTTTAACATTGGGGTGCCTAGATAATATTTAGATTCTTTTTGATTCGCTTAAATATAGAATTTCTTTATTTTATGTGAGAGAGCATAAGGTGTTGGTTTATATACTCCAAAACAGAGTAGAATAGGGCATTCTATAATTTTTCTGACAGATTATATTTAGAGCAATTTTGTTTTTAAAATTGGGGTGCCTAGATAATATTTAAATTTTTTTCAATTCACGTAAAATTAGAATTATATTATTTTATATGAGAGAGCATACAGAGTTGGTGTATATACTTGAAATTAGAGTACGATAAGTCATTGTATAATTTTTCTAACAGACTATATTCAGAGACTTTTTTTTTTACCTTAGGGGCGCCTAGATATTATTTAGATTTTTTTCGAGTCACATAGAATTAGAATTTTGGTATTTGACATGAGAGAGCATATTTAGTTGGTGTATATACTCCAAAACAGAGTAGAAAAAGGCATTGTATATTTTCTCTGACAGATTATATTCAGAGCAATTTTGCTTTTAACATTGCGGAACCTACATAATATTTAGAACTTTTTTGATTTGCTTAAATATAGAATTTCTGTATTTTAAAAGAGAGCATATGGAGTTGGTGTATTCTCCAAAACAGGGTAGAATAGGGCATTGCACATTTTTTCTGAGAGATTATATTCAGAGCAATTTTGTTTTTAACATTTGGGTGCCTAGATAATAGTTAGATATTTTAGATTTGTTAAAATTAGAATTTCGGTATTTTATATGAGAGAGCATACTGAGTTGGTGTATATACTTTAAAATAGATTAGAAAAAGGCATTGTATATTTTTTCTAACACACTATATGCAGAGCCATTTTCTTTTAAGTTTGGGGCACCTAGATATTATTTAGATTTTTTTCGATTCGCGTAAAATTAGAAATTCGGTATTTTACATGACAGAGCATATTGAGTTGCTGTATATACTCCAAAACAAAGCGGAAAAGGGCATTGTATATTATTTTTGACAGATTATTTTCAGATCAATTTTGCTTTTAACATTGGAATGCCTAGATAATATTTAGATTTTTTTCGGATCCCTTAAATATAGAATTTCAGTATTTTACATGAGAGAGCATATGGAGTTGGTTTATATACTGCAAAACAGAGTAGAATATGGCGTTGTATATTTTTTCTGAGAGATTATATTCAGAGCAATTTTGTTTTTAACATTGGGGTGCCTAGAAAATATTGAGATTTTTATGATTCGGGTAAAATTAGAATTTCTGTATTTTACATGAGAGAGCATACTGAGTTGGTGTATATACTCGAAAACATAGTAGAATAAGGCATTGTATATTCTTCCTAACAGACTATATTCAGAGCCATTTTCTTTTTACTTTGGAGTACCTAGATATTATTTAGATTTTTTTCGATTCACGTAAAATTAGAATTTCAGTATTTTTCCTTAGACAGCATATTGAGTTGGTTTATATAATCCAAAACAGAGTAGAAAAGGGAGTTGTATATTATTTCTCACAGATTATATTCAGAGCAATTTTGCTTTTAACATTGGTGTACCTAGATATTAGTTAGATTTTTTTCGATTCACGTAAAACTTGAATTTCGGTATTTTACATGAGAGAGCATATGGAGTTGGTGTATATACTCCAAAATAGCGTAGAATAGGGCATTGTATATTTTTTCTGACAGATTATATTCAGAGCAGCTTTGTTTTTTACATTGGGGTGCCTAAAGAATATTTAGATTTTTTTGATTAGGGTAAAATTAGAATTTCTCTATTTTACTTGGGAGCGCTAACTTAGTTGGTGTATATACTCCAAAACAAAGTTGACAAGGGCATTGTATATTTTTTCTGACAGATTATATTCAGAGAAATTTTGTTTTTAAAATTGGGTTGCCTATATAATATTTAGATTTTTTTCGATTCACTTAAATATGGAATTTCTGTATTTTACATGAGAGAGCATATGGAGTTGGTTTATGTACTCCAAAACAGAGTAGAAAATAGCATTGTATATTTTTTTATGACAGATTATATTCAGAACAATTTTGTTTTTAACATTGGGGTGCCTATATAATGTTTAGATTTTTTTGATTCTGGAAAAATTAGAATTTCTGTATTTTACGTGAGAGAGCATACTGAGTTGGTGTATATACTCCAAAACAGAGTTGAATAGGGCATTGTGTATTTTCTCTGACAGATTATATTCTGAGCAATTTTTTTTAACATTGGTGTGCCTAGATAATATTTAGATTTTTTCGATTCACGTAAAATTAGAATTTCTGTATTTTACATGAGAGAGCATACTGAGTTGGTGTATATACTCCAAGACACATTAGAATAAGCTATTGTATATTTTTTCTAACAGACTATATTCAGAGCCATTTTCTTTTAACTTTGGGGTGCCTCGATATTATTTAGATTTTTTTCGATTCGCGTAAAATTAGAATTTCGGTATTTTACATGAGAGAGCATATGGGGTTTGTTTATATACTCAAAAACATAGTAGAATAGGACATTGTATATTTTCTCTGACAGATTATATACAAAGTAATTTTGTTTTTAACATTTGGGTGCCTAGGTAATATTTAGATTTTTTCGATTCACGTAAAATTAGAATTTCTTTATCTTACATGAGAGAGCATACTGAGTTTGTGTATATACTCCAAAACAGAGTAGAATAAGCCATTGTATATTGTTTCTGATAGATTATATTCAGAGCAATTTTGCTTTTAACATTGGGGTGCCTAGATAATATTTAGATTTCTTCGATTCGCTTAAATATATAATTTCTGTATTTTACATAAGAGAGCATATGGAGTTGGTGTATATACTCCAAAACAGAGTAGAATAGGGCATTGTATATTTTGTCTTACAGGTTATATTCAGAGCAATTTTGTTTTTAACATTGGGGTGACTAGATAATATTTAGATTCTTTCGATTTGGGTAAAATTAGAATTTCTCTATTTTACATGAGAGAGCAAACTGAGTTGGTGTATATACTCAAAAACAGAGTAGAATAAGGTATTGTGTATTTTTTCTAACAGACTATATTCAGAGCCATTTGCTTTTAACTTTGGGGCGCCTAGATATTATTTAGATTTTTTTCGATTCGCGTGAAATTATAATTTCCGTATTTTCCACGAGAGTGCATATTGAGTTGGTGTATATACGCCAAAACAAATTAGAAAAGGGCATTGTATATTTTTTCTGAGAGATTATATTAAGAGCAATTTTGCTTTTAACATTGTGGGGCCTAGATTGCATTTAGATATTTTCAATTCGGTTAAATATAGAATTTTGGTATTTTACATGAGAGAGCATATGGCGTTGGTGTATATACTCCTAAACAAAGTAGAATAGGGTATTGTATATTTTTTCTGACAGATTATATTCAGAGCAATTTTGTTTGTAACATTGGGGTGCCTAGATAATATTTATATTTTTTCGATTCAGGTAAAATTAGAATTTCGGTGTTTTACATAAGAGAACATACTGAGTTGGTTTATATACTCCAAAATAGAGTAGAATAGGGCATTGTATATTTTTTTTAACAGACTATATACAGGGCCATTTTCATTTAACTTTGTGGCGCCTATATATTATTTAGATTTTTTTCGATTTACGTAAAATTAGAATTTCGGTATTTTACATGAGAGTGCATATTGAGTTGGTGTATATACGCCAAAAGAGAGTAGAAAAGAGCATTGTATATTTTGAGAGATTATATTCAGTGCAGTTTTGATTTTAACATAGTGGTGCCTAGATTATATTTATATATTTTTCATTCGCTTAAATATAGAATTTTGGTATTTTACATGAGAGAGCATATTGAGTTGGTTTATATACTCCAAAACAGAGGAGAATAGGGCATTGTATATTTTTTCTGACAGATTTTATTCAGAGCAATTTTGTTTTTAACATTGCGGTGCCTAGAAAATATTTAGATTTATTTCAATTGGGTAAAATTAGAATTTCTGTATTTTTCATGAGAGATCATACTGAGTTGGTATATATACTCCAAAACCGAGTAGAATAGGGCATTTTATAATTATTGTGACAGATTATATTCAGAGGCATTTTCTTTTAACTTTAGGCACCTAGATATTATTTAGATTTTTTTCGATTCACGCAAAATTAGAATTTCGGTATTTTACATGAGAGAGCATATGGTGTTGGTGTACATACTGAAAAACATAGTAGAATAGGGCATTGTATATTTTCTATGACAGATTATATACAGAGTAATTTTGTTTTTAACCTTTGGGTGCCTAGGTAATATTTAGCTTTTTTCAATTCACGTAAAATTAGAATTTCTTTATCTTACATGAGAGAGCATACTGAGTTGGTGTATATACTCTAAAACAGAGTAGAATAAGCCATTGTATATTTTTTCTGACAGATTATATTCAGAGCAATTTTTATTTTAACATTGGGGTGCCTAGATAATATTTAGATTTTTTCGATTCAGGTAAAATTAGAATTTCTGTATTTTACATGAGAGAGCACACTGAGTTGGTGCATAAATTCCGAAAAAATTAGAATAAGGCATTGTATATTTTTTCTAACAGACTATATTCAGAGCCATTTTCTTTTAACTTTGGGGCGCCTAGATACTATTTAGATTTTTTCGATTCACATAAAATTAGAATTTCGTTATTTTAAATGAGAGTGCAAATGGAGTTGGTGTATATACTCCAAATCAAAGAAGAAAAGGGCATCATATATGTTTTCTGACAGATCATATTCACAGAAATTTTGCTTTTATTATTCGGGTGCCTATTTAATATTTAGATTATTTTTGATTTCCGTAAAATTAGAATTTCGGTTTTTACATGAGAGAGCATACTCAGTTGGTGTATATACTCCAAAACACAGTAGAATAAGGCATTGTATATTTTTGATGACAGAATATATTCATCTCAATTTTGCTTTTAACATTGGTGTGCATAGATAATATTTAGATTTTTTTCGATTCGCTTAAATATAGAATTTCTGTATTTTAAATGAGAGAGCATATGGAGTTGGTGCATATACTCCAATACAGAGTAGAATAAGGCATTGTATATTTTTCCTAACAGACTATATTCAGAGCCATTTCCTTTTAACTTTGGGGCGCCTAGATATTATTTAGATTTTTTTCAATTCACGTAAAATTAGAATTTCGGTATTTAACATGAGAGAGCATACTGAGTTGGTGTAGACACTCTAAAACAGAGTAGAAAAGGGCATTGTATATTTTTTCAGACAGATTATATTCAGAGCAATTGTGCTTTTAACATTGGGTTGCCTAGATAATATTTAGATTTTTTGGATTCACGTAAAATTAGAATTTCGTTATTTTACATAAGAGAGCATAGTGAGTTGGTGTATATACTCCAAAACAGAGTAGAATAGGGCATTGTATATTTCTTTTAACAGACTATATTCAGAGCCATTTTCATTTAACTTTGTGGCGCCTATATGTTATTTAGATTTTTTTCGATTCACGTAAAATTATAATTTCGGTATTTTACATGAGAGTGCATATTGAGTTGGTGTAATTCGCCAAAAGAGAGTAGAAAAGGGCATTGTATATTTTTTCTGAGAGATTATATTTAGAGCAATTTTGCTTTTAACATAGTGGTGCCTAGATTATATTTATATTTTTTTCAATTCGCTTAAATATAGAATTTTGGTATTTTACATGAGACAGCATATTGAGTTGGTGTATATACTCCAACACAGAGGAGAATAGGGCATTGTATATTTTTTCTGACAGATTATATTCAGAGCAATTTTGTTTTTAACATTGGGGTTCCTAGAAAATATTTACACATTTTCAAATAGGGTAAAATTAGAATTTCTCTATTTTACATGAGAGAGCAGATTGAGTTGGTGTATATACTCCAAAACACAGTAGAAAAGGGCATTGTATATTTTTTCTGACAGACTATATTCAGAGTAAATTTGCTTTTAACATTGGGATGCCTAGATAATATTTACATTTTTTTATTTGCGTAAAATTAGAATTGCTTTATTTTACATGAGAGAGCATATTGAGTTGGTGTATCTACTCCAAATTAGAGTAGAAAAGGGCATTGTATATTTTTTATGACACATTATATTCAGAGCAACTGTACTGTTAACATTCCGGTGCCTAGATAATATTTAGATTTTCTTTGATTCACGTAAAATTAGAATTTTGTTATTTTACATCAGAGACCATACTGAGTTGATGTATATATTCCAAAACAGAGTAGAATAAGATATTGTATATTATTTATAGCAGACTATTTTCAGAGCCATTTTCTTTTAACTTTGGGGCACCGAGATATTATTTAGATTGTTTTCGATTCGCGTAAAATTAGAATTTCTGTATTTTACATGAGAGAGCATATTGAGTTGGTGTATATACTGCAAAACAGAGTAGTAAAGGGCATTGTGTATTTTTTCTGAAAGATTATATTCAGATAAATTTTGCTTTTAACATTGGGTTGCCTAGATAATATTTAGATTTTTCTGATTTTCTTAAATATTGAATTTCTGTATTTTACATGAGAGAGCATATGGAGTTGGTGTATGTACTCCAAAACAGAGTAGAATAAGGCATTGTATATTTTTTCTGACAGATTATATTCAGTGCAATTTTGTTTTTAACATTGGGGTGTCAAGATAATATTTAGATTTTTTCGATTCAGGTAAAATTAGAATATCGGTATTTTACATGAGAGAGCATATGGGGTTGGTGTATATACTCCAAAACAGAGTAGAATAAGGCATTTTATATTTTTTCTGACAGACTATATTTAGAGCGATTTTCTTTTACCTTTGTGGTGCCTAGATATTATTTAGATTTATTTCGATTCACATAAAATTAGAATTTCAGTATTTTACATGACAGAGCATCTTGAGCTCGTGTATATACTCCAAAACAGAGTAGAAAAGGGCATTCTATATTTTTTATGACAGATTATATTCAGGGCAATTTTGCTTTTAACATTGGGGTGCCTAGATAATATTTAGAATTTTTTCGATTCACGTAAAGTTTGAATTTTGGTATTTTACATGAGAGAGCATACTGAGTTGGTGTATATAATCCAAAACAGAGTAGAATAGGGCATTGTATATTTATTCTAACAGATTATATTCAGAGCAATTTTGTTTTTCCCATTGGGGAGCCTAAATAATATTTAGATTTTTTTCGATTCACCTAAAATGAGTATTTCGGTATTTGACATGAGAGAGCATACTGAGTTTGTATATATACTCCACAACAGAGTAGAATAGGGCAGGGTATATTTTTTTCAACAGATTATATTCAGAGCAATTTTGTTTTCAACATTGGTGTGCCTAGATAAATTTTGGTTTTTCGATTCTTTTAAAATTAGAATTTCTGTATTTTTCATGAGAGAGCATATTGAGTTCGTGTATATATTACAAAACAGAGTAGAAAAGGGCATTGTATATTTTCTCTGACAGATTATATTCAGAGCAATTTTTTTGTTAACATTGGGGTGCCTAGATAATATTTCGATTTTTTTAGATTCGCTTTAACATAGAATTTCTATATTTTACATGATTGAGCATATGGAGTTAATTTATATACTCCAAAACATTGTAGAATATGGCATTGTATATTTTTCTAACGGACTATATTCAGAGGCATTTTCTTTTAACTTTGGGTCGCCTAGATATTATTTAGATATTTTTCTATTCGCGTAAATTTGAATTTCGGTATTTTACATGAGAGAGCATATTGAGTTGGTGTATATACTGCAAAACACAGTAGTAAAGGGAATTGTATATTTTTAATGACAGACTATATTCAGAGAAATTTTGCTTTTAACATTGGGTTGCCTAGATAGTATTTAGATTTTTTTCGATTCGCTTAAATATAGATTTTTGGTATTTTACTAGAGAGAGCATATGGAGATGGTGTATATACTCCAAAACAGAGTAGAAAAGGGCATTGTATATTTTTTATTACAGACTATATTCAGAGCAAATTTGTTGTTAACATTGGGGTGCCTAGATAATATTTAGATTTTTTTGTTCACGTAAAATTTGAATTTCTGTATTTTACATGAGAGAGCACACTGAGTTGGTGCATATACTTTAAAACAGAGTAGAATAAGGCATTGTATTTTTTTTCTAACAGACTATATTCAGAGCCATTTTCTTTTAACTTTAAGGCACCTAGATATTTAGAATTTTCGATTCGTGTAAAAATAGAATTACGCTATTTTACATGAGAGAGCCTATTGAGTTGGTGTAGATCCTCCTAAACAGAGTAGAAAAGGGCATTGTAAATATTTTCTGACAGATTATATTCAGAGAAATTTTGCTTTTAATATTCGGGTGCCTAGGTAATATTTAGATTTATTTTGATTTCCGTAAAATTAGAATTTCGGTATTTTATATGAGAGAGCATACTCAGTTGGTGTATATACTCCAAAACAGAGTAGAATTAGGCATTGTATATTTTTTCTGACAGATTATATTCAGAGCAATTTTGCTTTTAACATTGGGGTGCCTAGATAATATTTAGATTATTTTCGATTCGCTTTAATATAAAATTTCTGTATTTTAAATGAGAGAGCATATGGATTTGGTGCATATACTCCAAAACACAGTAGAATAGGCCATTGTTTATTTTATCTGACAGATTATATTCAGAGCAATTTAGTTTTTACCATTGGGGTCCCTAGATATTATTTAGATTTTTTTTCATTCACGTAAATTTAGAATTTTGGTATTTTACATGAGAGAGCATACTGAGTTTGTGTATATACTCCAATACAGAGTAGAATAAGGCATTGTATATTTTTCCTAACAGACTATATTGAGAGCCATTTCCTTTTAATTTTGGGGTGCCTAGATATTATTTAGATTTTTTTCGATTCGTGTAAAATTAGAATTTCGGTATTTTACATGAGAGAGCATATTGAGTTGGTGTAGATACCCCCAAACAAAGTAGAAAAGGGCATTGTAAATATTTTCAGACAGATTATATTCAGAGCAATTTTGCTTTTAACATTGGGGTGACTAGATAATATTTAGATTTTTTGGATTCCCGTAAAATTAAAATTTCGGTATTTTACATGAGAAAGCATACTGAGTTTTTGTATATACTCCAAAACAGAGTAGAATAGGGCATTGTATATATTTTTTAACAGACTATATTCAGAGCCATTTTCTTTTAACTTTGTGGCGCCTATATATTATTTAGATTTTTTTCAATTCACGTAAAATTAGAATTTCGTTATTTTACATGAGCGTGCATATTGAGTTGGTGTATATACGCCAAAAGAGAGTAGAAAAGAGCATTGTATATTTTGTCTGAGAGATAATATTCAGAGCAATTATGCTTTTATCATAGTGGTGCCTAGATTATATTTATATTTTTTCCAATTCGCTTAAATATAGAATTTCTGTATTTTATATGAGAGAGCATGTTGAGTTGGTGTATATACTCCAAAACAGAGGAGAATAGGGCATTGTATATTTTTTCTGACAGATTATATTCAGAGCAATTTTTTTTTTACCATTGGGGTGCCTAGAAAATATTTAGATTTATTCGAATTGGGTAAAATGAGAATTTCTGTATTTTACATGAGAGAGCATACTGAGTTGGTGTATATACTCCAAAACAGAGTAGAATAAGGCAGTGTATATTTTTTCAAACAGACTATATTCAGAGGCATTTTCTTTTAACTTTGGGGTGCCTAGATATTATTTCGATTTTTTTTGATTCGCGTAAAATTAGAATATCGGTGTTTTACATGAGAGAGCATATGGGGTTGGTGTATATTCTACAAAACAGAGTAGAATAGGGCATTGTATATTTTCTCTGACAGATTATATACGGAGCAGTTTTGTTTTTAATATTTGGGTGCCTAGGTAATATTTAGATTTTTTCGATTCACTTAAAATTAGAATTTCTGTATCTTACATGAGAGAGCATACTGAGTTGGTGTATATACTTTGAAACAGAGTAGAATAAGCCATTGTATATGTTTTCTGACAGATTATATTCAGAGCAATTTTGCTTTTAACATTGGGGTGTCTAGATAATATTTATATTTTTTTCGATTCGCTTAAATATAAAATTTCTGTATTTTACAGAAGAGAGCATATGGAGTTGGTGTATGTACTCCAAAACAGAGTAGAATAAGGCATTGTATATTTTCTCGGACAGATTATATTCAGTGCAATTTTGCTTTTAACATTGGGGTGTCAAGATAATATTTAGATTTTCCCGATTCGTGTAAAATTTGTATTTCATTATTTTACATTAGACAGCATATTAATTTTTTGGATATACTCCAAAAAAAGTAGAATAAGGCATTGTATATTTTTTTCTGACAGATTATATTCAGAGCAATTTTGCTTTTATCATTGGGGTGCCTAGATAATATTTAGATTTTTTTCGATGCGCTTAAATATAGAATTTCTGTATTTAACCTGAGAGAGCATATGGAGTTGGTGTGTATACTCCAAAACAGAGAAGAATAGGGCATTGTATATTTTTTCTAACAGATTATATTAAGATAAATTTTGATTTTACCGATGGGGTGCCTATATAATATTTTGAATTTTTTCGATTCCCTTTAATATAGAGTATCTGTATTTTACACTAGAGAGCAGATGGAGTTGGTGTATATACTCCAAAACAGGGTAGAAAAGGGCATTGTATATATTTTTTGACACTATATATTCAGAGCAATTTTGTTTTTAATATTGGGGTGCCTAGATAATATTTAGGTTTTGTTGATTCGGGTAAAATTAGAATTTCTTTATTTTACATGAGATAGCATACTGAGTTCGTGTATATACTCCAAAAAGTAGTAGAATATGGCATTGTACATTTATTCTAACAGACTATATTCAGAGCCATTTTCTTTTAACTTTGGGGCGCCTAGATATTATTTAGATTTTTTTCGATTCACGTAAAATTAGAATTTGGGCATTTTACATGAGAGAGCATATTGAGTTGGTGTATATTCTGCAATACAGAGTAGAAAAGGGCATTGTATATTTTTACTGACAGATTATATTCAGAGCAATTTTGTTTTTAACATTGGGGTGCCTAGATAATATTTAGATATTTTTCGATTCACATAAACTTAGAATTTTGGTATTTTACATGAGAGAGCATACTGAGTTGGTGTATATACTCCAAAACAGCGTAGAATAAGGCATTGTATATTTTTTGTAACAGACTATATTCAGAGCCATTTTCTTTTAACTTTGGGGCGCCTAGATATTATTTAGATTGTTTTCGATTCACCTAAATATAGAATTTCTGTATTTTACATGAGAGAGCATATGGCGTTGGTGTATATACTCCAAAAAAGAGTAGAAAAGGGCATTGTTTTTTTTTTTTCTGACAGATTATATTCAGAGCAATTTTGCTTTTAACATTGGGTTGCCTAGATAATATATAGATTTTTTTCGATTCGTTTTAATATAGAATTACTGTATTTTACATGAGAGAGAATATGGAGTTGGTGTATATACACCAAAACAGAGTAGAATAAGGCATTGTATATTTTTCCTAACAGACTATATTCCGAGCCATTTTCCTTTAACTTTCGGGCGCCTAGATATTATTTAGATTTATTTCGATTCCCGTAAATTTAGAATTTCTGTATTTTACATGAGAGAGCATATAGAATTCGTGTATATACTCCAAAACAGAGTAGAAAAGCGCATTATATATTTTTTCTGACAGATTTTCTTCGGAGCAATTTTGCTTTTAACATTGGGGTGCCTAGATAATATTTAGATTTTTTTTGATTTGCTTTAATATAGAAGTACTGTATTTTACATTAGAGAGCATATGGAGTTCGTGTATATTTTTCAAAACAGAGTAGAAAAGGGCATTGTATATTTTTTGTGACAGATTATATTCAGAGCAATTTTGCTTGTAATATTAAGACGCCTAGATAATATTTAGATTTTTTCCGATTCGCTTAAATATAGAGTTTCGGTATTTTACTTGAGAGAGCATACTGAGTTGGTGTATATACTCCAAAACAAAGTAGAATAAGGCGTTGTATATTTTTTTAACAGACTATATTCAGAGCCCTGTTCTTTTAACGTTAGGGCTCCTAGATATTATTTAGGTTTTTTTCAATAGACGTAAATAAGAATGTCGGTATTTTACATGAGAGAGCATATTGAGTTGGTATATATACTCCAAAACAGAGTAGAAAAGTGCATTGCATATTTATTCTGACAGATTATATTCAGAGCAGTTTGTTTTTAACATTAAGGTGCCTAGATAATATTTAGATTTTTTTTCGATTCGCTTAAATATAGAATTTCTGTATTTTAAATGAGAGAGCGTATGGAGTTGGTGTATGTACTTTAAAACAGAGTAGAATAGGGCATTGTATATTTTTTCTGACTGATAATATTCAGAGCAATTTTGTTTTTAACATTGTGGTGCCTAGATTATATTTAGATTTTTTTGATTCGGGTAAAATTAGAATATCTGTATTTTACATGACAGAGCATCCTGAGTTGGTGTATATTCTCCAAAACAGAGTAGAATAAGGCATTGTATATTTTTTGTAACAGCCTATATTCACAGCCATTTTCTTTTAACTTTGGGGCGCCTAGATACTATTTAGATTGTGTTCGATTCGCTTAAATATAGAATTTCTGTATTTTACATGAGAGAGCATATGGAGTTGGTATATATACTCCAAAACAGAGTAGAATAGGGCATTGTATATTTTTTATGACAGATTACTTTCAAAGAAATTTTGTTTCTAACATTGGGGTGCTAGATAATATTTAGATTTTTTCGATTTGGGTAAATTTGTAATTTCTGCATTTTACATATGAGCATACTGAGTTGGTGTATATACTCCAAAACAGAGTAGAACAAGGCATTGTATATTTTCTCTAAAAGACTATATTCAGAGTCATTTTCTTGTAACTTTTTTGTGCCTAGACATTATTTAGATTTTTTTTGATTCTCGTCAAATTAGAATTTCGGTATTTTAACTGAGAGAGCATACTGAGTTGGTGTATATACTCCAAAACAGAGTAGAATAGGGTATTGTATATTTTTACTGACAGATTACCTTCAAAGCAATTTTGTTTTTAACATATGGGTGCCTAGATAATATTTAGATTTTTTCGATTTGGGTAAAATTTTAATTTCTGCATTTTACATGTGAGCATACTGAGTTGGTGTATATACTCCAAAATAGAGTAGAACAAGGCATTGTATATTTTTTCTAAAAGACTAGATTCAGAGCCATTTTCTTGTAACTTTGGGGCGCCTAGACATTATTTAGATTTTTTTTGATTCACGTCAAATTAGAATTTCGGTATTTTAACTGAGAGAGCATACTGAGTTGGTGTATATACTCCAAAACAGAGTAGAATAGGGTATTGTATATTTTTACTGACAGATTACCTTCAAAGCAATTTTGTTTTTAACATTTGGGTGCCTAGATAATATTTAGATTTTTTCTATTTGGGTAAAATTATAATTTCTGCATTTTACATGTGAGCATACTGAGTTGGTGTATATACTCCAAAATAGAGTAGAACAAGGCATTGTATATTTTTTCTAAAAGACTAGATTCAGAGCCATTTTCTTGTAACTTTGGGGCGCCTAGACATTATTTAGATTTTTTTTGATTCACGTCAAATTAGAATTTCGGTATTTTAACTGAGAGAGCATACTGAGTTGGTGTATATACTCCAAAACAGAGTAGAAAAGGGCATTGTATATTTTTTCTAACAGATTATATTCAGAGTAATTTTGCTTTTAACATTGGGGTGCCTAGATAATATTTAGATTTTTTTGATTCGGGTAAGTTAGAATTTCGGTATTTTACATGAGAGAGCATAGTGAGTTGGTTTATATACTCCAAAATAGAGTAGAATAAAGCTTTCTATATTTTTTTTAACTGACTATATTCAGAGCCATTTTCTTTTAACTTTGGGGTGCCTAGATATTATTTAGATTTATTTCGATTCCCGTAAAATTAGGATTTCGGTATTTTACATGACAGAGCATATTGAGTTGGTGTATATACTCTAAAACAGAGCAGAAAAGGGCATTGTATATTTTTAATGACAGATTATATTCAGAGTAATTTTTCTTTTAACATTAAGTTGCCTAAATAGTATGTAGATTTTTTTTGATTCGCTTAAATATGGAATGTCTGTATTTTACATGAGAGAACATATGGAGTTGGTGTATGTACTCCAAAACAGAGTAGAATAGGGCATTGTATATTTTTTCTGACAGACTATATTAAGAGCAATTCTGTTTTTAACATTGCGGTGCCTAGATAATATTTAGATTTTTTTCGATTCTCTTAAATATATAATTTCTATATTTTACCTGAGAGAGCATATGGATTTGGTGTATATACTCCAAAACAGAGTAGAAAAGATCATTGTGTATTTTTTCTGACAGATTTTATTCGGAGCAATTTTGCTTTTAACATTGGGGTGCCTAGATAATATTTAGAATTTTTTCGATTCGCTTTAATATAGAATTACTGTTTTTTACATTAGAGAGCATATGGAGTTCGTGTATATTCTCCACAACAGAGTAGAAAAGGGCATTGTATATTTTTTCTGATAGATTATATTCAGAGCAATTTTGCTTGTAATATTAATACGCCTAGATAATATTTAGATTTTTTTCGATTCGCTTAAATATAGAATTTCGGTATTTTACATGAGAGAGCATACTGAGTTGGTTTATATACTCCAAAACGGAGTAGAATAAAGCATTGTATATTTTCTATGACAGACTATATTCATAGCCATATTCTTTTAACTTTGGCGCGCCTAGATATTATTTAGATTTTTTTCGATTCGCGTAAAATATTATTTTCTGTATTTTATATAAGAGAGCATATGGAGTTGGTCTATATACTTCAAAACCGAGTAGAATAGGATATTCTATATTTTTTCCGACAGATTATATTCAATGCAATTTTTTTTTTCACACAGGGGTGCCTAGATTATATTTAGATTTTTTCGTTTCTGGTAAAATTAGAATTTCTGTATTTTACCTGAGAGAGCATATTGAGTTGATGTATGTACTACAAAACAGAGTAGAAAATGGCCTTGTATATTTTTTCTGACAGATTATTTACAGAGCAATTTTTCTTTTAACATTGGGGTGCCTATAAAATTAAATTTTTTTCGATTCGCTTGAATATAGAATTTTTGTATTTTACATGAGAGAGCATACATAACTGGCGTACATACTCCAAAAGAGAGTAGAATATGGCATTGTATATTTTTTCTAACAGACTATATTCAGACCCATTTTCTGTTAACTTTGGGGTGCCTTGATATTATTGAGATTTTTTTCGATTCGCATAAATTTAGAATTTCGGTATTTTAGTTGAGAGAGCATATTGAGTTGGTGTACATACACCAAAACAGTGTAGAATAGGGCATTGTATATTTTTTATGACTGACTATATTTAGAGCATTTTTGTTTTTAAAATTGGGGTGCCTAGATAATATTTAGATTTTTTTCGATTCGCTTACATATAGAATTTTTGTATTTTATATGAGAGAGCATATGGAGTTGATGTATATAAACCAAAACAGAGTAGAAAAGGGCATTGTATATCTTTTCTGACAGATTATAATCAGAGCAATTTTGTTTTTAAGATTGGGGTGCCTAGATAATATTTAGATTTTTTTGATTTGGGTAAAATTATAATTTCTGTATTATACATGAGAGAGCATACGGAGTTGGTGTATTTACTCCAAAAGAAAGTACAATAAGGCATTGTATATTTTTTCAAATAGACTATATTCATAGCCATTTTCTTTTAACTTTGGGGCGCCTAGATATTATTTAGATTATTTTCGATTAGCGTAAAATTTGAATTTCGGTATTTTACATGAGAGAGCATATTGAGTTGGTCTATATACTCCAAAATAGAGTAGAAAAGGGCATTGTATATTTTTCCTGACAGATTATATTCAGAGCAATTTTGTTTTTAACACTGGTGTGCCTAGATAATATTTAGATTTTTTTCGATTTGCTTAAATATAGAATTTCTGTATTTTACATGAGAGAGCGTATGGAATTGGTGTATATAATCCAAAACAGAGTAGAAAAGGGCATTGTATATTTTTTCTGACAGATTATATTCAGAGAAATTTTGTTTTTATCATTGGGGTGCCTAGATAATATTTAGATTCTTTTCGATTTGCTTAAATATAGAATTTCGGTATTTTACAGGAGAGAGCATATGGAGTTGGTGTATTTACTCCAAAACACAGTAGAATAAGGCATTGTGTATTTTTTCTCACAGACTATTTTCAGAGTAATTTTCTTTTACCTTTGGAGCGCCTAGATATTATTTAGATTTTTTTCGATTCATGTAAAATTAGAATTTGGGTATTTTACCCGAGAGAGCATATTGAGTTCATATATATGCTCCAATAGAGAGTAGAAAAGATCATTGTATATTTTTTATGACAGATTATATTCAGAGCAATTTTGCTTTTAACATTGGGGTGCCTTGATAATATTTAGATTTTTTCAATTCGGATAAAATTTGAATTTCTGTATTTCACATGAGAGAGCATACTGAGTTAGTGTATATATTTCAAAACATAGTAGAATAAGGCATTGTATATTTTTTCTCTCTGACGATATTCAGAGTCATTTTTATTTAACTTTGGATCTCCTAGATATTATTTAGATTTTTTTCGATACATGTAAAATTAGTATTTCGGTATTTTACATTAGAGAGCATATTGAGTTGGTGTATATATTATAAAACAGAGTAGAATAAGGCCTTGTATATTTTTTCTAACAGACTATATTCAGAGCCATTTTCTTTTAACTTGGGGGTGCCTAGATATTATTTACATTTTATTCGATTCGTGTAAAATTAGAATTTCCGTATTTTACATGAGAGAGCATATTGAGTTGGTGTATATACTCCAAAACAAAGAAGAAGAGGGCATCGTATATTGTTTCTGACAAATTATATTCAGAGAAATTTTGCTTTTAGCATTCGGGTGCCTAGGTGATATTTAGATTTTTTTTGATTCCCGTAAAATTAGAATTTCAGTATTTTACATGAGAGAGCATACTCACTTGGTGTATATACTCCAAAACAGAGTAGAATAAGGCATTGTTTAATTTTTCTGACAGATTATATTCAGAGCAATTTTGCTTTTAACATTGGGGTGCCTAGATTATATTCAGATTTTTTTCGATTCGCTTAAATATAGAATTTCTGTATTTTAAATGAGAGAGCATATGTAGTTGGTGCATATGGTCCAAAACAGAGTGCAATAGGGCATTGTTTATTTTATCTGACAGACTATATTCATAGCAATTTAGTTTTTAACGTTGGGGACCCTAGATATTATTTAGATTTTTTTCGATTCAGGTAAATTTAGAATTTCGGTATTTTACATTAGAGAGCATACTGAGTTTGTTTATATACTCCAATACAGAGTAGAATAAGGCATTGTATATTTTTCCTAACAGACTATATTCAGAGCCATTTTCTTTTATCTTGGGGGCGCCTAGATATTATTTACATTTTATTTGATTCACGTAATATTTGGATTTCTGTATTTTACATGAGAGAGCATATTGAGTTGGTGTAGATACTCCAAAAGAGAGTAGAAAAGGGCATTGTATATTTTTTCTGACAGATTATATTCTGAGTAATTTTGCTTTTAACATTGGGATGCCTAGATAATATTTAGAATTTTTTCCTCTAACGTAAAATTAGAATTTCGGTAATTTATATAAGAGAGCATCCTGATTTGGTGTATATACTCCAAAACAGAGTAGAATAAGGAATTGTATATTTTTTATAACAGACTATTTTCAGAGCCATTTTCTTTTAACTATGGGGCGCCTAGATATTATTTATATTTTTTTCGATTCGTGTAAAATTACAATTTCGGTAATTTACATGAGAGAGCATATTGAGTTGGTGTATATACTACAAAACAAAGTAGAATAGGGCATTGTATATTTTTTCTGACAGATTATATTCAGAGCAATTTTGTTTTTCACATTGGGTTGCCTAGATAATATTTACATTTTTTTCAATTCGCTTAAGTATAGAATTTCTGTATTTAACATAAGAGAGCAAATGGAGTTGTTGTATATATTACAAAAAAGAGTAGAAAAGGGCATTGTATATTTTTTCTGAAAGATTATATTCAGAGCAATTTTGTTTTTAACATTGGGGTGCCTAGATAAATTTTGGTTTTTCGATTCTGGTAAAATTAGAATTTCTGTATTTTACATGAGAGAGCATATTTAGTTGGTGTATATATTACAAAAAAGAGTAGAAAAGGGCATTGTATATTTTTTATGACAGATTATATTCAGAGCAATTTTGTTTTTAACATTGGGGTGCCTAGATAATATTTAGATTTTTTCGATTCGGTAAAATTAGAATTTCTGTATTTTACATGAGAGAGCATACGGAGTTGGTGTATTTACTCCAAAACAGAGTACAATAAGGCATTGTATATTTTTTCTAACAGACTATATTCATAGCCATTTTCTTTTAACTTTGGGGCGCCTAGATATTATTTATATTTTTTCGATTCACGTAAAATTAGAATTTCAGTATTTTACATGAGATAGCATATTGAGTTGGTGTATATATTCCAAAACAGAGTAGAAAAGTGCATTGTGTATTTTTTATGACACAATATATTAAGAGTAATTTTGCTTTTAACATTGGGGTGCCTAGATAATATTTAGATTTCTTCCATTCGGTAAAATTAGAATTTCTGTATTTTACATGAGCATACTGAGTTGGTGTATATACTCCAAACCATAGTAGAATAAGGCATTGTATATTTGTTCCAACAGATTATATTCAGAGCCATTTTGCTTTTAACGTTGGGGTGCCAAGATAATATTTAGATTTTTTTCGATTCACATAAAATTAGAATTTCGGTATTTTCCACAAGAGAGCATACTGAGTTGGTGTATCTACTCCAAAACAGAGTAGAATAAGGCATTGTATATTTTTTATGACCGTTTATATTCCGAGGAATTTTGTTATTATCATTGGGGTTCCTAGATAATATTTAGAGTTTTTCTTTCGGGTAAAATTAGAATTTCTGTATTTTACATGAGAGAGCATATTGAGTTGCTGTATATACTACAAAACAAAATAGATAAGGGCATTGTATATTTTTTCTGACAGTTTATATTCAGAGCAAATTTGTTTTTATCGTTGGGGTTCCTAGATAATATTTAGATTTTTTCGATTCGCTTAAATACAGACTTTCTGTATTTTACATGAGAGAGCATATGGAGTTGGTGTATATACTCCAAAACCGTGTAGAATAGGGCATTGTATATTTTTTCAGACAGATAATATTCCGAGAAATTATATTTTTTACATTGGGTTGCCTAGATAATATTTAGATTTTTTTCGATTTGCTTAAATATAGAATTTCTGTGTTTTACATGAGAGAGCATATGCAGTTGGTGTATATACCCAAAAACAGAGTAGAATAGGGAGTTGTATATTTTCTCTGACATTATATTCAAAGCAATTTGGATTTTAACATTTGGGTGCATAGATAATATTTAGATTTTTTCGATTCGTGTAAGATTAGAATTTCGATATTTTACATGAGAGAGTATACTGAGTTAGTGTATATACTGAAAAACAGAGTAGAATAGGGTATTGTAAACTTTTTCTGACAGTTTATATTCTGAGCAATTTTGTTTTTAACATTGGGGTGCCTAGATAATATTTAGATTTTTTCGATTCGGGTAAAATTAGAATTTCTCTATTTTACACGAGAGAGCATACTTAGTTGGTGTATATACTCCAAAACATAGTAGAATAAGGCATTGTATATTTTTTCTAACAGACTATATTCAGAGACATTTTCTTTTAAGTTTGGGGTGCCTAGATATTATTTAGATATTTTTGGATTCGCTTAAATAAAAAATTTCTGTATTTTACATGAGAGAGCATATGGAGTTGGTGTATATACTCCAAAACAGAGTAGAAAAGGGCATTCTATCTTTCTTCTGACTGATTATATTCAGAGCAATTTTGCTTTTAACATTGGGGTGCCTAAATAATATTTAGATTTTTTCGACTCGGGTAAAATTAGAATTTCTATATTTTACATGAGAGCGCATATTGATTTGGTGTATATACTGCAAAACAGAGTAGTAAAGGGCATTGTATATTTTCTCTGACAGATGATATTCAGAGCAATTTTGCTTTTAACATTTGGGTGCCTAGATTATATTTAGATTTTTTTAGATTCGATTAAATATTGAATTTCTGTGTTTTACATGAGAGAGCATATGCAGTTGGTGTATATACTCCAAAACAGAGTAGAATAGGGCATTGTATATTTTCTCTGACACTTTATATTCAGAGAAATTTTGTTATTAACATTGGGGTGCCTAAATAATATTTAGATTTTTTCGATTCGGGTCAAATTAGAATTTCTGTATGTTACACGAGAGCGCATACTAAGTTGGTTTATATACTCCAAAACAGAGTAGAATAAGGCATTGTATATTTTTTCTAACTGACTATATTCAGAGCCATTTTCTTTTATCTTTCAGGAGCATAGATATTATTTAGATTTTCATCAATTCGTGTAAAATTAGAATTTCGGTATTTTACATGAGAGAGCATATTGATTTGGTGTATATACTCCAAAACAGAGTAGAAAAGGGCATTGTATATTTTTTCTGACAGATTATATTAAGAGCAATTTTGCTTTTAACATTCGGGTGCCTAGATTATATTTAGATTTCTTTCGATTTGTTTAAATATAGAATTTCTGTATTTTACATGAGAGAGTATATGGAGTTCATTTATATAGTCCAAAAGAGAGTAGAATACGGGATTGTATATTTTTTTGACAGATTATATTCAGAGCAATTTTGTTTTTAACATTGGGATGCCTAGATAATATTTAGATTCTTTTCGATTTGCTTAAATATAGAATTCTTGCATTTTACCTGAGAGAGCATATGGAGTTGATGTATATACTCCAAAACAAAGTACAATACGGGATTGTATATATTTTCTGACAGAATATATTCAGAGCTATTTTGTTTTTAACATTGGGGTGCCTAGATAATATTTAAATTTTTTTCGATTCACTTAAATATAGAATTTCTGTATTTTATATGAGAGAGCATATGGAGTTGGTGTATATACTCCAAAACAGTGTAGAAAAGCGCATTGTATATTTTTTCTGACAGATTATATTCAGAGCAATTTTGCTTTTATTATTGGGGTGCCCAGATAATATTTAGTTATTTTTCGATCCATCTAAAATTACAACTTCTGTATTTTACATGAGAGAGCAAACTGAGTTGGTGTATATACTCCAAAACAGAGTAGAAAAGGGCATTGTGTATTTTTTGTGACAGATTATATTCAGAGAAATTTTGCTTTTAACGTTGGCGTGCCTAGATAATATTTAGATTTTTTTCGATTCACGTAAATTTAGAATTTCGGTATTTTACATGAGAGCGCATATTGATTTGGTGTATATACTACAAAACAGAGGAGAATAGAGAATTGTATATTTTTTGACAGATTATTTTCAGAGCAATTTTGCTTTCAATATTGGGGTGCCTAGATAATATTTAGATTTTTTTCGATTTGCTTAAATATAGAATTTCTGTGTTTTACATGAGAGAGCATATGCAGTTGGTGTATATACTCCAAAACAGAGTAGAATAGGGCATTGTATATTTTTTCTGACCTTATATTCAGAGCAATTTAGATTTTAACATTGGGGTGCGTAGATAATATTTAGATTTTTTCGTTTCGTGTAAGATTAGAATTTCGATATTTTACATGAGAGAGTATGCTGAGTTAGTGTATATACTAAAAAACAGAGTAGAATAGGGCATTCTAAGCTTTTTCTGACAGTTTTTATTTAGAGAAATTTTGCTTTTAACATTGTGGTGCCTTGATTGTATTTAGATTTTTTCGATTCGCTTAAATATAGAATTTTGGTATTTTACATGAGAGAGCATATGGAGTTGGTGTATATACTCCTAAACAGAGTTGAATAGGGTATTGTATACTTTTTCTGACAGATTATATTCAGAGCAATTGTGTTTTTAACTTTGGGGCACCTAGATATTATTTAGATATTTTTCGATTCACGTAAAATTAGAATTTCGGTATTTTACATCAGAGAGAATACTGAGTTGGTGTATAGACTCCAAAACAAAGTGGAATAAGGAATTTTATATTTTTTATAACAGACTATATTCAGAGGCATTTTCGTTTAACTTTTGGGCGCCTACATATTATTTAGGATTTTTTTCGATTCGCGTGAAATTATAATTTTTGTATTTTCCACCAGAGAGCATATTGAGTTGGTGTATATACACCAAAACAGAGTAGAAGAGGCCATTGTATATTTTTTCTGACAGATGATCTTCAGAGAAATTTTGCTTATACATTGGGGTGCCTAAATATTATTTAGATTTTTTTCGATTCGCGTAAAATTAGAATTTTGGTATTTTACATGAGAGAGCATACTGAGTTGGTGTATATACTCCAAAACAGAGTAGAATAGGGCATTGTATATTTATTCTTACAGACTATATTCAGACCCATTTTCTTTTAACTTTGGGGCGCCTTGATATTATTCAGATTTTATTCGATTCGCGTAAAATTAATATTTCGGTATTTTACATGAGATAGCATATTGAGTTGGTGTACATAATCCAAAACAGAGTAATATAGGGCATTGTATATTTTTTCTGACTGATTATATTCAGAGCATTTTTGTTTTTAACATTGGGGTGCCTAGATAATATGTAGATTTTTACGATTCTGCTAAAATTACTATTTTTGTATTTTACATAACAGAGCATATGGAGTTGGTGTATATATTACAAAATAGAGTCGAATAGGGCATTGTATATTTTTTCTGGCAGATTATATTCAGAGCAATTTTGCTTTCAACATTAGGGTGTCTAGATAATATATAGATTTTTTTCTATTCGCTTAAATATAGAATTTCTGTATTTTATATGAGAGAGTATATGGAGTTTTTTTATATACCCCAAGACAGAGTAGAATAGGGCATTGTATATTTTTTCTGACTGATTATATTCAGAGCAATTTTGTTTTTATCATTGGGGTGCCTAGATATTATTTAGATTTTTTTCGAATCGCATAAAATAAGAATTTCGGTATTTTACATGAGAGAGCATATTGAGTTTGTGTATACACTCCAAAACAGATTAGACAACGACATTGTACATTTTGTCTGTCAGATTATATTCAGAGTAATTTTGCTTTAAACATTGAAGTGCCTAGATAATATTTAGATTTTTTTTGATTCACGTAAAATTAGAATTTCGGTATTTTACATGAGAGAGCATACTGAGTTGGTGTATATACTCCAAAACAGAGTAGAAGGGGGCATTGTATATTTCTTCTGACAGATTATATTCAGAGCAATTTTGTTTTTAACATTGGGGTGCCTAGATAATATTGAAATTATTTTGAATTGGGTAATATTCATATTTTGGTATTTTAAATGAGAGAGCATACTGATTTGGTGTATATACTCCAAAACAGAGTAGAATAAAGCATTGTATATTTTTTCTAACAGAATATATTCAGTGCCATTTTCTTTTAACTTCGGGGCGCCTAGATATTATTTATAATTTTTTCGATTAGCATAAAATTAGAATTTTGGTATTTTACATGAGAGAGGATATTGAGTTGTTGTATATACTCCAAAACAGACTAGAATAGGGCATTGTATATATTTTTTTTTATTTTTTATTGGATTATAGGTTTTGGGGTACATGAGCAGAGCATGCAAGACAGTTGCGTAGGTACACACATGGCAGTGTGCTTTGCTTTTCTTCTCCCCTTCACCCACATTTGGCATTTCTCCCCAGGCTATCCCTCCCCACCTCCCCCT
Source organism: Callithrix jacchus (assembly GCF_049354715.1). Classification (NCBI taxonomy): domain Eukaryota; kingdom Metazoa; phylum Chordata; class Mammalia; order Primates; family Cebidae; genus Callithrix; species Callithrix jacchus. The sequence continues at coordinate 1,760,813 of NC_133511.1, read as the reverse complement.
CCCACTGGCCCTCCCCTTTTCCCCCAATAGACCCCAGTGTTTAGTACTCCCCTTTCTGTGTCCATGTGTTCTCATTTTTCATCACCCACCTATGAGTGAGAATATGCGGTGTTTCATTTTCTGTTCTTGTGTCAGTTTGCTGAGGATGATGTTCTCCAGATTCATCCATGTCCCTACAAACGACACGAACTCATCATTTCTGATTGCTGCATAATATTCCATGGTGTATATGTGCCACATTTTTCCAATCCAGTCTATTATCAATGGGCATTTGGGTTGATTCCAGGTCTTTGCTATTGTAAACAGTGCTGCAATGAACATTCGTGTACATGTGTCCTTATAGTAGAACGATTTATAGTCTTTTGGATATATACCCAGTAATGGGATTGCTGGGTCAAATGGAATTTCTATTTCTAAAGCCTTGAGGAATCGCCACACTGTCTTCCACAATGGTTGAACTAATTTACACTCCCACCAACAGTGTAAAAGTGTTCCTTTTTCTCCACATCCTCTCCAGCATCTGTTGTCTCCAGATTTTTTAATGATCGCCATTCTAACTGGCATGAGATGGTATCTCAATGTGGTTTTGATTTGCATCTCTCTGATGACCAGTGACGATGAGCATTTTTTCATATGATTGTTGGCCTCATATATGTCTTCTTTCGTAAAGTATCTGTTCATATCCTTTGCCCACTTTTGAATGGGCTTGTTTGTTTTTTTCCTGTAAATCTGCTTGAGTTGTTTGTAAATTCTGGATATCAGCCCTTTGTCAGATGGGTAGACTGCGAAAATTTTTTCCCATTCTGTTGGTTGCCGATCCACTCTAGTGACTGTTTCTTTTGCCGTGCAGAAGCTGTGGAGTTTCATTAGGTCCCATTTGTCTATTTTGGCTTTTGTTGCCAATGCTTTTTGTGTTTTGTTCATGAAGTCCTTGCCTACTCCTATGTCCTGGATAGTTTTGCCTAGATTTCCTTCTAGTGTTTTTATGGTGCCAGGTCTTATGTTTAAGTCTTTAATCCATCTGGAGTTAATTTTAGTGTAAGGTGTCAGGAAGGGGTCCAGTTTCTGCTTTCTGCACATGGCTAGCCAGTTTTCCCAACACCATTTGTTAAACATGGAATCCTTGCCCCATTGCTTGTTTTTGTCAGGTTTATCAAAGATTGTATAGTTGTATGTATGTTGTGTTGCCTCCGGTGCCTCTGTTTTGTTCCATTGGTCTATATCTCTGTTTTGGTACCAGTACCATGCTGTTTCAATTACTGTAGCCTTGTAGTATAGTTTGAAATCCGGTAGTGTGATGCCCCCCGCTGTGTTCTTTTTGCTTAGAATTGACTTGGCTATGCGGGCTCTCTTTTGGTTCCATATGAAGTTCATGGTGGATTTTTCCAGTTCTGTGAAGAAAGTCAATGGTAGCTTGATGGGGATAGCGTTGATTCTGTAAATTACTTTGGGAAGTATAGCCATTTTCACGATATTAATTCTTCCTAACCATGAACATGGAATGTTTCTCCATCTGTTTGTGTCCTCTCTGATTTCGTTGAGCAGTGGTTTGTAGTTCTCCTTGAAGAGGTCCCTTACGTTCCTTGTGAGTTGTATTCCAAGGTATTTTATTCTTTTTGTAGCAATTGCGAATGGCAGTTCGCTCTTGATTTGGCTTTCTTTAAGTCTGTTATTGGTGTAGACGAATGCTTGTGATTTTTGCACATTGATTTCATATCCTGAGACTTTGCTGAAGTTGTTTATCAGTTTCAGGAGTTTTTGGGCTGAGGCGATGGGGTCTTCTAGGTATACTATCATGTCGTCTGCAAATAGAGACAATTTGGCTTCCACCTTTCCTATTTGAATACCCTTTATTTCTTTTTCTTGCCTGATTGCTCTGGCTAGAACTTCCAGAACTATATTGAATAGGAGTGGTGAGAGAGGGCATCCTTGTCTAGTACCAGATTTCAAAGGGAATGCTTCCAGTTTTTGCCCATTCAGTATGATATTGGCTGTTGGTTTGTCATAAATAGCTTTTATTACTTTGAGATACGTTCCATCGATACCGAGTTTATTGAGGGTTTTTAGCATAAAGGGCTGTTGAATTTTGTCAAATGCCTTCTCTGCGTCAATTGAGATAATCATGTGGTTTTTGTTTTTGGTTCTGTTTATGTGGTGAATTACGTTGATAGACTTGCGTATGTTGAACCAGCTTTGCATCCCTGGGATGAATCCTACTTGATCATGATGAATAAGTTTTTTGATTTGCTGTTGCAATCGGCTTGCCAATATTTTATTGAAGATTTTTGCATCTATGTTCATCATGGATATTGGCCTGAAGTTTTCTTTTCTCGTTGGGTCTCTGCCGGGTTTTGGTATCAGGATGATGTTGGTCTCATAAAATGATTTGGGAAGGATTCCCTATTTTTGGATTGTTTGAAATAGTTTTAGAAGGAATGGTACCAGCTCCTCCTTGTGTGTCTGGTAGAATTCGGCTGTGAACCCATCTGGACCTGGGCTTTTTTTGTGAGGTAGGCTCTTAATTGCTGCCTTGACTTCAGACCTTGTTATTGGTCTATTCATAGTTTCAGCTTCCTGCTGGTTTAGGCATGGGAGGACACAGGAGTCCAGGAATTTATCCATTTCTTCCAGGTTTACTAGTTTATGTGCATAGAGTTGTTTGTAATATTCTCTGATGATGGTTTGAATTTTCTGTGGAATCTGTGGTGATTTCCCCTTTATCATTTTTTATTGCATCTATTTGGTTGTTCTCTCTTTTCTTTTTAATCAATCTGGCTAGTGGTCTGTCTATTTTGTTGATCTTTTCAAAAAACCAGCTCTTGGATTTATTGATTTTTTGAAGGGTTTTTCGTGCCTCAATCTCCTTCAGCTCAGCTCTGATCTTAGTAATTTCTTGTCTTCTGCTGGGTTTTGAGTTTTTTGATCTTGCTCCTCTAGCTCTTTCAATTTTGACGATAGGGTGTCAATTTTGGATCTCTCCATTCTCCTCATATGGGCACTTATTGCTATATACTTTCCTCTAGAGACTGCTTTAAATGTGTCCCAGAGGTTCTGGCACGTTGTGTCTTCGTTCTCATTGGTTTCGAAGAACTTCTTTATTTCTGCCTTCATTTCGTTGTTTACCCAGTCAACATTCAAGAGCCAGTTGTTCAGTTTCCATGAAGCTGTGCGGTTCTGGGTCGGTTTCTGAATTCTGAGTTCTAACTTGATTGCACTATGGTCTGAGAGGCTGTTTGTTATGATTTCAGTTGTTTTGCATTTGTTGAGCAGTGCTTTACTTCCAATTCTGTGGTCAATTTTAGAGTAGGTGTGATGTGGTGCTGAGAAGAATGTGTATTCTGTGGATTTGCGGTGGAGAGTTCTGTATATGTCCACCAGGTTTACTTGCTCCAGGTCTGAGTTCAAGCCCTGGATATCCTTGTTGATTTTCTGTCTGGTTGATCTGTCTAGTATTGACAGCGGAGTGTTAAAGTCTCCCACTATTATTGTGTGGGAGTCTAAGTCCTTCTGTAAGTCATTAAGAACTTGCCTTATGTATCTGGGTGCTCCTGTGTTGGGTCCATATATGTTTAGGATCGTTAGCTCTTCTTGTTGTATCGATCCTTTTACCATTATGAAATGGCCTTCTTTGTCTCTTTTGATCTTTGTTGCTTTAAAGTCTATTTTATCAGAGATGAGAATTGCAACTCCTGCTTTTTTTTGCTTTCCATTAGCTTGGTAAATCTTCCTCCATCCCTTTCTTTTGAGCCTTTGTGTATCCTTGCATGTGAGATGGGTTTCCTGGATAAAGCACACTGATGGGTTTTAAATTTTTATCCAATTTGCCAGTCTGTGTCTTTTGATTGGTGCATGTAGTCCATTTACATTTAGGGTTAATATTGTTATGTGTGAATTTGATACTGCCATTTTGATGCTAAGTGGCTGTTTTGCTTGTTAGTTGTTGTAGATTCTTCATTATGTTGAAGCTCTTTAACATTCAGTGTGATTTTGGAATGACTGGTACTGATTGATCCTTTCTATGTGTAGTGCCTTTTTTAGGAGCTCTTGTAAAGCAGGCCTGGTGGTGACAAAATCTCTGAGTACTTGTTTGTTCGCAAAGGATTTTATTCTTCCTTCACTTCTGAAGCTCAGTTTGGCTGGCTATGAAATTCTGGGTTGAAAGTTCTTTTCTTTAAGAATGTTGAATATTGGCCCCCACTCTCTTCTGGCTTGTAGTGTTTCTGCCGAGAGATCTGCTGTGAGTCTGATGGCATTGTATATTTTTGCAGACACATTATATTCAGAGCAATTTTGTTTTTAACATTGGGGTGCCTAGATAATATTTAGATTTTTTTCGATTCACTTTAATATATAATTTTTGTATTTTCCATGAGAGAGCATATTGAGTTGGTTTATGTGCTCCAAAAAAGACTAGAATAGGGCATTGTATATTTTTTCTGACAGATGATATTCAAAGCAATTTTGTTTTTAACATTGCGGTGCCTAGATAATATTTAGATTTTTTCGATTCGGGTGAAATTAGAATTTCTGTATTTTACATGAGAGAGCATACTGAGTTGGTGTATATACTCCAAAACAGAGTAGAGTAAGGCATTGTATATTTTTTCTAACAGAATATATTGAGAGCCATTTTCTTTAAACTTTGGGGTGCCTAGATATTATTTACATTTTTTTCGTTTCACGTAAATTTAGAATATCGGTATTTTACATGAGGGAGCATAATGAATTGGTGTATATACTGTAAAACAGAGTAGAATAAGGTATTGTATATTTTTTCTAACAGACTATATTCAGAGCCAATTTCTTTTAAGTTTGGCGCGCGTAGATATTATTTAGATTTTTTTCGATACTCGCAAAATTAGAATTTCGGTATTTTACATGAGAGAGCATATTGAGTTGGTGTATATACACCAAAACAGAGTAGAAAAGGGCATTGTATATTTTTTCTGACAGATTATATTCAGGGCAATTTTGCTTTCAACATTTTATTGCCTAGATAATATTTAGATTTTTCTCTATTAGCTTAAATATAGAATTTCTGTTTTTTACATGAGAGAGCATATGGAGTTTGTGCATATACTCCAAAACAGAGTAGAATAGGGCATTGTATATTTTTTCTGACAGATTATATTCAGAGCAATTTTGCTTTTAACTTTGTGGTGCCTAGATAATATTTAGATTTCTTTAGATCCACGTAAATTTAGAATTTCTATATTTTACATGAGAGAGCATAGTGAGTTAGTTTATATACACCAAAAAGAGTAGAATAGGGCATTGTATATTTTTTCTGACAGATTATATTCAGAGCAATTTTTTTTATAACATTGGGGTGCCTAGATAATATTTAGATATTTTCGATTACGGTAATATTATAATTTCAGTATTTTAAGTAAGAGACCATACTGAGTTGGTGTACATACTTTAAAACAGAGAAGAATAAGGCATTGTATATCTTTTCTAACAGACTATATTCAGAGCCATTTTCTTTTAACTTTTGGACGCCTAGATATTATTTAGATTTTTTTAGATTTAGGTAAATTTTGAATTTCTGTATTTTACGTGAGAGAGCATATTGAGGTGGTGTATATACTACAAAAGAGAGTAGAAAACGTCATTTTATATTTTTTCTGTCAGATTATATTCAGAGCAATATTTCTTTTTACCTTGGGTTGCCTAAATAATATTTATATTTTTTCGATTCGGGTAAAATTAGAATTTCGGTATTTTACATGAGAGGGCATATTGAGTTGGTGTATATACTCCAAAACAGAGTAGAATAGGGCATTTTATATTTTGTCAGACAGATTATATTCAGAGCAATTTTGTTTTTAACATTGGGGTGCCTAGATAATATTTAGATGTTTTCGATTCGAATAAAATTAGAATTTCTGTATTTTACATGAGAGAGCATACTGAGTTGGTGTATATACTCCAAAACAGATTAGAATAAGGCATTGTATATTTTTTCTAACATACTATATTCAGAGCCGTTTTCTTTAAACTTTGGGGCGCCTATATATTATTTAGAGTTTTTCAATTCGGGTAAAATTAGAATTTCATTATTTTACAAGAGAGAGATTACTGAGTTGTTGTGTATACTCCAAAACAGAGTAGAATAAGGCATTGTATATTTTTTCTAACAGACTATATTCAGAGCCATTTTATTTTAACTTTAGGGCGCCTAGATATTATTTAGATTTTTCTCGATACGCGTAAAATTAGAATTCTGGTATTTTAAAACACAAAGCATATTGATTTGGTGTATATACTCCAAAACAAAGTGGAAAAGGGAATTGTATATTTTTTCTGACAGATTATATTCGGAGAAATTTTGCTTTCAACATTGGATTGCCTATATAATATTTAGATTTTTCTCTATTCGCTTAAATATACAATTTCTCTTTTGTACATGAGAGAGCATATGGAGTTGGTGTATATAATCAAAAACAGAGTAGAATAGGGCATTGTATATTTTTTCTGACAGATTATATTCAGAGCAATTTTGCTTTTAACTTTGGTGTGCCTAGATAATATTTAGATTTTTTTAGATTTAGGTAAATTTTGAATTTCTGTATTTTACGTGAGAGAGCATAGTGAAGTCTTGTATATACTACAAAAGAGAGTAGAAAATGGCATTTTATATTTTTTCTGTCAGATTATATTACAAGCAATATTGCTTTTAACATTGGATAGCCTAGATAATATTTAGATTTTTTCGATTCGGGTAGAATTAGAATTTCTGTATTTTACATGAGAGAGCATACTGAGATGGTGTATATACTACAAAACGGAATGGAATAAGGCATTGTATATTTTCTCTAACAGACTATATTCATAGCCATATTCTTTTAACTTTTGCGAGCCTAGATATTATTTACATTTTTTTCGATTCGCCTAAAATTAGAATTTCGATATTTTAACTGAGAGAGCATACTGAGTTGGTTTATATACTCCAAAAGAGAGTAGAATTGGGCATTGTATATTTTCTCTGACAGATTATATTCAGAGCAATTTTGTTTTTAACATTGGGGTGCCTAGATAATATTTAGATTTTTTTGATTCGGGTAAAATTAGAATTTCTTTATTTTACATGAGAGAGCATATTGAGTTGGTGTATATACTACAAAACAGAGTAGAATAAAGCATTGTATATTTATTATGACAAATGATATTCAGAGCAATTTCGCTTTTAACATTAGGGTGCCTACATAATATTTCGATTTTTTTCGGTTCACATAAATTTAGAATTTCGGTATTTTACATGAGAGAGCATATTGCGTTGGTGTGTATACTGAAAAACAGAGTAGAATAAGGCATTGTATATTTTTTCTAATAGACTATATTCAGAGCCATTTTCTTATAACTTTGGAGCTCATAGATATTATTTGGATTTTTTTTGATTCGCGTAATATTAGAATTTCGGTATTTTACATGAGGGAGCATATTGATTTGGTGTATATACTCCAAAACAGAGTAGAAAAAGCATTGTATATGTTTTCTGACAGATTATATTCAGAGCAATTTTGCTTTTAACATGCGGGTGCCTAGATAATATTTAGAGTTTTTCGATTCGTTTAAATACAGAATTTTTGTATTTTACATGAGGGAGCACGTTGAGTTGGTGCATATAGACAAAAACAGAGTAAAATAGGGCATTGTATATTATTTCTGACAGTTTATATTCAGAGCAATTTTGTTTTTAACATTGGGTTGCGTAGATAATATTTACATTTTTTTTGATTCACGTAAAATTAGAATTTCGGTATTTTTACATGAGAGAGCATACTGAGTTGTTGTATATACTCCAAAACAAAGTAGAATAGGGCATTGTATAATTTTTTTTACAGATTATATTCAGAGCAATTTTGTTTTGAACATTGGGTTGCCTAGATAATATTTAGATTTTTTCGATTTGGGTAAAATTATAATTTCAGCATTTTACATGAGAGCATACTGAGTTGGTGTTTATACTCTAAAACAGAGTAGAACAAGGCATTTTATATTTTTTCTAACAGAATATATTCAGAGCCATTTTCTTGAAACTTTGGGGCGCCTATAAATTATTTAGATTTTTTACAATTCGCATAAAATTAGAATTTTGTATTTTAAGTTAGAGAGCATACTGCGTTGGTGTATATACTCCAAAACAGACTAGAATAGGGCATTGTATATTTTTTCTGACAGATTTTCTTCAGAGCAATTTTGTTTTTAACATTGGGGTGCCTAGATATTATTTAGATATTTTCGATTCTGGTAAAATTAGAATTTCTGTATTTCACATGAGAGAGCATACGGAGTTGGTGTATATACTCCAAAAAGAGTAGAATAGGGCATTGTATATTTTTTCTGACAGATCATATTCAGAGAAATTTTGTTTTTAACATTGCGGTGCCTATATAATATTTAGATTTTTTCGATTCGGGTAAAATTAGAAATTCTGTATTTTACATGAGAGAGCATACTGAGTTGGTGTATATACTCCAAAGCAGAGTAGAATAAGGCATTGTATATTTTCTCTAACACACTATATTCAGAGCCATTTTCTTTTACCTTTGGGGCACCTAGATATTATTTAGAATTTTTTGATTCGTGTAAAACCAGAATTTCGGTATTTTACATAAGATAGCATATTACCTTGATGTATATACTACAAAACAGAGTCTAAAAAGGCATTGTATATTTCTTCTGACAGATTATATTCAGAGCAATTTTGCTTTTAACATTGGGGTGCCTAGATAATTTTTAGATTTTTTTCCATTCGCTTAAATACAGAATTTTTGTATTTTACATTAGAGAGCATACGGAGTTGGTGCATATACTCCAAAACAGTGTAGAATAGGGCTTTGTATATTTTTTCTGACAGATTATATTCAGAGAAATTTTGCTTTTAACATTGGGGTGCCTAGATAATATTTAGATTTCTTTCGATTCGCTTAAATATAGAATTTCTGTATTTTACTTGAGAGAGCATATGGAGTTGGTGTATATACTCCAAAACAGAGTAGAATAGGGCATTCTGTATTTTTTCTGACAGATTATATTCAACAAAATTTTGTTTTTCACATAGGGGTGCCTAGATTATATTTAGATTTTTTCGATTCGGGAAAAATTAGAATTTCTGTATTTCACATGAGAGAGCATTTTGAGTTGATGTATATACTACAAAACAGAGTAGAAAATGGCATTCTATATTGTTTCTGACAGACTATATTCAGAGCAATTTTGCTTTTAACATTGGTGTGCCTATATATATTTAGATTTTTTTTCGATTCACTTAAATATAGAATTTCTGTATTTTACATTAGAGAGCTTACTGAACTGGTGTATATACTCCAAAACAGAGTAGAATAAGGCATTGCATATTTTTTCTAACAGACTATATTCAGACCCAATTTCTTTTAACTTTGGGGCGCCTTCATATTATTCAGATTTTTTTCGATTCACGTAAAATTAGAATTTCGGTATTTTACATAGAGAGCATATTGAGTTTGTGAATATACTTTAAAACAAAATAGAAAAGGGCATTGTATATTTTTTCTGACCAGAGTATATTCAGAGCAATTTTGCTTTAAACATAGGGATGCCTAGGTAATATTTAGATTATTTTGAATTCACTTAAATATAGAATTTATGTTTTTTTATTTGAGAGCATATGAAGTTGGTGTATATACTCCAAAACAGAGTAGAATAGGGAATTGTATATTTTTTTTGACAGACTATATTCAGAGCAATTTTCTTTCTAACATTGTGGTGCCTAGATAATATTTAGATTTTTTCGATTCAGGTAAAATTAGAATTTTGATATTTTACATGAGAGAGCATATTGAGTTGGTGTAGATACTCCAAAACAAAGTAGTTAATGGCATTGTATATTTTTTCTGACAAGCTATATTCAGAGAAATTTTCTTTTAACTTTGGGGCGCCTAGATATTCGTTAGATTTTTTTCGATTGGCGTAAAATTAGAATTTCGGTATTTTACATGAGAGAGCATATTGAGTTGGTGTAGATACTCCAAAACAGAGTAGAATAGAGCATTGTATATTTTTTCTGACAGATAATATTCAGAGCAGTTTTGCTTTTAACATTGGGGTCCCTAGATAACATTTAGATTTTTATCGATTCACGTAAACTTAGAAATTCGGTATTTTATATGAGAGAGCATACTAAGTTGGTGTATATACTCCAAAAAGAATAGAATAAGGCATTGTATATTTTTTCTAACAGACTATATTCAGAGCCATTTTCTTTTAACTTTGGGGCGCCTAGATATTATTTAAATTTTTGTCGATTCGCTTAAAATTAGAATTTCGATATTTTACATGACAGTGCATATTGAGTTGCTGTATATTCTCCAAAAAAAATTGGAGAAGTGCATTGTATCTTGTTTCTGACACACTGTATTAAGAGCAATTTTGCTTTTAACATTCTGGTTCCTATATAATATTTAGATTTTTTTTGATTCACGTAAAATTAGAATTTCGGTATTTTACGTAAGAGAGCATACTGAGTTGGTGTATATTCTCCCAAACAGGGTAGAATAGGGCATTGTATATTTTTTCTGACAGATTCTATTCAGAGCAATTTTTTTTTATATTGGGGTGCCTAGATAATATTTAAAGTTTTTCGATTCTGGTAAAATGATAATTTCTGCATTTTACATGAGACAGCATATGGAGTTGGTGTATATACTCCAAAACAGAGTAGAATAGGTTATTGTATATTTTTTCTGACAGACTATATTCAGAGCAGCTTTGTTTTTGACTTTGGGGTGCCTTGATAATATTTAGATTTTTTCGATTCAGGTAAAATTAGAGTATTTGTATTTTGCATGAAAGAGCATATTGATTTGGTGTATATAGTCCAAAACATAGTAGAAAAGTTCGTTGTATATTTTTTCTAACAGATTATATTCAGATAAATTTTGCTATTAACATTGGGGTGCCTAGATAATATTTAGACTTATTTCGATTCGATTAAATATAGAACTTCTGTATTTTACAAGAGAGAGCATACTTAGTTGGTGTATATACTCCAAAACGGAGTAGAATAAGGCATTGTATATTTTTTTCTAACACACTATATTTATAGCCATTGTCTTTTAAATTTGGGGCGCCTAGATATTATTTAGATTTTTTTCGATTCACGTAAAATTAGAATTTCCGTATTTTACATGAGAGAGCATATGGAGTTTTTGTATATACTTTAAAAAAAAGTAGAAAAGGGCATTATATATTTTTTCATTCAGAGTATATTTAGAGCAATTTTACTTTTAACATTGCGGTGCCTAGATAATATTTAGATTCTTTTCGATACACGTAAAATTAGGATTTCGTTATTTTACATGAGAGAGCATACTGAGTTGGTGTATATACTCCAAAACAGAGTAGAATAGGGCATTGTATATTTTTTGTGATAGATTATATTCAGAGCAATTTTGCTTTGAACAATGGGGTGCCTAGATATTATTTAGATTTTTTTGGATTTGAGTAAATTTAGAATTTGGGTATTTTACATGAGAGAGCATATTGAGTTTGTGTATATACTACAAAACAGAGTAAAAAAGGGCATTGTATATTTTACCTGACAGATAATATTAAGAGCAATTTTAGTTTTAACATTGGGGTGCCTAGATAATATTTAGATTTTTTCCGATTCGCTAAAATATTGAATTTCTAAATTTAACATGAGAGAGAATATGGAGTTAGTGTATATACTCCAAAGCAGAGTAGAATAGGTCATTGTGTATCTTTTCTGACAGATTATATTCAGAGAAATTTTGTTTTAACATTGATTGCCTAGATAATATTTAGATTTTTTCGATTCGGGTAAAATTATAATTTCTGTATTTTACATGAGAGAGCGTACTGAGTTGGTGTATATACTTCAAAATGGAGTAGAATAAGGCATTGTATATTTTCTCTAACAGACTATATTCAGAGCAAATTTCTTTTAACTATGGGGCGCCTAGATATTATTTAGATTTTTTTCAATTCACATAAAATCAGAATTTCTGTATTTTACATGAGAGAGCATACTGAGTTTGTGTATATAATAGAAAACAGTAGAAAAGGCATTGTATATTTTTTCTGACAGATTATATTCACAGCAATTTTTTTTTAACATTGGGGTGCCTAGGTAATATTTAGATTTTTTCAATTAGGGTAAAATTAGAATTTCTGTATTTTACATGAGAGAGAATATTGAGTTGGTGTATATACTACAAAACAGAGTAGAAAAGGGCATTGTATATTTTTTTGACAGATTATATTCAGAGCAAATTTGCTTTTAACATCGGGGTGCCTAGAGAATATTTAGATTATTTTCGATTCATGTAAAATTAGAATGTCGGTATTTTACATGTGAGAGCATATTGATTTGGTGTATATACTCCAAAACATAGTAGAAAAGGTCGTTGTATATTTTTTCCTGAGAGATTATATTCAGAGAAATTTTGCTATTAACACTGGGGTGCCTACATATTATTTAGATTATTTTTGATTCACTGAAATATAGAATTTCTGTATTTTACATGAGAGAGCAGGTAGAGTTAGTGTATACATTCAAAAACAGAGTAGAATAGGGCATTGTATATTTTACCTGACAGATAATATTCAGAGCAATTTTAGTTTTAACATTGGGGTGCCTAGATAATATTTAGATTTTTTCCGATTCACTAAAATATTGAATTTCTAAATTTAACATGAGAGAGAATATGGAGTTAGTGTATATACTCCAAAGTAGAGTAGAATAGGTCATTGTGTATCTTTTCTGACAGATTATATTCAGAGAAATTTTGTTTTTAACATTGGGTGCCTAGATAATATTTAGATTTTTTCGATTCGGGTAAAATTATAATTTCTGTATTTTACATGAGAGAGCGTACTGAGTTGGTGTATATACTTCAAAATGGAGTAGAATAAGGCATTGTATATTTTCTCTAACAGACTATATTCAGAGCAAATTTCTTTTAACTATGGGGCGCCTAGATATTATTTAGATTTTTTTCAATTCACATAAAATCAGAATTTCTGTATTTTACATGAGAGAGCATACTGAGTTTGTGTATATAATAGAAAACAGTAGAAAAGGCATTGTATATTTTTTCTAACACACTATATTCAGAGGCATTTTCTTTTAACTTTGGAGCATCTAGATATTTATTAGACTTTTTTCAATTCGCGTAAATTTAGAATTTGTCTATTTTACATGAGAGAGCATATTAAGTTGGTATATATACTCCAATAGAGAGTAGAAGAGGGCATTGTATATTTCTTCTGACAGATTATAATCAGAGAAATTTTGCTTTTAACATTGGAGTGCCTAGATAATATTTAGATTATTTCGATTCGGGTAAAATTAGAATTTTTGTATTTCACACGAGAGATCATATTGAGTTGGTGTATATACTACACAATAGAGTAGAAAAGGGCATTGTATATTTTTTCTGACACATTATATTCACAGCAACTTTGCTTTTAACATTGTGGTGCTTTGATACTATTTAGATTTTTTTCCATTCACTTAAAATTCGAATTTCGGTATTTTACATGAGAGAGCATACTGAGTTGGTGTATTTACTACAAAACAGAGTAGAATAAGGCATTGTATATTTTTTCTAACAGACTATATTCAGAGGCATTTTCTTTTTACTTTGGAGCGCCTAGATATTATTGAGATTTTTTTTGATCCGGTTAAATACAAAATTTCTGTATTTTACATGAGAGAGCATATGGAGTTGGTGTATATACTCCAAAACAGAGTAGAATAGAACATTGTGTATTTTTTCTGACAGATTATATTCACAGCAACTTTGCTTTTAACATTGGGGTGCCTAGATAATATTTAGATTTTTTTCGATTAATGTAAAATTAGAATTTCGGTATTTTCCATGAGAGAGCATACTGAGTTGGTGTATATACTCGAAAACAGAGTAGAATTGGGCATTGTATATTTTTTCTCACATATTATCTTCAGAGCAATTTTGTTCTTAACATTGGGGTGCCTAGATAATATTTAGATTTTTTCGATTCCGGTAAAATTAGAATTTCTGTATTTTACATGAGAGAGCATACTGAGTTGGTGTATTTCCTCCAAAGCAGACAAGAATAAGGTATTGTATATTTTCTCTAACAAACAATATTCAGAGCCATTTTCTTTTAACTTTAAGGTCCTAGATATTATTTAGATGTATTTTGATTCACGTAAATTTAGAATTTCGGTATTTTACATGAGAGACCATATTAATTTGGTGTATATACTACAAAACTGAGTCGAAAAAGTCATTGTATATTTTTTTTGGCAGATTATATTCAGAGCAATTTTGCTTTTAACATTGGGGTTTCTAGATAATATATAGATTTTTTTCGATTCACTTTAATATAGTATTTCTGTATTTTACATGAGAGAGCATATGCAGTTGGAGTATACACTCCAAAACAGAGAAGAAAAGGGCATTGTATATTTATTCTGACAGATTATATTCAGAGCAATTTCTCTTTTAACATTGGGGTGCCTAGATAATATTTAGATTTTTTTCGATTCACTTAAATATAGAATTTCTGTATTTTACATGAGAGAGCATATGGAGTTGGTGTATATACTCCAGAACAGAGTAGAATAGGGCATTGTGTATTTTTTCTGACAGATTATTTTCAGAGCAATTTTGCTTTTAACATTAAGTTCCTAGATAATATTTAGATTTTTTCGATTTGGGTAAAATTAGAATTTCTGTATTTTACATGAGAGAGCATACTGAGTTATTGTATATACTCTAAAAGAGAGTAGAATAAGGCATTGTATATTTTTTGTAACAGACTATATTCAGAGCCATTTTCTTTTAACTTTGGGGCACCTAGATATTATTTAGATTTTTTTCGATTTGCGTAAAATTAGAATTTCGGTATTTTACATGAGAGAGCATACTGAGTTTGTGTATATACTCGAAAACAGAGTAGAATAGGGCATTTTATATTTTTTCTGACAGATTATATTCAGAGCAGTTTTGTTTTTAAACTTGTGGTGCCTAGATAATATTTAGATTTTTTCGATTCGGGTAAAATTAGAATTTCTGTATTTTACATGACAGAACATATTGAGTTGGTGTATATACTACAAAACAGAGTAGAAAAGGGCATTGTATGTTTTTTCTTACAGATTATATTCAGAGCAAATTTGCTTTTACATTGGTGTGCCTAGATAATATTTAGATGTTTTTCGATTCACGGAAAATTAGAAGTTCTTTATTTTACATGATAGAGAATATTGATTTTGTGTATATACTCCAAAACATAGTAGAAAAGGGCATTGTATATTTTTTCTGACAGATTATATTCAGAGCAATTTTGTTTTTAACATTACGGTGCCTAGATAATATTTAGATTTCTTTCGATTCACGTAAAATTAGAATTTCGGTATTTTACATGAGAGAGCATACTGAGTTTGTGTATATACTCCAAAACCTAGTAGAAAAAGGCATTGTATATTTTTTCTAACTGACTATATTCAGAGCCATTTTCTTTTAGCATTGGTGGACCTAGATATTATTTAGATTATTTTCGATTCACGTAAAATTAGAATTTCGATATTTTACATGAGTGAGCATATTGAGTTGGTGTATATACTCCAAAACAGAGTAGAAAAAGGCATTGTATATTATTTCTGACAGATTATATTCAGAGCAATTTTGCTTTTAACATTGGGTTGCCTAGATAATATTTATATTTTTTTCGATTCACCTAAAATTAAAATATCGGTATTTTACATGAGAGAGCATCCTGAGTTGGTGTATATACTCCAAAACAGAGTAGAATAAGGCATTGTATATTTTTTCTGACAGATTATATTTAGAGCAATTTTATTTTAACATTGGGGTGCCTAGATAATATTTATATTATTTTCGTTTCACGTAAAGTTAGAATTTCAGTATTTTACATGAGAGAGCATACTGAGTTCGTATATATACTCCAAAACACAGTAGAATAAGGCAGTGTATATTTTCTCTAACAGAGTATATTCAGAACCATTTTCTTTTAACTTTGGGGCACCTAGATAATATTTGGATTTTTTTCGATTCATGTAAAATTTGAATTTCGGTATTTTATATGGGAGAGCATATTGAGTTGGTGTATATAGAATAAAACAGAGTAGAAAACAACGTTGTATATTTTTTCTGACAGATTCTATTCAGAGCAATTTTTCTGTTAACATTGAGGTGCCTAGATAATATTTAGATTTATTTCGATTCGTTTAAATATAGAATTTCTGTATTTTACATGAGAGAGCATATGGAGTTGGTGTATATATTCAAAAACAGAGTAGAATACGTCATTGTATATTTTTTCGACAGATTATGTTCCAAGCAATTTTGTTTTTTACATTGGGGTGCCTAGACAATATTTATATTTTATTCGATTCACGTAACATTAGAATTTCTGTATTTCACACGAGTGAGCATATTGAGTTTGTGTATATACTCCAAAACAAAGTAGAATAGGGGATTGTATATTTTTTATGACAAATTATATTCAGAGCAATTTTTGTTTTAACATTGGGGTACCTAGATTATATTTAGATTTTTTCAATTCAGGTAAAATTAGAATTTCTGTATTTTAAATGAGCGACCATATTGTATTGGTGTATATACTACAAAACAGAGTCGAAAAAGGCATTGTGTATTTTTTCTGACAGATTATATTCAGTGCAATTTTGCTTTTAACATTGGGGTGCCTAGATAATATTTAGATTCTTTTCGATTCACGTAAAATTAGAATTTCGGTATTTTACATGAGAGAGCATACGGAGTTGGTGTATATGCTCCAAAACAGAGTAGAATAAGGCATTGTATATTTTTTCTATCAGACTATATTCAGAGCCATTTTCTTTTAACTTTGGGGCGCCTAGATATTATTTAGATTTTTTTCGATTCGCGTAAATTAGAATTTCGGTATTTTACATGAGAGAGCATATTTAGTTGATGTATATACTCCAAAACAGAGTAGAATAGGGCATTGGACATTTTTTCTGACAGATTATATTAAGAGCAATTTTGCTATTAACATTCAGGTGCCTAGATAGTATTTAGATTTTTTTCGATTCACGTAAAATTTGAATTTCGGTATTTTACATGAGAGAGCATACTGAGTTGGTGTATATACTCAAAAACAGAGTAGAATAGATCATTGTATATTTTTTCTGACAGATTATATTCAGAGCAATTTTTCTTTTAACAGTGGGGTTTCTGTATAATATTTAGATTGTTTTGGATTCACGTAAAATTAGAACTTCTGTATTTTACATGTGAGAGCATATTGAGTTGGTGTATATACTCCAAAACAGAATAGAATAAGGCATTGTATATTTCGTCTAACAGACTATATTCAGAGCCAATTTATTTCAACTTTTTGGAGCCTAGATATTATTTAGATGTTTTTCAATTCACGTAAAATTTGAATTTCAGTATTTTACATGAGAGAGCATATTGAGTTGGTGTATATACTACAAAACAGTAGAAAATAAAATTGGATATTTTTTCTGACAGATTATATTTAGTCCAAATTTATTTTAACATTGGGGTGCCTAGATAATATTTATATTTTTTTCGTTTCACGTAATGTTAGAATTTCAGTGTTTTACATGAGAGAGCTTACTGAGTTCGTATATATACTCCAAAACACAGTAGAATAAGGCATTGTATATTTTCTCTAACAGACTATATTCAGAACCATTTTCTTTTAACTTTGGGGCGCCTAGATACTATTTAGATTTTTTTCGATTCACGTAAAATTAGAATTTTGGTATTTTATATGAGAGAGCATATTGAGTTGGTGTATATACTACAAAACAGAGTAGAAAACAACGTTGTATATTTTTTCTGACAGATTCTATTCAGAGCCGTTTTGCTGTTAACACTGGGGTGCCTAGATAATATTTAGATTTATTTTGATTCGTTTAAATGTAGAATTTCTGTATTTTACATGAGAGAGCATATGGAGTTGGTGTATATAATCAAAAACAGAGTAGAATACGTCATTGTATATTTTTCGACAGATTATGTTCCGAGCAATTTTGTTTTTAACATTGAGGTGCCTAGATAATATTTAGATTTTATTCAATTCACGGAAAATTAGAATTTCTGTATTTTACATGAGTGAGCATATTGAGTTGGTGTATATACTCCAAAACAGAGAGAATAGGGCATTGTATATTTTTTCTGACAGATTATATTCAGAGCAATTTTGTTTTTAACATTGGGGTGCCTAGATTATATTTATATTTTTTCGATTCAGGTAAAATTAGTATTTTTGTATTTTACATGAGCGAGCATACTGTATTGGTGTATATACTCCAAAACAGAGTAGAATAGGGCATTGTATATTTTTTCTGACAGATTACATTCAGAGCAATTTTGTTTTTAACATTAGGGTGCCTAAATAATATTTAGATTTTTTTTTGATTCATGTAAAATTACAATTTCGGTATTTTACATAAGAGAGCATAGTGAGTTGGTGTATATTCTCCGAAACAGAGTAGAATAAGGCATTGTATATTATTTCTAACAGACTATATTCAGAGCCCTTTTCTGTTATCTTTTGGACACCTAGATATTTTTTAGAATTTTATCGATTCACGTAAAATTTGAATTTCTGGATTTTCATGAGAGAGTGTACTGAGTTGGTGTATATACTCCAAAACAGAGTAGAATAAGGCATTGTATATTTTCTCTAACAGACTATATTGAGAGCCATTTTCTTTTAACTTTGGTGCGCCTAGATATTATTTAGATTTTTTCCGATTCACGTAATATTAATATTTTGGTATTTTACATGAGAGAGCATATTGAATTGGTGTATGTACTCCAAAACAGAGTAGAAAAGGGCATTGTAAATATTTTCTGACAGATTATATTCAGAGAAATTTTTCCTTTAACATTGGGGTGCCTAGATAATATTGAGATGTTTTTCGATTCGCTTAAATCTAGAATTTCTGTATTTTACATTAGAGAGCATATGGGGTTGGGGTATATACTCCAAAACAGAGTAGAATAAGTTATTGTATTTTTTTCTGAGAGACTATATTCAGAGCAAAATTGTTTTTAACATTGGGGTGTCTAGATAATATTTAAATTTTTTTTATTCACGTAAATATAGAATTTCTGTATTTTACATGAGAGAGCATATGGAGTTGGTGTCTATGCTCCAAAACAAAGTAGAATAAAGCATTGTATATTTTTTCTGACAGATTATATTCAGAACAATTTTGTTTTCAACATTGGGGTGCCTAGATAATATTTAGATTTTTTTCGATTCATGTAAAATTAGAATTTCTGTATTTTACATGAGAGAGCATACTGAGTTGGTTTATATACTCCAAAACAGAATAGAATAAGGCAGTGTAAATTTTTTCTAAGAGACGATATTCATAGCCATTTTCTTTTAATTTTGGGGAACCTATTTAGATGTTTTTCGATTCACGTAAAATTTGAATTTCGGTATTTTACATGAGAGGGCATATTGAGTTGGTGTATATACCATAAAACAGAGTAGAAAAGGGCATTGTATATTTTTTCTGACAGATTATATTCAGAGCAATTATATTTTAACATTGGGGTGCCTAGATAATATTTATATTTTTTTCATTTCACGTAAAATTAGAATTTCGGTATTTTTTTTTTAATGTCTTCATTTATTTCATAATGTCTTTCTTCTTTGTTCAATTTTTTTTTTTAATTTCAATAGGTTTTGAGGGGAACGTGTGGTGTTTGGTTACATGGACAGGTTCTTTACTGGTGATTTCTGAGATTTTGATGCATCCATCATCTGAGCAGTGTACACTGTACGTATAGTCTTTTATCCCTCACCCCCTCCCACCCTTCAACCTGAGTCCCCAAAGTCCATTGTAACATTCTTATGCATTTGCATCCTCATAGCTTAGCTCCTTCTTATAAGTGAGAACATATGATGTTTGGTTTTCTATTCCTGAGTTACTTCATTTAGAATAATGGTCTACAACTCCATCCAGGTTGCTGTGAATGCCATTATTTAATTCCTTTTTAAGGCTGAGTAGTATTCCATAGTATATAAATGCCACATCTTCTTTATCTCCTCAGTGGTTGATGAGCATTTGTGCTGGTTCCATATTTTTGCAATTACAAATTGGGCTGCTATAAACATGTGTGTGCAAGTATTTTTTAAATTTAATTTAATTTAATTTAATTTAAAGTTCCAGGATATATGTGCAGGATGTGCAGGTACAAGTATCTTTTCCGCATAAAGGCTTCTTTTCCACTGGGTAATACCCTGGAGTGGGATTGCTGGATCAAATTATAGATCTGCTTTTAGTTCATTAAGGAATCTCCATACTGTTTTCTACAGTGGTTGTGATACTTTACATTCCTAGCAACAGTGAAAAAGTGTTCCTTTGTCACCACATCCTCATCAACATCTTTCTTTCTTTTTTTTCTTTTTTAACTTTTTTTAATAGTCATTCTTTCAGGAGGAAGGTGGTATCACATTGCAGTTTTTTTGTTTTCTGTTTTTTTTCTTGGGTGTCTTGCATTGGAACACACTGTGGTTTTGACTTGCATTTCCCCAATAATTAGCAATGTTGAGGATTTTTTCATGTTTCTTGGCCATTTGCATAACTTCTTTTGAGAACTGTCTATTCATGTCCTTAGCCTATATTTTTTTTTTAAATTTTTTATTGGATTATAGGTTTTGGGGTACATGAGCAGAGCATGCAAGACAGTTGCGTAGGTACACACATGGCAGTGTGCTTTGAATTTCGGTATTTTACATGAGAGAGCATACTGAGTTCGTATATATACTCCAAAACACAGTAGAATAAGGCATTGTATATTTTCTCTAAGAGACTATATTCAGAACCATTTTCTTTTAACTTTGGGGCTCCTAGATAGTATTTAGATTTTTTTCGATTCACGTAAAATTAGAATTTCGGTATTTTATATGAGAGAGCATATTCAGTTGGTGTATATACTACAAAACAGAGTAGAAAACAAGGTTGTATATTTTTTCTGACACATTATATTCAGAGCAATTTTCCTGTTAACATTGGGGTGCCTAGATAATATTTAGATTTATTTCGATTCATTTAAATATAGAATTTCTGTATTTTACAGGAGAGAACATATGGAGTTGGTGTATATACTCAAAAACAGAGTAGAATACGTTATTGTATATTTTTTCGACAGATTACGTTCCGAGCAATTTTGTTTTTAACATTGGGGTGCCTAGATAATATTTAGATTTTATTCGATTCATGTAAATTAGAATTTCTGTATTTTATATGAGTGAGCATATTGAGTTGGTGTATATACTCCAAAACAGAGTAGAATAGGGCATTGTATATTTTTTCTGACAGATTATATTCAGAGCAATTTTGTTTTTACCATTAGGGTGCCTAGATTATATTTAGATTTTTTCGATTCAGGTAAAATTAGAATTTTTGTATTTTACATGAGAGAGCATATTGTGTTGGTTAATATACTACAAAACAGAGTCGAAAAAGGCATTGTGTATTTTTTCTGACAGATTATATTCAGAGCAATTTTGCTTTTAACATTTGGGTGCCTAGATAATATTTAGATTTTTTTGATTCGCATAAATATAGAATTTCTGTATTTTACATGAGAGAGCATATTGTGTTGGTTTATATACTCCAAAACAGAGTAGAATAGGGCATTGTATATTTTTTATGACAGATTACATTCAGAGCAATTTTGTTTTTAACATTAGGGTGCCTAAATAATATTTAGATTTTTTTCGATTCACGTGAAATTACAATTTCGGTATTTTACATAAGAGAGCATACAGAGTTGGTGTATATTCTCCGAAACAGAGTAGAATAAGGCATTGTATATTATTTCTAACAGACTATATTCTGAGCCCTTTTCTCTTAACTTTGGGGCTCTTAGATTTTTTTAGATTTTTATCGATTCGCGTAAAATTAGAATTTCTGGATTTTACATGAGAGAGCGTACTGAGTTGGTGTATATACTCCAAAACATAGTAGAGTAAGGCATTTTATATTTGTTCTAACAGACTATATTCAGAGCCATTCTCTTTTAACTTTGGGGCGCCTAGATACTATTTAGATTTTTTTCGATTCTCGTAAAATTAGAATTTCGGTATTTTACATGAGAGAGCATATTGAGTTGGTCTATATACTCGAAAACAGTGTAGAAAAAAGAATTGTATATTTTTTCTGACAGATTACATTTAGAGCAATTTTGCTTTTAACATTGGGGTGCCTAGATAATATTTATATTTTTTTCGATTCACGTAAATTTAGAATTTCGGTATCTTACATGAGAGAGCATACTGAGTTCGTATATATACTCCAAAACACAATAGAAGAAGGCATTGTATATTTTTTCTAACACACTATATTCAGAGCCATTTTCGATTAGCTATGGGGTGCCTAGATTTTACTTTGGTTTTTTTCGATTCCCGTAAAATTAGAATTTCGGTATTTTACATGAGAGAGCATGCTGAGTTGGTGTATATACTCCAAAACAGAGTAGAAAAGGGCATTGTATATATTTTCTGACAGATCATATTCAGAGCAATTTATATTTTAAAATTGGGGTGCCTAGATAATATTTAGATGTTTTCCAATTCGCTTAAATATAGAATTTCTGTATTTTACATGAGAGAGCATAGGGAGTTAGGGTATATACTCCAAAATAGAGTAGAATAGGGCATTGTATTTTTTTTCTGAGAGATTATATTCAGAGCAATATTGTTTTTAACATTGGGTTTGCTAGATAATATTTAAATTTTTTCTATTCACGTAAATATCGAATTTCTGTATTTTACATGAGACAGCATACTGAGTGGGTGTATATACTCCAAAACAGAGTAGAATTATGCATTGTATATTTTTGTAACAAACTATGTTCACAGCCAGTTTATTTTAACTTTAAGGCGCTCAGATATTTTTTAGATTTTCTTCGATATGCGTAAAATTAGAATTTCGGTGGTTTACATAAGAGAGCATATTTAGTTGTAGTATATATTACAAAACAGAATAGAACGGGGCATTGTATATTTTTTCTGACAGATTATATTCAGAGCAATTTTGCTTTTAACATTGAGATGCTTAGATAATATTTAGATTTTTTTTGAATCACGTAAAATTTGAATTTCGGTATTTTACATGAGAGAGCATACTGAGTTGGAGTATATACTCCAAAAAAGAGTAGAGTAAGGCATTGTATATTTTTTCTAACAGACTATATTCAAAGCCATTTTTTGTTAACTTGGGGGCTCCTAGATATTTTTTATATTTTTATCGATTCACGTAAAATTAGAATTTCGGTATGTTACATGAGAGAGCATATGAAGTTGGTGTATATACTCCAAAACAGAGTAGAATAGCGCATTGTATATTTTCTATGGCAGATTATATTCAGAGCAATTTTTCTTTTAACATTGGGGTGCCTAGATAATATTTAGATTTTTTTTCAATTCGCTCAAATATAGAATTTCTGTATTTTTCTTGAGAGAGCATATGGAGTTCGTGTGTATAATTCAAAACACAGTAGAATCAGGCATTGTATATTTTTTCTGACAGATAATATTCAGAGCAATTTGGTTTTTAACATTGGCGTGCATAGATAATATTTAGTTTTTTTTTGATTCATGTAAAATTCGAATTTCGGTAGTTTACATGAGAGAGCATACTGAGTTGGTTTATATACTCCAAAACAGATTAGAAGAAAACATTGTATATTTTTTCTAACAGACTATATTCAGAGCCATTTTCTGTTAATTTTTGGGTGCCTGGATATTATTTAGATTTTTTCGATTCACATAATATTAAAATTTCGGTATTTTACATGAGAGAGCATATTGAGGTGGTGTATATACTACAAAACAGAGTAGAAAAGGGCATTGTATATATTTTCTGACATATTATATTCAGAGCAATTATTCTTTTAACATTGGGGTGCCTAGATAATATTTAGATTTTTTTCGATTCACGTAAAATTAGAATTTTTGTATTTTACATGAGAGAGCATACTGAGTTGGTGTATATACTCCAAAACAGAGTAGAAAAGGGCATTGTATATTTTTTCTGACAGATAATATTTATAGCTAATTTGTTTTTAACATTGGGTTGCCTAGATAATATTTAAATATTTTCGATTTGGGTAAAATTAGAATTTCTGTATTTTACGTGAGAGAGCATATTGAGTTGGTGTATATACTACAAAACACAGTAGAAATGGGCATTGTATGTTTTTTCTCACAGATTATATTCACAGCAATATTGTTTTTAACATTGGGTTGCCTAGATAATATTTAGACTTTTTTCGATTCACGTAAAATTAGAATTTCAGTATTTTACATGAGAGAGCATGCTGAGTTGGTGTCTATATTCCAAAACAGAGTAGAATAAGGCATTGTATATTTGTTCTAACAGACTATATTCAGAGCCATTTTCTGTTAATTTTGTGGCGCCTAGATATTATTTAGATTTTCTTCGATTCGCATAAAATTAGAATTTTGGTTTTTTACATGAGAGAGCATATTGAGTTGGTGTATATACACCAAAACAGAGTAGAAACGGGCATTGTATACTTTTTATGACAGATTCTATTCAGAGCAATTTTGCTTTTAACATTGGGGTGCCTAGATAATATTTAGTTTTTATTTGATTCACATAAATTAAGAATTGCGGTATTTTATATGAGAGAGCATATTGAGTTGGTGTATATACTCCAAAACAGAGTAGAAAAGAACATTGTATATTTTTTATGACAGATTATATTCAGAGCAATTTTGTTTTTAACATTGGGGAACCTACATAATATCTAGATTATTTTCGATTCACGTAAAATTAGAATTTCGGTATTTTACATGAGAGAGCATACTGAGTTGGTGTATTTACTCCAAAACAGATTAGAGTAAGGCATTGTATATTTTTTCTAAGAGACTATATTGAGGGCCATTTTCTTTTAACTTTGGGGCGCCTAGATATTATTTAGATTTTTTTGATTCGTGTAAAATTAGAATTACGGTATTTTACATGAGAGAGCATATTGAGTTGGTGTATATACACCAAAACAGAGTAGAAAAGAGCCTTGTATATTTTCTCTGACAGATTATATTCGGAGCAATTTTGCTTTTAACATTCGGATGCCTAGATAATATTTAGTTATTTTTGATTTATGTAAAACTCGAATTGCGGTATTTTACATAAGAGAGCACACTGAGTTGGTGTATAGACTCCAAAACAGAGTAGATTAAGGCATTTTATATTTTTTTAACAGACTATATTCAGAGCCATTTTCTTTTAACTTTGGGGCGCCTAGATATTATTTAGATTTTTTCGATTCCCGTAAAATTACAATTTCGGTATTTTACATGAGAGAGCATACTGAGTTGGTGTATATACACCAAAACAGAGTAGAATAAGGCATTGTATATTTTTTGTTACAGACTATATTCAGAGCCATTTTCTTTTTATTTTGGATGCCTGGATATTATTGAAATTTTTTTCGATTCGCTTAAATATAGAATTTCTGTATTTTATATGAGAGAGCATATGCAGTTGGTGTGTATACACCAAAACAGAGTAGAATAGTGCACTGTATATTTTTTCTGACAGATTATATTCAGAGCAATTTTGTTTTTAACATTGGGTTGCCTAGATAATATTTAGATTTATTTGATTCAGGTAAAGTTAGAATTTCTGTATTTTACATGAGAGAGTATATGGAGTTGGTTTATATACTCCAAAACAGGGTAGGATAGGGCATTTTATATTTTTTCTGACAGATTATATTCAGAGCAATTTTCTTTCTAACATTGGGGTGGCTAGATAATATTTAGAATTTTTCGATTCGGGTAAAATTTAAATTTCTGTATTTTACATGAGAGAGTATATTGAGTTTGTTTATATACTACAAAACACAGTAAAAAAGGGCATTGTATATTTTTCCTGATAGATAATATTCAGAGAAATTTTTCTTTTAACATTCGGGTGCCCAGATAATATTTAGATTTGTTCGATTCTCTTAAATAAAGAATTTCTGTATTTTACATGGTAGAGCATTTCGAGTTGGTGTATATACTCCAAAATAGAGTAGAATAGGGCATTGTATATTTTTTCTAACAGATTATATTCAGAGCAATTTTGTTTTCAACATTGGGGTGCCTAAATAATATTTAGATTTTTTTGATTCACGTAAAATTAGAATTATGGTATTTTACATGAGAGAGCATATTGAATTGATGTATATACTCCACAACAGAGTAGAAAAGAATATTGTATATATTTTCTGACAGATTATATTCAGAGCAATGTTGCTTTTAACATTGGGGTGCCTAGATAATATTTCAATTTTTTTCGATTCGCTTAAATATAGAATTTCTGTATTTTAAATGAGAGGAGGTAGAGTTGGTTTATATACTCAAAAACAGAGTAGAATAGGGTATAGTATATTTTTCATGACAGATTATATTCGGAGCAATTTTTTTTTTGACATTGTGGTGCCTAGATAATATTTAGATTTTTTCGATTCGGGTAAAATTAAAATATCCTTATTTTACACGAAAGAGCATACTGAGTTCGTGTATATACTCCAAAACATAGTAGAATAAGGCATTGTATATTTCTTCTAACAGACTATATTCAGTGCCATTTTCTTTCAACATTGAAGTGCCTAGATATTATTTAGATTTTTTTCAATTCATGTAATATTAGAATGTAAGTATTTTACATGAGAGAGCCTATTTTCTACACTACTCCAATACAGTGTAGAAAAGGGCATAGTATAATTTTTATGACAGATTATATTCAGAGCAATTTTGCTTTTAACATTGGGGTGCCTAGATAATATTTAGATTTTTTTCAATTCATGTAAAATTAGATTTTCGGTATTTTACATGAGAGAGTATTACTGAGTTGGTGTATATATTCCAAAACAGAGGAGAATAGGGCATTGTATATTTTTTGTTGACAGATTATATGCAGAGCAATTTTGTTTTTAACTTTGGGGTGCCTAGATTATATTTAGATTTTTTCGATTCAGGTAAAATTAGAATTTCTGTATTTTACATGAGAGAGCGTATTGAGTTGGTGTATATACTCCGAAACAGAGTAGAATAGGGCATTGTATATTTTTTCTGAAAGATTATATTCAGAGCCATTTTGCTTTTATCATTGGGGTGCCTAGATAATATTTAGATTTTTTTTGATTCACATAAATTTTGAATATTGGTATTATAGCTGAAAGAGCAAGTTCAGTTTGTGTATATACTTCAAAACAGAGTAGAAAAGAACATTGTATATTTTTTCTGTCAGATTATATTCAGATCAATGCTGCTTTTAACATTGGGTTGCCTAGTTAATATTTAGATTTATTTCAATTCGCATAAAATTAGAATTTCGGTATTTTACATTAGAGAGCATATTATGTTGGTTTATATACTGCAAAACACAGTAGAAAAGTTAATAGTATATTTTGATGGAAAGGTTATATTAAGAGCCATTTTCTTTTAACATTGGGTTCCTAGATAATATTTAGATTTTTTTCGATTAGTGTAAAATTATAATTTAGGTATTGTACCTGAGAGTGCATATTGAGTTGGTGTATATACACCAAAACAGAGTAGAAATAGGTATTGTATACTTTTTCTGATAGATTATATTCAGAGAAATTTTGCTTTTAACATTGGGGTGCCTAGATAATATTTAGATATTTTTCGATTCACGTAAAATTAGAATTTTGTTATTTTACTTGAGAGATCATATTGAGTTGGTGTATATACTACAAAACAGAGTAGAAAACGGCATTGTATATTTTTTCTGACAGATTATATTCAGAGCAATTTTTTTTTAACATAGGGCTGCCTAGATAATATTTAGATTTTTTTCGAGTAGCTTAAATATAGAATTTCTGTATTTTACATGAGGGAGAATATGGAGTTGGTGTATACTCAAAAACGGAGAAGAATCGGGCATTGTATATTTTTTTCTGAAAGATTATATTCAGAGCAGTTTTGTTTTTAACATTGGGGTGCCTAGATAATATTTAGATTTTTTCAATTCGGGTAAAATGAGAATTTCTGTATTTTATATGAGAGAGCATACTGTGTTGGTGTATATACTCCAAAACACAGTAGAATAAGGCATTGTATATTTTTTCTTACAGAATATATTTAGAGCCATTTTCTCTTAACTTTGAGGTGCCTAGATATTATTTAGAATTTTTGATTCACGTAAAATTATAATTACGGTATTTTACGTGAGAGTGCATATTGAGTTGGTGTATATACTCCAAAACAGAGTAGAAAAGGGCATTCTTTATTTTTTCTGACAAATTATATTCAGAGCAATTTTGCTTTTAACATTGTGGTGCCTGGGTAATATTTAGAATTTTTTTGATTCATGTAAACTTAGAAATTCGATATTTAACATGAGAGAGCATACTGAGTTGGTGTATATAATCCAAATGAAAGTAGAATAGGGCATTGTATATTTTCTCTAACAGACTATATTCAGAGCCATTTTCTTTTAACTTTGGGGCGCCTAGATATTATTTAGATTTTTTTCGATTCGCTAAAATATAGAATTTCTTTATTTTACATGAGAGAGCATACTGTGTTGGTGTATATACTTCAAAATAGAGTAGCATAAGGCATTGTACATTTTTTCGATTCGCTTAAATATAGAATTTCTGTATCTTACATGATAGAGCATATGCAGTTGGTGTATATACTCAAAAACAGAGTAGAATAGGGCATTGTATATTTTGTCTGACAGATTATAGTCAGAGCAATCTTCCTTATAACATTGGTGTGCCAATATAATATTTAGATTTTTTCAATTCACGTAAAATTAGAATTTTAATATTTTATATGAGAGAGCATACTGATTTGGTGTATATACTCCAAAACAGAGTAGAATATGGCATTGTATATTTTTTCTAACAGACTATTTTTAGAGCCATATTTCTTTAACTTTGGGGCGCCTATATATTATTTAGATTATTTTCGATTCACGTAAAATTAAAATTTCGGTATTTTACATGAGAGAGCATATTGAGTTGGTATACATACTCCAAAACAGAGTAGAAAAGGTCATTTTATATTTTATCTGACAGATTATATTCAGAGAAATTTTGCTTTTAATATTGGGGTTCCTAAATAATATGTAGATTTTTTTCGATTCACTTAAATATTGAATTGCTGTATTTTACATAAGAGAGCATATTTAGTTGGTTTATGTACTCCAAAACAGGGTAGAAAATGTCATTTTATATTTTTTCGGACAGATTATATTTAGAGGAATTTTGCTTTTAACATTTTGGTTTCTAGATCATATTTATATTTTTTTCGATTCGCTTAAATATAGAATTTCTGTATTTTACATGAGAGAGCATATGGAGTTGGTTTACATACTCCAAAACAGAGTAGAATAAGGCACTGTATATTTTTTCTGACAGAATATATTCAGAGCAATTTTGTTTTTACCATTGGGGTATCTAGGTAATATTTAGTTTTTTTGGATTTGCTTAAATATAGAATTTCTTTATTTTACATAAGAGAGCTTATGGAGTTGGTGTATATACTCCAAAACAGAGTAGAATAGGGCATTGTATATTTTTTCTGACAGATTATATTCAGAGAAATTTTGTTTTTTACAGTGGGGTGCCTAGATAATATTTAGATTTTTTCGATTCACTTAAAATTAGAATTTCGGTATTTTACATGAGAGAGCATACTGAGTTGGGGTATATACTCTAAAACACAGTAGAATAAGGCATTGTATATTTTTACTAACAGTATATTCAGACCAATTTTCTTTTAACTTAGGGGCGCCTAGATATCATTTAGATTTTTTTCGATGCGTGTAAAATTAGAATTTCGGTATTTTACATGAGAGAACATATTGAGTTGTTGTATATACTCCAAAACAGAGTAGAAAGGGGCATTGTGTATTTTCTCTGAACGATTATATTCAGAGCAATTTTCCTTTTAACATTCGGGTGCCTAGATAATATTTAGAGTTTTTTCGATTCGCAAAAATTTAGAATTTCGGTATTTTACATGAGAGAGCATACTCAGTTGGTGTATATACTCGAAAACAGAGTAGAAAAAGGCATTGTATATTTTTTCTAACAGACTATATTCAGAGCAATTTTCTTTTAACTTCTGGGCGCCTAGATATTATTTAGATTTATTTCGATTCAGGTAAAATTAGAATTTCGGTATTTTACATGAGAAAACATATAGAGTTGGTGTATATACCCCAAAACGAAGTAGAAAAAGGCATTGTACATTTTTTCTGACAGATTTTATGCAGAGCAATTTTGTTTTTAACATTGGCG
The DNA here is from genome assembly GCF_049354715.1 of Callithrix jacchus. Classification (NCBI taxonomy): domain Eukaryota; kingdom Metazoa; phylum Chordata; class Mammalia; order Primates; family Cebidae; genus Callithrix; species Callithrix jacchus. Next base: position 1,730,457 of record NC_133511.1, on the reverse strand, counting down.
TGACTAAAAAATATTTAGATTTTTTCAATTCGTGTAAAATTAGAGTTTCTGTATTTTACATGAAAGAGCATATTGAGTTGTTTATTTAATACAAAATAGAGTAGAAAATGGCATTATGTATTTTCTCTGACAGATTATATTCAGAGCAATTTCGTTTTTAACATTGGGGTGCCTAGATATTATTTAGATATTTTTCGATTTGCTTAAATATAGAATTTCTGTATTTTAGATGAGAGAGCATATGGAGTCTGTGTATATACTCCAAAACAGAGTAGAATAGGACATTCTATATTTTTTCTGACAGATTATATTCAGAGCAATTTTGTTTTTAACATTGGGTTGACTAAATAATATTTAGATTTCTTCGATTCGGGTAAAAGTAGAATTTCTGTATTTTACATAAGAGAGCATACTGAGTTGGTGTATATACTCCACAACAGAGTAGAAAAAGGCATTGTATATTTTTTCTAACAGATTATATTCAGAGCAAGTTTGCTTTTAATATTGGGGTGTCTAGATACTATTTAGATTTTTTCGATTCGCTTAAATATAGAATTCCTGTATTTTACATGAGAGAGCATATCAAGTTGGTGTATATACTCCAAAATAGAGTAGAATAGGGCATTATATATTTTTTCTGACAGATAATATTCAGAGAAATTTTGTTTTGAACATTGGGGTGCAAAGTTAATATTTAGATTTTTTTCGATTTTTTTAAATATTGTATTTCTGTATTTTACATGAGAGAGCATATGGAGTTGGTGTATATACTCCAAAACGTAGTAGAAAAGGGCATTATATATTTTTTCTGACAGATTATATTAAGAGCAATTTTGCTTTTACATTGGGGTGCCTAGATAATATTTAGATTTTTTTCAATTCACGTAAATTTAGAATTTCGGTATTTAACATGAGAGAGCATACTGAGTTGGTGTATATACTTCAAATCAGAGTAGAATAAAGCATTGTGAAGTTTTTTAACAGACTATATTCAGAGCCATTTTCTTTTAACTTTGTGGTGCCTAGATATAATTTAGATTTTTTTCGACTCACGTAAAATTAAAATTTCGGTATTTTACCTGAGAGAGTATATTGAGTTGGTGTATATACTCCAAAACAGAGTAGTAAAGGGCATTGTATATTTTATCTGACAGATTATATTCAGAGAAATTTTGCTTTTAACATTGTGGTGCCTAGATAATATTTAGATTTTTTTTGATTCGCTTAAATATAGAATTTCTGTATTTACATGAGAGAGCATATGGAGTTGGTGTATATACTCCAATACAGAGTAGAATAAGGCATTGTATATTTTTTCTGACAGATTATATTCAGCGCAATTTTGTTTTTAACATTGGGGTGCCTAGATTATACTTATATTTTCTTTGAATCTCTTAAATATAAAATTTTTGTATTTTACCTTAGAGAGCATATGGAGTTGGCGTATATACTCCAAAACAGAGTAGAATAGGGCATTGTATATTTTTTCTAATAGACTATATTCAGAGCCATTTTCTGTTAACTTTGGGGCAGCTAGATATTATTTAGATCTTTTTCGATTCGTGTAAAATTAGAATTTCAGTATTTTACATGAGGGAGCATATGGAGTTCGTCTATATACTTTAAAACAGAGAAGAATAGGGCATTGTATATTTTTAATGACAGATTATTTTCGGAGCAATTTTGTTATTAACATTGGGGTGCCTAGATAATATTTAGATTTTTCGATTCAGGTAAAATTAGAATTTCGGAATTTTACATGAGAGAACATATTGAGTTGGTGTATATACTCCAAAACAGACTAGATTAGGTCATTGTATATTTTTTATGAAAGAGTATATTCAGAGAAATTATGCTTTTACCATTCGGGTGGCTAGATAATATTTAGATTTTTTTCGATTCACTTAAAATTAGAATTTTGATATTTTACATAAGAGAGCATACTGAATTGGAGTATATACTCCAAAAAAGGGTAGAATAAGGCATTGTATAATTTTTCTAACAGAGTATATTCAGAGCCATTTTCTTTTAACTTTGGGCCCCCTGGATATAATTTATATTTTTTCGATTCACGTAAATTTAGAATTTCGGTATTTTACATGAGAGAGCATATTGAGTTGGTGTATATACTCCAATACAGAGTAGAAAAGGGCATTGTATATTTTTTATAACAGATTATATTCTAGGCAATTTTGCTTTTAACATAGGGATGCCTAGATAATATTTAGATTTCTTTCGATTCGCTTAAATATAAAATTTAAGTATTTTCTATTAGAGACCATATGGAGTTCGTGTATATACTCCAAAACAGTGTAGAATAGGGCATTGTATATTTTTTCTGACAGATTATATTCAGAGCAATTTTGTTTTTAACATAGGGATGCCTAGATAATATTTAGATTTTTTCGATTCGGGTATATTTAGAATTTGATATTTTTCATGAGAGAGCATAGTGAGTTGGTATATATACTCCAAAACAGAGTAGAATATGGCATTGTATATTTTTTCTTACAGGCTATATTCAGAGCCATTTTCTTTTAACTTTGGGGCGCCTAGATATTCTTTAGATTTTTTCGATTAGTGTAAAATTAGAATTTCAATATTTTACATGAGACAGCATTTTCAGTTGGGTTATATACTCCAAAACAGAGTAGGAAAGGACATTGTATATTTTTTCTAACAGACTGTATTCAGAGCCATTTTCTTTTAACTTTGGGGCGCCTAGATATTATTTAGATTTTTGTCGATTTGCGTAAAATTAGTATTTTGGTATTTTACATGAGAGAGCATAAAGAGTTGGTGTATATACTTGAAATCAGAGTAGAATAAGGCATTGTATATTTTTTCTAACAGACTATATTCAGAGACATTTTAATTTACCTTTGGGGAGCCTAGATAATATTTAGAATTTTTTCGATTCACTTAAATATAGAATTTCTGTATTTTACATGAGAGAGCATATGGAGTTTGTGTATATACTTCAAAACAGAGTAGAATAGGGCATTGTATATTTTATCTGAGAGATTATATTCAGACCAGGTTTGTTTTTAACATTGTGGTGCCTAGATAATATTTAGATTTTTTCGATTCAGGTAAAATTAGAATTTCTGTATTTTGCATGAGAGAGCATATGGAGTTTGTGTATATACTCCAAAAAAATGTAGAATAGGGCATTGTATATTTTTTCTGAGAGATTATATTCAGAGCAATTTTGTTTTTAACATTTGGGTGCCTAGAAAATATTTAGATTTCGATTTTGTTAAAATTAGAATATCGGTATTTCATATGAGAGAGCATACTGAATTACTTTATATACTTTAAGAGAGAGTAGAATAAGGCATTGTATATTTTTTCTAACACACTATATTCAGAGCCATTTTCTTTTAACTTTAGGGTGCCTAGATATTATTTAGATTTTTTTCATTCACGTAAAATTAGAATTTCGGTATTATACATGACAGAGCATTTTGAGTTGGTGTATATACTCCAATACAAAGTAGAAAAAAGCATTGTATATTTTTTCTGACAGACTATATTCAGAGAAATTTTGTTTTTAACGTTGGGGTGCCTAGATAATTAGATTTTTTCGATTCGGGTAAAATTAGAATTTCTGTATTTTACTTGAGAGAGCATACTTATTTGGTGTATACACTCCAAAAAAGAATAGAATAAGGCATTGTATATTTTTTCTGACAGACTATATTCAGAGCATTTTTCCTTTATCTTTTTGGCGCCTAGATATTATTTCGATTTTTTTCGATTCGCGTAAAATTAGAATTACGGTATTTTACATGAGAGAGCATATTGAGTTGGTGTATATACTCCAAAACACAGTAGAAAAAGACAGTGGATATTTTTTCTGACAGATTATATTCAGATCAATTTTGCTTTTAACATTGGGGTGCCTAGATAATTTTTAGATTTTTTCCATTCGCTTAAATACAGAATTATTATATTTTACATGAGAGAGCATATGGAGTTGGTGTATATACTCGAAAACAGAGTAGAATAGGGCATTCTATATTTTTTCTGCCAGATTATATTCAGTGCAATTTTGTTTTTCACATAGGGGTGCCTAGATTTTACTTAGATTTTTTCACTTCAGGTAAAATTATAATTTCTGTATTTTACATGAGAGAGCATATTGAGTTGATGTATATACTACAAAACAAAGTAGAAAATGGCATTGTATATTTTTTTTGACAGACTATATTCAGAGCAATTTTGCTTTTAACATTGGGGTGCCTAGATAATATTTAGATTTTTTTCGATTCGCTTAAATATAGAATTTTTGTATTTTACATGAGAGAGCATAGTGAACTGGTTTATATACTCCAAAACAGAGTAGAACAAGGCATTGTATATTTTTTTTAACAGACTATTTTCAAACCCATTTTCTTTTAACTTTGCGGCACCTTAATATTATTCAAATTTGTTTCGATTCACGTAAAATTAGAATTTCGTTATTTTACATAAGAGAGCATATTGAGTTGGTGTATATACTCCAAAACGTAGTAGAAAAGGGCATTGTATATTTGTTCTGACAGATTATATTCAGAGCAATTTTGCTTTTATATTGGGGTGCCTAGATAATATTTAGATTTTTTTCCATTCACGTAAAATTAGAATTTCGGTATTTTACATGAGAGAGCATATTGAATTGGTGTATATACTACACAACTAAGTAGAAAAGGGCACTTTATATTTTTTCTGACAGATTACATTCAGAAAAATTTTGCTTTTAACATTGGGGTGCCTAGTAATATTTAGATTTTTTTTTGATTCGCTTAAATATAGAATTTCTGTATTTTACATAAGAGAGCATATGCATTTGGTGTATATACTCCAAAACAGAGTAGAATAGGGCATTGTATATTTTTTCTGACAGATTATACTCTGAGCAATCTTGTTTTTAACATTGGGGTGCCTAGATAATATTTAGATTATTTTCGATTCGCTTAAATATAGAATTTTTCTATTTTATAGGAGAGAGCATGAGGAGTTGGTGTAAATACTCCAAAACAAAGTAGAATTGGGCATTGTATATTTTTTCTGGAAGATTATATTCAGAGCAATTTTTATTTAACACTCAGGTGCCTAGGTATTATTTAGATTTTTTCGATTCCAGTAAAATTAGAATTTCTGTATTTTATATGAGAGTGCAACATGAGATGCTGTATATACTCTGAAACAGAGTAGAATACGGCATTGTATATTTTTTCTTACAGAATATATTCAGAGCCATTTTCTTTTAACTTTTGGGCACCGAGATATTTTCTAGATTTTTTTCGATTATCGAAAAATTAGAATTTATGTATTTTACATGAGGGAGCATATTGAGTTGGTGTATATACTACAAAACCGAGTAGAAATGGGCATTGTATATTTTTTTTGACAGATTATATTCAGAGCAATTTTGATTTTAAAATTGGGGTGCCTAGATAATATTTAGATTTTTTTCGATTCGCTTAAATATAGAATTTCTGTATTTTACATGAGAGAGCATATGGAGTCGTTGTATATACTTTAAAACAGATTAGAATAGGGCATTGTATATTTTTTATGACAAATTATATTTAGAGCAATTTCGTTTTTAACATCGGGGTGCGTAGATAATATTTAGATTATTTTCGATTCGGGTAAAGTTAGAATTTCTGTATTTTACATGAGAGAGCATCCTGAGTTGGTTTATATACTCCAAAACAGAGTAAAATAAGGCATTGTATATTCCTTCTAACAGACTATATTCAGAGCCATTTTCTTTTAACTTTGGGGAGCCTAGATATTATTTAGATTTTTTTTTGATTCACCTAAAATTAGAATTTCCGTATTTTACATGAGAGAGCATGTTGAGTTGCTGTATATACTCCAAAACAGAGTAGAAGAAGGAATTGTATATTTTTTCTGACAGATTATGTTCAGAGCAGTTTTGCTTTTAACATTGGGGTGCCTAGATAATATTTAGATTTTTTCGATTCGGGTAGAATTAGAATTTCTGTATTTTACATGACAGAGCATATTGAGTTGGTGTTTATACTACAAAACAGAATCGAAGAGGGCATTGTATATTTTTTCTGACAGATTATATTCAGAGCAATTTTTCTTTTAACATTGGGGTGCCTAGATAGTATGTAGATTTTTTTCGGTTCGGGTAAAATTAGAATTTCTGTATTTTACATGAGAGCATATTGAGTTAATGTATACACTACAAAACAGAGTAGAAAAGGGCATTGTATATTTTTTCTGACACATTATATTCAGAGCCATTTTGCTTTTAACATTAGGGTGCCTAGAGAATATTTATATTCTTTTCGATTTGCTTAAATATAGAATTTCTGTATTTTATATGAGAGAGCATACTGAGTTGATGTATATATTCCAAAATTGAGTAGAATAGGGCATTGTAAAATTATTGTGACAGATTATATTCAGAGCAATTGTTTTTAATATTGGGTTGCCTACATAATATTTAGATTTTTTTCGATTCATGTAAAATTAGAAATTCTGTATTTTACATGAGAGAGCATACTGAGTTGGTGTATATACTCCAAAACAGAGTAGAATAAGGAATTGTATATTTTTTCTAACAGATTATATTCAGAGCCGTTTTCTTTTAACTTTCGGGTGCCTAGATATTATTTAGATTTATTTCGATTCGTGTAAAATTAGAATTTCGGTATTTTACATGAGAGAGCATATGGAGTTGGTGTATATACTCCAAAACCTAGTAGTATAGGGCATTGTATAATTATTGTGACAGATTTTATTCAGAGCAATTTCGTTTTTAACATTGGGGTGCCTAGATAATATTTAGATTTCTTTTGATACACGTAAAATTCGAATTTCTTTATTTTACATGAGAGAGCATACTGAGTTGGTTTATATACTCCAAAACAGAGTAGAATAAGGCATTGTATATTTTTTCTAACAGACTATATTCAAAGCCGTTTTATTTTAACTTTGGGGCGCCTAGATATTATTTTGAGTTCTTTTGATTCGCCTAAAATTAGAATTTTGTTATTTTACATGAGAGAGCATATTGAGTTGGTGTATATACTCCAAAACAGAGTAGAAAACAGCATTGTATATTTTCATTAACAGATTACATTCAGAGCAATTTTGCTTTTAACATTGGGATGCCTAGATAATATTTAGATTTTTTCGATTCGGGTAGAATTAGAATTTCTCTATTTTACATGACAGAGCATATTGAGGTGGTGTATATAACAAAACCGAGTAGAAAAGGGCATTTTATATTTTTTCTGACAGATTATATTCAGAGAAATTTTTCTTTTAACATAGGCGTGCCTAGATAATATTTAGATTTTTTTTGATTCACTTAAATATAAAATTTCTGAATTTTACATGAGAGAGCATATGGAGTCGGTGTATATACTTTAAAACAGATTAGAGAAGGGATAGCCTGGGGAGAAATGCCAAATGTGGGTGAAGGGGAGAAGAAAAGCAAAGCACACTGCCATGTTTGTACGTACTCAACTGTCTTGCATGCTCTGCTCATGTACCCCAAAACCCATAATCCAATAAAAAATTAAAAAAAAAACAGATTAGAATAGGGCATTGTATATTTTTTCTGACAGATTATATTCAGAGAAATTTTGTTTTTAACATTGGGTTGACTAAATAATATTTAGATTTTTTCAATTCGGGTAAAATTACAATTTCTGTATTTTACATGAGAGAGCATACTGAGTTGGTGTACCTACTCCAAAACAGAGTAGAATAGGGCATTGTTTATTTTTTCTGACAAATTATATTCAGAGGAATTTTGATTTTAACTTTTGGGTGCCTAGATAATATATAGATGTTTTTCGATTTTCTTAAATATGGAATTTCTGTATTTTACATGAGAGAGCATATGGAGTTGGTGTATATACTCCAAAACAGAGTAGAATAGGGCATTGTATATTTTTTCTGACAGATTATATTCAGAGCAATTTTGTTTTTAACATAGGGGTGCCTACATAATATTTAGATTTTTTTCGATTCACGTAAATTTAGAATTTCTGTATTTTACATGACAGAGCATACTGAGTTGGTGTATATACTCCAAAAATGAGTAGCATAGGGCATTGTATATTTTTTCTGACAGATTATATTCAGAGCAATTGTGTTTTTAACATTGCGGTGCCTACATAATATTTTGATTTTTTCGATTCGGGTAAAATTAGAATTTTGGTATTTTACAAGATAGAGCATATGGAGTTGGTGTATATACTCCAAAACAGAGTAGAATAAGGCATTGTATATTTTGTCTAACAGAGTATATTCAGAGCCATTTTCTTTTAGCTTTGGGGTGCCTAGATCTTATTTAGATTTTTTTCGATTTGTGTAAAATTAGAATTTCGGCATTTTACATGAGAGAGCATATTGAGTTGGTGTATATACTCCAAAACAGAGTTGAAAAAAGCATTGTATATTTTTTGTGACAAATTATATTCAGAGCAATTTTGCTTTTAACATTGGGGTGCCTAGATAATGTTTAGATTTTTTTCGATTCGCTTAAATATAGAATTTCTGTGTTTTACATGAGAGAGCATATGGAGTTGGTGTATATACCCCATAACAGAGTAGAATAGGGCATTTTATATTTTTTCTGACTGATTATATTTAGAGCAATTTTCCTTTTAACATTGAAGTGCCTAGATAATATTTAGATTTTTTCAATTCAGGTAAAATTAGAATTTATGTATTTTACATCAGAGAGCATACTGAGTTGGTGTGTATACTCTAAAACAGAGTAGAATAAGGCATTGTATATATTTTCTAACAGACTATATTCAGAGCCATTTTCTTTTAACTTTGTGGTGCCTAGATATTATTTAGATTCTTTTTGATTCGCGTAAGATTAGAATTTCGGTATTTTACCTGAGAGAGCACACTGAGTTGGTGTATATACTCCAAAACAGAGTAGAATAAGACATTTTATATTTTTTCTGACAGATTATATTAAGAGCAATTTTGCTTTTAACATTGGGGTTCCTAGATAATATTTAGATTTTTTCGATTCTTTTAAATATAGAATTTCTGTATTTTACATGGTAGGGCACACTGAGGTGGTGTATATACTCCAAAACAGAGTAGGATAGGCCCTTGTATATGTTTTCTCACAGATTATATTCAGAGCAATTTTGTTTTTAACTTTTGGGTGCCTACTTAATATTTAGATTTTTTCGACTTGGGTAAAATTAGAATTTCTGTATTTTAGATGAGAGAGCATACTGAGTTGCTGTATATACTCCAAAACAGAGTAGAATAAGGCATTGTATATTTTTATTAACAAACTCTATTCAGAGCCATTTTCTTTGAACTTTGCAGTGCCTAGATATTATTTGGATTTTTTTCGATTCGCCTAAAATTAGAATTTCGGTATTTTACAGAAGGGAGCATATTGAGTTGGTGTATATACTCCAAAACAGAGTAGAAAAGGGCATTGTATATTTTTTTGACAGGTTATAGTCAGAGCAATCTTGCCTATAACATTGGGGTGCCTATATAATATTTAGATTTTTTCGATTCACGTAAAATTAGAATTTTGGTATTTTATATGAGAGAGCATATTGAGTTGGTATATATACTCCAAAACAGAGTAGAAAAGGTCATTTTATATTTTTTCTGACAGATTATATTCAGAGGAATTTTTCTTTTAACATTGTGGTTCCTAGATAATATTTAGATTTTTTTCAATTCGCTTAAAAATAGGATTTCTGTATTTTACATGAGAGAGCAAATTTAGTTGGTGTATATACTCGAAAACAGAGTAGAAAGGTAATTTTATATTTTTTCTGCCAGATTATATTCAGAAGAATTTTGCTTTTAACATTGGAGTCCTTGGAAAATATTTAGATTTTTTTCTATTCGCTTAAATATAGAATTTCTGTATTTTTCATGAGAGAGCATATGGAGTTGGTTTATATACTGCAAAACAGAGTAGAATAAGGCACTGTATATTTTTTCTCACAGAATATATTCAGAGCAATTTTGTTTTTAACATTGGGATGTCTAGGGAATATTTAACTTCTTTTGGATTCGCTTAAATATAGAATTTCTTTATTTCACATAAGAGAGCATATGGAGTTGGTGTATACACTCCAAAACAGAGTAGAATAGGGCATTGTATATTTTTTCTGACAGATTATATTCAGAGTAATTTTGTTTTTAACACTGGGGTGCCTAGATAATATTTAGATTTTTTCGATTCACTTAAAATTAGAATTTTGGTATTTTATATTAGAGAGCATACTGAGTTAAGGTATATACTCTAAAACACAGTAGAATAAGGTATGGTATATTTTTTCTAACAGAGTATATTCAGAGCCATTTTCTTTTAACTTTGGGGCGCCTAGATATCATTTAGATTTTTTTCGATTCGCATGAAATTAGAATTTCTGTATTTTACATAGCAGAGCATATGGAATTGCTGTATATAATCCAAAACAAAGTAGAATAGGGCATTGTATATTTTTTCTGACAGATTATATTCAGAGCAGTTTTGCTTTTAACATTGGGGTGCCTAGATAATATTTAGATTTTTTTCGATTCGCTTAAATACAAAATTTTTGTATTTTATATGATAGAGCATATGGAGTTGGTGTATATACTCCAAAACAGAGTAGAATAGGGCATTGTATATTTTTTCTGACAGATTATATTCAGAGCAATTTTGTTTTTAACATCGATGTGCCTAGATAATATTTAGATTTTTTTCTATTCACGTAAAATTAGAATTTCTGTATTTTACATGAGAGAGCGTACTGAGTTGGTGTATATACACCACAACAGAGAAGAAAAAAGCATTGTATATTTTTTCTAACAGACTATATTCAGAGCCATTTTCTTTTAAATTTTGAGCGCCTAGATATTTTTTAGATTTTTTTCGATTCGCTTAAATATATAATTTCTGTACTTTACATAAAATAGCTTATGAAGTTGGTGTATATACTCCAAAACAGGGTAGAAAAGGGCATTGTATATTTTTTCTGACAGATTATATTCAGAGCAATTTTGCTTTTAACATTGGGGAGCATAGATAATATTTAGATTTTTTTCGATTCGCTTAAATGTAGAATTTCTGTATTTGACAAGAGAGAGCGTATTGAGTTGGTGTATATACTCCAAAACAGAGTAGAATAGGGAATTGTATATTTTTTCTGACAGATTATATTCAGAGAAATTTTGTTTTTAACTTTGGGGTGCCTAGATAATATTTAGATTTTTTCCGATTCGATTAAATATACAATTTCTGTATTTTACATGAGAGAATATGGAGTTGGTGTATATACTCCAAAAAAGAGTAGAATAGGGCATTGTATATTTTTTCTGACAGATTATATTCAGAGCAATTTTGTTTTTAACATTGGTGTGCCTAGGTAATATTTAGATTTTTTTGATTCGGGTAAAATTAGAATTTCTGTATATTACATGAGAGAGCATACTGAGTTTGTGTATATACTCCAAAACAGAGTAGAATAAGGCATTGTCTATTTTTTCTAACAGACTATATTCAGAGCAATTTTCTTTTAACTTTGGAGCGCCTAGATATTTTTTAGATTTTTTTTGGATTCGCTTAAGTATAGAATATCTGTACTTTACATGAAAGAGCATATGGAGTTGGTGTATATACTCCAAAACAGAGTAGAACAGGGTATTGTATATTTTGCTCTGACAGATTATATTCAGAGAATTTTTTTTTTTAACATTGGTGTGCCTAGATAATATTTAGATTTTTTCGAATAGGGTAAAATTAGAATTTCTGTATTTTACATGAGAGAGCATACTGAGTTGGTGTATATACTCCAAAACAGAGTAGAAAAAAACATTGTATATTTTTTCTAATAGACTATATGCAGAGTCATTTTCTTTTTACTTCGGTGTGCCTAGATATGATTTAGATTTATTTCGATTCGCGTAAAATTAGAATTTCGGTATTCTACATGGGAGTGCATACTGAGTTGGTGTATATACACCAAAACAGAGTGAAATAGGGCATTGTACATTTTTTTCTGACAGATTATATTAAGAGAAATTTTGTTTTTAACATTGGGGTGCCTAGGCAATATTTAGATTTTTTCGATTCAGGTAAAATTAGAATTTCGGTATTTTACATGAGACAGCATATTGAGTTGGTGTATATACTACAAAACAGAGTAGAAAAGGTAATTGAATATTTTTTATGACAGATTATATTCAGGGCAATTTTGCTTATAATATTGTGGTGCCTATATAATATTTAGATTTTTTTCGATTCGCTTAAATATCGAATTTCTGTATTTTACATGAGAGAGCATATCGAGTTGGTGTATATACTCCAAATCAAAGTAGAATAGGGCATTGTATATTTTTTCTGACAGATTATATTAAGAGCAATTTTGATTTTAACATTGGGGTGCCTAGATAATATTTAGATTTTATTTGATTCACCTAGAATTAGAATTTCGGTATTTTACATGAGAGAGCACACTGAGTTGGTGTATATACTCCGAAACAGAGTAAAATAAAGCATTGCATATTTTTTTCTGACAGATTATATTCAGAGAAATTTTGTTTTAACATTGGGGTGCCTAGGTAATATTTAGACTTTTTCGATTCAGGTAAAATTTGAATTTCTGTATTTTACATGATATTGAATATTGAGTTGGTTTATATACGACAAAACAGAGTAAAATAGGAAATTGTATATTTTTTCTGACAGATTATATTCAGAGCAATTTTTCTTCTAACATTGGGGTGCCTATATAATTTTTGGATTTTTTTCGATTCTCTTAAATATAGAATTTCTGTATTTTACATGTGAGAGCATATGGAGTTGGTATATATACTCCAACACACAGTACAATAATGCATTGTATATGCTTTCAAACAGACTATATTCAGAGCCATTTTCTTTTAAATTTGGGGTTTCTAGATATTATTAAATTTTTTTGATTTGCGTAAAATTATAATTTCGGTATTTTACCTGAGAGAGCATATGGAGTTGGTGTATATACTACAAAACAGAGTAGAATAGGGCATTGTATATTTTTTCTGACAGATTATATTCAGAGCAGTTTTGCTTTTAACATTGGGGTGCTTAGATAATATTTAGATTCCTTTCGATTTGCTTAAATATAGAATTTCTGTATTTTACAAGAGAGCAAATGGAGTTGGTCTATATACTTCAAAACAGAGTAATATAGGGCATTGTATATTTTTTGACAGATTATATTCAGAGCAATTTTGTTTTTAACATTTGGGTGCCTAGATAATATTTAGATTTTTTTGATTCGAGTAAAATTAGAATTTCTGTATTTTACATGAGAGAGCATACTGAGTTGGTTTATATACTTCAAAACAGAGTAGAATAAGGCATTGTATATTTTATCTAACAGACTATATTCAGAGCAATTTTCCTTAACTTTGGGGCGCCTGGATATTATTTAGATTTTTTTCGATTCACGTAAAATTAGAATTTCATTATTTTACAAGAGACATATTGAATTGGTGTATATACTCCAAAACAGAGTAGAAAAGGTCATAGTATATTTTTTCTGACAGATTATATTCAGAGCAATTTTGCTTTTAACATTGGGGTGCCTAGATAATATTTAGATATTTTCGATTCAGGTAAAATTGGAATTTCTGTATTTTACAGGAGAGAGCACACTGAGTTGGTGCATATTCTCCAAAAAGTTTAGAATAAGGCGTTGTTTATTTTTTCTACCAGACTATATTCAGAGGAGTTTTGTTTTTAACATTGTGGTGCCTGGAAAATATTTAGATTTTATTTTGATTCACGTAATATTAGTATTTCGGTATTTTACATGAGAGATCATAGTGAGTTGATGTATATACTCCAAATCAGAGTAGAAGAGGGCATTGTATATTTCCTCTGACAGATTATATTCAGAAGAATTTTGCTTTTAACATTGTGGTGCCTGGAAAATATTTAGATTTTTTTCGATTCACGTATAATTAGAATTTCTGTATTTTACATGAGAGTGCATATTGACTTGTTGTATATACGCCAAAAGAGAGTTGAAAAGGGCATTGTATATTTTGTCTGAGAGATTATATTCAGAGTTATTTGCTTTTAACATAGTGGTGCCTAGATTATATTTATTTTTTTTCAATTCGCTTAAATATAGAAATTTGGTATTTCACATGAGAGAGCATTTGGAGTTGGTGTATATACTCCAAAACAGAGGAGAATAGGGCATTGTATATTTATTCTGACAGATTATATTCAGAGTAATTTTGTTTTTAACATTGGGGTGCCTAGTAAATATTTAGATTTATTCGAATTGGGTAAAATTAGAGTTTCTGTATTTTACGTGAGAGAGCATACTGAGTTGGTGTATATACTCCAAAACAAAGTAGAATAAGGCATTGTATATTTTTTCTAACAGACTATATTCAGAGGCATTTTCTTTTAACTTTGGTTCGCCTAGATATTATTTAGATTTTTTTCGATTCGCGTAAAATTAGAATTTCGGTATTTTACATGAGAGAGCATATGGGGTTGGTGTATATACTCCAAAACAGAGTAGAATAGGACATTGTATATTTTCTCTGACAGATTATATACAGAGTAATTTTGTTTTTAACATTTGGTTGACTAGGTAATATTTAGATTTTTTCCATTCACGTAAAATTATAATTTCTGTATCTTACATGAGAGAGCATAGTGAGTTGGTGTATATACTCCAAAACAGAGTAGAATAAGCCATTGTATATATTTTCTGACAGATTATATTCAGAGCAATTTTGCTTTTAACATTGTGGTGCCTAGATAATATTAAGATTTTTTTTGATTCGGTTAAATATAGAATTTTTGTATTTTACATAAGAGAGCATATGGAGTTGCTGTATGTACTCCAAAACAGAGTAGAATAAGGCATTGTGTATTCTTTCTGGCAGATTATATTCAGTGCAATTTTGTTTTTAACATTGGGGTGTCGAGATAATATTTAGATTTTTTCGATTTGAGTAAAATTAGAATTTCGGTATTTTACATGAGAGAGCATATCTAGTTGGTGTATATACTCCAAAACAGAGTAGAATAAGGCATTGTATATTTTTTCTGACAGACTATATTTAGAGCCATTTTCTTTTAACTTTGTGGTGCCTAGATATTATTTAGAATTTTTCGATTCACATAAAATTTGAATTTCGGTATTTTACATGAGAGAGCATATTGAGTTAGTGTATATAGTCCAAAACAGAGTATAAAAGGGCATTGTATATTTTTTCTGACAGATTATATTCAGAGCAATTCTGCTTTTAACATTCGGGTGCCTACATAATAATTAGATTTTTATCGATTCACGTAAAATTAGAATTTCTGTATTTTACATGAGAGAGCATACTGAGTTGGTGTATACACTCCAAAACAGAGTAGAATAAGGCATTGTATATTTTCTCTAACAGACTATATTGAGGGCCATTTTCTTTTAACTTTGGGGCGCCTAGATATTATTTAGATTTTCTTCGATTCACGTAAATTTAGAATTTCAGTATTTTACATGAGAGAGCATACTGAGTTCGTGTATATACTGCAAAACAGTGTAGAAAAATGCATCGTATATTTTTTTTAACAGACTATATTCAGAGCCATTTTGTTTTACCTTTGGGCCTCCTGGGTATTATTTAGATTTTCTTAGACTTGCGTAAAATTATAATTTTGTTATTTTACATGAGATAGCATACCTAGTTGGTGTATATACTCCGAAACGAAGTAGAATAAGGCATTGTATATTTTTTCTGACAGACTATATTTACAGCCATTTTCTTTTAACTGTGGGGAGCCTAGATATTATTTAGATTTTTTTTGATTTGTGTAAAATTAGAATTTCGATATTTTACATTAGAGAGCATACTGACTTGGTGTATATAATCCAAAACAGAGTAGAATAAGGCATTGTATATTTTCTCTAACAGTCTATATTTAGAGCCATTTTCGTTTCACTTTGGGGAACATAGATATTATTTATATATTTTTCGATTTGTGTAAATTTAGGATTTTGGTATTTCACATGAGAAAGCATATTGAGTTGGTTTATATACTTCAAAACATAGTGGAAAAGGGCATTGTATATTTTTTCTGACAGATTATATTCAGAGCAATTTTGCTTTTAACATTGGGTTTCCTAGATTATACTTATATTTCCTTTGAATCGCTTAAATATAGAATTTCTGTATTTTACATGAGAGAGCATATGGAGGTGGTGTATATACTCCAAAACAAAGTAGAATGGGGCATTGTATATTTTTTTTGAGAGATTATATTCAGAGCAATTTTGATTTTAACATTGGGGTGCCAGGATAATATTTAGATTTTTTTCGATTAATGTAAAATTATAATTTCGGTGTTTTACATGAGGGAGCATACTGAGTTGGTCTATACTCCTAAACAGGGTAGAAGAAGGCATTGTATATTTTTTCTTACCGACTATATTTAGAGCCATTTCTTTAACTTTGGGGCTCCCAGATATCATTTAGATTTTTTTCAATTCACGTAAAATTAGAATTTCTGTATTTTACATGAGAGTATATTGAGTTGGTGTATATATTAAAAATCAAAGTACAAAAGGGCATTGTATATTTTTTCTGACAGATTATATTCAGAGCAATTTTGCTTTTAACATTGGGGTGCCTAGATAATATTTAGATTTTTTTCGATTCACGTAAATTTAGAATTTCCGTATTTTACATGAGAGAGCATATTGAGCTGGTGTATATATTTTATAACAGGGTAGGAAAGGCATTGTATATTATTTTTGACAGATTATATTCAGAACAATTTTGCTTTTAACATTGGAATGCCTAGATAATATTTAGGCTTTTTGCTGTTCATTTAAATTTTGAATTTTGGTATTTTACATGAGAGAGCATATTGAGTTGATGTATATACTCCAAAACAGAGTAGAAAAAAGCGTTTTATATTTTTTCTGACAGATTATATTCAGAGCCATTCTCCTTTAACATTGGGGTGCCTAGATAATATTTAGATTTTTCTCGATTCCCGTAAAATTCGAATTTCGGTATTTTACATGAGAGAACATATTGAGTTTGTGTATATACATCAAAACAGAGTAGAATAGGGCATTGTATATTATTTCTGACAGATTATATTTAGAGAAATTTTGGATTTAACATTGTGGTACCTCAATAATATTTAGATTTCTTTCGAGTCGCATAAATTTACAATTTCGGTATTTTACATGAGAGAGCATATTGAGTTGGTGTATATACTCCAAAACAAAGTAGAAAAGGGGATTGTATATTTTTTCTGACTGATTATCTTCAGAGCTATTTTATTTTATCATTCGGGTGCCTAGATAATATTTAGATTTTTTTCGATTCGCGTTAATTTAGAGTTTCGATATTTTACATGAGAGAGCATATTGGGTTAGTGTATATGCGCCAAAAGAGAGTACAAAAAAGTATTGTATATTTTTTCTGACAGATTATATTCAGAGAAATATTGCTTTTAACATTGGTATGCCTAGATAATATTTAGATTTTTTTCTATTCACTTAAATTTAGAATTTCGTTACTCTGCATGGGAGAGCATATTGAGTTGGTTTATATACTCCAAAACAGAGTAGAAAAGAGCAATGTATATTTTCTCTGACAGATTTTGTTCCGAGAAATTTTGGTTTTTACATTGTGGTGCCTAGATAATATTCAGATTTTTTTCTATTCGTGTAAATTTAGAATTTCTGTATTTTACATGAGAGAGCATATTGGGTTAGTGTATATACTCGAAAACAGAGTAGAAAAAAGCATTGTATATTTTTTCTGACAGATTATATTCAGAGCAATTTTTCTTTTATCATTGGAATGCCTAAATAATATTTAGATTTTTTTCGGTTCGTGTAAAATTTGACCTACTGTATTTTACATGTGAGAGCATATTGACTTGGTGTATATATTGGAAAACATAGTAGAAAAAGGCATTGTATATTTTTTATGACAGATTACATTCAGAACAATTTTGCTTTTAACATTGGGGTGCCTAGGTAATATTTAGAATTTTTTAATTTTCATCAATTTATAATTTCTTTATTTTACATGAGAGAGCATATTGCGTTGGTGTATATACTTTATAACAGAGTAGGAAATGGCATTGTATATTATTTCTGACAGATTATATTCAGAGCAATTTTGCTTTTAACATTGGGTGCCTGGATAATATTTAGATTTTTTTCGATTCGCGTAAATTTAGAATTTTGGTATTTTACATGAGAGAGCATATTGGGTTGGTTTATATTCCCCAAAACAGAACAGTAAAGGGCATTATATATTTTCTCTGAAAGATTTTATTCAGAGCAATTTTGCTTTTAACATTGGGGGGCCTAGAAAATATTTAGATTTTTTTCGATTCGCGGAAATTTAGAATTTCGGTATTTTACATGAGAGATCATATTGAGTTGGTGAATATACTCCAAAACAGAGTAGAAAAAATCATTGTTTATTTTTTCTGACAGATTATATTCAGAGCAATTTTGCTTTTAACATTGAAATGCCTAGATAATATTTAGATTTTTCGGTTCGTGTAAAATATGAATTTCTGTATTTTACATCGGAGAGCATATTGAGTTGGTGTATATACTCCAAAACAGAGTAGAAAAAGGCATTGTATATTTTTTTGACTGATTACATTCAGAGCAATTTTTCTGTTAACATTCGGGTGCCTAGATAATATTTAGAATTTTTTTAATTTGTGTAAATTTATAATTTCGGTATTTTACATGAGAGAGCATATTGAGTTGGTGTATATACTTTAAAACAGATTAGGAAAGGGAATTGTATATTTTTTCTGACAGATTATATTCAGAGCAATTTTGCTTTTAACATTGGGTGCCTAAATATTATTTACGTTTTTTTCGATTCGTGTAAATTTAGAATTTCGGTATTTTACATGAGAGAGCATATTGGGTTGGTGCATATAATCCAAAACTGAATACAAAAGGGCATAGTATATTTTTTTCTGAAAGACTATATTCAGAGCAATTTTGTTGTTATCATATGGGTGCCTAGATAATATTTAGATATTTTTCGATTCAGGTAAAATTAGAATTTCGGTATTTTACATGAGAGAGCATATAGAGTTGGTTTATATACTCCAAAAAAAGTAGAAGAGGGCATTGTGTATTTTCTCTGAGAGACTATATTAAGAGCAATTTTGCTTTTAACATTGAAATGCCTAGATAATATTTAGATTTTTTTAGGTTTGTTTAAAATTTGAACTTCTGTATTTTACATGGCAGAGCAAAATGAGTTGGTGTATGTACTCTAAAACAGAGTAGAAAAAGGCATTGTATATTTTCTCTGACAGATTACATTCAGAACAATTTTGCTCTTTACATTGGGTTGCCTAGATAACATTTAGAATTTTTTTAATTTTGTAAATTTATAATTTCGGTATTTTACCTGAGAGAGCATATTGAGTTGGTGTATATACTTTATAACGGAGTAGGAAAGGGAATTGTATATTATTTCTGACAGATTATATTTAGAGCAATTTTGCTTTTAACATTGGGTGCCTAAATAATATTTAGATTTATTTTGATTCTCGTAAATTTAGAATTTCTGTATTTTATATGAGAGAGCATATTGGGTTGGTGTATATACTCCAAATCAGAGTAGAAAAATGCATTGTATATTTTTCTGACATATTATATTCAGAGCAATTTTGCTTTTAACATTGGGGTGCCTAGATAATATTTAGATTTTTTTCAATTCAGGTAAAGTTAGAATTTTTGTATTTTAAATGAGAGAGCATATTGAGTTGGTTTATATACTCCAAAAAAGAGTAGAAGAGGGCATTGTGTTCTTTCTCTGACAGACTATATTCAGAGCAATCTTGCTTTTAACATTGGAAAGCCTAGATAATATTTAGATTATTTTTGGTTCGTGTAAAATTTGAACGTTTCATTTTACATGGGAGAGAATATTGAGTTGGTGTATATACTCCAAAACAGAGTAGAAAAAGACATTGTATATTTTTTCTGACAGATTACATTCAGAAGAATTTTGCTTATAACACTGGGGTGCCTAAATAATATTTAGAATTTCTTTATTTGCGTAAATTTACAATTTCTGTATTTTACATGAGAGAGCATATTGAGTTGGTTTATATACTTTATAACAGAGTAGGAAAACGCATTGTATATTATTTCTGACAGATTATATTCTGAACAATTTTGCTTTTAACATTGGGTGCCTAGATAATATTTAGATTTTGTTCGATTCCCGTAAAATTAGAATTTCGGTATTTTACATGAGAGAGCATATTGAGTTGGTGTATATACTCGAAAACAAAGTAAAATAAGGCATTGTATATGTTTTCTGACAGATTATATTCCGACCAATTTTGCTCTTAACATTGGGGTTTCTAGATAATATTTAGATTTTTTTCGATTCCCGTAAAATTAGAATTTGGGTATTTTACATGAGATAGCATATTGAATTGGTGTATATACTCCAAAACAGATTAAAATAGGGCATTGTATATTATTTCTAACAGAATTAATTCAGAGCAATTTTGCATTTAACATTGGGGTGCCTAGATAATATTTAGATTTTTTTCGATTCACGTAAATTTATAATTTCAGTATTTTAAATGAGAGAGCATATTGAGTTGGTGTATATAGTCCAAAACTGAGTAGAAAAACGCATTGTATATTTTTTCTCACAGATTATATTCAGAGATATCTTGCTTTTAACATTGGGGTGCCTAGATAACATTAAGATTTTTTTTGATTCACGTAAATTTAGAATTTTGGTATTTTACATGATAGAGCATATTGAATTGGTTTATATACTCCAAAACAGTGTAAAATAAAGCATTGTATATTATTTCTGAAAGAATTTATTCAGAGCAATTTTCCTTTTAACATTGGGGTGCCTAGATAATATTAAGATTTTTTTCGATTCACGTAAAATTAGAATTTCGGTATTTTAAAAGACAGAGCATATTGAATTGGTTTATATACTCCAAAACAGAGTAAAATAGGACATTGTATATTATTTCTGAAAGAGTTTATTCAGACCAATTTTCCTTTTAACATTGGGGTGCCTAGATAATATTTAGATTTTTTTGATTCGCGTAAATTTAGAATTTTGGTATTTTACATGAGAGAGCATATTGAGTTGGTGTATATAATCCAAAACAGAATAGAAAAGAGCATGTATATTTTTTCTGTAAGATTATATTGAGAGCAATTTTGCTTTTAACATTGGACGGCCTAGATAATATTTAGATTACTTTCGGTTCGTGTAAAAGTTGAATTTTTGTATTTTACATGGGAGAGCATATTGAGTTGGTGTATATACTTCAAAACAGAGTACAAAAAGGCTTTGTATATTTTTTCTTACGGATTACAGTAAGAGCAACATTGCTTTTAACATTTGGGTGCCTAGATAATATTTAGAATTTTTTTAGTTTGCGTATATTTATAATTTCGGTATTTTACATGAGAGAGCATATTGAGTTGGTGTATATACTTTAAAACAGAGTAGGAAAGGGAATTTTATATTATTTCTGACAGATTATATTCAGAGCAATTTTGGTCTTAACATTGGCTGCCTAAATATTATTTAGATTTTTTCGATTCGTGTAAATTTAGAATTTTGATATTTTACATGAGAGAGCATATTGGGTTGGTGTATATACTCCAAAACAATAGAAAAGGGCATTGTATATCTTTTCTGAAAGACTATATTCAGAGAAATTTTGCTTTTAACATTGGGGTGCCTAGATAATATTTAGATTTTTTTCAATTCAGGTAAAATTAGAATTTTTGTATTTTACATGAGAGAGCATATTGAGTTGGTGTATATACTGCAAAACAGAGTAGAAAAGGGCATTGTATATTTTTTCTGAACGACTATATTCAGAGCAATTTAGCTTTTTACATTCGGGAGCCTAGATAATATTTAGATTTTTTTTGATTCACGTAAATTTAGAATTTCGGTATTTTACATGAGAGACCATACTCAGTTGGTGTATATACTCCAAAAAAAGGTAGAAAAAGGCATTGTATATTTTTTGTAACAGATTATATTCAGAGCAATTTTGGTTTTAACATTGGGGAGCCTAGATGATATTTAGATTTTTTTCGATTTGCTAAAACATAGAATTTCTGTATTTTACAAAAGAGAGCATATTGAGTTGGTTTATATACTCGAAAACAGACTAGAATAAGGCACTGTATATTTTTGTGACAGAATATATTCAGAGAAATTTTGTTTTTAACATTGGGATGACTAGATAATATTTAGATTTTTTTTGGATTCGCTTAAATATAGATTTTCTGTATTTTACAAAAGAGAGCATATGGAGTTGGTTTATATACTCAAAAACAGAGTAGAAAAAGGCATTGTATATATTTTCTAACAGACCATATTTAGAGTCATTTTCTTTTAACTTCAGTGCACCTAGATATTATTTAGATTTTTTTCGATTCGCTTAAATATAGAATTTCTGTATTTTACATGAGAGAGCATATGGAGTTGGTTTATATATTCCAAAATAGAGTAGAATAGGGCATTGTATATTTTTTCTGACAGATTATATTCAGAGCAATTTTGTTTTTAACATTGGGGTGCCTAGATAATATTTAGATTTTTTTCGATTCGCTTAAATTTAGAATTCCTGTATTTTACATGATAGAGCATATGGAATTGCTGTATATACTCCAAAACAGAGTAGAATAGGGCATTGTATATTTTTTCTGACAAATTATATTCAGAGAAATTTTCCTTTTAACATTGGGGTGCCTAGATAATATTTTGATTTTTTTTGATTCGCTTAAATACAGAATTTCTGTATTTTATATGATAGAGCATATGGAGTTGGTGTATATACTCCAAAAAGAAGTAGAATAGAACATTGTATATTTTTTCTGACTGATTATATTCAGAGCAATTTTGTTTTTAACATCGGTGTGCCTAGATAATATTTAGATTTTTTTCTATTCACGTAAAATTAGAATTTCTGTGTTTTATAGGAGAGAGCATACTGAGTTGGTGTATATACACCAAAACAGAGAAGAAAAGGGCATTGTATATTTTTTCGAACAGACTATATTCAGAGCCATTTTATTTTAACTTTTGAACGCCTAGATATTTTTTAGATTTTTTTCGATTCGCTTAAATATAGAATGTCTGTACTTTACATGAAAGAGCATATTAAGTTGGTGTATATACTCCAAAACAGAGTAGAAAAGGGCATTCTGTATTTTTTCTGACGGATTATATTCAGAGCTATTTTATTTTTAACTGTGGGGTGCCTAGATAATATTTAGATTTATTCGATTCACGTAAAATTAAAATTTCTGTATTTTACATGATAGAGCATATGGAGTTGGCGTATATACTCCAAAACCAAGGAGAAAAGGGCATTGTATATTTTTTCTAACACATTATATTCAGAGCAATTTTTCTTTTAACATTGGGGTGCCTAGATAATATTTAGATTTTTTTCGATTCACTTAAGTATAGAATTTCTGTTTTTTACATGAGAGAGCATATGGAGTTGGTGTATATACTCCGAAACAAAGTAGAATAAAGCATTGTATATTTTTTCTGATGGATTATATTCAGAGCAATTTTGTTTATACAGTGGGGTGCCTAGATAATATTTACATTTGTTGCGATTCACGTAAAATTAGAATTTCTGTATTTTACATGAGAGAGCACAGTGAGTTGGTGTATGTACTCCAAAAGAGAGTAGAATAAGGCATTGTATATTTTTTATAACACACTATATTCTGAGCCATTTTCTTTTAACTTTGGGGCGCCTAGATATTATTTAGATTTTTTTCGATTCGCATAAAACTACAATTTCGGTATTTTACATGAGAGAGCATATTGAGTTGGTGTATATACTCCAATAAAGAGTAGGAAAGGTCATTGTACATTTTTTCTGACAGACTATAATCAGAAAAATTTTGCTTTTAACATTGGGGTGCCTAGATAATATTTAGCTTTTTTTCGATTCACTTAAGTATTGAATTTCTGTATTTTACATGAGAGAGCATCTGAAATTGTTGTATATACTCCAAAACAAAGTAGAATAGGGCATTGTATATTTTTTCTGACAGATTATATTCAGTGCGATATAGCTTTTATCATTGGGGTGCCTAGATAATATTTCGATTATTTTCGATTTGCTTAAATGTAAAATTTTTGTATTTTATATGAGAGAGCACACTAAGTTGGTGTATATACTCCAAAACAGAGTAGAATAGGGAATTGTATATTTTTTCTGACAGATTATATTCTGAGCAATTTTGCTTTTAACATTGGGGTGCCTAAATAATATTTAGATTTTTTTCGATTCGCTTAAATATAGAATTTCTGTATTTTACATGAGAGAGCATACTGAGTTGGTGTATCTACTCCAACACAGAGTGCAATAAGGCATTGTATATTGTTTCTAACAGACTATATTCAGAGCCATTTTCTTTTAAATTTAGGGCACCTAAATATATTAAATTTTTTTCGATTCGTGTAAAATTATAATTTCGGTATTTTACCTGAGAGAGCATATGGAGTTGGTGTATATACTAAAAAACAGAGTAGAATAGGGCATTGTATATTTTTTCTGACAGATTATATTCAGAGCAGTTTTGCTTTTAACATTGGGGTGCCTAGATAATATTTAGATTTCTTTCAATTTCCTTAAATGTAGAATTTCTGTATTTTACAAGAGAGCAAATGGAGTTGGTCTATATACTTCAAAGCAGAGTAATATAGAACATTGTATATTTTTTTTGACAGATTATATTCAGAGCAATTTTGTTTTTAACAATGAAGTGCCTAGATAATATTTAGATTTTTTCGATTCAGGTAAAATTAGAATTTCGGTATTTTAAATGAGAGAGAATACTGAGTTGGTTTATATACTCCAAAACAGAGTAGAATAAGGTATTGTATGTTTTATCTAACAGACTATATTCAGAGCTATTTTCCTTAACTTTGGGGCGCCTAGGTATTATTTAGATTTTTTTCGATTCGTGTAAAATTAGAATTTCATTAGTTTACAAGAGAGCATATTGAGTTGGTGTATATATTCCAAAACAGAGTAGAAAAGGTCATTGTATATTTTTTCTGACAGATTATATTCAGAGCAATTTTCTTTTAACATTGGGATGCCTAAATAATATTTAGATTTTTTTCGATTCACGTAAAATTATAGTTTCGTAATTTTACATGAGTGAGCATACTGTGTAGGTGTGTATTCTCCAAAACAGAGTAGAAGAAGGCATTGTTTATTTTTTCTAACAGACGGAATTTAGAGCCATTTTCTTTTAACTTTGGCGCACCTAGATATTTTTCAGATTTTTTTCGATTCGCGTAAAATTAGAATTTCTGTATTTTACCTGAGAGAGCATATGGAGTTGGTGTATATACTACAAAACACAGTCGAAAAGGGCATAGTGTATTTGATCTGACAGATTATATTCAGAGCAATTTTGCTTTTAACATTGGAATGCCTAAATAATATTTAGAATTTTTTCGATTCGCTTAAGTATAGAATTTCTGTATTTTACATGAGAGAGCATATGGAGTTGCTTTATATACTCCAAATCAGAGTAGAATAGGGCATTGTATATTTTTTCTTACAGATTGTATTGAGAGCAATTTTGTTTTTAACATTGGGGTTCCTAGATTACATTTACATTTTTTTGATTTGCGTAAAATTTTAATTTCTATATTTTACATGATAGAGCATACTGAGTTTGTGTATATACTCCAAAAAAAAGTAGAATAAGGCAGTGTATATTTTTTCTAACAGACTAAATACAGAGCTATTTTTTTTTAAGTTTCGAGCAGCTAGATATTATTTAGAATTTTTTCGATTCGCGTAAAATTAGAATTTCAGTATTTTACATGAGAGAGCATATTGAGTTGGTGTATATACTACAAAACAGAGTAGAATAGGGCATAGTATATTTTCTCTGAGATTATATTCAGAGAAATTTTGCTTTTAACATTGGGGTGGCTAGATTATATTTAGATTTTTTTCGATTCGCTTAAATATAGAATTTCTGTATTTTACATGAGAGAGCATACTCAGTTGGTGTATATACTACGAAACAGAGAAGAATAGGGCATTGTTTATTTTTTCTGACAGATTATATTCAGAGAAATTTTCTTTTTAACTTTGGGGTGCCTAGATAATATTCAGATTATTTCAATTTGGGTAAAATTAGAATTTCAGTATTTTAGAAGAGAGAGCCTACTGAGTTGTTGTATAAACTCCAAAACAAAGTAGAATAAGGCATTGTAAATTTTTTCTAACAGACTATATTCAGAGCCATTTTCTTTTAAATTTAGGGCACCTAGATATTATTTAGATATTTTCGATTAACGTAAAATTAGAATTTCGGTATTTTACATGAGAGAGCATATTGAGTTGGTGTATATACTCCAAAACAGAGTAGAATAGGGCATTGTATATTTTTTCTGACAGATTATTTTCAGATCAATTTTGCTTTTAACATTGGGGTGCCTTGATAATATTTAGATTTTTTTAGATTCACGTAAAATTTGAATTTCTGTATTTTACATGAGAGAGCATACTGAGTTGGTGTATATACTCCAAAACAGAGTAGAATAGGGCATTGTGTATTTTTTCAGGCAGATTATATACAGAGCAATTTTGTTTTTAACATTGGGTTGCCTCGATAATATTTAGATTTTTTTGATTGGAGTAAAATTAGAATTTCTGTATTTTACATGAGAGAGCATATTGTGTTGGTGTATATACTCCAAAAAAGAGTAGAATAAGGCATTGTATATTTTTTCTAACAGACTATATTCAGAGCTATTTTCTTTTAACTTTGGGGCGCCTAGATATTATTTAGATTTTTTTGATTCGCATAAAATTCTAATTTAGGTATTATACATGAGAGTGCATATTGAGTTGGTGTATATAGTACTAAACAAAGTAGAAAAGGGCATTGTATATGTTTTCTGACAGATTATATTCAGAGCAATTTTTCTTTTAACATTGGGGTGCCTAGATAATATTTAGATAATTTTCGATTGGCTTAAATATAGAATTTCTGTATTTACATGAGAGAGCATATAGAGTTGGTGTATATACTACAAAACAGAGTAGAAAAGGGCATTGTACATATTTTCTGACAGATTATATTCAGAGTAATTTTGCTTTTAACGTTGGGGTGCCTAGATAATATTTAGATTTTTTTCGGTTCGCTTAAATATAGAACTTCTGTATTTTACATGAGAGAGCATATGGAATTGGTGTATATACTCAAAAACAGAGTAGAAAAGGGCATTGTATATTTTTTCTAAAAGATTTTATTCAGAGCAATTTTGTTTTTAACATTGGGGTGCCTAGGTAATATTTAGATTTATTTCCATTCATGTAAAATTAGAATTTCGGTATTTTACATGAGAGAGCATAGTGAGTTGGTGTATATACTCCAAAACAGAGTAGAATAGGCCATTGTATATTTTTTCTGACAGATTCTATTCAGTGCGATTTTGTTTTAACATTGGGTTGCCTAGATAATATTTAGATTTTTTCAATTCGGGTTAAATTCGAATTTCTGTATTTTACATGAGAGAGCATATTGAGTTGGTGTATATACTCCAAAACAGAGTAGAATAGGGCATTGTATATTTTTTCAGACAAATTATATTCGGAGGAATTTTTTTTGTAACATTGGGTTGCCTCTATAATATTTAGATTTTTTTTGATTCGAGTAAAATTAGAATTTCTGTATTTTACATGAGAGAGCATATTGAGTTGGTGTATATACTCCAAAACAGAGTACAATAAGGCATTGTATATTTTTTCTAACAGACTATATTCAGAGCCGTTTTCTTTTAACTTTGGGGAGCCTAGATATTATTTAGATTTTTTTCGATTCGTGTAAAATTCTAATTTAGGTATTTTACATGAGAGTGCATATTGAGTTGGTGTATATAGTACAAAACAAAGTAGAAAAGGGCATTGTATATGTTTTCTGACAGACTATATTCAGAGCAATTTTGCTTTTAACATTGGGGTACCTAGATAAAATTTAGATAATTTTTGATTCACTTAAATATAGAATATCTGTATTTTACATAAAAGAGCATATAAAGTTGGTGTATATAATCCAAAACAGAGTAGAATAGAGCATTGTATATTTTTTCTGACAGATTATATTCAGATAAATTTTATTTTTAAGATTGGGGTGCCTAGATAATATTTAAATTTTTTTTGGTTCACAGAAAATCAGAATTTCGGTATTTTACATGAGAGGGCATACTGAATTGGTGTATATACTCCAAAACAGAGTAGAATAAGGCATTGTATATTTTTTCTCACAGAGTATATTCAGAGCCGTTTTCTTTTAACTTTGGGGTGCCTAGACATTATTTAGATGTTTTTTGATTCGCGTAAAATTAGAATGTCGCTATTTTATATGAGAGAGCATATTGAGTTTGTGTATATACTACAAAACAGAGTAGAAAAGGGCATTGTATATGTTTTCTTACAGATTATATTCGGAGTAATTTTGATTTTAATATTGGGGTGCCCAGATAATATTTATATTTTTTTTGATTCATTTAAATATAGAATTTCTCTATTTTACATGAGAGAGCATATGGAGTTGGTGTATATACTCCTAAACAGAATAGAATAGGGCATTGTATATTTTTCCGGACACATTATACTCAGAGTTATTTTGCTTTTAACATTGGGGTGCCTAGATAATATTTAGATATTTTTCGATTTGCTTAAATATAGAATTTTTGTATTTTACATGAGAGAGCATATTGAGTTGGTGTATATACTCCAAAACAGAGTAGAATAAGGCATTGTATGTTTTTTCTAACAGATAATATTCAGAGCCATTTTCTTTGAACTTTGGGGCGCCTAGATATTATTTAGATTTTTCTCGATTCACGTAAAATTAGTGTTTCCGTATTTTATATGAGAGAGCATATTGAGTTGGTGTATATACTCCAAAACAGAGTAGAATAGGGCATTGTATATTTTTTCTGACAGAGTATATTCAGAGCAATTTTTCTTTTAACATTGGAGTGCGTAGATAATATTTAGATTTTTTCGATTCGTGTAAATTTAGAATTTCTCTATTTTACATGAGAGAGCATATTGTGTTGGTGTATATACCCCAAACATGGTAGAAAAGAGCATTGTGTATTTTAACTGAAAGACTATATTCAGAGCAATTTTGCTTTTAACATTGAGGTGCCTAGATAATATTTAGATTTTATTCAATTCGCATAAATTTCGAATTTCGGTATTTTACATGGGATAGCATATTGAGTATGAGTATATACTCCAAAACAGAGTAGAAAAGGGCATTGTATATTTTTTCTGACAGACTATATTCAGAGCAATTTTGCTTTTAACTTAGGCGTGCCTAGATAATATTAAATTTTTTTCGATTTGCGTAAATTTAGAATTTCGGTATTTTACATCAGAGAGCATATTGAGTTGGTGTATATACTCCAAAACAGAGTAAAATAGGGCATTGTATATTTTTTCTGACAGATTATATTCAGAGAAATTTAGTTTTTACATTGTGGTGCCTAGATTATATTTTTATTTTTTCGATTCATGTAAAATTAGAATTTCTGTATTTTACATGAGCGAGCATATTGAGTTGGTGTATATACTCTGAAACAGAGTAGAAAATGGCGTTGTATATTTTTTCTGAGTGATTGTATTCAGAGAAATTTGGATTATTACATTGGGGTGCCTAGATAATATTTAGATTTTTTTCAATTCGCGTAAATTTAATATTTCGGTATTTTACACGAGAGTGCATATTGAGTTGGTGTATATACTTCAAAACAGTGTAGAAAGCGGAATTGTATATTTTCTATAAAATATCATAGTCAGAGCAATTTTGCTTTTAACATTGGGGTGCCTAGGTAATATTTAGATTTTTTTCGATTCACGTATAATTAAAATTTCGGTATTTTACATGAGAGAGCATATTGAGTTGGTGTATATACTCGAAAACGGAGTAGAATAGGGCATTGTGTATTTTTTCTGACAGAGTATATTCAGAGCAATTTTGCTTTTAACATTGAGGTGCCTAGATAATATTTAGATTGTTTTCGATTTGCGTAAATTTAGAATTTTGGTGTTTTACATGAGAGAGCATATTGAGTTGGTGTATATACTTTAAAACAGAGTAGAAAAGAGCATTGTATGTTTTTTCTGAGAGTTTATATTCACAGCAATTTTGCTTTTAACATTGGGGTGCCTAGATTATATTTAGATTTTTTTTCGATTCGCGTAAAATTAGAATTTCGGTATTTTACATGATAGAGCATATTGAGTTGGTGTATATACTCCAAACAGAGTAGAAAGGGGCATTGTATATTTTTTCTGACAGACGATATTCAGTCTAATTTTGCTTTTAAGATTGGGGTGCCTAGATAATATTTAGATTTTTTTATATTGGCGTAAATTTAAGATTTCTGTATTTTACATGAGAGAGCCTATTTATTTGGTGGATATACTCCAAGAAAGAGTAAAAAAGGGCATTGTATATTTTCTCTTACACATTATATTATATGCAATTTTTCTTTTAACGGTGGTGTACATAGAAAATATTTATATTTTTTGTAACCACGTAAATTGAGGATTTAAATATTTTACATGGGAAAGCTTATTGATATGGTGTATATACTCCAAAACAGTGTAGAAAAGGGCATTGTACATTTTTTCGAACAGATTTTCTTTAGAGCAATTTTGCTTTTAACATTGTGTTACATAGATAATATTTATATATTTTTTATCCGCATAAATTTAGAATTTTAATATTTTACATGAGAGAGCATATTGATTTGGTTTATATGCTCCAAAAGAGTGTAGAAAAGGGCATTGTATATTTTTTCATACAGATTATCATTAGAGCAATTTTGCTTTCAGCATTTGGGTAATTAGATAATATTTATATTTTTCTATTCACGTATATTTAGAATTTTGTTATTTTACATGACAAAGAATATTGAGATTGTGTATATACTCCAAAAGAATGTAGAAGAGGGCATTGTATATTTTTTCTAACAGATTATTTTTCGAGCAATTTTACTTATATCATTCGGGGACATAGAGGATATTTATATTTATTTCTAACAGTGTAAATTTAGATTTTCAGTATTTTACATGAGAGAGAATATTGAGATGGTATATATACACCATAAGAGAGTAGAAAAGAGCATTGTATTTTTTTTCTAACAGAGTATCTTCCACGCAATTTTGTTTTTTACATTGGGGTGCATAGAGAATATTTATATTTGTGTCTAATCACGTAAATTTAGAATTTTTGTATTTTACATGTGAGAGAATATTGAGATTGTGTATATACTAAAAAAGATAGTAAAAAACGCATTGTGTATTTTTTTCTAACTGAGTGTCTTTAGAGTAATTCGGTTTTTAACATTGAAGTCAAACGGAAATACTTACAATTTCTCTATCCACGTAATAACAGAATTTCCATGTTTTACAAGAGGGAATATGGAGATGGTCTATATGCTCTAAAACAGAATAGAAAAGGGTGTTGTATATTTTTTCTAACAGAGTATTGTCAGAACAATTTTGTTTTTAACGTTGGGGTAATAACAGAATATTTATATTTTTAGTAATTTTGTGTTTAACATTTGTGTTAAAATGAGTATGTATATATTCTGTAACCGCATAAAATTAGAATTTCCATATTTTACAAGGTAGAGAATATTGAGTCGGTGCATATACTTTAAAACCTAGTAGAAAATTGCATTGTATATTTTTTCTATCAGAGTGTCTTCAGAGTAAATTTTTTAAGGTTAAATTAGTGTATTTATATTTTCTGTAACTGCATAAAAATAGAATTTTTGTATTTTACAAGACAGCCAATATTGAGACGGTGTATATACTTTAAAATAGTGTAGAAAAGGGCCTTGTATATTTTTTCTAACACAGTATTTTCATAGTAATTTACATTGTGTGTGGGGAGCAAATTTCTCAAATCCCTTTCAACATATTCTCCCTCTCCCCTGTTTTTCTCTTTGCTCACTATTGAATCATGTTCAGGTTTCTTGATTTCTTATCTTTTCCCGATGAGCATTTTAGCTTCTGTCCACTTCTACTTTCAGAATTCTTCAGCTACCAAGACCCACCTCCTCAGAGAGTTGCTGGAGATTTTAGTAACAAAAATTTTCTCTGTCACATTTCGGAGACGTGCTTCCTTATCTTAATTTTATCAAGCTGGGTGAATTTACACAAAACACTTTATATCTTAGAACCAGTTTCCTCTCTGTAGAATGTAGCTAACCTCGGTTCTGTGGTCACAAGGATCATAAAAATAAAAAATAATCATAGTTAATATGTGTGGCTTACTAACCATGTTCTAGAAACCATGTCAAGTGCTTTCTGCAGATGGTTCCACTTTTATTATACTATTGGAACTATCTTCAACCCTACTTCGCAGACTACTAAATTGAGTGTCTGAGCTGCTAAGCCACTTGTCCAACGATATACAGCCAGTAAGTAACAGAATGAGGATCAGCATTTGAGATAGAAATATTCTACACAAAATGTACTGTTACAGTGAAACTAGAGTGGTATCATCTCAGATAAGCATTCATGCCTGTTCGCTTATCGAATCGGCCGAATACATTCAATGCATTCAGGAGATTGGGAGACATTGTTTAAATTTTCCCCAAAACCCAGAAGAACTCAAAAGTACTCATTGTCTTGGCCTTATTGGTATTTGACTATGAATACAATAGATCCCACAGAAGCAAGTCTAGTAGAGTGGCCTTGGAAAAAGGCTAGGATTTAGGAGCAGGTTTAGGCAACTCAAGCCTTCTCGGCTTCCATTTTCTCATCTGTACTTTCATCATTCTGATTTTTTAGAGCACCTTTGTTGAAAGTAAAGGTTCAGTGAAACAGCACAGATGAAGTCCTTCCTATTTGGTCTGGCAGGTAGTAGTTGCTCAACACGTCTTGTCTATTAATGACGACCACAATGATCATAGTGGACTAATAATGAATTGATAAAATATGATTATGTAAGTTCAAATGAGTTTTGATCTCGCCCCTCTCCTCTGTTTCAGAGGCTGTATGGTTTTTATGTTCTACATTGTATGGCTTAACGTTGGCAGGTGGGGGATTTTGATAGACACATGATAAAATCAGAAGCCCCAAGACTTGTATTTTCATCACAGAAATGTATTACTTCCTTGAGTTGTGACCTGGAGAGAGTTACTTTGTCTAAGTTAACCTTACTTGAAAAAATAATCATAAATATACCTGCCCTTTCTCGTCATCTCAGCCTCTCCGCAGTCAGTGTGAGGTACCATTGGTATAGTGTATACGAAGGGGTTTGCAAGCTCTGGAGTGCTGTATGTATGCTATTTTGCCTCTTCAATTGTGAGTGGTGTTTTTCCATTCTCCTTAAATGACCCAACACTACGCTCTTGGTAAAATAAATGCATTTGTGTATGATCATTTGGCAAATAATAAGAGCTGCATTTGCAAGAATTTTTCCCTTGAACAGCCAAGTGAGCCACTATGAGCTGCACTGTAGCAGTGACATTTACAATAATTTGTTCAGAAGAACAATTGCCAACTTGCCTATTTGACTAGTATGGAGTAACATACGTTGTTTAGGGTGATGAGATCAGTAAACCAGCAATTTGGTAGAGCCATCAGAGAAGAGGATGAAAAGAAATGAATATCTGAGATCCTGAGTTTCCAATCAGATCAAGAAAAAGAAGCCTATAAGAATAGGTCCCATTTATTTGGGGGAGAAACATACACCGCTTTGTATGAAGGCTTCATTTTCTAGGAATATTTTCTAATGCTTTCAAAAACATTGTGATATATGTAGGACTATTCCCATTTTACAGATGAGAAAACTGAGGCTATGAGGTTTAAGTCACTAGTCTGCTCCTTCTTCCATTCTGGTTTTTAGAAAATGGTGCCACCACCTATCCAGTCACACAAGCCAAAGTCCTATGAGTGAGCTCTGGTTTATCCCTTTCTCTCTCACTTCTCATATCCAACTTACCATTCAGGCCTGCTGATTTTAGTTCTTAAATATCCCTTAGCTTCTGTTTTTCCTTTCCATTAAAATTCTCATTGCAGCCCTTCTGTGGATTACCTCCTGGCCTTCCACCTGTGTGTCTGTGTCCATGTTGTCTCCAGTCTGCCCTCCACGTAAGTCAGACCATGCCCCATACCTCCCAGTCCTTCTTAGAATGAGGACAAACCTCCTCACGATGGCCACAGTCTTCTTTCCATTTCTCTGTCCTCATGGCGTGCCCCTCCTCTCTGCTCTGCACTGCAAAGACTCAGCATCTTGTACTGGCCAAGGTCCAGGTCCCCCTGCACCACATATTTGCCAGGAATGCCAGATCATCCTTACATTGCCCACTTACTGCCCACTCATGCTTCTGATCTTGGTCCCTCCCTAGGGGAAACCTTTCCTGACCTTTGTAACTAAAGCAAAGCCTTCTCCTGGGTGCTCTCATT
Organism: Callithrix jacchus; assembly: GCF_049354715.1. Taxonomy (NCBI): domain Eukaryota; kingdom Metazoa; phylum Chordata; class Mammalia; order Primates; family Cebidae; genus Callithrix; species Callithrix jacchus. The sequence continues at coordinate 1,695,929 of NC_133511.1, read as the reverse complement.
GTTCCAGAGACCTGCCTGCACAGCACTTGTACCAGTTAAACCTTTACATTAACTGGAGTGACAGATATGTTAGTGTCCACTGCTGCCTCGCAGGAATAAAGCCAGAAAAGGTAAGGCCCTATCTGTGTGCATTTCTACAGTCTAGTGTGCTTAGTGAGATATTGTTTAAGAAGAATGAGTTGGACATGACAGCATGGCTAGAAAGTGATGGATTGAGGATTTAAACATACTTCTTTCTGGTTCTAGAGAGTTGGCTGCTAACACTATTCACTTTGGGACAGTGTCATTTTAGGACTGATAAGGGTACTTTTTGCTAAGATCAAATATATTTTGGGTCCATCAGATGAAGTTTGATAAAAGTGGGTTATTAAGAACCCACTGATAAGCAGAGCTGCCTGACCAAGACTTTCAGATTTTGCATCAAAGAGAAAAGTAATGAAAGTGGGCTGAGGGGAGGGGATGGAGGGCTGAAAAGTGAAGCAGGAACAGCTATTTCTATAGTGCCCTTGACCCTGCCTTTCTCTGTTCTTCACTCTGGCTGAAATTGACCACCCTGAGTGCGTTCAGATAATGATAAATTATCTCTGTCACACTGTGTGTGTGTGTGTGTGTGTGTGTGTGTGTGTGTGTGTGTGTGTGTTTGGTTATGTACAAAAGAGGCAGCTTCTGTGAATAAATGAAGCCTTGTAATTAAGGAATTTGTTGTAAATGGCAAGATGCATTGGTGCTTGGTCCTTAGTACTCCTCGCTGAGGCCACATTTCCTTGAACTGGCTTGTATTTGCCACTGACACTACTAGCAGCAGGATGGAGGGGAGGAAGGAAGACACCAGGTGTTGCAATGCTTATCGCCGGCTTTCAGCTTTGCCGCAAACTAAAACACTGACTGACTTTGGTTAACCCCCTAACCTCTTTGAGCCTCAGTTTTTTCATCTGAAAAAATCAATGATGGTTTGAATTTCTTCCGAATATGACATTCAGTTATCTCTCTCTCTATTGTGGAAGCACTGGGAGCTATTGTTCTCCTGTCTCTGGTGGCCGTTATGACTTCTGCATTATCAAGGGGCCCTCTCTAACCTAAATAACCCCCCAAAGAAATTAAGTTTGTAATCATTTCTGCCTGGTAAGTGAAATGACAAGAGAAAAGAGCTAGTTGTCAATAGCACTGTGGATGGCGAATTAATGGGATCTGTGCATACAGTTGCTTATAGAGCCATAATTTGCCTTTCGTTTTCCTTTGCAACTCAGAAAAAAAGTGAATAATTTTCAAAGAGCCTCTCATTGAACATATTTTTTAAAAACATGTCATTGGCAAAAGGGGCACTTGGTTGCTTGATTGCCATATATCTCTGAGTATGTGGAACAGTTATTTTTAGCTGGGGGTAACTAGCTGAGATGAAAGCTGCAGCATCTTGGAGGCAGAAGAATCTTTGTATGTCTTATGTTGGCGTGGAGAAAGCAAAGCGAAAGGGCAGAGTATAAAAGGTTGTTAACTAGATAAGGGGTCAGCTGCATTTCCTCTGGCTGCTCAGAGGTGAGGCCCTAAAGCAATGGAGACAACATTGTGGGTGGGAATGTGTTTGCAGGGTCTAATTAGTTTACCCAAGAAAAGCAAAAAAGAGAAAGGGCTAGAAATATGTAGATTGTAAAATTCATGGCTTCATTTGCTCTTCTTTGCCTTTGAAACCTTTTTAAAACCTTATAGTAGAACAATTTGTAATCCTTGAAGCCTTTTTGCTACCACTCTTGTCAGCTTGTCTAAGGCCACCGTAACTTATCAGCTACAGGGGAAAGTTGTTTAAACTCTCTAAGCCTCCTTTTTTCCCACTGGTTCACTTAGGGACACTAATTCCTAATGTTTCTGCCTGAGTTATTGTTTTTCAGATCCCATAATTGTTTGCATATGTGCTCTATAAGATGCGTCACCTAGCACACGTTGTGGGCAACCTCAGGTGTAGAAGTTAGGAAATCTTTGTGCCTGGATTTCGCTGTTACTAACAAGACGGAACGGGGAGGAAGGGCAGAGTAGACTACTGTAGAATTTTTCTGTATTCTTTTGGTTTCTTCAGAAAATGATACTGTTCTTATATTTATTTATTTATTTATTATTTATTTATTTTTTTTAATTTTTTATTTGATTATAGGTTTTGGGGTACATGAGCAGAGCATGCGAGACAGTTGCGTAGGTACACACATGGCAGTGTGCTTTGCTTTTCTTCTCCCCTTCACCCACATTTGGCATTTCTCCCCAGGCTATCCCTCCCCACCTCCCCCTCCCACTGGCCCTCCCCTTTTCCCCCCAATAGACCCCAGTGTTTAGTACTCCCCTTTCTGTGTCCATGTGTTCTCATTTTTCATCACCCACCTATGAGTGAGAATATGCGGTGTTTCATTTTCTGTTCTTGTGTCAGTTTGCTGAGGATGATGTTCTCCAGATTCATCCATGTCCCTACAAACGACACGAACTCATCATTTCTGATTGCTGCATAATATTCCATGGTGTATATGTGCCACATTTTTCCAATCCAGTCTATTATCAATGGGCATTTGGGTTGATTCCAGGTCTTTGCTATTGTAAACAGTGCTGCAATGAACATTCGTGTACATGTGTCCTTATAGTAGAACGATTTATAGTCTTTTGGATATATACCCAGTAATGGGATTGCTGGGTCAAATGGAATTTCTATTTCTAAGGCCTTGAGGAATCGCCACACTGTCTTCCACAATGGTTGAACTAATTTACACTCCCACCAACAGTGTAAAAGTGTTCCTTTTTCTCCACATCCTCTCCAGCATCTGTTGTCTCCAGATTTTTTAATGATCGCCATTCTAACTGGCGTGAGATGGTATCTCAATGTGGTTTTGATTTGCATCTCTCTGATGACCAGTGACGATGAGCATTTTTTCATATGATTGTTGGCCTCATATATGTCTTCTTTCGTAAAGTATCTGTTCATATCCTTTGCCCACTTTTGAATGGGCTTGTTTGTTTTTTTCCTGTAAATCTGCTTGAGTTGTTTGTAAATTCTGGATATCAGCCCTTTGTCAGATGGGTAGACTGCGAAAATTCTTTCCCATTCTGTTGGTTGCCGATCCACTCTAGTGACTGTTTCTTTTGCCGTGCAGAAGCTGTGGAGTTTGATTAGGTCCCATTTGTCTATTTTGGCTTTTGTTGCCAATGCTTTTGGTGTTTTGTTCATGACGTCCTTGCCTACTCCTATGTCCTGGATAGTTTTGCCTAGATTTCCTTCTAGGGTTTTTATGGTGCCAGGTCTTATGTTTAAGTCTTTAATCCATCTGGAGTTAATTTTAGTGTAAGGTGTCAGGAAGGGGTCCAGTTTCTGCTTTCTGCACATGGCTAGCCAGTTTTCCCAACACCATTTGTTAAACATGGAATCCTTGCCCCATTGCTTGTTTTTGTCAGGTTTATCAAAGATTGTATAGTTGTATGTATGTTGTGTTGCCTCCGGTGCCTCTGTTTTGTTCCATTGGTCTATATCTCTGTTTTGGTACCAGCACCATGCTGTTTCGATTACTGTAGCCTTGTAGTATAGTTTGAAATCCGGTAGTGTGATGCCCCCCGCTGTGTTCTTTTTGCTTAGAATTGACTTGGCTATGCGGGCTCTCTTTTGGTTCCATATGAAGTTCATGGTGGTTTTTTCCAGTTCTGTGAAGAAAGTCAATGGTAGCTTGATGGGGATAGCGTTGATTCTGTAAATTACTTTGGGAAGTATAGCCATTTTCACGATATTAATTCTTCCTAACCGTGAACATGGAATGTTTCTCCATCTGTTTGTGTCCTCTCTGATTTCGTTGAGCAGTGGTTTGTAGAGGTCCCTTACGTTTTTTGTGAGTTGTATTCCAAGGTATTTTATTCTTTTTGTAGCAATTGCGAATGGCAGTTCGCTCTTGATTTGGCTTTCTTTAAGTCTGTTATTGGTGTAGACGAATGCTTGTGATTTTTGCACATTGATTTTATATCCTGAGACTTTGCTGAAGTTGTTTATCAGTTTCAGGAGTTTTTGGGCCGAGGCGATGGGGTCTTCTAGGTATACTATCATGTCGTCTGCAAATAGAGACAATTTGGCTTCCACCTTTCCTATTTGAATACCCTTTATTTCTTTTTCTTGCCTGATTGCTCTGGCTAGATATTCCAGAACTATATTGAATAGGAGTGGTGAGAGAGGGCATCCTTGTCTAGTACCAGATTTCAAAGGGAATGCTTCCAGTTTTTGCCCATTCAGTATGATATTGGCTGTTGGTTTGTCATAAATAGCTTTTATTACTTTGAGATACGTTCCATCGATACCGAGTTTATTGAGGGTTTTTAGCATAAAGGGCTGTTGAATTTAGTCAAATGCCTTCTCTGCGTCAATTGAGATAATCATGTGGTTTTTGTTTTTGGTTCTGTTTATGTGGTGAATTACGTTGATAGACTTGCGTATGTTGAACCAGCTTTGCATCCCTGGGATGAATCCTACTTGATCATGATGAATAAGATTTTTGATTTGCTGTTGCAATCGGCTTGCCAATATTTTATTGAAGATTTTTGCATCTATGTTTATCATGGATATTGGCCTGAAGTTTTCTTTTCTCGTTGGGTCTCTGCCGGGTTTTGGTATCAGGATGATGTTGGTCTCATAAAATGATTTGGGAAGGATTCCCTCTTTTTGGATTGTTTGAAATAGTTTTAGAAAGAATGGTACCAGCTCCTCCTTGTGTGTCTGGTAGAATTCGGCTGTGAACCCGTCTGGACCTGGGCTTTTTTTGTGAGGTAGGCTCTTAATTGCTGCCTCAACTTCAGACCTTGTTATTGGTCTTTTCATAGTTTCAGCTTCCTCCTGGTTTAGGCTTGGGAGGACACAGGAGTCCAGGAATTTATCCATTTCTTCCAGGTTTACTAGTTTATGTGCATAGAGTTGTTTGTAATATTCTCTGATGATGGTTTGAATTTCTGTGGAATCTGTGGTGATTTCCCCTTTATCATTTTTTATTGCATCTATTTGGTTGTTCTCTCTTTTCTTTTTAATCAATCTGGCTAGTGGTCTGTCTATTTTGTTGATCTTTTCAAAAAACCAGCTCTTGGATTTATTGATTTTTTGAAGGGTTTTTCGTGTCTCAATCTCCTTCAGCTCAGCTCTGATCTTAGTAATTTCTTTTCTTCTGCTGGGTTTTGAGTTTTTTTGATCTTGCTCCTCTAGCTCTTTCAATTTTGACGATAGGGTGTCAATTTTGGATCTCTCCATTCTCCTCATATGGGCACTTATTGCTATATACTTTCCTCTAGAGACTGCTTTAAATGTGTCCCAGAGGTTCTGGCACGTTGTGTCTTCGTTCTCATTGGTTTCGAAGAACTTCTTTATTTCTGCCTTCATTTCATTGTTTACCCAGTCAACATTCAAGAGCCAGTTGTTCAGTTTCCATGAAGCTGTGCGGTTCTGGGTCGGTTTCTGAATTCTGAGTTCTAACTTGATTGCACTATGGTCTGAGAGGCTGTTTGTTATGATTTCAGTTGTTTTGCATTTGTTGAGCAGTGCTTTACTTCCAATTCTGTGGTCAATTTTAGAGTAGGTGTGATGTGGTGCTGAGAAGAATGTGTATTCTGTGGATTTGCAGTGGAGAGTTCTGTAAATGTCTATCAGGTTTGCTTGCTCCAGGTCTGAGTTCAAGCCCTGGATATCCTTGTTGATTTTCTGTCTGGTTGATCTGTCTAGTATTGACAGTGGAGTGTTAAAGTCTCCCACTATTATTGTGTGGGAGTCTAAGTCCTTCTGTAAGTCATTAAGAACTTGCCTTATGTATCTGGCTGCTCCTGTATTGGGTCCATATATGTTAGGATCGTTAGGTCTTCTTGTTGTATTGATCCTTTTACCATTATGTAATGGCCTTCTTTGTCTCTTTTGATCTTTGTTGCTTTAAAGTCTATTTTATCAGAGATGAGAATTGCAACTCCTGCTTATTTGCTCTCCATTAGCTTGGTAAATCTTCCTCCATCCCTTTATTTTGAGCCTTTGTGTATCCTTGCATGTGAGATGGGATTCCTGAATACAGCACATGATGGGTTTTGGATTTTTATCCAATTTGCCAGTCTGTGTCTTTTGATTGGTTCATTTAGTCCATTTACATTTAGGGTTAAGATTGTTATGTGTTAATTTGATACTGCCATTTTGATGCTAAGTGGCCGTTTTGCCTGTTAGTTGTTGTAGATTCTTCATTATGTTGAAGCTCTTTAGCATTCAGTGTGATTTTTGAATGGCTGGTACTGGTTGATCCTTTCTATGTGTAGTGCCTCTTTTAGGAGCTCTTGTAAAGCAGGCCTGGTGGTGACAAAATCTCTGAGTACTTGCTTGTTCGCAAAGGATTTTATTCTTCCTTCACTTCTGAAGCTCAGTTTGGCTGGATATGAAATTCTGGGTTGAAAGTTCTTTTCTTTAAGAATGTTGAATATTGGCCCCCACTCTCTTCTGGCTTGTAGTGTTTCTGCCGAGAGATCTGCTGTGAGTCTGATGGGCTCCCCTTTGTGGGTGACCCGACCTTTCTCTCTGGCTGCCCTTAGTATTCTCTCCTTTATTTCAACCCTATTGAATCTGATGATTATGTGCCTTGTTGTTGCTCTTCTTGCGGAATATCTTTGTGGTGTTCTCTGTATTTCCTGCAATTGAGTGTTGGCCTGTCTTGCTAGGTGGGGGAAATTTTCCTGGATGATGTCCTGAAGAGTATTTTCCAGCTTGGATTCATTCTCTTCATCCCCTTCTGGTACACCTATCAAACGTAGGTTAGGTCTTTTCACATAGTCCCACATTTCTTGGAGACTTTGTTCATTCCTTTTTGCGCTTTTTTCTCTAATCTTGGTTTCTCGTTTTATTTCATTGAGTTGGTCGTCGACTTCAGATATCCTTTCTTCTGCTTGGTCAATTCGGCTATTGAAACTTGTGTTTGCTTCGTGAAGTTCTCGTATGGTGTTTTTCAGCTCCTTTAATTCATTCATATTCCTCTCTAAGTTATCCATTCTTGTTATCATTTCCTCAAATCTTTTTTCAAGGTTCTTAGTTTCTTTGCATTGATTTAATACATGATCTTTTAGCTCACAAAAGTTTCTCATTATCCATCTTCTGAAGTCTAATTCCGTCATTTCGTCGCAGTCATTCTCCATCCAGCTTTGTTGCCTTGCTGGTGAGGAGTTTTGGTCCTTTCTAGGAGGCAAGGTGTTCTGGTTTCAGGTGTTTTCCTTCTTTTTGCGCTGGTTTCTTCCCATCTTTGTGGATTTGTCCGCTGGTCGTCTGCGTAGTTGCTGACTTTTCGATTGGGTCTCTGAGTGGACACCCAGAATGTTGATGATGAAGTATTTCTGTGTCTTGGTTTCCCTTCTACCAGTCTAGCCCCTTCGCTGTATGACTGCTGAGGTCCGCTCCAGACCCTGCTTGTCTGGGGTGCACCTCTAGCAGCTGTGGCACAGCGAGGGATGCTACCAGTTTCTTTTTCTGCTCTCTTTGTCCCAGGATGATGCCTGCCTAATGTCAGTCTTTTGGATATAGAAGGGTCAGGTAACTGCTTGAGGAGACAGTTTGTACTTTATATGGGCTTAATTGCTGAGCTGTGAGCTCTGTTGTTCATTCAGGGCTGTTAGGCTGCTATGTTTGATTCTGCTGCAACAGAGCTCATTAAAAAACCCTTTTTTTTTCTTAAATGCTCTGTGTTGAGGGGTTTGGGCTTTACTTTTGGATATTCGATGAGGTGTCCTGCCCAGCTAGAAGGCAGACTAGCCACTCTTTGGCTGCCGATGCTCCGCCCTGCTGTTGTGTGATTCGCCCTGTTCCTGCAGGCTCTGCTGTGCTCTCCACCATGCCCTGTGGAGGAGTCTTTTCGTTGTAGCATGTTGCCTCGGCAACAGCAGGCTGCCTCAGCAGTGGGCGTGTATCTCAGTAGGGACGGGTTGCCTCGGTAACAGCTGGCTGCGTCAGCAGTGGGCGTGTATCTCAGTTGAGGTGGGTTGCCTCCGTAGTGGTGGACGCCCCTCCCCCACAGAGCATCTCCGACCATCTGCTCGGGATAGTTTGAAATCGCGGTTTTGTTCGTCCCACTGCGTATCCCAAACGAGATGATCCTGCAATCCCCTGGGCTGGCCTACTGTCCAAGTCTCGTCCAGTCTCAAGTCCAGCCCTCTCAAGTCTCAGGTTGCCGGTTCAACAGGGCACCCGGACAAGCACGCCCTATGGGGATCGCTGGGAAGGGCCGGCCGCCACCGCCCCGGCTGCCAGCTTCGCCAGGCAGACATACTGCCTGGCGTCTTGTGTCTTTTTTATACTTGGGAGTTTCCCCATTCTGTGGGCAACAACGATCGGTCTGGAAAGGCAGCTCGGACTCACCATTTGCGGATTCAACGCGAGCTCCAATCCTGGGTGGTTCTCACAGCGCCATCTTGAGTCCTCCTGCCTCAGAGCAATTTTCTTTTAACTTTGGGGCACCTAAATATTATTTAGATTTTTTTCGATTCGTGTAAAATTAGTATTTCTGTATTTTACATGAGAGAGCAGATTGAGTTGGTGTATATACTACAAAACAAAGTTGAAAAGGGCATTGTAAATTTTTTCTGAGAGTTTATATTCAAAGCAATTTTGCTATTAACAATCAGGTGCCTAGATAATATTTAGATTTTTCTGGATTCACGTTAAATTATAATTTCAGTATTTTACTTGAGAGAGCATACTGAGTTGGTGTATATACTCCAAAACAGAGTAGAATAAGAAATTGTTTATTTTCTCTAACAGACTATATTCAGAGCCATTTTCTTTTTACTTTGGGGCAACTACGTATTTTTAAGATTTTTTTGGATTCGCGTAAAATTAGAATTTCTGTATTTTACATGACAGAGCATATTGAGTTGGTGTATATACTCCAAAACAGAGTAGAACAGGGCATTGTATATTTTTTCTGACAGATTATATTCATAGCAATTTTGCTTTCAATATTGGGGTGCCTAGATAATATTTAGATTTTTTTCAATTCACGTAATATTAGAATTTTGGTATTTTACATGAGAGAGCATACTGAGTTGGTGTATATACTCCAAAACAGAGTAGAATAAGATATTGTATATTTTTTCTAACAGACTATATTCAGAGACATTTTCTTTTAACTTTGGGGCGCCTAGATAGTATTTAGAATTTTTTGATTTGCATAAAATTAGAATTTCGGTATTTTACATGAGAGCATATTGAGTTGGTGTATATACTCCAAAAAAAAGTAGAAAAGGGCATTGTATATTTATTCTGACAGATGATATTAAGAGCAATTTTGTTTTTAACATTGGGGTGCCTAGATAATATTTAGATTTTTTTCGATTCACGTAAAATTAGAATTTGAGTATTTTACATGAGAGAGCAAACTGACTTGGTGTATATACTCCCAAACAGAGTAGAATAGTTCATTGTATGTTTTTTCTGACAGATCATATTCAGAACAATTTAGTTTTTAACATTGGTGTGCCTAGATAATATTTAGATATTTTCGATTCGGGAAAAATTAGAATTAATGTATTTTATATGAGAGAGCATATTGAGTTGGTGTATATACTACAAAACAGAGTAGAAGAGGGCATTGTATATTTTCTCTGATAGATTACATTCAGAGCAATTTTGCTATTAACATTGTGGTGCCTAGATTATATATAGATTTTTTTCGATTTGCTTAAATATAGAATTTCTGTATTTTACCTGAGAGAGAATATGGAGTTGGTGTATATACCCCAAAACAGAGTAGAATAGGGCATTGTATTTTTTTTGACAGATTATATTCAGAGCAATTTTCTTTTAACACTGAAGTGCCTGGATAGTATTTAGAATTTTTTTGGATTCACGTAAAATTAGAATTTCAGTATTTTACATGAGAGAGCATATGGAGTTGGTGTATATACTCCAAAATAGAGTAGAATAAGGCATTTTATATTTTTTCTGACAGACTATATTCAGAGCCATTTTGATTTAACTTAGGGGCGCCTAGATATTATTTAGATTTTTTTCGATTCGTGTAAAATTAGAATTTTGGTATTTTACATGAGAGAGCATATTGAGTTGGTGTATATACTCCAAAACAGAGTAGAAAAGGGCATTGTATATTTTTTTCGATGGATTATATTCAGAGCAATTTTGCTTTAACATTGGGGTGCCTAGATAATATTTAGATTATTTTCGATTCACATAAAATTCGAATTTCGGTATTTTATATGAGAGAGCATACTGAGTTGGTTTATATACTCCAAAACAGAGTAGAATAGGGCATTGTATATTTTTTCTGACAGATTATATTCAGAGAAAATTTGCTTTTAACATTCGGGTTCATAGATAGTATTTAGATTTTTTCGATTCGGGTAAAATTATAATTTCTTTATTTTACATGAGAGAGCATACTGAGTTGGTGTATATACTCGAAAACAGAGTAGAATAAGGTATTGTATATTTTTTCTAGAAGATTATATTGATAGCCATTTTCTTTAAACTTTGGGCACCTTGATATTATTTAGATTTCTTCGATTCGCGTAATATTATAATTTTGGTATTTTACATGAGAGAGCATATTGAGTTGGTGTATATACTGCAAAACAGAGGAGAAAAGAGCATTGTAGATTTCTACTGACAGATTATATTCAGAGCAATTTTGCTTTTAACATTGGCGTGCTTAGATAATATTTAGATTTCTTTCGATTCGCTTAAATATGTAATTTCTGTATTTTACATGAGAGAGCATATGCAGTTCATGTATATACCCAAAACAAAGTAGAATAGGGCATTATATATTTTTTTCTGACAGATTATATTCAGATAAATTTTGCTTTTAACATTGGGGTGCCTAGATAATATTTAGATATTTTTCGTTTCACGTAAAATTAAATTTCGGTATTTTAAATGAGAGAGCATACTGAGTTAATGTATTTCCTGCAAAACAGAGTAGAAAAAGGCATTATATATATTTTCTAACAGACTATATTCAGAGACATTTTCTTTTATCTTTGAGGTGCCTAGATATTATTTAGATTTTTATCGATTTGCGTAAAATTAGAATTTCGGTATTTTGAATTAGAGAGCATATGGATTTGGTGTATAGACTACAAAACAGAGTAGAATAGGGCATTGTATATTATTTCTGACAGAATATATTCCGAGAAATTTTTTTTTTAACACTGGGGTGCCTAGATAATATTTATATTCTTTCGATTCAGGTAAAATTAGAATTTCTGTATTTTACATGAGAGACCATAGTGAGTTGGTGTATATACACCAAAACAAAATAGAATAAGTCATTTTATATTTTTTCTAACAGACTATATTCAGGGCCATTTTCTTTTACATTTCGGGCGCCTAGATATTATTTAGGCTTTTAACGATTCACATAAAATTATAATTTCTGTATTTTATATGAGAGAGTATATTGAGTTGGTGTATATACTCCAAAACAGAGTAGAATAAGGCATTGTATATTTTTTCTGACAGATTATATTCAGAGCAATTTTGCTTCTAACATTGGGGTGCCTAGATAATATTTAGATTTTTTTCTTTTCACGTAAAATTAGAATTTCTGAAATTTACATGAGAGAGCATACTGATTTGGTGTATATACTCCAAAACATAGTACAATTGTGCATTGTATATTTTTTCTGACAGATTATATTCAGAGCAATTTGTTTTAAACATTGGGGTGCCTAGATAATATTTAGATTATTTTCGATTCGCTTAAATATAGAATTTCTGTATTTTACATGAGAGAGCATATGGAGTTGGTGTATATACTCCAAAACAGAGTAGAATAAGGCAATGTATATTTTTTCTGACAGATTATATTCAGAGCAATTTTTTTTTTAATATTGCAGTACCTAGATAATATTTAGATTTTTTCAATTCGGGTAAAATTAGAATTTCTGTATTTTATATGAGAGTGTATATTGAGTTGGTGTATATATTACAAAACATAGTAGAAAAAAGCATTGTATATTTTCTATGACAGATTATATTCAGAGCAATTCTGTTTTAACATTGGGGTGCCTAGATAATATACAGATTTTTTTCATTTGCTTAAATATAGAATTTCTGTGTTTTACATGAGAGAGAATATGGAGTTGGAGTATATACACCAAAACAGAGTAGAAATGGGCCTTGTATGTTTGTTCTGACAGATTATATTCAGAGCAATTTTGCTTTTACATTCTGGTTCCCAGATAATACTTAGATTTTTTTCATTTCACGTAAAATTAGAATTTCGGTATTTTACTTGAGAGAGCATACTGAGTTGGTGTATATACTCCAAAACAGAGTAGAAAAAGGTATTGTATATTTTTTCTAACAGAATATATGCAGAGCCATTTTCTTTTAACTTTGGGGCACCTAGATATTATTTAGATTTTTATCGATTCGCGTAAAATTAGAATTTCGGTATTTTACATGAGAGTATATTGAGTTGGTCTATATACTACAAAAGATATTAGAATAGGGCATTGTATATTTTTTCTGACAGATTATATTCAGAGCAATTTTGCTTTTAAAATTGGGGTGCCGTGATAATATTTAGATTTTTTTCGTTTCACGTAAAATTAGAATTTAGTTATTTTACTTGAGACAGCATACTGAGCTAATGTATATGCTCCAAAACAGAGTATAAAAAGGCATTGTATATATTTTCTAACAGACAATATTCAGAGACCTTTTCTTTTAACTTTGGGGCGCCTAGATATTTCTTAGATTTTTATCGATTCGCGTAAAATTAGAATTTCGGTATTTTACATGAGAGAACATATTGAGTTGGTGTATATAATCCAAAACAGAGTAGAATAGGGCATTGTATATTTTTTCTGACAGATTATATTCAGAGCAATTTTGCTTTTAATATTGGGGTGCCTAGATAATATTTAGATTTTTTTCGTTTCACGTAAAATTAGAATTTCGGTATTTTACATGAGAGAGCATACTGAGTTAATGTATAAACTCCAAAATAGAGTAGAAAAAGGCATTGTATATATTTTCTAACAGACTATATTCAGAGACATTTTCTTTTAACTTTGGGGCGCCTAGATATTATTTAGATTTTTATCGATTTGCGTAAAATTAGAATTTCGGTATTTAAATGAGAGAGCATATTGAGTTGGTGTATATACTACAAAACTGAGTAGAAAAGGGCATTGTATATTTTTTCTTACAGATTATATTCAGAGAAATTTTGCTTTTAACATTGGGGTGCCTAGATAATATTTAGATTTTTTTCGATTCGCTTAAATATAGAATTTCTGTATTTTACATGAGACAGCATATGGATTTGGTGTATATACTCGAAAACAGAGTAGAATAGGGCACTGTATATTTTTTTCTGACAGATTATATTCAGAGCAATTTTGTTTTTAACGTTGGGGTGCCTAGATAATATTTAGATTTTTTCGATTTGGGTAAAATTAGAATTTCTGTATTTTACATGAGAGAGCATACTATGTTGGTGTATATACACCAAAACAGCGTAGAATAAGTCATTGTATATTTTTTCTAACAGACTATATTCAGAGCCAATTTTCTTTTATTTTTCGGGCTCCGAGATATTATTTAGATTTATTTCGATTTGTGCAAAATTAGAATTTCGCTATTTTACATGAGAAAGCATATTGAATTGGTTTATATACGCCAAAACAGAGTAGAATAGAGCATTGTATATTTTTTCTGACAGATTATATTCGGAGCAATGTTGCTTTTAACATTGTGGTGCCTAGATAATATTTAGATTTTTTTCGTTTCACGTAATATTAAAATTTCGGTATTTTACCTGAGAGAGCATACTGATTTGGTTTATATTCTCCAAAAAAGAGTAGAAAAGGTCATTGTATATTTTTTTGACAGATTGTATTCAGAGCAATTTTGCTTTTAACATTAACGTCCGTGGATAATATTTAGATTTCTTTCGATTCACGTAATATTAAAATTTTGGTATTTTACCTGAGAGAGCACACTGAGTTGGTTTATATCCTCCAAAAAAGAGTAGAAAATGTCATTGTATATTTTTCTTACAGATTATATTCAGAGCAATTTTGCTTTTAATATTCGGGTGCCTAGGTAATATTTAGATTTTTTTCGATTCACGTAAAATTAGAATTTTGGCATTTTACCTGAGAGAGCATACTGAGTTGGTGTATATACTCCAAAACAAAGTAGAATAGGGCATTGTATATTTTTTCTGACAGATTATATTCAGCGCAATTTTGCTTTTAACATTGGGGTGAGTAGATAATATTAAATTATTTTTGATTCGCTTAAATACAGAACATCTGTATTTTACATGAGAGAGCATATGGAGTTGGTGTATATACTCCAAAACAGAGTAGAATAGGGCATTGTATATTTTTTCTGAAAAATTATTTTCAGAGGAATTTTGTTTTTAACATTGGGGTGCCAAGATAATATTTAGATATTTTCGATTTGGGTAAAATAAGAATTTCTGTATTTTACATGAGTGAGCATACTGAGTTGGTGTATATATTCCAAAACAGAGTAGAATAAAACATTGTATATTATTTCTTATAGACTATATTCAAAGCCATTTTCTTTTAAATTTGGGGTGCCTAGATATTATTTAGATTTTCTTCAATTCGCTTAATATTAGAATTTCACTATTTTACATGAGAGAGCATATTGAGTTTGTGTATATACTCCAAAACAGAGTAGAAAAGGGTATTGTATATTTTTTCAAACAGATTATATTCACGGCAATTTTGCTTTTAACATTGACATGCCTAGATAATTAGATTTTTTCGATTCAGGTAAAATTAGAATTTTGATATTTTACATGAGAGGGCATACTGAGTTGGTGTATATACTCCAAAACAGAGTAGAATAAGGCACTGTATATTTTTTCTGAAAGACTATATTCAGAGCAATTTTGTTTTTAACATTGGGTTGCCTAGATAATATTTAGATTTTTTTCGATTTACATAAAATTAGAATTTCGGTATTTTAAATGAGAGAGCATAGTGAGTTGCTGTATATACTCCCAAACGGAGTAGAAAAGGGCATTATATATTTTTTCTGACAGGTTATATTCAGAGAAATTTTCCTTTAACATTGGGGTGCTGAGATAATATTTAGATATTTTTGTTTCGAGTAAAATTAGAATTTTGGTATTTTACATGAGAGACCATAAGAACTTGGTGTATATACTCCAAAACAAAGTAGAATAGGGCATTGTATATTTTTTTCTGACAGATTATATTCAGAGCAATTTTGTTTTTATACTTGGGGTGCCTAGATAATATTTAGATTTTTTTGATTCGGGTAAAATTAGTATTTCGGTATTTTACATGAGAGAGCATATTGAGTTGGTATATATACTACAAACCAGAGTAGAAAACGGCATTATATATTTTTTTGACAGGTTATATTCAGAGCAATTTTCCTTTAACATTGGGGTGTCTAGATAATATTTAGATTTTGATTCGCTTAAATATTGAATTTCTGTATTTTACATGAGAGAGCATATGGAGTTGATGTATATACTCCAAAAAAGAGTAGAATAGAGCATTGTATATTTTTTCTGAAAGATTATATTCACAGCAATTTTATTTTTAACACTGGGTTACCTACATAATATTTATATTTTTTCTATTCGGGTAAATTAGAATTTCTGTATTTTACATGAGAGAGCATACTGAGTTGGTGTATATACTCCAAAACAGAGTAGAATACGGCATTGTGTATTTTCTCTAACAGACTATATTCAGAGCCATTTTATTTTAACTATGGGGCGCGTAGATATTATTTAGACTTTATTCGATTCGCGTAATACTAGAATTTCAGTATTTTACGTGAGAGAGCATATTGAGTTGCTGCATATACTCCAAAACAGAGTAGAAAGGGACATTGTATATTTTTTATGACAGAATATATGCAGAGAAGTTTTGCATTTAACATTGTGTTGCCTAGATAATATTTAGATTTTTTTCGATTTGCTTAAATATAGAATTTCTGTATTTTCCATGAGAGAGCACATGGAGTTACCGTATATACTACAAAACAGAGTAGAATAGGGCATTGTATATTTTTTCTGAAAGATTATATTCAGAACAATTTTGTTTTTAACTTTCGGGTGTCAAGATAATATTTAGATTTTTTTCGAGTCACGTAAATTAACAATTTCTGTATTTTACATGAGAGAGCATATTGAGTTGGTGTATATACTCCAAAACAGAGTAGAAAAGGGCATTGTATATTTTCTCTGACAGATTATAATCAGAGAAATTTTGATTTTAAACTACAGGTACCTAGATAATATTTAGATTTTTTTCGATTCGGGTAAATTTAGAATTTCGGTATTTTACATGAGAGAGCATACTGAGTTGGTGTATTTACACCAAAACAGAGTAGAATTGGGCATTGTATATTTTTTCTGACAGATAATATTCAGAGAAATTTTTTTAACACTGAGGTGCCTAGATAATATTTAGATTTTATCGATTCGTGTAAAATTAAAATTTCGGTATTTTACACTGGAGAGCACACTGATTTGGTGTATATACTCCAAAACAGGTTAGAATAAGGCATTGTATATTTTTACCAACAGACTATATTCAGAGCCATTTTCTTTTAACTTTGGGGTGCCTAGATATTATTTATATATTTTTCAAATCGCGTAAAATTAGAATATCGCTATTTTACATGAGAGCGCATATTGAGTTGCTGCATATACTCCAAAACAGAGTAGAAAAGGGCATTGTATATTTTTTCTGACAGATTATATTCAGAGCGATTTTGATTTTAACTTTCGGGTGCCTAGATAATATTTAGATTTTTTTAGATTCACGTAAAATTAGAATTTCTCTATTTTACATGAGAGAGCATACTGAGTTGGTGTATATACACCAAAACAGAACAGAATAGGGCATTGTATATTTTTTCTGACAGATTATATTCGGAGCAATTTTGTTTTTAACTTTGGGGTGCCTAGATAATATTTATATTTGTTTCATTTCGCTTAAATATAGAATTTCTGTATTTTACATGAGAGAGCATATGGAGTTGCTGTATACGCTCCAAAAAAGAGTAGAATAGGGTATTATATATTTTTACTGACAGATGATATTCAGAGAAATTTTGTTTTTAACATTGCGGTGCATAGATAATATTTATACTTTTTCAATTCGGGTGAATTTAGAATTTCTGTATTTTACATTAGAGAGCATACTGCGTTGGTGTATATACTCCAAAACAAAGTAGAATAAGTCATTGTATATTTTTTCTAACAGACTATATTCAGAGCCATTTTCTTTTAACTTTGGGGCACCTAGATATTATTTAGATTTTTTTCGATTCGCTTAAATATAGAATTTCTGTATTTTATATGAGACAGCATATTGAGTTGGTGTATATACTCCAATACTGAGTAGAATAGGGCATTGTATATTTTTTCTGACAGTTTATATTCAGAGCAATTTTGTTTTTAACATTGGGGTGCCTTGATAATATTTATATTTTCTTTGAATCGCTTAAATATAGAATTTCTGTATTTTACATTAGAGAGCATATGGAGTTGGTTTATATACTCAAAAACAGAGTAGAATAGGGCATTGTATATTTTGTCAGACAGATTATATTCAGAGCAATTTTTTTTTAACATTGGGGTGCCTAGATAATATTTAGATTTTTTTCAATTCGCTTAAATATAGAATTTCTGTATTTTATTTGAGAGAGCATATTGAATTGGTGTATACACTCCAAAACAGAGTAGAATAAGGAATTGTATATTTTTTATTACAGACTATATTCAGAGCCATTTTCTTTTAACTTAGTGGCACCTGGATATTATTTGAATTTTTTTCGATTCACGTAAAACTATAATTTCGGTATTTTACATGAGAGAGCATACTGAGTTGGTGTATATACTCCAAAACAGAGTAGAATAGGGCATTGTATATTTTTTCTGACAGATTATATTCAGAGAAATTTTAATTAATACATTGGGGTGCCTAGATAATATTTAGATTCATTTCGATTCGCTTAAATATAGAATTTTTGTATTTTACGTGAGAGAGCATATGGAGTTGGTGTATATACTCCAAAACAGATTAGAATAGGTCATTGTATATTTTTTCTGACAGATTATATTCAGAGCAATTTTGTTTATATCATTGGTGTGCCTATATATTATTTAGATTTATTTTCGATTCACGTAAATTTAGAATTTTGGTATTTTACATGAGAGAGCATACTGAGTTGGTGTATATACTCCAAAACCTAGTAGAATAAGGCATTGTATATTTTTTCTGACAGATTATATTCAGAGAAATTTTGCTTTTAACATTGGGGTGCCTAGATCATATTTAGATTTGTGTCGATTCCGTTAAATACAGAATTTCTGTATTTTGTATGAGAGAGCATATGGAGTTGGTGTATAAACTCCAAAACAGAAGAGAATAGGGAATTTTATATTTTTTCTGACAAATTATATTCAGAGAAATTTTGTTTTTAACATTGGAGTGCCTAGATAATATTTAGATTTTTTTGATTCTCGTAAAATTAGAATTTATGTATTTTACATGAGAGAGCATTCTGAGTTGGTGTATATACTGCAAAACAGAGTAGAATAAGGCATTGTATATTTTCTCTAACACACTATTTTCAGAGCCATTTTCTGTTAACTTTGGGGTGCCTAGATAATATTTAGATTTTTTTCGATTCGTTTAAATAAAGAATTTCTGTATTTTACATGAGAGAGCATATGGAGTTGGTGTATATACTCCACAACAGAGTAGAATAGGACATTGTATATTTTTTCTGACAGATTATATTCAGAGCAATTTTGTTTTTAACATTTTGGTGCCTAGAAAATATTTAGATTTATTAGATTCTGGTAAAATTAGAATTTTTGTATTTTACATGAGAGAGCATACTTAGTTGGTGTATATACTCCAAAACAGAGTAGAATAAGGCATTGTATATTTTATCTAACAGACTATATTCAGAGCCAGTTATTTTTAACTTTGGGGTGCCTAGATATTATTTAGTTTTTTTTCAATTCGCGTAAAAGTAGAATTTCGGTTTTTTAGGTGAGAGAGCATATTGAGTTGGTGTATATACTGCAAAACAGAGTAGAATAAGGCATTGTATATTTTCTCTAACAGACTATATTCAGAGCCAGTTTCTTTTAACTTTGGGGGGCCTAGATATTATTTAGATTTTTTTCAATTCACGTACAATTAGAATTTCGGTTTTTTACATGAGAGAGTATAATGAGTTGGTGTATATACTCCAAAACAGAGTAGAATAAGGCATTGTATATCTTTTCTAACAGACTATATTCAGAGCCATTTTCTTTTAACTTTGGGGTGCCTAGATATTATTTAGATTTTTTCCGATTCACGTAAAATAAGAATTTCAGTATTTTACATGAGAGAGCATATTTAGTTGGAGTATATATTCCAAAACAGAGTAGAAAACGGCATTGTATATTTTTTCTGACAAATTACATTCAGAGTAATTTTGCTTTTAACATTGGTGTGCCTGAAAATTTTTAGATTTTTTTAGATTCACGTAAAATTAGAAATACGGTATTTTACATGAGAGAGCATACTGAGTTGGTGTATATACTCCAAGAGAGTAGAATAGGGCATTGTATATTTTTTCTAACAGACTATTTTCAGAGCCATTTTTTTTTAGCTTTCGGGTGCCTAGATATTATTTAGATGTTTTTCGATTCGTGTAATATTCGAATTTCAGTATTTTAAATGAGAGAGCATATGGAGTTGGTGTACATACTCCAAAACACAGTAGAATAGGGCATTGTATATATTTTTTCATAGATTATATTCAGAGCAATTTTGTTTTAACATTGGGGTACCTAGATTATGTTTAGATTTTTTCGATTCGGGTAAAATTAGAATTTCTGTATTTTACATGAGAGAGTATACTGAGTTGGTGTATATACTGCAAAAGAGAGTAGAATAAGGCATTGTATATTTTTTCTAACAGACTATATTGAGAGCCATTTTCT
Source organism: Callithrix jacchus (assembly GCF_049354715.1). NCBI lineage: Eukaryota > Metazoa > Chordata > Mammalia > Primates > Cebidae > Callithrix > Callithrix jacchus. The sequence goes on along the minus strand of NC_133511.1, from coordinate 1,675,923 downwards.
TTTAACTTTGGGGTGCCTAGATAATATTTAGATTTTTTTCGATTCACGTAAAATTAGAATTTCGGTATTTTACATGAGAGAGCATTTTGAGTTGGTGTATATACTCCAAAACAGAGTAGAAAAGGGCATTTTATGTTTTTTCTGACAGATTATATTCAGAGCAATTTTGCTTTTAACATTCGGATGCCTAGATAATATTTAAAATTTTTTGCCTAGATATTATTTAGATTTTTATCGATTCGCGTAAAATTAGAATTTCGGTTTTTTACGTGAGAGAGCATATTGAGTTGGTGTATATACTGCAAAACATAGTAGAATAAGGCATTGTATATTTTCTCAGAGACTATATTCAGAGCCAGTTTTTTTTAACTTTGGGGTGCCTAGATATTATTTAGATTTTTTCAGATTCACGTAAAATTAGAATTTCGGTTTCTTAAATGAGAGAGCATATTGAGTTGGTGAATATAACCCAAAACAGAGTAGGAAAGGGCATTGTATATTTTTTTCCTGAACAGATTATATTCAGAGCAAGTTTGCTTTTAACATTCGGGTGCCTAGATAATATTTATATTTTTTTTAATTCATGTAAAATTAGAATTTCGGTATTTTACATGAGAGAGCAAACTGAGTTGGTGTATATACTCCAAAACAGAATAGAATAAGGCATTGTATATTTTTTCTGACAGATTATATTCAGAGCAATTTTCCTATTAACATTAGGGTGCCTAGATAATATTTAGATTGTTTTCGATTCGCTTAAATATAGAATTTCTGTATTTTACATGAGAGAGCATACTGAATTGGTGTATATACTTCAAAACAGAGTAGAAAATGCCATTGTATATTCTTTCAGACAAATTATATTGAGAGCAATTTTACTTTTAACATTGGGGTGCCTGGATAATATCTAGATTTTTTTTGATTCAGGTAAATTTAGAATTTCTGTATTTTACATGAGAGAGCATACTGAGTTGGTGTATATATTCCAAAAGAGAGTAGAATACAACACTGTATATTTTCTCTAACAGACTGTATTCAGAGCCATTTTCTTTTTGCTTATGGGCGCCTAGATATTTAGAATTTTTAAGATTCACGTACAATTAGAATTTCGGTATTTTACATGATAGAGCATATGGAGTTGTTGTATATACTCCAAAACAGAGTAGAATAGGGCATTGTATATTTTTTCTCACAGATTATATACAGAGCAATTTTGTTTTAAAAATTGGGGTGCCTAGATAATATTTAGATTTTGTCGATACCGGTAAAATTAGAATTTTGGTATTTTGCATGAGAAAGCATACTGAGTTGGTGTATATACTTCAAAACAGAGTAGAATAAGGCATTGTATATTTTTTCTGAGAGATTATATTCAGAGAAATTTAGCTTTTAACATTGGGGTGCCTAAATAATATTTAGATTTTGTCGATACGGGTAAAATTAAAATTTTGGTATTTTACATGAGAGAGCATACTGAGTTGGTGTATATACACCGAAACGAAGTAGAATAAGGCATTGTATATTTTTTCTAAGAGACTATATTCAGAGCCATTTTCTTTTAACTTTGAAGCGCCTAGATATTATTTAGATTTATTTCAGTTCACGTTAATTTAGAGTTTCTGTATTTTACATGAGAGAGCATACTGAGTTGGTGTATATACTCCAAAACACAGTAGAAAATGGCATTGTATATTTTTTTGATAGATTATATTCAGAGCAATTTTGTTTTAACATTGGGGTACATAGATTATGTTTAGATTTTTTTGATTCAGGTAAAATTAGAATTTAGGTATTTTACATGAGAGAGCATACTGAGTTGGTGTATATACTGCAAAACAGAGTAGAATAAGGCAATGTATATTTTTTTTAACAGACTATATTGAGAGCCATTTTCTATTATCTTTGGGGTGCCTAGATAATATTTAGATTTTTTCGATTCGCTTAAATATAGAATTTCTGTATTTTACATGAGAGAGCATATGGAGTTGGTGTACATACTTCAAAACAGAGTAGAATATAGCATTGTATATTTTTTTCTGACAGATTATATTCAGAGCAATTTTGTTTTTAATATTGGGGTGCCTAGATAATATTCATATTTTTTGGATTCAGGTAAAATTAGAATTTTGTTATTTTACATGAGAGAGCGTACTGAGTTGGAGTATATACTCCAAAACAGAGTAGAATAAGGCATTGTATGTTTTTTCAAACAGACTATATTTATAGCCATTTTCTGTTAACTTTGAGACACCTAGATATTATTTAGAATTTTTGATTCACATAAAATTATAATTACGGTATTTTACGTGAGAGAGCATATTGAGTTGGTGTATATACTCCAAAACAGAGTAGAAAAGGGCATTGTATATTTTTTCTTACAAATTATATTCACAGCAATTTTGTTTTTAACATTGGGAGGCCTAGATAATATTTAGATTTTTTCAATTCGGGTAAAATAAGAATTTCGGTATTTTATATGAGAGAGCATAGTTAGTTGGTGTATATACTCCAAAACAGAGTAGAATAAGGCATTGTACATTTTTTGTAACAGACTATATTCATAGCCATTTTCTTTTAACATTGAGGTACCTAGATATTATTTAGAATTTTTGATTTGTGTAAAATTATAATTACGGTAATTTATGTGAGAGAGCATATTGAGTTGGTGTATATACTCCAAAACAGAGTATAAAAGGGAATTGTATATTTTTTTGACAAATTATATTCAGAGCAATTTTGCTTTTAACATTGTGGTGCCTGTATAATATTTAGAATTTTTTTGATTCACGTAAAATTAGAATTTCGGTATTTTATATCAGAGAGCATACAGAATTTGTGTATATACTCCAAAAAAGAGTAGAATAAGGCATTGTATATTTTCTCTAACAGACTATATTCAGAGCCATTTTCTTTTAACTTTGGGGCGCCTAGATATTATTTAGATTTTTTTCGATTCGCTAAAATATATAATTTCGGTATTTTATATGAAAGAGCATATTGAGTTGCTGTATATACTCCAAAACAGAGTAGAAAAGGGCATTGTATATTTTTTCTGACAGATTATATTCAGAGAAATTTTGCTTTTAACATTTGGATGCCTAGATAATATGTAGATTTTATTCGATTCACTTAAATATAGAATTTCTGTATTTTACATGAGAGAGCATATGGAGTTGGTGTATATACTCCAAAACAGAGTAGAATAGGGCATTGTATATTTTTTCTGACAGATTATATTCAGAGAAATTTTGTTTTTAACATTGGGGTCCCTAGATAATATTTAGATTTTTTTCGATTCGCTTAAATATAGAATTTCTGTATTTTATGTGAGAGAGCATAAGGTGCTGGTTTATATACTCCAAAACACAGTAGAATAGGGTATTGTATATTTTTTCTGACAGATTATATTCAGAGCAATTTTGTTTTTAAAATTGCGGTGCCTAGATAATATTTAGATTTTTTTCGATTCACGTAAAATTAGAATTTCGGTATTTTACATGATTGAGCATACTGAGTTGGTGTATATACTCCAAAACAGAGTAGAATAAGGCATTGTACGTTTTTTCAAACAGACTATTTTGAGAGCCATTTCCTTGTAACTTTGGGGCACCTAGATAGTATTTAGATTTATTTCAATTAGCGTAAACTTAGATTTTCGGTACTTTACGTGAGAGAGCATATTGAGTTGGTGCATATACTACAAAACACAGTAGAAAGAAGCATTATATATTTTTTATGACAGATTATATTTATATCATTTTGCTTTTAACATTGGGGTGCCTAGATAATACTTAGATTTTTTTCGATTCACGCAAATTTAGAATTTCCGTATTGTACATGAGGGAGCATATGGAGTTGGTGTATATACTCAAAAACTGAGTAGAATAGGTCATTGTATATTTTTTCTGACAGATTATATTCAGAGCAATTTTGTTTTTAACATTGCGGTGCCTAGATAATATTTAGATTTTTTTAATTCGGGTAAAATTAGAATTTCTTCATTTTACATGAGAGAGCATACTAAGTGGGGTATATACTACCAAACAGAGTAGAATAGGGCATTGTATATTTTTTCTGAGAGATTATATTCAGAGCAACTTTGCTTTTAACATTGGGGTGCCTAAATATTATTTAGACTTTTTCGATTCGGGTAAAATTAGAATTTCTGTATTTTACATGGAAGCGCAAACTGAGTTGGTGTATATACTCCAAAACAGAGTAGAATAAGGCATTGTATTTTTTTTCTAACAGACTATATTTAGAGACATTTTCCTTTAACTTAGGGGAGCCTAGATATTATTTAGATTTTTTTTATTATCGTAAATTTAGAATTTCGGTATATTATATGAGAGAGCATATTGAGTTGTTGTATATACTCCAAAACAGAGTAGAAAAGGGCATTGAATATTTTTTCTGACAGATTATATTTAGAACAATTTGGCTTTTAATATTGGGGTGCCTAGATAACATTTAGATTTTTTTCGATTCACGTAAAATTAGAATTTCGGTATTTTACATGAGAGAGCATACAGAGTTGGTGTATATACTTGAAATCAGAGTAGAATAAGGCATTGTATATTTTTTATAACAGACTATATTCAGAGACTTTTTTTTTTTACCTTTGGGGCGCCTAGATATTATTTAGATTTTTTTCGAGTCACATAAAATTAGAATTTTGCTATTTGACATGAGAGAGCATATTTAGTTGGTGTATATACTCCAAAACAGAGTAGAAAAGGGCATTGTATATTTTTTCTGACCGATTATATTCAGAGCAACTTTGCTTTCAACATTGGGGAGCCTAGGTAATATTTAGAATTTTTTCGATTTGCTTAAATATAGAATTTCTGTATTTTACAGTAGAGAGCATATTGTGTTGGTGTATATACTCCAAAACAGGATAGAATAGGGCATTGTATATTTCTTCTGAGAGAGCATATTCAGAGCAATTTTGTTTTTAACATTTGGGTGCCTAGATAATAGTTAGATTTTTTCTATTTGTTAAAATTAGAATTTCGGTATTTTGTATGAGAGAGAGCATACTGAGTTGGTGTATATACTTTAAAACAGATTAGAATAAGGCATTGTATATTTTTTCTAGCACACTATATTCAGAGCCATTTTCTTTTAGCTTTGGGGCGCCTAGATATTATATAGAGTTTTTTCAATTTGCTTAAAATTAGAAATTCGGTATTTTACATGACAGAGCATATTGAGTTGGTGTATATACTCCAAAACAAAGTGGAAAAGAGCATTGTATATTATTTCTGACAGATTATATTCAGATCAATTTTGCTATTAACATTGGGGTGCCTAGATAATATTTAGAATTTTTTCGGATCCCTTAAATATAGAATTTCTGTATTTTACATGAGAGAGCATATGGAGTTGGTGTATATACTTTAGAAAGGGTAGAGTATGATGTTTTATATTTTTTCTGAGAGATTATATTCAGAGAAATTTTGTTTTTAACATTTGGGTGCCTAGATAATATTTAGATTTTTTCGATTTTGTTAAAATTAGGATTTCGGTATTTCACATGAGAGAGCACACTGAGTTTGTTTCTATACTTTACGAGAGAGTAGAATAAGGCATTGTATATTTTTTCTAACACTCTATAATCAAAGCCATTTTCTTTTAACTTTAGGGCACCTAGATATTATTTAGATTTTTTTCGATTGGCTTAAATATACAATTTCTGTATTTTACATGAGAGAGCATATTGAGTTTGTCTATATATTCCAATACAGAGTAGAATAAGGCATTGTATATTTTTCCTAACAGACTATATTCAGAGTCATTTTCTTTTAACTTTGGGGTGCCTAGATATTATTTAGATTTTTTTCGATTCACGTAAAATTAGAATTTAGGTATTTTACATGAGAAAGCATATTGAGTTGGTGTAGATACTCCAAAACAGAGAAGAAAAGGGCGTTGTATATTTTTTCTGACAGACTATACTCAGAGCAAATTTGCTTTTAACATTGGGGTGCCTAGATAATATTTGGATTTTTTTTATACACCTAAAATTTGAATTGCTTTATTTTACATGAGAGAGCATATTGAGTTGGTGTATCTACTCCAAACCTGAGTAGAAAAGGGCATTGTATATTTTTTATGACACATTATATTCAGAGCAACTGTACTGTTAACATTCCGGTGCCTAGATAATATTTAGATTGTTTTTGATTCACGTAAAATTTGAATTTCGTTATTTTACGTAAGAAAGCATACTGAGTTGGTGTATATATTCTAAAACAGAGTAGAATAAGAAATTGTATATTGTTTATACCAGACTATTTTCAGAGCCATTTTATTTTAACTTTGGGGCACCTAGATATTATTTAGATTTTTTCAATTCGCGTAAAATTAGAATTTCGGTAATTGACAGGAGAGAGCGAATTGAGTTGGTGTATATACTACAAAACAGAGTAGAAAAGGGCATTGTATTTTTTTACTGACAGATTATATTTAGAGCAATTTTGCTTTTAACATTGGGGTGCCTAGATTATATTGAGTTTTTTTCGATTCGCTCAAATATAGAATTTCTGTATTTTACATGAGAGAGCATATGAAGTTGGTGTATATACTGAAAAACAGAGTAGAATACGGCATTGTATATTTTTTCTGAGAAATTATATTCAGAGCAATTTTGTCTTTAACATTGGGGTGCCCAGATAATTTTTAGATATTTTTGATTCGGGTAAAATTAGAATTTCGGAATTTAACATGAGAGAGCATATGGAGTTGATGTATACACTCCAAAACAAAGTAGAATAAGGCATTGTATGTTTTTCTAACAGACTATATTCAGAGCCATTTTCTTTTAATGTTGGATCGCCTAGATATTATTTAGATTTTTTTCGATTAGCGTAAAATTAGAATTTCGGAATTTTACATGAGAGAACATATTGAGTTGGTGTATATACTGCAAAGCAGAGTAGTAAAGAGCATTGCATATTTTTTTGAAGGATTATATTCAGAGAAATTTTGCTTTTAACATTGGGTTGCCTAGATAATATTTAGATTTTTTTCGATTTGCATAAATATAGAATTTCTGTATATTACATGAGAGAGCATATGGAGTTTGTGTATATAATCCAAAACAGGGTAGAATACGGCATTGTATAATTTTTTTGACCGATTATATTCAGAGCAATTTTGTTTTTATCATTGGGGTGCCTAGATAATATTTAGATTTATTTCGATTTTCTTATATATAGAATTTCTGTATTTTACATTAGAGAGCATATGGAGTTGGTGTATATACTCCAAAACAGAGTAGAATAAGGCATTGTATATTTTTTCTAACAGACTTATTCAGAGCCATTTTCTTTTACCTTCGGAACGCCTAGATATTATTTAGATTTTTTTGATACAGGTAAAATTAGAATTTCCATATTTTACATGAGAGAGCATATTGAGTTGGTGTATATACTCCAAAACAGAGTAGAAAAGGGCATTGCATATTTTTTCTGACAGATTTTATTCAGAGCAATTGTACTTTTAAAATTCGGATGCCTAGATAATATTTAGATTTTTTTCGATTCACGTAAAATTAGAATTTCGGTATTTTACATCAGAGAGCATATTGAGTTGGTGTATATTCTCCAAAACAGAGTAGAATAAGGAATTGTATATTTTTATAAGAGAGTATTTTCAGAGACATTTTCTTTAACTTTGGGGCACCTAGATATTATTTAGATTTTTTTCGATTTGCGTAACATTAGAATTTCAGTAATTTACATGAGAGAGCGTATGGAGTTGGTGTATATACTCCAAAACAGAGTAGAAAAGGGCATTGCATATTTTCTCTGACAGATTATATTCACAGCAATTTTGCTTTTAACATTGGGGTGCATAGATAATATGGAGATTTTTTTCGATTCGCTCAAATATAGAATTCCTGTATTTTACATAAGACAGCATATGGATTGGTGTATATACTCAAAAACAGAGTAGAATAGGGCATTGTATATTTTTTCTGACAGATTATATTCAGAGCAATTTTGTTTTTAACTTTGGGGTGCCTAGATAATTTTTAGATATTTTTGATTCATGTAAAATTAGAATTTCTATATTTTACATGAGAGAGCATACTGAGTTGGTGTATATACTCCAAAACAGAGTAGAATAAGGCATTGTATATTTTGTCTAACAGACTATATTTAGAGCCATTTTATTTTAAATTTGTGGCGCCTAGATATTATTTAGATCTTTTTCGATTCACGTAAAATTAGAATTTCGGTATTTTACACGAGAGAGCATATTGAGTTGGTGTATATACTCCACAACAGGGTAGAATAGGGCATTGTATATTTTTTCTGACAGATTATATTCAATGCAATTTTGTTTTTACATTGGGGTGTCAAGATAATATTTAGATTTTTTTGATTTGTGTAAAATTAGAATTTCGATATTTTACATGAGAGAGCATATGGAGTTGGTGTATACACTCCAAAACAGAGTAGAATAAGGCATTGTATATTTTTTCTAACAGACTATATTCAGAGCCATTGTGTTTTAACTTTGGAACGCCTAGATATTATTTGGATTTTTTACGATTGACGTAAAATTAGAATTTTTCTATTTTACATGAGAGACAATGTTGAGTTGGTGTATATACTCCAAAACAGAGTAGAAAAGAACATTGCATATTTTTTCTCATAGATTATATTCAGAGCAATTTTGCTTTTAATATTCGGGTGCCAAATAATGTTTAGATTTTTTTCGATTCACGTAAAATTAGAATTTCGGTATTTTACATGAGAGAGCATACTGAGTTGGTGTATATACTCCAAAATAGAGTAGAATAGGGCATTGCATATTTGTTCTGACAGATTATATTCAGAGCAATATTGTTTTTAACGTTGGCGTGCCTAGATAATATTTAGAATTATTTCCATTCATGTAAAATGAGAATTTCGGTATTTCACAGGAGAGAGAATACTGAGTTGGTGTATATACTCCAGAACAGAGTAGAATAGGGCTGTATATTTTTTCTGACAGATTATATTCGGAGCAATTTTGGTTTTAACATTCGGGTGCCTAGATAATATTTAGATTTTTTCGATTCGGGTGAAATTAGAATTTCTGTATTTTACATGAGAGAGCATACTGAGTTGGTGTATATACTCCAAAACAGAGTAGATTAACGCATTGTATATTTTCTCTAACAGACTATATTCAGAGCCATTTTCTTTTAAATTTGGGCGCTTAGATATTATTTATACTTTTTACGATTCTCGTAAAATTAGAATTTCCGTATTTTACCTTATACAGAATATTGAGTTGGTGTATATAATCGAAAACAGAGTAGAAAAGGGCATTGTATATTTTTTCTGACAGAATATATTCAGAGCAATTTTGCTTTTAACATTGGGTTGCCTAGATAGTATTTAGATTTTTTTCGATTCACTTAAATATTGAATTTCTGTATTTTACATGGGAGAGCATATGGAGTTGGTGTATATATTCCAAAAAAAGAGTAGAATAGCCCATTGTATATTTTTTCAGACACATTATAATCAGCGCAATTTTCTTTTTAATATTGGGGTGCCTAGATAATATTTAGATTTTTTTCGATTCGCTTAAATATAGAATTTCTGTATTTTACATTAGAGAGCATATTGAGTTGGTTTATGTACTACAAAACAGAGTAGAATAGGGCATTGTATTTTTTATCTCACAGATTATGTTCAGAGCAATTTTGCTTTTAACATTAGGGTGCCTAGATAATATTTAGATTTTTTTCAATTTGCTTAAATATAGAATTTCTGTATTTCACATGAGAGAGCATATGGAGTTGGTGTATATACCCCAAAACAGAGTAGAATAGGGCATTGTATATTTTTTCTGACAGACTACATTCAGAGCAATTTTGTTTTAACATTGGGGAGCCTAGATAATATTTAGATTTTTTTCGATTCACGTAAAATTAGAATTTCGGTATTTTACATGAGAGAGCATACTGATTTAGTGTATATACTCCAAAACAGAGTAGAATAAGGCATTGTAAATTTTTTCTATCAGACAATATTCAGAGCCATTTTCTTTTAACTTCGGGGCACATATATATTATTTACATTTATTTTGATTCACGTAAAATTAGAATTTCTCTATTTTACATGAAAGAGCATATTGAGTTGGTGTATATACTTCAAAACAGAGTAAAAATGGGCGTTGTATATTTATTGTGACAGATTATATACAGAGCAATTTTGTATTTAACATTGGGGTGCCTAGATAATATTTAGACTTTTTTCGATCCGCTTAAATATAGAATTTCTGTATTTTACATGAGAGAGCATATCGAATTGGTGTATATACCCCAAAATAGAGTAGAATAGGGCATTGTATATTTCTTCTCACAGATTATATTAAGAGCAAGTTTGATTTTTACTTTGGGGTGCCTAGATAATATTTAGATTTTTTTAAATTAACGTAAAATTATAATTACTCTATTTTACAGGAGAGAGCACACTGAATTTTTGTATATACTCCAAAACAGAGTATAATAAAACATTGTATATTTTTTCTAACAGACTGTATTCAGAGACATTTTCTTTTAACTTTGGCGCGCATAGATAGTATTTAGATTTTTTTCGATTCGTGTAAAATTAGAATTTCGGTATTTTACATGAGAGAGCATATTGAGTTGGTGCATATACTCAAAAACAAAGTAGAAAAGGCCATTGTATATTTTTTCTGACACATTGTATTCAGAGCAATTTTTCTTTTAACATTCGGGTGGCTAGATAATATTTAGATTTATTTTGATTCACGTAAAATTAGAATTTCGGTAATTTATATGAGAGAGCATACTGAGTTGCCTTATATACTCCAAATCAGAGTAGAATAGGGCATTGTATATTTTTTCTGACAGACTATATTTAGAGCAATTTTGTTTTTAACATTGGAGTGCCTAGATAATATTTAGATTTTTTCGATTCGGGTAAAATTAGAATTTCTGTATTTTACATGAGAGATCATATGGAGTTGGTGTCTATAGTCCAAAAAAGAGTAGAATATGGTATTGTATATTTTTTATTACAGATTATATTCAGAGTTATTTTGTTTTTAACATTGCGGTGCCTAGATAATATTTAGATTTTTTTCGATTCGCTTGAGTATAGAATTTCTGTATTTTACATGAGAGAGCATATGGAGTTGGTGTATATACTCCAAAAAAGAGTAGAATAGGGCTTTGTATATTTTTTCTGACAGATTATATTTAGAGCATTTTTTTTTTGACGTTGGGTTACCTTCATAATATTTATATTTTTTTGATACTTGTAAAATTAGAATTTCTGTATTTTACATGAGAGAGCATACTGAGTTTGTGTATATACTACAAAACAGAGTAGAAAAGGGCATTGTATTTTTTATCTGACAGATTATATTCAGAGCAATTTTGCTTTTTACATTGGGGTGCCTACATAAAATTTAGATTTCTTTTGATTCGCTTAAATATAGAATTTCTGTATTTTACATGAGAGAGCATACAAAGTTGGTGTATATACTCCAAAACAGAGTAGAATTGGGCATTGTATATTTTTTCTGACAGACTACATTTAGAGCAATTTTGTTTTTAACATTGGGGTGCTTTGATAATATTTAGATTTTTTTCGATACACGTAAAATTAGAATTTCGGCATTTTACATGAGAGACCATACTGAGTTGCTGTATATACTCCAAAACAGAGTAGAATAAGGCATTTTATATTTCTCCTAACAGACTATATTCCGAGCCATTTTCTTTTAACTTTCGAGCTCCTAGATATAATTTAGATTTGTTTCGATTTGCATAAAATTACAATTTCGGTATTTTAAAAGAGACAGCATATTGAGTTGGTGTATATACTCCAAAACTGAGTAGAAAAGGGAATTGTATATTTTTTCTGACAGATTATTTTCAGAGCAATTTTTCTTTTAAACTTCGATTCCCTAGATCATATTTAGATTTTTTTCGATTTGGGTAAAATTAGAATTTCGGTATTTTACATGAAACAGCATACTGAGTTGGTGTATATACTCCAAAACAGAGTAGAATAAGGCATTGTATATTTTCTCTAACACACTATATTCAGAGCCATTTTCTTTTAACTTTGGGGCACCTAGATATTATTTATATTTTTTTTGATTCACATCAAATCAGAATTTCGGTATTTTACATGAGAGAGCATATTAACTTGGTGTATATACTACAAAACAGAGTCGAAAGAGGCATTGTATATTTTTTCTGACAGATTATATTCAGAGAAATTTTGCTTTTAACTTTGGAATGCCTAGATAATTTTTAGATTTTTTTCCATTCGCTTAAATACAGAATTTTCGTATTTTACATGAGAGAGCATATGGAGTTGGTGTATATACTCCAAAACAGAGTAGATTAGGGCATTGCATATTTTTTCTGACTGATTACATTCAGAGCAATTTTGCTTTTAACATTGGGGTGCCTAGATAATATTTAGATTTTTTTTAATTCGCTTAATTATAGAATTTCTGTATTTTACATTAGAGAGCATATGGAGTTGGTGTATATACTTCAAAACAGAGTAGAATAGGGCATTCTATATTTTTTCTGACAGATTATATTCAACGCAATTTCGTTTTTCACATAGGCGTGCCTAGATTATATTTAGATTTTTTCGAATCGGGTAAAATTATAATTTCTGTATTTTACAGGAGAGAGCATATTGAGTTGATGTATATACTCCAAAACAGTGTAGAAAATGGCATTGTATATTTTTTCTGACAGACTATGTTCAGTGCAATTTTGTTTTTAACATTGGGGTGCCTAGATAATATTTAGATTTTTTCGATTCGCTTAAATATAGAATTTCTGTATTTTACATGAGAGAGCATGTAGAGTTCGTTTACATACTCAAAAACAGAGTAGAATACGGCATTGTATATTTTTTCTGAGAGTTTATTTTCAGAGCAATTTTGTTTTTAACATTGGGGTTTCTTGATAATATTTATATTTTTTCGATATTGGTAAAATTAGAATTTCTGTATTTTACTCGAGAGAGCATACTGAGTTGGTGTATATACTCCAAAACGTAGTAGAATAAGGCATTGTATATTTTTTCTAACATACTATTTTCAGAGCCATTTTCTTTTAACTTTGGGGTGCCTAGATATTATTTAGGTTTTTTTTGATTCGCTTAAATATAGAATTTCTGTATTTTACATGACAGAGTATATAGAGTTGGTGTATATACTCAAAAAAAGAGTAGAATAGGGCATTGTATATTTATTCTGAGAGTTTATATTCAGAGCAATTTTGTTTTTAACATTGGGGTGCCTTGATAACATTTAGATTCTTTCGATTCGGGTAAAATTAGAATTTCTGTATTTTACACGAGAAAGCATACTGAGTTGGTGTATATACTCCAAAACATAGTAGAATAAGGCATTGTTTATTTTTTCTAACATACTATATTCAGAGCCATTTTCTTTTAACTTTGTGGCGCCTAGATATTATTAAGATTGTTTTAGTTACGCCTAAATATAGAATTTCTGTATTTTACATGAGAGAGCATATGGAGTTGGTGTATATACTCCAAAACAGAGTAGAAAAGGGCATTGTATATTTTTTCTGACAGATTATATTCAGAGCAACTTTGCTTTTATCATAGGGGTGCCTAGATAATATTTAGATTTTATTCGATTCGTGTAAAACTAAAATTTCTGTATTTTATATGAGAGAGCATATTGATTTGGTGTATATACTAAAAAACAGAGTCGAAAAGGGCATTGTATATTTTTTCTGAAACTTTATATTCAGAGCAATTTTGCTTTTAACATTGAAATGCCTAGATAATATTTAGATTTTTTTCGATTCGCTTAAATATAGAATTTCTCTATTTTATATGAGAGAGCATATGGAGTTGGTGTATATACTACAAAACAGAGTAGATTAGGGCATTGGATATTTTTCCTGACAGTTTATACTCAGAGCAATTTTGTATTTAACATTGGGGGCCTAGATAATATTTAGATTTTTTTCGATTCGCTTAAATATAGAATTTCTGTATTTTACATGAGAGAGAAAATGGAGTAGGCGTATATACGCCTAAAAAGAGTAGAATAAGGCATTGTATATTTTTTCTGACAGATTATATTCAGAGAATTTTTGTTTTTAACATTGGGGTGCCTAGATAATATTTAGATTTTTGTCGATTCGCTTAAATATAGAACTTCTGTATTTTACATGAGAGAGCATATGGAGTTGGTGTATATACTCCAAAACAGAGTAGAAAAGGGCATTGTATATTTTTTCTTACAAATTATATTCAAAGAAATTTTGTTTTTAACATTGGGGTGCCTAGATAATATTTAGAATTTTTCGATTTTATTAAAAATATAATTTGTATATTTTACATGAGAGAGCATATGGATTTGGTGTATATACTCCAAAATAGAGTAGAAAAGAGCATCGTATATTTTTTCTGACAGATTATATTCAGGGCAATATTGCTATTAATATTGGTATATGTAGATAATATTTAGATTTTTTTCGATTCGCATAAATAGAGAATTTCTGTATTTTACATTACAGACCGTATGTAGTTTGTGTATATACTCCAAAACAGAGTAAAATAAGGCATTGTATATTTTCTCTAACACACTATATTCAGAGCCATTTTCTTTTAAGTTTGGGGTGCCTAGATATTATTTAGATTTTTTTTGATTCGCGTAAAATCAGAATTTCGGTATTTTACATGAGAGAGCATATTAACTTGGTATATATACTACAAAACAGTATAGAAAAAGGAATTGTATATTTTTTCTGACAGACTATATTCAGAGCAATTTTGCTTTTAACATTGGGGTGCCTAGATAATATTTAGATTTTTTTCGATTCGCTTAAATATAGAATTTCTGTATTTTACATGAGAGCGCATATGGAGTTGATGTATATACTTCAAAAAAGAGTAGAATAGGGCATTGTATATTTTTTCTGACAGATTATATTTTGAGCAATGTTGTTTTTAACCTTGGGGTACCTAGACAATATTTATATTTTTTCGAGTCGGGTAAAATTATAATTTCTGTATTTTACATGAGAGAGCATAATGTGTTGGTGTATATACTCCAATACAGAGTAGAATAGGTCATTGTATATTTTTTCTGACAGATTATATTCCGAGCAGTTTTGTTTTTAACATTGGGGTGCCTTGATAATATTTAGATTTTTTCGATTCGGGTAAAATTAGAGTTTTTGTATTTTGCATGCAATAGCATATTGAGTTGGAGTATATACTACAAAACAAAGAAGAAAAGAGCATTGTATATTTTCTCTGACAGATTATACCCAGAACAATATTGTTTTTAACATTGGGGTGCCTATATAATATTTATATTTTTTTCAATTCGCTTAAATATAGAATTTCTGTATTTTACATGATTGAGCATATGGAGATAATGTATATACTCCAAAACAGAGTAGAATAAGGCATTGTATATTTTTCTAACAGACTATATTCACAGCCATTTTCTTTTGCCTTTGGGTCGCCTAGATATTATTTAGATTTTTTTCGATTCGCGTATAATTAGAATTTTCGTATTTTACATGAAAGGTCATATTGAGTTGGTGTATATACTCCAAAATAGAGTAGAAAAAGGCATTGTATATTTTTTCTGAGAGATTATATTCAGAGCAATTTTGCTTTAGACATTGGGGTGCCTAGATAATATTTAGATTTTTTTCGATTCGATTAATTATAGAATTTCTGTAGTTTACATGAGAGAGTGTATCGAGTTGGTGTATATACTCCAAAACAAAGTAGAATAGGGCATTGTATATTTTTTCTGACAGATTATATTCAGATCAATTTTGTTTTTAACATTGGGGTTCCTAGATAATATTTAGATTTTTTCGATTCGCTTAAATATAGAATTTCTGTATTTTACATGAGAGAGCATATTAAGTTGGTTTATGTAATTTAAAACAGAGTAAAAAAGGGCATTGTATATTTTTTCTAACATATTATATTCAGAGCAATTTTGCTTTTAACATTCAGGTGCCTAGATAATATTTAGATTTTTTTTGATTCATGTAAAATTAGAATTTATGTATTTTACATGAGAGAACATACTGAGTTGCTGTATATACTCCAAAACAGAGTAGAAAAAGGCATTGTATATTTTCTCTAACACACTATATTCAGAACCATTTTATTTTAACTTTAGGGGGCCTAGATATTATTTAGATTTTTTTTGATTCGCATAAAATCAGAATTTCGGTATTTTACAAGAGAGAGCATAATAACTTGTTGTATATACAACAAAACAGAGTCGAAAAAGGCATTGTATATTTTTTCTGACAGATTATATTCAGAGCAATTTTGCTTTTAACATTGGGGTGCCTAGATAAATTTTAGATTTTTTTCCATTGGCTTAAATACAGAATTTTTGTATTTTACATGAGAGAGCATATGGAATTGGTGTATATACTCCAAAACAGAGTAGAATAAGGCATTGTATATTTTTTCTGACAGATTACATTCAGAGAAATGTTGTTTTTAACATCGGGGTGCCTAGATAATATTTAGATTTCTTTCGATTCGCTTAAATATAGAATTTCTGTATTTTACATGACAGAGCATATGGAGTTGGTGTATATACACCAAAACAGAGTAGAATAGGGCATTCTATATTTTTTCTGACAGATTATATTCAACGCAATTTTGTTTTTTATATTGGTGTGCCTAGATAATATTTAGATTATTTCGATTAGGGTAAAATTATAATTTCTTTATTTTACATGAGATAGCATATAGAGTTGGTTTATATACTACAAAACAGAGTAGAGAATGGCATTGTATATTTTTACTGACAGACTATATTCAGAGCAATTTTGCTCTTAACAATGGGGTACCCAGATAATATTTAGATTTTTTTCGATTCGCTTAAATATACAATTTTTGTATTTTACATGAGAGAGCATACTGAACTGGTGTATATACTCCAAAACAGAGTAGAATAAGGCATTGTATATTTTTTCTAACATGCTATATTCAGACCCATTTTCTTTTAACTTTGTGACGCCTGGATATTATTCAGATTTTTTTCAATTCACGTAAAATTATAATTTCGTTATTTTACATGAGAGAGCATATTGAGTTGGTGAATGTACTCCAAAAAAGAATAGAAAAGGGCATTGTATATTTTTTCTGACAGATTATATTCAGAGCAATTTTGCTTTTAACATAGGGATGCCTAGATAATATTTAGATTTTCTTGGATTCGCTTAAATATTGAATTTACGTATTTTTTATTGTAGAGCATATGAAGTTGGTGTATATACACCAAAACAGAGTAGAATAGGGCATTGTATATTTCGTCTGACAGATTATATTCAGAGCAATTTTGTTTTTAACATTGGGTGCCTAGATCATATTTAGATCTTTTTTATTCAAGTAAAATTAGAATTTCTGTATTTTACATGAGAGAGCACACTGAGTTAGTGCATATACTCCAAAAAAGATTAGAATAAGGCATTGTATATTTTTCTAACAGACTATATTCAGAGCCATTGTCTTTTAACTTTGAGGAGCCTACATATTATTTAGAATTTTCAATTCGCGTAGAATTAGAAATACGCTATTTACATGAGAAAGCATATTGAGTTGGTGTATATACTCAAAAACAGAATAGAAGAGGGCATTGTATTTTTTTTCTGACAGATTATATTAAGAGGAATTTTGCTATTAACATTGTGGTGCTTGGAAAATATTTAGATTTTTTTTTGATTCACGTAAAATTAGTATATCGGTATTTTACATGAGAGAGCATACTGAGTTGGTGTATATACTCCAAAACAGAGTAGAATAGGGCATTGTATATTTTCTCTAACAGAATATATTCAGAGCCATTTTCATTTAACTTTGGGGCGCCTAGATACTATTTAGATTTTTTTCGATTCACGTAAAATTACAATTTCGGTATTTTAAATGAGAGTGCATATTGAGTTGGTGTATATAATCCAAAACAAAGAAGAAAAGGGCATCGTATATTTTTTCTGACAGATTATATTCAGAGAAATCTTGCTTTTAACATTCGGGTGCCTAGGTAATATTTAGATTTTTTTTGATTCCCGTAAAATTAGAATTTCGGTATTTTACATGAGAGAGCATACTCAGTTGGTGTATATACTCCAAAACAGAGTGGAAAAAAGCATTGTATATTTTTTCTGACAGATTATATTCAGAGCAATTTTCATTTTAACATTGGGGTGCAACGATAATATTTAGATTTTTTTCGATTTGCTTAAATAAAGAATTTCTGTATTTTAAATGAGAGAGCATATGGAGTTGGTGCATATACTCCAATACAGAGTAGAATAAGGCATTGTATATTTTTCCTGGCAGACTATATTCAGAGCCATTTTCTTTTAACTTTGGGGCGCCTAGATATTATTTAGATTTTTTTCGATTCGCGTAAAATTCGAATTTCGGTATTTTACATGAGAGAGCATATTGAGTTGGTGTAGATACTCTAAAAAAGAGTAGAAATGGGCATTGAATATTTTTTCAGACAGATTATATTAAGAGCAATTTTCCTGTTAACATTGGAGTACCTAGATAATATTTAGATTTTTTGTATTTATGTAAAATTAGAATTTCGGTATTTTACATAAGAGAGCATACTGAGTTGGTGTATATACTCCAAAACAGAGTAGAGTA
Source organism: Callithrix jacchus (assembly GCF_049354715.1). NCBI lineage: Eukaryota > Metazoa > Chordata > Mammalia > Primates > Cebidae > Callithrix > Callithrix jacchus. The sequence continues at coordinate 1,657,228 of NC_133511.1, read as the reverse complement.
GGGCATTGTATATTTTTTTTAACAGACTGTATTCAGAGCCATTTTCATTTAACTTTGTGGCACCTATATATTATTTAGATTTTTTTCGATTCACGTAAAATTAGAATTTCGGTGTTTTACATGAGAGTGCATATTGAGTTGGTGTATATACCCCAAAAGACAGTAGAAATGGGCATTGTATATTTTGTCTGAGAGATTATATTCAGAGCAATTTTGCTTTAAACATAGTGGTGCCTAGATTACATTTCTTTCAATTCGCTTAAATATAGAATTTTGGTATTTTACATGAGAGAGCATACTTAGTTGGTGTATATACTCCAAAACAGAGTAGAATAAGCCATTGTATATTTTTTCTGACAGATTGTATTCAGAGCAATTTTGCTTTTAACATTCGTGTGCCTAGATAATATTTAGATTTTTTTCGATTCGCTTATAGAATTTCTGTATTTTACACAAGAGAACATATGGAGTTGGTGTATGTACTCCAAAACAGAGTAGAATAAGGCATTGTATATTTATTCTGAGAGATTATATTCAGTGCACTTTTGTTTTTAACATTGGGGTGTCAAGATAATATTTAGATTTTTTCGATTCGGGTAAAATTAGAATTTCGGTATTTTACATGAGAGAGCATATGGAGTTGGTGTATATACTCCAAAACAGAGTAGAATAAGGCATTATATATTTCTTCTGACATACTATATTTAGAGCCATTTTCTTTTAACTTTGTGGTGCCTAGATATTATTTAGATTTTTTTCGATTCGCGTAAAATTAGAATTTTGGTATTTTACATGAGAGAGCATATTGAGTTAGTGTATATAGTCCAAAACAGAGTATAAACGGGCATTGTATATTTTTCCTGACAGATTATATTCAGAGAAATTTTGCTTTTAACATTCGGGTACCTACATAATATTTAGATTTTTATCGATTCACGTAAAATTAGAATTTCCTTATTTTACATAAGAGAGCATAGTGAGTTGGTGTATATACTCCAAAACAGAGTAGAATAAGGCATTGTATATTTTTTCTGACAGATTATATTCAGAGCAATTTTGCTTTTAACATTAAGGTGCCTAGATAATATGTAGATTTTTTTCGATTCGCTTAAATATAGAATTTCTGTATTTTACATGAGAGAGAATATGGAGTTGGTGTATATACTCCAAAACAGAGTAGAATAGGGCATTGTATATTTTTTCTGACAGACTATATTCAGAGAAATTTTGTTTTTAACATTGTGGTGCCTAGATAATATTTAGATATTTTTGATCCTGGTAAAATTAGAATTTCGGTATTTTACATGAGAGAGCAAACTGACTTAATGTATATACTCCAACAAAGAGTGAAAAAGAACATTGTATATTTTTTCTGACAGACTATTTTTAGAGCAATTTTGGTTTTATCATTGGGGTGCCTAGATAATATTTAGATTTTATTCGATTCACGTAAAAATATAATTTCGGTATTTTACATGAGAGAGCACACTGAGTTGGTGTATATACTCCAAAACAGAGTAGAATAAGGCATTGAATTTTTTTTCTGACAGATTATATTCAGAGCAATTTTGCTATTAACATTGGAAACCCTAGATTATATTTAGATATTTTCTGATTCGCATGAATATAGAATTTCTCTATTTTACATGAGAGAGCATATGAAGTTGGTGTCTATACTACATAACAGAGTTGAATAGGGCATTGTATATTTTACAGACCGAGTATATTCAGACCCATTTTCTTTTAGCTTTGGGGCACCTATATATTGTTTAGATTATTTTCGATTCTCGTAAAGTTAGAATTTCGTTATTTTACATGACAGATCACGTTGAGTTCGTGTATATACTCCAAAACAGAGTAAAAAAGACCATTGTATATATTTTCTGACAGATTGTATTCAGAGCAATTTTGCTTTAAACATTGGGGTGCCTAGATAATATTTAGATTTTTTTCGATTCGCTTAAATATAGAATTTCTGTATTTTAAATGAGAGAGCATATGGAGTTGGTGCCTATACTCCAAAACAGAGTAGAATAGGGCATTGTTTATTTTATCTGACAAATTATATTCAGATCAATTTAGTTTTTAACATTGGGGTCCCTAGATATTCTTTAGATTTTTTTCGATTCACGTAAAATTAGAAGTTCTGTATTTTACATGAGAGAGCATACTGAGTTGGTGTATATACTCCAAAACAAAGTAGAATATGGCATTGTATAATTTTTCTGACAGATTATATTCAGAGAAATTTTGTTTTTAACTTTGGGGCACCTAAATAATTTTTAGATTTTCCTGAGTTGTGTAAAATTAGAATTTCTACATTTTACCTGTAAGAGCATACTGAGTTGGTGTATATACTCCAAAACAGGGTAGAATTAGGCATTGTATATTTTTTCTAACAGACTATATTTAGAGTCATTTTCTTTTAAATTTGCTGCGCCTTGATATTATTTAGATTATTTTAGATTCGCGTAAAATTAGAATTTCGGTATTTTACATGAGAGAGCATATTGAGTTGGTATATATACTCCAAAACAGGGTAGAATAGGGCATTGTATATTTTTTCTGACAGATTATATTCAGAGCAATCTTGTTTTTAACATTGGGTTGCCTAGATAATATTTAGATTTTTCTCGATTCACGTAAAATTAGAATTTCTGTATTTTACATGAGAGAGCATACTAAGTTGGTGTATATACTCCAAAACAGAGTAGAATAAGACATTGTACATTTTTTCTAACAGACTACATTCAGAGCCATTTTCTTTTAACATTGGGGCGCCTAGATATTATTTAGATTATTTTTGATTCACCTAAAATTAGAATTTCGGTACTTTACATGAGAGGGCATATTGAGTTGGTGTATATACTCCAAAACAGAGTAGAAAAGGGCATTGTATATTTTTTCTGACAGATTATATTCAGAACAATTTTGCTTTGAACATTGGGGCTTAGATTATATTTACATTTTTTCCGTTCGTTTAAAATTACAATTTCTGTATTTTACATGAGAGAGCATATGGAGTTGGTATATATACTACAGAACAGAGTAGAAAAGGGCACTCTATATTTTTTCTGACAGATTATATTGAGAGGAATTTTGTTTTTAACTTTGGGTTGACTAATATTTAGATTTTTTTGTTTCGGTTAGTATTAAAATTTCTGTATTTTACATGACAGAGCATATGGAGTTGGTGTATATACTCCAAAAAAGAGTAGAATAGGGCATTGTTTTTTTTCTGACAGATTATATTCAGAGCAATTTTTTTTTAACATTGGGGTGCCTAGGTAATATTTAGAATTTTTTCGATTCGCTTAAATATTGAATTTCTGTATTTTACATGAGGGAGCATATTGAATTGATGTAGGTACTAAAAACAGGGTAGAAAAGGGCATTGTATATTTTTTCTGACAGATTTTATTCAGAGCAATTTTGCTTTTAACATTCGGGTGCCTAGATAATACTATAATGTTTTTCGATTCGCTTAAATATAGAATTTCTGTATTTTATATGAGAGAGCATAATGAGTTGCTGTATATACTCCAAAACAGAGTAGAATAGAACATGTATATTTTTTCTGAAAGATTACATTCAGAGAAATTTTCTTGTTAACATTGACGTGCCTACATAATATTTAGATTTTTTCGATTCTTATAAAATTAGAATTTCTGTATTTTACATATCATAGTATATTGTGTTGGTGTATATACTACAAAACAGAGTAGAAAATGGTACTGTGTATTTTTTCTGACAGATTATATTCAGAGCAATTTTGCTTTTAACATTGGGGTGCCTAGATAATCTTTAGATATTTTTCGATTCGCTTAAATATAGAATTTTTGTATTATAGATGAGAGAGCATATGGAGTCAGTGTATATACTCCAAAACAAAGTAGAATAGGGATTGTATATTTTCTCTGACAGATTATATTCAGAGCAATTTTGTTTTTACATTGGGTTGACTAAATAATATTTAGATTTTTTCGATTCTGGTAAAATTAGAATTTCTGTATTTTACATGAGAGATCATACTGAGTTGGTGTATATACTCCAAAACAGAGTAGAATAAGGCATTGTATATTTTTTCTAACACACTATATTCAGAGCCATTTTCTTTTAACTTTGGGGCGCCTAGATATCAATTAGGTTTTTCTCCATTCGCGTAACATTAGAATTTCTGTATTTTACATGAGAGAGCATATTGAGTTGGTGTATATACTCCAAAACAGAGTATAAAAGGGCATTGTATATTTCTTCTGACAGATTATATTTAGATTTTTTCAATTCGCTTAAATATAGAATTTCTGTATTTTACATGATAGAGCATATTTAGTTGGTGTATATAATCCAAAACAGAGTAGAATAGGTTATTGTATATTTTTTCTGACAGATTATATTCAGAGCAATTTTGTTTTCAACATTGGGGTGCCTAGATAATATTTAGATATTTCTAGATTCACGTGAAATTAGAATTTCTGTATTTTACATGGGAGAGCATACTGAGTTGGTGTATATACTTCAAAATAGAATAGCATAAGGCATTGTAGATTTTTTTCAATTCGCTTAAATATAGAATTTCTGTATGTTACATGATAGAGCATATGGAGTTGGTGTATATACTCAAAAAAAGAGTAGAATAGGGCATTGTATATTTTTTCTGACAGATTATAGTCAGAGCAATCTTGCTTATAACATTGGTGTGCCGATATAATATTTAGATTTTTTCGATTCATGTAAAATTAGAATTTTGGTATTTTATATGAGAGAGCATACTGAGTTGGTGTATATACTCCAAAACAGAGTAGAATAAGGCATTGTATATTTTTTCTAACACACTATATTCAGAGCCATTTTCTTTTAACTTTGGGGCGCCTAGATATCAATTAGGTTTTTCTCCATTCGCGTAACATTAGAATTTCTGTATTTTACATGAGAGAGCATATTGAGTTGGTGTATATACTCCAAAACAGAGTATAAAAGGGCATTGTATATTTCTTCTGACAGATTATATTTAGATTTTTTCAATTCACTTAAATATAGAATTTCTGTATTTTACATGATAGAGCATATGTAGTTGGTGTATATAATCCAAAACAGAGTAGAATAGGTTATTGTATATTTTTTCTGACAGATTATATTCAGAGCAATTTTGTTTTCAACATTGGGGTGCCTAGATAATATTTAGATATTTCTAGATTCACGTGAAATTAGAATTTCTGTATTTTACATGGGAGAGCATACTGAGTTGGTGTATATTCTTCAAAATAGAATAGCATAAGGCATTGTAGATTTTTTTCAGTTCGCTTAAATATAGAATTTCTGTATGTTACATGATAGAGCATATGGAGTTGGTGTATATACTCAAAAAAAGAGTAGAATAGGGCATTGTATATTTTTTCTGACAGATTATAGTCAGAGCAATCTTGCTTATAACATTGGTGTGCCGATATAATATTTAGATTTTTTCGATTCATGTAAAATTAGAATTTTGGTATTTTATATGAGAGAGCATACTGAGTTGGTGTATATACTCCAAAACAGAGTAGAATAAGGCATTGTATATTTTTTCTAACACACTATATTCAGAGCCATTTTCTTTTAACTTTGGGGCGCCTAGATATCAATTAGGTTTTTCTCCATTCGCGTAACATTAGAATTTCTGTATTTTACATGAGAGAGCATATTGAGTTGGTGTATATACTCCAAAACAGAGTATAAAAGGGCATTGTATATTTCTTCTGACAGATTATATTTAGATTTTTTCAATTCGCTTAAATATAGAATTTCTGTATTTTACATGATAGAGCATATGTAGTTGGTGTATATAATCCAAAACAGAGTAGAATAGGTTATTGTATATTTTTTCTGACAGATTATATTCAGAGCAATTTTGTTTTCAACATTGGGGTGCCTAGATAATATTTAGATATTTCTAGATTCACGTGAAATTAGAATTTCTGTATTTTACATGGGAGAGCATACTGAGTTGGTGTATATACTTCAAAATAGAATAGCATAAGGCATTGTAGATTTTTTTCAATTCGCTTAAATATAGAATTTCTGTATGTTACATGATAGAGCATATGGAGTTGGTGTATATACTCAAAAAAAGAGTAGAATAGGGCATTGTATATTTTTTCTGACAGATTATAGTCAGAGCAATCTTGCTTATAACATTGGTGTGCCGATATAATATTTAGATTTTTTCGATTCATGTAAAATTAGAATTTTGGTATTTTATATGAGAGAGCATACTGAGTTGGTGTATATACTCCAAAACAGAGTAGAATAAGGCATTGTATATTTTTTCTAACAGACTATTTTCAGAGCCATATTCCTTTAACTTTGGGGCGCCTATATATTATTTAGATTATTTTCGATTCACGTAAAATTAAAATTTCGGTATTTTACTTGAGAGAGCATATTGAGTTGGTATATATACTCCAATACAGAGTAGAAAAGGTCATTTTATATTTTATCTGACAGATTATATTCAGAGGAATTTTGCTTTTAACATTGGGGTTCCTAAATAATATGTAGATTTTTTTCGGTTCGCTCAAATATTGAATTGCTGTATTTTACATAAGAGAGCATATATAGTTGGTTTATGTACTCCAAAACAGGGTAGAAAATGTCATTTTATATTATTTCTGACAGATTATATTCAGAGGAATTTTGCTTTTAACATTTGGGTTCCTAGATCATATTTAGATTATTTTCGATTTGCTTAAATATAGAATTTCTGTATTTTACATGAGAGAGCATATGGAGTTGGTTTACATACTCCAAAACAGAGTAAAATAAGGCACTATATATTTTTTCTGACAGAATAAATTCAGAGCAATTTTGTTTTTAACATTGGGGTGTCTAGGTAATATTTAGTTTTTTTGGATTCGCTTAAATATAGAATTTCTTTATTTTACATAAGAGAGCTTATGGAGTTGGTGTATATACTCCAAAACCAAGTAGAATAGGGCATTGTATATTTTTTCTGACAGATTATATTCAGAGCAATTTTGTTATTAACAGTGGTGTGCCTAGATAATATTTAGATTTTTTCGATTCACTTAAAATTAGAATTTCGGTATTTTACATGAGAGCGCATACTGAGTTGGGGTATATACTCTAAAACACAGTAGAATAAGACATTGTATATTTTTACTAACAGAGTTTATTCAGAGCCATTTTCTTTAAACTGCCGGGCGCCTAGATATCATTTAGGTTTTTTTCGATTCGCGTAAAATTAGAATTTCGGTATTTTACATGAGAGAGCCTATTGAGTTGGTGTATATACTCCAAAGCAGAGTAGAAAGGGCATTGTATATTTTTTATGAATGGTTATATTCAGAGCAATTTTGCTTTTAACATTCGGGTGCCTAGATAATATTTAGAATTTTTTCGATTCGCATAAAATTAGAATTTTGGTATTTTACATGAGAGAGCATACTCAGTTGGTGTATATACTCGAAAACAGAGTAGAAGAGGGCATTGTATGTTTTTTTTTACAGACTATATTCAGAGCGATTTTCTTTTAACTTCGGGGCACCAAGATATTATTTAGATTTATTTCGATTCACATAAAATTAGAATTTCGGTATTTTACATGGAAGAGCATATGGAGTTGGTGTATATACTCCAAAACAGAGTAGAAAAGGGCATTGTATATTTTTTCTGACAGATTATATTTAGAGCAATTTTGGTTTTAACATTGGGGTGACTAGATAATATCTAGATTATTTTCAATTTGCTAAAATATAGAATTTCTGTATTTTATAAAAGAGAGCATATGGAGTTGGTTTATATACTCCAAAAGAGAGTACAATCAGTCACTGTATATTTTTTCTGACAGAATATATTCAGAGCAATGTTGTTTTTAACATTGGGGTGCCTAGATAATATTTCGATTTTTTTGGATTCGCTTAAATATAGATTTTCTGTATTTTACAAAAGACAGCGTATGAAGTTGGTTTATATACTCCAAAAAAAAGTAGAAAGAGGCATTGTATATTTTTTCTAACAGACTATATTTAGAGTCATTTTCGTTTTACTTCAGTGCGCCTAGATATTATTTAGATTTTTTTCGATTCGCGTAAAATCAGAATTTCCGTATTTTACATGGGAGAGCATGCTGAGTTTGTGTATATACTCCAAAACAGAGTAAAATAGGGCATTGTATATTTTTTCTGACGGATTATATTCAGAGCAAATTTGTTTTTAAAATTAGGGTAACTAGATTATATTTAGATTATTTTCGATTCACGTAAAATTAGAATTTCGGTATTTTAAATGAGAGAGCATACTGAGTATGTGTATATATTCCACAACAGAGTAGATTAAGGCATTGTATATTTTTTCTGACAGATTATATTCAGAGAAATTTTGCTTTTAACATTGGGTTGCCTAGATAACTTTTAGATTTTTTTCGATTCGCTTAAATATAGAATTTCTGTATTTTACATGAGAGAGCATACTCAGTTGGTGTAGATACTCCAAAACAGAGTAGAACAGGGCATTGTATATTTTTTCTGACAGATTATATTTATATCAATTTTGTTTTAACATTGTTGTGCCTAGATAATATTTATATTTTTTTCAATTCACGTAAAATTAAAATTTCGGTGTTTTACATGAGAGAGCATATTGAGTTGCTGTATATACTCAAAAACATAGTAGAAAACTACATTGAATATTTTTACTGATACATTATATTCAGTGTAATTTTGCTTTTAACATTGGGGTGCCTAGATAATATTTATATATTTTTCGATTTGCTTAAATATAGAATTTCTGTATTTTTCATAAGAGAGAATATGGAGTTGGTGTATATAGTCCAAAACAGAATAGAATAGGGCAATGTATATTTTTTTGACAGATTATATTCAGAGGAATTTTGATTTTAACATTGGGGTGCCTAGATAATATTTCAATTTTTTCAATTCGGTTAAAATTAGAATTTCTTTATTTTACATAAGAGAGCATACTAAGTGGGGGTATATACTACAAAACAGAGTAGAAAAGGGCATTGTATATTTTTTCTGACAGAGTATATTCAGAGCAATTTTGCTTTTAACATTGGGGTGCCTAGATATTATTTAGAATTTTTCGATTTGGGTGAAATTAGAATTTCGGTATTTTACATAGGAGCGCAAACTGAGTTGGAGTATATACTCCTAAACAGAGTAGAATAGGGAATTGTATATTTTTTCTGACAGATTATATTCTGAGCAATTTTTTTTTAACGTTGGGGTACGTAGATAATATTTAGATTTTTTTCGATTTGCTTAAATATAGAATTTCTCTATCTTACATGAGAGAGCATATGGAGTTTGTGTATATACTCCAAAACAGAGTAGAAAAGGGCATTGTATATTTTTTCTGACAGATTATATTCAGAGAAATTTTGTTTTAAACATTGGGGTGCCTAGATAATATTTAGATTTTTTTTATTCGCTTATATATAGAATTTCTGTATTTTACATTAAAGAGCAGGTAGAGTTGGTGTATATACTCAAAAAAAGAGTAGAATAGGGCATTGTATATTTTTTCTGACAGTTTATATTCAGAGAAATTTTGCTTTTAACATTGGGGTGCCTAGATAATATTTAGATTTTTTCGATTCGGGTAAAATTAGGATTTCTGTGTGTTACACGAGAGAGCATACTGAGTTGGTGTATATACTCCAAAACAGAGTAGAATAAGGCATTGTATATTTTTTCTAACAGACTATATTCAGAGCCATTTTCTTTTAACATTGGGGCGCCTAGATATTATTTAGATTTTATTCGATTCGCTTAAATATAGAATTTCTGTATTTTACAGGAGAGATCATATGGAGATGGTGTATATACTCCAAATCAGAGTAGCATAGGGCATTGTATATTTTTTCTGACAGATTATATTAAGAGCAATATTGTTTCTAACATTGGGGTGCCTAGATAATATTTATATTTTTGTATTCGGGCAAAATTGGAATTTCTGTATTTTACATGAGAGAGCATAATGAGTTGGTGTATATACTCCAAAAAAGAGTAGAATAAGGCATTGTTTATTATTTCTAACAGTCTATATTCATAGCCGTTTTCTTTTAACTTTGGGGCACCTAGATATTATTTAGATTTTTTTAGATTCGCGTAAAATTAGAATTTCGGTATTTTACATGAGAGACCATATTGAGTTGGTGTATATACTCCAAAACAGAGTAGAAAAGGGCATTGTATATTTTTTCTGACAGATTATATTCGGAGCAATTTTGCTTTTAACATTGGGGTGCCTAGATAATATTTAGATTTATTTCGATTCACGTCAATTTAGAATTTCGGTATTTTACAAGAGAGAGCATACTGAGTTGGTGTATATACTCCAAAACAAAGTAGAATAAGGCATTGTATATGTTTTCTAACAGACTATATTCAGTGCCATTTTCTTATAGCTTTGGGGCACCTAGATATTATTTAGATTATTTTTGATTCGTGTAAAATTAGAATTTTGTTATTTTACATGAGAGAGCATATTGAGTTGGGATATATACTACAAAATAAAGTAGAAAAGGGCATTTTATATTTTTTCTAACAGATTATATTCGTAGCAATTTTGCTTTTAACATTGGGGAGCCTAGATAATATTAAGATTTTTTGATTCGGGTAAAATTAGAATTTCTGTATTTCACATGAGAGAGCATATTGAGTTGGTGTATATACTCCAAAACAGAGAAGAACAGGGCATAGTATATTATTTATGACAGATTATATTCAGAGCAATTTTGTTTTTAACATTGGGATGCCTAGATAATATTTAGATTTTTTTCAATTCATGTAAAATTAGAATTTCTCTATTTTACATGAGAGAGCATACTGATTTGGTGTATATACTCCAAAAAACAGTGGAATAAGGCATTGTATATTTTTTGTAACAGACTATATTCAGAGCCATTTTCTTTTAACTTTGGAACAGATAGATATTATTTAGGTATTTTTCGATTTGCGTAAGATTAGAATTTCAGTATTTTACATGAGAGAGCATATTGAGTTGGTGTATATACTCCAAAACAGAGTAGAAAAGGGCATTGTATATTTTTTCTGACAGATTATAATCAGAGCAATTTTACTTTTACCATTGGGGTGCCTAGATAATATTTAGATTCTTTTCGATTCGCTTAAATATGGAATTTCTGTATTTTACATGAGAGAACATATGGAGTTGGTGTATATACTCCAAAACGGAGTAGAATAGGGCTTTGTACATTTTTTAGGACAGATTATATTCGGAGCAATTTTCTTTTTAACATTGGGGTGCCTAGATAATATTTAGATTTTTTTTGATTCACGTAAAATTAGAATTTGGGTATTTTACATAAGAGAGCATACTGAGTTGGTGTATATACTCCAAAACAGAGTAGAAAAGGGAATTGTTTATTTTTTTTGACAGATTCTTAATCAGAGCAATTTTACTTTTAACATTCGGGTGCCTAGATAATATTTAGATTTTTTTTGATTCACGTAAAATTAGAATTTTGGTATTTTACATGAGAGAGCATACCGATTTGGTGTATATACTCCAAAACAGAGTAGAATAAGGCATTGTATATTTATTCTAACAGAGTATGTTCTGCGCCATTTCCTTTTAACTTTGGGGTGCCTAGATATTATTTAGATTTTTCTTGATTCACATAAAATTAGAATTTCGGTGTTTTACATGAGAGAGCATACTGAGTTGGTGTATATACTCCAAAACAAATTAGAATAGGGCATTGTGTATTTTTTCTGATAGATAATATTCAAAGCAAATTTGTTTTTAACATTCGGGTCCCTAGATAATATTTAGATTTTTTGACTTGGCTAAAATTAGAATTTCTGTATTTTACAAGAGAGAGCATATTGAGTTGGTGTATATACTTTAAAACAGAGTAGAAAATGGCATTGTATATTTTTTCTGACATTATATACAGAGTAATTTTGCTTTTAACATTGTGGTCCCTAGATAATATTTAGATTTTTTTCGATTCACTTAAATATAGAATTTCTGTATTTTACATGAGAGAGTATACGGCCTTGGTGTATTTACTCCAAAACGTAGTAGAAAAGGGCATTGTATATTTTTTCTGACAGATTATATTCAGAGCAATTTTGCTTTTATCATTCGGGTGCCTAGATAATATTTAGATTTATTTGGATTCGCTTATATATAGAATTTCTGTATTTTACATGAGAGAGCATATAACGTTGGTGTATATACTCCAAAACAAAGTAGAATAGGGCATTGTATATTTTTTCTGACAGATAATATTCAGAGCAATTTTGTTTTTAGCATTGGGGTGCCTACATAATATTTTGATTTTTTCGATTCGGGTAAAATTAGAATTTCGGTATTTTACATGATAGAGCATATGGAGTTGGTGTATATACTCCAAAACAGAGTAGAATCGGGCATTGTATATATTTTCTGACAGATTTTATGCAGAGCAATTTTGCTTTAACATTGGGGTGCCTAGATAATATTTAGATTTTTTAAATTCATGTAAAATTAGAATTTCGTTATTATACATGTGAGAGCGTACTGAGTAGGTGTATATACTCCAAAACAGAGTAGAATAAGGCATTGTATATTTTTCTAACAGACTATATTTAGAGCCATTTTCTTTTAACTTTGAGGCACGTAGATATTATTTAGATTTTTTTCGATTTGCATAAAATTAGAATTTCGATATTTTACATGAGAGAGCATATTTCCTTGGTTTATATACTCAAAAACAGAGTATAAATGGGCATTGTATATTTATCCTAATTGATTTTATTCAGAGCAATTTTGCTTTTAACATTGGGGTGCCTAGATATTATTTAGAATTTTTTCGATTCACGTAAATTTAGAATTTCGGTATTTTACATGAGAGAGCATACTGCGTTGGTGTATATACTCCAAAACAGAGTAAGATAAGGGATTGTATATTTTTTTAACACACTATATTCATAGATATTTTCCTTTATCTTCGGTGCACGTAGATATTATTTAGAATTTTTCGATTCTTCTAAAATTAGAATTTCGGTATTTTACATGAGAGAGCATATTGAGTTGGTGTATATACTCCAAAACAGAGTAGAAAAGGGCATTGTATATTTTTTCTGACAGATTATATTCAGAGCAATTTTGCTTTTAACATTGGTTGCCTAGATAATATGTAGAATTTTTTCGATTTGCTTAAATATAGAATTTCTTCATTTTACCTGAGAGAGCATATGGAATTGGTGTATATACTCCAAAACAGAGTAGAATAGGGCATTGTGTATTTTTTCTGACAGATTAAATTCAGAGCAATTTTCTTTTTTACATTGGGGTACCTAGATAATATTTAGATATTTTTGATTCGTGTAAAATTCGAATTTCTTTATTTTACATGAGAGAGCATCATGAGTTGGTGTATATATTCCAAAACCCAGTAGAATAGGGCATTGTATATTTTATCAGAAAGATTATATTCAGAGCAACTTTTTTTTTAACATTGGGGTTCCTAGATAATATTTAGATCTTTTCGATTCGGGTAAAATTAGAATTTCTGTATTTTACATGAGAGAGCATACTGAGTTTGTGTATATACTCCAAAACAGAGTAGAATAAGGCATTGCATATTTTTTCGAACAGACTATATTCAGATCCATTTTCTTTTAACTCTGGGGCGCCTAGATATTATTTAGATTTTTTTCGATACATGTAAAATTAGAATTTCGGTATTTTACATGAGAGAGCATATTGAGTTGTTGTATATACTACAAAACAGAGTAGAAAAGGGAATTCTATGTTTTTTCTGGCAGATTATATTCAGAGCAATTACGCTTTCAACATTGGGGTACCTAGATAATATTTAGATTTTTTTCGATTCAAGTAAATTTAGAATTTCATTTTACATGAGAGAGCATACTGAGTTGGTGTATATACTCCAAAACAGAGTACAATAGGTCATTATATAATTTTTTGACAGATTATATTCAGAGTAATTTTGTTTTTAACATCGGTGTGCCTCGATAATATTTAGATTTTTTCGATTTTGGTAAAATTAGAATTACTGTATTGTACATGAGAGAGCATATTGAGTTGGTGTATATACTACAAAAAAGAGTAGAAAAGGGCATTGTATATTTATTCTGACAGATTATTTTCAGAGCAATTTTGCTTTTAATATTCTGGTGCCTAGATAATGTTTACATTTTTTTCGAACCACGTAAAATTAGAATTTCGTTATTTTACATGAGAGAGCATATGGAGTTGGTGTTTATACACCTAAACAGAGTACAATAGGGCATTGCATATTTTTTCTTACAAATTATATTCAGAGCAATTGTGTTTTTAACATTGGAGTGCCTATATAATATTTAGATTTATTTCGATTCGCATAAATATAGAATTTCTGTATTTTACCTGACAGAGCATATGGAGTTGGTTTATATACTCCAAAATAGAGTAGAATACGGCATTGTATATTTTTTCTGACAGATTATATTCAGGGCAATTTTGTTTTTAACATTGTGTTGTCTAGATAATATTTAGATTTTTTAGATTCGTTTAAAATTAGAATTTCTTTATTTTACATGAGAGAGCACACTGAGTTGGTGTATATACTCCAAAACACAGTAGAATAAGGCATTGTATATTTTTTAAAACAGACTGTATTCAGAGCCATTTTCTTCTAACTTTAAGGCGCCTCGATATTATTTAGAATTATTTTCGATTCACATAAAATTAGAATTTGGTATTTTACATGAGAGAGCATATTGAGTTGGTGTATGTACTACAAAACAGAGTAGAAAAGGGCATCTTATATTTTTTCTGACTGATTGTATTCAGAGCAAATTTGCTTTTAACATTGGGGTGCCTAGATAATATTTAGATTTTGTTCGATTCGCTTAAATATAGAATTTCTGTATTTTACATGAGAGAGCATATGGTGTTGGTGTATATAGTCCAACACAGAGTAGAAAATGGCATTTTGTATTTTCTCTGACAGATTATATTCAGAGCAATTTTGCTTTTAACATTGAGGTGCCTAGATAATATTTAGATTTTTTTCGATTCACTTAAGATTAGAATTTCTGTATGTTACATGAGAGAGCATATGGAGTTGGTTTATATACTTCAAAACAGAGTAGAATATGGTATTGTATATTTTTTCTGATAGATTATATTCAGAGCAATTTTGTTTTTAACAAGGGGTGCCTAGATAATATTTAGATTATTTTCAATACACTTAAATATAGAATTTCTGTATTTTACATGATAGAGCATATTGAGTTGGTGTATATACTTCAAAACAGAGTAAAATAAGGCATTGTATATTTTCTCTAACAGACTATATTCACAGGCATTTTCTTTTAACTTTGGGGCGCCTAGATATTATTTAGATTTTTGTCGATTCGCGTAATATTTGAATTTCTGTATTTTACATGAGAGAGCATATTGAGTTGGTGTATATACTCCAAAACAGAGTAGAAAAGGGCATTGTATATTTTTTCTGACAGATTATATACAGCGCAATTTTTTTAACATTGGGGTGTATAGATAATATTTAGATTTTTTTCGATTCGCTTAAATGTAGAATTTCTGTATTTGTCAAGAGAGAGTATATTTAGTTGGTGTATATACTCCAAAACAGAGTAGATTAGGGAATTGTATATTTTTTCTGACAGATTATATTCAGAGCCATTTTGTTTATAACTTTGGGGTGCCTAGATAATATTTAGATTTTTTTCGATTCGATTAAATATACAATTTCTGTATTTTACATGAGAGAATATGGAGTTGGTGTATATACTCCAAAAAAGAGTAGAATAGGGCATTGTATATTTTTTCTGACAGATTATATTCAGAGCAATTTTGTTTTTAGCATTGGTGTGCCTAGGTAATATTTAGATTTTTTTGATTCGGGTAAAATTAGAATTTTTGTATATTACATGAGAGTGCATACTGAGTTTGTGTATATACTCCAAAACAGAGTAGAATAAGGCATTGTCTATTTTGTCTAACAGACTATATTCAGAGCCATTTTCTTTTCACTTTGAGGCGCCTAGATATTTTTTAGATATTTTTCGATTCACTTAAATATAGAATATCTGTACTTTACATGAAAGAGCATATGGAGTTGGTGTATATACTCCAAAACAGAGTAGAACAGGGTATTGTATATTCTGCTCTGACAGATTATGTTCAGACCAAATTTGTTTTTAACATTGGGGTGCCTAGATAATATTTAGATTTTTTCGAATAGGGTAAAATTAGAATTTCTGTATTTTACATGAGAGAGCATACTGAGTTGTTGTATATACTCCAAAACAGAGTAGAAAAAGGCATTGTATATTTTTTCTAATAGACTATATTCGGAGTCATTTTCTTTTCACTTCGGTGTGCCTAGATATGATTTAGATTTTTTTTGATTCGTGTAAAATTATAATTTCAGTATTCTACATGGGAGAGCATACTGAGTTGGTGTATATACACCAAAACAAAGTGAAATAGGGCATTGTACATTTTTTTCTGACAGATTATATTCAGAGAAATTTTGTTTTTAACATTGGGGTGCCTAGGCAATATTTAGATTTTTTCGATTTAGGTAAAATTAGAATTTCGGTATTTTACATGAGACAGCATATTGAGTTGGTGTATATACTACAAATCAGAGTAGAAAAGGTAATTGAATACTTTTTCTGACAGATTATATTCAGGGCAATTTTGCTTATAATATTGTGGTGCCTATATAATATTTAAATTTTTTACGATTCGCTTAAATATAGAATTTCTGTATTTTACATGAGAGAGCATATCGAGTTGGTGTATATACTCCAAAACAAAGTAGAATAGGGCATTGTATATTATTTCTGACAGATTATATTCAGAGCAATTTTGTTTTTAACATTGGGGTGCCTAGGTAATATTTAGATTTTATTTGATTCACCTAAAATTAGAATTTCGGTATTTTACATGAGAGAGCATACTGAGTTGGTGTATATACTCTGAAACAGAGTAAAATAAAGCATTGCATATTTTTTCTGACAGATTATATTCAGAGAATTTTTGTTTTAACATTGGGTTGCCTAGGTAATATTTAGATTTTTTCGATTCAGGTAAAATTTGAATTTCTGTATTTTACATGATATTGAATATTGAGTTGGTTTGTATACGACAAAACAGAGTAAAAAAGGGAATTGTATATTTTTTTGACAGATTATATTCAGAGCAATTTTTCTTCTAACATTGGGGTGCCTATATAATTTTTAGATTTTTTTCGATCCACATGGACACAAAAAGGAGAGTACTAAACACTGGGGTCTATTGGGGGGAAAAGGAGAGGGCCAGTGGGAGGGGGAGGTGGGGAGGGATAGCCTGGGGAGAAATGCCAAATGTGGGTGAAGGGGAGAAGAAAAGCAAAGCACACTGCCATGTGTGTACCTACGCAACGGTCTTGCATGCTCTGCTCATGTACCCCAAAACCTATAATCCAATAAAAAATTAAAAAAAAAAAAATAGCATGTTCTAAAACTGATTTATGGTGATGGTTGCTTTCCTCAAATTATAAAAAGCATTGAATTGCACACTCAAAACAGTTGAATTTATAATCTGTAAAATATACCTTGATAAAGATGTTTCAATAAACAAAAAAAAAATATAGAATTTCTGTATTTTACATGTGAGAGCATATGGAGTTGGTGTATATACTCCAACACACATTACAATAATGCATTGTATGTTTTTTCTAACAGACTATATTCACAGCCATTTTCTTTTAAATTTGGGGTGCCTAGATATTATTAAATTTTTTTCGATTCGTGTAAAATTATAATTTCGGTATTTTACCAGAGAGAGCATATGGAGTTGGTGTATATACTACAAAACAGAGTAGAATAGGGCATTGTATATTTTTTGTGACAGATTATATTCAGAGGAATTTTGCTTTTAATATTGTGGTGCCTGGAAAATATTTAGACTTTATTTTGATTCACGTAATATTACTATTTCAGTATTTTACATGAGAGATCATACTGAGTTGATGTATATACTCCAAATCAGAGTAGAAGAGGGCATTGTATATTTTCTCTGACAGATTATATTCAGAAGAATTTTGCTTTTAACATTGTGGTGCCTGGAAAATATTTAGATTTCTTTCCATTCACGTAAAATTAGAATTTCGGTATTTTACATGAGAGTGCATATTGAGTTGTTGTATATACGCCAAAAGAGAGTTGAAAAAGGCATTGTATAATTTGTCTGAGAGATTATATTCAGAGCAATTTTGCTTTTTACATAGTGGTGCCTAAATTATATTTATATTTTTTTCAATTCGATTAAATATAGAAATTTGGTATTTTACATGAGAGAGCATTTGGAGTTGGTGTATATACTCCAAAACAGAGGAGAATAGGGCATTGTATATTTTTTCTGACAGATTATATTCAGAGTAATTTTGTTTTTAACATTGGGGTGCCTAGAAAATATTTAGATTTATTCGAATTGGGTAAAATTAGAGTTTCTGTATTTTACGTGAGAGAGCATACTGAGTTGGTATATACACTCCAAAACAGAGTAGAATAAGGCCTTGTATATTTTCTCTAAATGACTATACTGAGCTCCATTTTCTTTTAACTTTGGGGCGCCTAGATATTATTGAGATTTTCTTCGATTCACGTAAATTTAAAATTTCAGTGTTTTACATGAGAGAGCATACTGAGTTCGTGTATAAACTCCAAAACAGTGTAGAAAAATGCATTGTATATTTTTTCTAACAGACTATATTCAGAGCCATTTTCTTTTACCTTTGGGCCTCCTGGGTATTATTTAGATTTTCTTAGATTCGCGTAAAATTAGAATTTTGTTATTTTACATGAGATAGCATACTGAGTTGGTGTATATACTCCGAAACGAAGTAGAATAAGGCATTGTATATTTTTTCTAACAGACTATATTCACAGCCATTTTCTTTTAACTGTGGGGAGCCTAGATATTATTTAGATTTTTTTCGATTCACGTAAAATTAGAATTTCTGTATTTTAAAAGAGAGAGCATATGGAGTTGGTGTATATACTCCAAAACAGAGTACAAAAGGGCATTGTATATGTTTTCTGACAGATTATATTCAGAGAAAGTTTGCTTTTAACACTGGGGTGCCTAGATAATATTTAGATTTTTTTGGATTGGCATAAATATAGTATTTCTGTATTTTACATGAGAGAGCATATGGAGTTGGTGTATATACTCCAAAACAGAGTAGAATAAAGCATTGTATATTTTTTCTGACAGATTATATTCAGAACAATTTTGTTTTTAACATTGGGGTGCCTGGACAATATTTATAATTTTTCGATTTGGGTAGAATTAGAATTTTTGTATTTTACATGAGAGAGCATATGGAGTTGGTGTATATACTCCAAAACTAAGTAGAATAAGGCATTGTATATTTTTTCTAACAGACTTTATTCAGAGCTATTTTTTGAGAACGTTGTGGCGCCTAGATATTATTTAGATTTTTTTCGATTCGCGTAAATTTAGAATTTCGGTATTTTACATGAGAGAGCATATGGAGTTTCTGTATATACTCCAAAAAAGAGTAGAATAGGGCATTGTATATTTTTTCTGACAGATTATATTCAGAGCAATTTTGTTTTTAACATTGGGGTGCCTAGATAATATTTAGCTTTATTTGATTCACTTAAGATTAGAATTTCTCTATTTTACATGAGAGAGCATCCTGAGTTGGTGTATATACTCCAAAACAGATTAGAATAAGGCATCGTATATTTTCTCTAACAGACTATATTCAGAGCCATTTTCTTTGAACTGTGAGGCGCCTAGATATTATATAGATTTTTTTTGATTTGCATAAAATTAGAATTTCAGTATTTTATATGAGAGAGCATATGGATTTGGTGTATATACTCCAAAACAGAGTAGAATCGAACATTGTATATTTTTTCTGACAGATTATATTCAGAGAAACTGTACAGTTAACATTCTCGTGCCTAGATAATATTTAGATTATTTTCGATTCACGTAAAATTAGAATTTTGGTATTTAACATCAGAGAGAATACTGAGTTGGTGTATATTCTCCAAAAGAGAGTAGAATAAGGAATTGTATATTTTTTATAACAGACTATTTTCAGAGCCATTTTCTTTTAACTTTGGGGCTTTTAGATATTATTTAGATTTTTTTCGATTCACGTAAAATTAGAATTTCGGTAATTTACATAAGAGAGAGTATTGAGTTGGTGTTTACACTACAAATCAGAGTAGAAAAGGGCATTGTATATTTTTCTGACAGATTATATTCAGAGCAATTTTGCTTTTAACATTGGGGTGCCTAGATAATGTTTAGAATTTATTCGATTCGCTTAAATATAGAGTCTCTTTATATTACATGATAGAGCATATGGAGTTAATGTATATACTCCAAAACATAGTAGAATAGGGCATTGTATATTTTCTCTGACAGATTATATTCAGAGCAATTTTGTTTTTAACATTGGGGTGCCTAGATAATATTTAGATATTTTTCGATTCACGTAAAATTAGAATTTTGGTATTTTACATGAGAGAGCATACTGAATTGGTTTATATACTCCGAAACAGAGTGGAATAAGGCGTTGAATTTTTTACTAACAGACTATATTCAGAGCCATTTTCTTTTAACTTTGGGTCGCCTAGATATTATTTAGATTTTTTTCGATTCGCGTAAATTTAGAATTTCGGTGTTTTACATGAGAGAGCATATTGAGTTGGTGTATATAGTCCAAAAAAGAGTAGAAAATGGCATTGTATATTTTTTCTGACAGATTATATTCAGAGCAATTTTTCTTTTAACATTCGGGTGCCTAGATAGTATTTAGATTTTCATGGATTTACGTAAAATTAGAATTTCCGTATTTTACATGAGAGAGCATACTGAGTTTTTGTATACACTCCAAAACAGAGTAGAATAAGGCATTTTATATTTTTTTAACAGACTATATTAAGGGCCATTTTCTTTTAACTTTGGGGCGCCTAGATATTATTTAGAATTTTTATGATTCACTTACATTAGAATTTCCGTATTTTACATGAGAGACCATGTTGAGTTGGTGTATATACTCCAAAACAGAGTAGAAAAGGGTATTGTATATTTTTTTGCATAGAATATATTCGGAGCAATTTTGCTTTTAACATTGGGGTGCCTAGATAATATTTAGATTTTTCTCAATTCACGTAAAATTAGAATTTCGGTATTCTACATGAGAGAGCATACTGAGTTGGTGTATATACTCCAAAACAGAGTAGAATAGGGTATTGTATATTTATTCTGACAGATTATATTCAGAGCAATTTTGTTTTTAAGATTGGGGTGCCTAGAAAATATTTAGAATTATTTCGATTCATGTAAAATGAGAATTTTGGTATTTTACATGAGAGAGAATACTGAGTTTGTGTTTATACTTCAAACAGAGTAGAATAGGGCTGTAGAGTTTTTCTGACAGATTAGATTCAGAGTAATTTTGTTTTTAACATTGGGGTGCCTAGATAAATTTTGGTTTTTCGATTCTGGTAAAATTAGAATTTCTGTATTTTACATGAGAGAGCATATTTAGTTGGTGTATATATTACAAAACAGAGTAGAAAAGGGCATTGTATATTTTTTCTGTCAGATTATACTCAAAGCAATTATGCTTTTAACATTGGGGTGCGTAGATAATACTGAGATATTTTTCGATTTGCTCAAATATAGCATTTCTCTATTTTACATGAGAGAGCATATGGAGTTGGTGTGTATACTCCAAAACACAGTAGAATAGGGCCTTGTATATTTTTTCTGACAGATTATATTCAGATCAATTTTGTTTTTAACATTGGGGTGCCTAGATAATTTTTAGATATTTTTCGATACACGTAAAATTATAATTTCGGTATTTTACATGAGAGAGAATACTGAGTTTGTGTATATACTTCAAAACAGAGTAGAATAAGGCATTGTATTTTTTTCTAACAGAGTATATTCAGAGCCATTTTCTTTTAACTTTGGGTCGCCTAGATATTATTTAGATTTTTTTCGATTCTCATAAATTAGTATTTCGGTATTTTACATGAGAGAGCTTATTGAGTTGGTGTATATACGGCAAAACAGAGTAGTAAATTGCATTGTATATTTTTTTCTGACAGATTATATTCAGAGAAATTTTGCTTTTAACATTAGGTTGCCTAGATAATATTTAGATTTTTTTCAATTTGCTTGAAATTAGAATACTTGTATTTTACTTCAGAGAGCATATGGAGTTGGTGTATACACTACAAAACAGAGTAGAATAAGGAATTGTATATTTTTTATTACAGCCTGTATTCAGAGCCATTTTCTTTTAACTTTGGGTCGCCTAGATATTATTTAGATTTTTTTCGATTCACGTAAAATTAGAATTTCGGTATTTTACATGTGATAGCATACTGAGTTGGTGTATATAATCCAAAACAGAGTAGAATAGGGCATTGTATATTTTTTATGACAGATTATATTCAGAGCAATTTTGCTTTTAACATTGGGGTGCCTAGATAATATTTAGAATTTTTTTGATTCGCTTAAATATAGAATTTCTGTATTTTACATGAGAAAGCATATAGAGTTAATGTATATACTCCAAAACAGAGTAGAATAGGGCATTGTATATTTTTTCTGACAGATTATATTAAGAGCAATTTTGTTTTTAACATTGGGGTGCCTAGATAATATTTAGATATTTTTCGATTCACGCAAAATTAGAATTTCGGAATTTTACATGAGAGAGCATACTGAGTTGGTTTATATACTCCAAAACAGAGTAGAATAAGGCATTGTATATTTTTTTAACAGACTATATTCAGAGGCATTTTCTTTTACATTTGGGTTGCCTAGATATTATTTAGATTTTTTTCGATTTGCATAAATTAGAATTTCTGTATTTTACATGAGAGAGCATAATGAGTTGGTGTACATACTGCAAAACACAGTAGTAAAGCGCATTGTTTTTTTTTATGACAGATTATATTCAGAGAAAATTTGAGTTTTACATTGGGGTACCTAGATTATATTTAGATTATTTTCGATTCACGTAAAATTAGAATTTCGGTATTTTACATGAGAGAGCATACTGAGTTGGTGTATATATTCCAAAACAGAGTAGAATAAGGCATCGTATATTTTTTCTAACAGACTATATTCAGAGCCATTTCCTTTTAACCTTGGGAAACCTAGATATTATTTAGATTTTTTCGATTCACGTAAAATTAGTATTTTGGTATTTTACATGAGAGAGCACATTGAGTTGGTGTATATCTTACAAAACAGAGTAGAAAAGGGCATTGTACATTTTTTCTGATATATTATATTCAGAGCAATTTTGCTTTTAACATTGGGGTGCCTAGATAATATTTAGATTTTTAATTTTATTGATTCTGTTAAAATTAGAATTTCTGTATTTTACGAGAGAGCATACTGTGTTGGTGTATATACTTCAAAACAGAGTGGAATAAGGCATTGTATAATTTTTCTAAGAGACTATATTGAGAGCCATTTTCTTTTAACTTTGGGTGGCCTAAATATATTTTTGATTTTTTTTATTCACTTAAATATAGTATTTCTGTATTTTACATGGGAGAGCATATGGAGTTGGTGTATATACTCCAAAACCCAGTAGAAAACGGCATTGTATATTTTTCCTAAAAGAGTATATTCAGAGCCATTGTCTTTTAACTTTGGAGCGCTAGATATTATTTAGATTTTTTTCGATTCACGTAAAATTAGAATTTCCCTATTTTACATAAGAGAGCATACTCAGTTCGTGTATATACTCCAAAATATAGTAGAAAAAGGCACTATATATTTTTTCTAACAGAATATATTTAGAGTCGTTTTCTATTAACTTCGGTGAGCGTAGATATTATTTAGATTTTTTTCGATTCGTGTAAAATTAGAATTTCTGTATTTTACATGAGAGAGCATACTGAGTTGGTGTATATACTCCAAAACAGAGTAAAATGGGGCATTGCATATTTTTTCTGACAGATGATATTCAGAAAAATTTTGTTTTAACATTAGGGTGCCCAGATAATATTTAGATATTTTCGAATCAGGCAAAATTAGAATTTCTGTATTTTACATGAGATTGCATATTGAGTGGGTGTATATACTACAAAACAGAGTAGAAAAGGAAATTGTATATTTTTTCTGAAAGATTATATTCAGAGCAATTTTGCTTATAACATTGGGGTGCCTATATAATTTTTAGATTTTTTTTGATTCGCTTAAAAATAGAATTTCTGTATTTTGCATGAGAGAGCATATGGAGTTGGTGTATATACTCCAAAACAGAGTAGAATAGGGCATTGTATATTTTTTCTGACAGATTATATTCAGAGCAATTTTTTTTTTAACATTGGGGTGCCTATATAATATTTAGATTTGTTTCGATTCATGTAAAATTAGAATTTCGGTATTTTACATGAGAGAGCATACTGAGTTGGTGTATATATTACAAAACAGAGTAGAATAAGGCATTGTATATTTCTTCTAACACACTATATTCAGAGCCATTTTCTTTTAACTTTGGAGTGCCTAGATATCAGTTAGATTTTTCTCGATTCACATAACATTAGAATTTCTGTATGTTACATGAGAGAGCATATTGAGTTGGTGTATATACTCCAAAACAGAGTAGAAAAGGGCATTGTATATTTTTTCTGACAGATTATATTCAGAGGAATTTTGCTTTAACATTGTGGTGCCTAGATATTATTTAGATTTTTTTAATACGCTTAAATATAGAATTTCTGTATCATACATGAGAGAGCATACTGAGTTTGTGTATATACTCTAAATAGAGTAGAATAGGGCATTGTATATTTTTTATGATGGATTATATTTAGATTTTTTTCGATTCGCTTAAATATAGAAGTTCTGTATTTTACATGATAGAGCATATTGAGTTGGTGTATATAATCCAAAACAGAGTAGAATAGGGCATTGTATATTTTTTCTGACAAATTATGTTCAGAGCAACTTTGTTTTTAACACTGGTATGCCTACATAATATTTAGATTTTTTTCGATTCACGTAAAATTAGAATTTCTGTATTATACATAAGAGAGCATACTGAGTTGGTCTATATACTCCAAAATAAAGTAGCATAAGGCATTTTATATTTTTTCCAACAGACGATATTCAGAGCTATTTTCTTTTAACTTTGGGGCGCCTAGCTATTATTTAGATTATTTTCGATTCGTGCGAAATTAGAATTTCTGTATTTTACATGAGAGAGCATATTGAGATGGTGTATATACTCGAAAACAGAGTAGAAAAGGCCATTGTATATTTTTTCTGACAGATTATAGTCAGAGCAATCTTGCTTATAACATTGGGGTGCCTAAATAATATTTAGATTTCTTCAATTCACGTAAAATTTGAATTTTTGTATTTTATATGAGAAAGCATACTGAGTTGGTGTATATACTCCAAAACAGAGTAAAATAGGGCATTGTATATTTTTTCTGACAGATTATATTGAGAGAAATTTTGTTTTTACCATTGGGTGCCTAGGAAATATTTAGATTTTTTTGATTCAGTTAAAATTAGAATTTCTGTATTTTACATGAGAGAGCATATTGAGTTGGTGTATATACTAGAAAACAGAGTAGAAAAGGGAATTGTATATTTTTTCTGACAGATTATATTCATAGAAATTTTGCTTATAATATTGTGTTGCCTATATAATATTTAGATTTTTTTCGATTCGCTTAAATATAGAATTTCTGTATTTTACAGGAGAGAGCATATCGAGTTGGTGTATATACTCTAAAACAGAGTCGAAAAGGGCATTGTATATTTTTTATGACAGACTATATTCAGAGCAAATATTCTTTTAACATTGGGGTGCCTAGATAATACCTAGATTTTTTTCGATTCACTTAAATATAGAATTTTTGTATTTTACATGAGAGAGCATATGGAGTTGGTGTATATACTGCAAAACTGAGTAGAATAGCGCATTGTATATTTTTTATGACACAATATATTCAGAGCAATTTTGTTTTTAACATTGGGGTGCCTAGATAATATTTAGATTTTTTTATTTTTTCAATTTGAATAAAATTAGAATTTCTGTATTTTACATAAGGGAGCATATGGAGTTGATGTATATACTCCAAAACAGAGTAGAATAGGGCATTGTATATTTTTTCTGACAGATTATATTCAGAGCAATTTTGCTTTTAACATGGGGGTGCCTAGATTATATTTAGATTATTTTCGATTCACTTAAATATAGAACTTTTGTATTTTACATTATAGAGCATATTGAGTTGTTGTATATCCTCCAAAACAGATTAAAATAGGGCATTACATATTTTTTCTGAGAGATTATATTTACAGAAATTTTGTTTTAACATTAGGGTGCCTAGGTAATATTTAGATATATTCGATTCAGGTAAAATTAGAATATCTGTATTTTATAGGAGATTGCATATTGAGTTGGTGTATATACTACAAAACAGAGTAGAAAAGGGCATTGTATATTATTTCTGACAGATTATATTCAGAGCAATTTTGCTTTTAACACTGGGGTCCCTAGATAGTATTTAGATTATTTTCGATTCACTTAAATATAGAATTTCTGAATTTTACCTGAGAGAGCATATGAAGTTGCTGTATATAATCCTAAACAAGGTAGAATAGGGCATTGTATATATTTTCTAACACAGTATATTCAGACCAATTTTGTTTTTAACATTGGGATGCCTAGATAATATTTAGATTTTTTTATTTTTTCGATTCGTGTAAAATTAGAATTTCTGTATTTTACATAAGAGAGCATACTGAGTTGGTTTATATACTACAAAACATAGTGGAAAAGGGCATTGTATATTTTTTCTAACAGATTATATTCAGAGCAATTTTGCTTTTAACATTGGGGTGCCTAGATAATATTTAGATTTTTTTGATTCGCTTAAATATACAATTTCTGTATTTTACATGAGAGAGCATATGGAGTTAGTGTATATACTCCAAAACAACGTAGAATGGGGCATTGTATATTTTTTCTGAGAGATTATATTCAGAGTAATTTTTATTTTAACATTGGGGTGCCAGGATAATATTTATATTTTTTTCGATTCACGTAAAATTAGAATTTCGGTATTTTACATGAGGGAGCATACTGAGTTGGTCTATACTCCAAAACAGAGTAGAATAAGGCATTGTATATTTTTTCTTACCGACTATATTCAGAGCCATTTTCTTTACCTTTGGGGCTCCTAGATATCATTTAGATTTTTTTCAATTCACGTAAAATTAGAATTTCTGTATTTTACATGAGAGCATATTGAGTTGGTGTATATATTAAAAATCAAAGTACAGAAGGGCATTGTATATTTTTATGACAGATTATATTCAGAGCAATTTTGCTTTTAACATTGGGGTGCCTAGATAATATTTAGATTTTTTTCGATTCACGTAAATTTAGAATTTCCGTATTTTACATGAGAGAGCATATTGAGCTGGTGTATATAATTTATAACAGGGTAGGAAAGGGCATTGTATATTATTTTTGACAGATTATATTCAGAACAATTTTGCTGTTAACATTGGAATGCCTAGAAAATATTTATACTTTTTGCTGTTCATTTAAATTTTGAATTTTGGTATTTTACATGAGAGAGCATATTGAGTTGGTGTATATACTCCAAAACAGAGTAGAAAAAAGCATTGTATATTTTTTCTGACAGATTATATTCAGAGCCATTCTGCTTTAACATTGGGGTGCCTAGATAATATTTAGATTTTTGTCGATTCCCGTAAAATTTGAATTTCGGTATTTTATATGAGAGAGCATACTGAGTTGGTGTGTATACTCCAAAACAGAGTAGAATAGGGCATTGTATATTATTTCTGACAGATTATATTAAGAGAAATTTTGGTTTTAACATTGTGGTACCTCAATAATATTTAGATTTCTTTCGAGTCGCGTAAATTTACAATTTTGGTATTTTACATGAGAGAGCATATTGAGTTGGTGTATATACTCCAAAACAAAGTAGAAAAGGGGATTGTATATTTTTTCTGACTGATTATATTCAGAGCTATTTTATCATTTGGGTTCCTAAATAATATTTAGATTTTTTTCGATTCGCGTAAATTTAGAATTTCGATATTTTACATGAGAGAGCATATTGGGTTAGTGTATATGCTCCAAAAGAGAGTACAAAAAAGCATTGTATATTTTTTCTGACAGATTATATTCAGAACAATTTTGCTTTTAACATTGGTATGCCTAGATAATATTTAGATTTTTTTCTGTTCGTGTAAATTTAAAATTTCGTTACTCTGCATGGGAGAGCATATTGAGTTGGTTTATATACTCCAAAACAGAGTAGAAAAGAGCAATGTATATTTTCTCTGACCGATTTTGTTCCAGGAAATTTTGGTTTTTACATTGTGGTACCTAGATAATATTCAGATTTTTTTCGATTCGCGTAAATTTATAATTTCGGTATTTTACATGAGAGAGCATATTGGGTTAGTGTATATACTCCAAAACAGAGTAGAAAAAAGCATTGTATATTTTTTCTGACAGATTATATTCAGAGCAATTTTTCTTTTATTATTGGAGTGCCTAAATAATATTTAGATTTTTTTCGGTTCGTGTAAAATTTGACCTTCTGTATTTTACATGAGAGAGCATATTGACTTGGTGTATATATTGGAAAACAGAGTAGAAAAAGGCATTGTATATATTTTCTGACAGATTACATTCAGAACAATATTGCTTTTAACATTGGGGTGCCTAGATAATATTTAGAATTTTTTAATTTCCATCAATTTATAATTTCTGTATTTTACATGAGAGAGCATATTGAGGTGGTGTATATACTTTATAACAGAGTAGGAAAGGGCATTGTATATTATTTCTGACAGATTATATTCAGAATAATTTTGCTTTTAACATTGGGTTCGTCCATAATATTTAGATTTTTTTCGATTCACGGAAATTTAGAATTTCGGTATTTTACATGAGAGAGCATATTGAGTTGGTGTATGTACTCGAAAACAGAGTAGAAAAAGGCATTGTATATTTTATCTGACAGATTACATTCAGAACAATTTTGCTTTTTACATTGGGTTGCCTAGATAACATTTAGAATTTTTTTAATTTTGTAAATTTATAATTTCGGTATTTTACCTGAGAGAGCATATTGGGTTGGTGTATATACCTTATAAAAGAGTAGGAAAGGGAATTGTAGATTATTTCTGACAGATTATATTTAGAGCAATTTTGCTTTTAACATTGGGTGCCTAAATAATATTTAGATTTATTTCGATTCTCGTAAATTTAGAATTTCTGTATTTTATATGAGAGAGCATATAGGGTTGGTGTATATACTCCAAATCAGAGTAGAAAAATGCATTGTATATTTTTATGACAGATTATATTCAGAGCAATTTTGCTTTTAACATTGGGGTGCCTAGATAATATTTAGATTGTTTTCGATTCAGGTAAAATTAGAATTTTTGTATTTTACATGAGAGAGCATATTGAGTTGGTTTATGTACTCCAAAAATAAGTAGAAGAGGCCATTGTGTTTTTTCTCTGACAGACTATATTCAGAGCAATCTTGCTTTTAACATTGGAAAGCCTAGATAATATTTAGATTTTTTTTGGTTGGTGTAAAATTTGAACGTTTGTATTTTACATGGGAGAGAATATTGAGTTGGTGTATATACTCCAAAACAGAGTAAAAAAAGGCATTGTATATTTTTTCTGACAGATTACATTCAGAAGAATTTTGCTTATAACATTGGGGTGCCTAGATAATATTTAGAATTTTTTAATTTGCGTAAATTTACAATTTTTGTATTTTACATGAGAGAGCATATTGAGTTGGTTTATATACTTTATAAAAGAGTAGGAACGGGCATTGTATATTATTTCTGACAGATTATATTCTGAACAATTTTGCTTTTAACATTGGGTGCCTAGATAATATTTAGATTTCTTTCGATTCCCATAAAATTAGAATTTCGGTATTTTACATGAGAGAGCATATTGAGTTGGTGTATATACTCCAAAACAAAGTAAAATAAGGCATTGTATATTTTTTCTGACAGATTATATTCAGACCAATTTTGCTCTTAACATTGGGGTTTCTAGATAATATTTAGATTTTTTTTCGATTCCCGTAAATTTAGAATTTCGGTATTTTACATGAGAGAGCATATTGAATTGGTGTATATACTCCAAAACAGATTAAAATAGGGCATTGTATATTATTTCTAACAGAATTAATTCAGAGCAATTTTGCTTTCAACATTGGGGTGCCTAGATAATATTTAGATTTTTTCGATTCGCGTAAATTTAGAATTTCAGTATTTTAAATGAGAGAGCATATTGAGTTGGTGTATATAGTCCAAAACTGAGTAGAAAAGGGCATTGTATATTTTTTCTCACAGATTATATTCAGAGAAATCTTGCTTTTAACATTGGGTGCCTAGATAACATTAAGATTTTTTTCGATACACGTAAAATTAGAATTTTGGTATTTTACATGATAGAGCATATTGAATTGGTTTATATACTCCAAAACAGTGTAAAATAGGGCATTGTATATTATTTCTGAAAGAATTTATTCAGAACAATTTTTCTTTTAACACTGGGGTGCCTAGATAATATTAAGATTTTTTTCGTTTCACGTAAAATTAGAATTTCGGTATTTTACAAGACAGAGCATATTGAATTGGTTTATATACTCCAAAACAGAGTAAAATAGGACATTGTATATTATTTCTGAAAGAATTTATTCAGAGCAATTTTCCTTTTTACATTGGGGTGCCTAGATAATATTTGGATTTTTTTGATTCGGGTAAATTTAGAATTTCGGTATTTTACATGAGAGAGCATATTGAGTTGGTGTATATAATCCAAAACAGAATAGAAAAGAGCATTGTATATATTTTCTGAAAGATTATATTCAGAGCAATTTTGCTTTTAACATTGGGGTGCCTAGATAATATTTAGATTTTTTTCAATTCAGGTAAAATTAGAATTTTTGTATTTTACATGAGACAGCATATTGAGTTGGTGTATATACTTTAAAACAGAGTAGAGAAGGGCATTGTACATTTTTTCTGAACGATTATATTCAGAGCAATTTTGCTTTTAACATTCGGGTGCCTAGGTAATATTTAGATTATTTTTGATTCACGTAAAATTAGAATTTCGGTATTTTACATGAGAGAGCATACTCAGTTGGTGTATATACTCCAAAACAGAGTAGAAAAAGTCATTGTTTATTTTTTCTAACAAACTATATTCAGAGCGATTTTCTTTTAACTTCAGGGCACCTAGATATTATTTAGATTTATTTCGATTCCCATAAAATTAGAATTTCGGTATTTTACATGGGAGAGCATATGGAGTTCGTGTATATACTCCAAAACAGAGTAGAAAAAAGCATTGTATATTTTTTCTTACAGATTATATTCAGAGCAATTTTGGTTTTAACATTGGGGAGCCTAGATGATATTTAGATTATTTTCGATTTGCTAAAATATAGAATTTCTGTATTTTACAAAAGAGAGCATATGGAGTTGGTTTATATACTTTAAAACAGACTAGAATAAGGCACTGTATATTTTTTTTGATAGAATATATTCAGAAAAATTTTGTTTTTAACATTGGGGTGCCTAGATAATGTTTAGATTTTTTTGGATTCGCTTAAATATAGATTTTCTGTATTTTACAAAAGAGAGCATATGGAGTTGGTTTATATACTCAAAAACAGAGTAGAAAAAGGCATTGTATATTTTTACTAACAGACCATATTCAGAGTCATTTTCTTTTAACTTCAGTGCGCCTTGATATTATTTAGATTTTTTTCGATTCGCTTAAATAGAGAATTTCTGTATTTTACATGAGAGAGCATATGAAGTTGGTTTATATATTCCATAACAGAGTAGAATAGGAGATTGTATATTTTTTCTGACAGATTATATTCAGAGCAATTTTGTTTTTAACATTGGGGTGCCTAGATTATATTTAGATTTTTTTCGATTTGCTTAAATTTAGAATTCCTGTATTTTACATGATAGAGCATATGGAATTGCTGTATATACTCCAAAACAGAGTAGAATAGGGCATTGTATATATTTTCTGACAGATTATATTCAGAGAAATTTTCCCTTTAACATTGGTATGCCTAGATAATATTTAGATTTTTTTCGATTCGCTTAAATACAGAATTTCTGTATTTTATATGATAGAGCATATGGAGTTCGTGTATATACTCCGAAAAGAAGTAGAATAGGGCATTGTATATTTTTTCTGACTGATTATATTCAGAGCAATTTTGTTTTTAACATCGGTGTGCCTAGATAATATTTAGATTATTTTCTATTCACGTAAAATTAGAATTTCTGTATTTTACATGATAGAGCATATGGAGTTGGCGTATATACTCCAAAACCAAGGAGAAAAGGGCATTGTATATTTTTTCTGACAGATTATATTCAGAGCAATTTTCCTTTTAACATTGGGGAGCCTAGATAATATTTAGATTTTTTTCAATTCGCTTAAGTATAGAATTTCTGTATTTTACATGAGAGAGCAGATGGAGTTGGTGTATATATTCCAAAACAAAGTAGAATAGGGCATTGTATATTTTTTCTGACGGATGAAATTCAGAGAAATTTTGTTTTTACAGTGGGGTGCCTAGATAATATTTACATTTGTTGCAATTTACGTAAAATTAGAATTTCGGTATTTTACATGAGAGAGCACGGTGAGTTGGTGTATATACTCCAAAAGAGAGTAGAATAAGGCATTGTATATTTTTTCTAACACACTATATTCTGAGCCATTTTCTTTTAACTTTGGGGCGCCTAGATATTATTTAGATTTTTTTCAATTCGTGTAAAATTAGAATTTCAGTAATTTAAATGAGAGAGCATACTGAGTTAGTGTATATACTCCAAAACAGAGTAGAATAGGGCATTGTATATTTATTCTAACAGATTATATTCAGAGCAATTTTGTTTTTCCCATTGGGGTGCCTAAATAATATTTAGATTTTTTTCGATTCACCTAAAATGAGTATTTCGGTATTTGACATGAGAGAGCATACTGAGTTGGTATATATACTCCTCAACAGAGTAGAAAAGGGCAGGGTATATTTTTTCCAACAGATTATATTCAGAGCAATTTTGTTTTCAACATTGTGGTGCCTAGATAAATTTTGGTTTATCGATTCTGGTAAAATTAGAATTTCTGTATTTTTCATGATAGAGCATATTGAGTTTGTGTATATATTACAAAACAGAGTAGAAAAGGGCATTGTATATTTTCTCTGACAAATTTTATTCAGAGGAATTTTTTTGTTAACATTGGGGTGCCTAGATAATATTTAGATATTTTTCGATTCGCTTTAATATAGAATTTCTGTATTTTACATGATTGAGCATATAGAGTTAATGTATATACTCCAAAACAGAGTAGAATAGGGCATTGTATATTTTTTCTGACAGATTATATTCAGAGTAATTTTGTTTTTAACATTGGGTTGCCTGGATAATATTTAGATTTTATTCGATTCACGTAAAATTAGAATTTCTGTGTTTTACATGAGAGAGCCTACAGAGTTTGTGTATGTACTCCAATACAGAGTAGAATAAGGCAATGTATATTTCCTCTAACAGAATATATTCAGAGCCATTTTCTTTTAACTTTGGGGCGCCTAGATATTATTTAGATTTTTTTCGATTCACGTAAAATTAGAATTTCGGTATTTTACATGAGAGAGCATACTTAGATGGTGTATATACTCCAAACAGAGTAGAATAATGCATTGTATATTTTTTGTAACAGAGTATATTCATAGCCATTTTCTTTTTACTTTGAGGTACCTAGATATTATTTAGAATTTTCGATTAGCGTGAAATTATAATTATGGTATTTAATGTGAGAGAGCATATTGAGCAGGTGTATATACTCCAAAACAGAGTAGAAAAGGTCATTGTATATTTTTTCTGACAAATTATATTCAGAGCAATTTTGCTTTTAATATTGTGGTTCGTGGATAATATTTAGAATTTTTTTGATTCACGTAAAATTATAATTTCGGTATTTAACATGAGAGAGCTTATGGAGTTGGTGTATATACTCTGAAACAGAGAAGAATAGGGCATTGTATATTTTTTCTTACAGATTATATTCAGAGAGATTTTTTTTTTAACATTGGGGTGCCTATAAAATATTTCGATTTTTTTCGATTCGCTTAAATATACAATTTCTGTATTTTACATGAGAGAGCATACGGATTTGGTGTATATACTCCAAAACAGAGTAGAATAGGGCATTGTATAATTTTTCTGACAAATTATGTTCAGAGCAGTTTTGTTTTTAACATTGGGGTGCCTAAAGAATATTAAGATTTTTTTGATTAGGGTAAAATTAAAATTTCTCTATTTTAGTTGAGAGCGCAAACTGAGTTGGTGTATATACTCCAAAACAGAGTAGAAAAGAGCATTGTATATTTTTTCTTAGAGATTATATTCAGAGAAATTTTTTTTTAACATTGGGGTGCCTAGATAATATTTAGATTTTTTTCAATTTTCTTAAATATGGAATTTCAGTATTTTACATGAGAGAGCATATGGAGTTGGTGTATCTACTCCAAAACAGAGTAGAAAAGGGCATTGTATATTTTTTATGACAGATTATATTCAGAGCAATTTTGTTTTTAACATTCTTGTTCCTAGATAATATTTAGATTGTTTCGATTTGGGTAAAATATAAATTTCTGTATTTTACATGAGAGAGCATACTGAGTTGGTGTATATACTCAAAAACATAAAAGTAAAATAAGCTATTGTATATTTTATCTAACAGACTATATTCAGAGCCATTTACTTTTAACTTTGGCATGCCTAGATATTATTTAGATTTTTTTCGATTCGCGTAAAATTAGAATTTCTGTATTTTACCTGAGAGAGCATATGCAGTTTGTTTATATACTCCAAAACAGAGTAGAATAGGGCATTGTATATTTTATCTGACAGATTATATTCAGAGCAATTTTTTTTAACATTGAAGTGCCTAGATAATATTTAGATTTTTTCGATTCGAGTAAAATTAGAATTTCTGTATTTTACATGAGAGAGCATATTGAGTTGGTGTATATACTCCAAAACAGAGTAGAAAAGCGCATTGTATATTTTTTCTGACAAATTATATTAAGAGAAATTTTGTTTTCAACATTGGGGTGCCTCGATAATATTTAGATTTTTTCAATTATGATAATATTATAATTTCAGTATTTTATATAAGAGACCATACTGAGTTGGTGTATATACTTTAAAACAGAGAAGAATAAGGCATTGTATATTTTTTCTAACAGAATATATTCAGAGCCATTATCTTTTAACTTTTGGGTGCCTAGATATTATTTAGATTTTTATCGATTCACGTAATTCCAAATTTCTGTATTTTACGTGAGAGAGCATATTGAGGTTGTATATACTACAAAAAGTGTAGAAAAGGGCATTTCATATTTTTTCTCTCAGATTATATTCAGAGCAACATTGCTTTTAACATTGGATTGCCTAGATAATATTTAGATTTTTTCGATTCTAGTAAAAGTAGAATTTCTGTATTTTACATTTGAGAGCATATTGAGTTGGTGTATATACTCCAAAACAGAGTAGAATAGGTCATTGTATATTTTTTCTGACAGATTATATTCACAGCAGTTTTGTTTTTAACAATTGGGGTGCCTAGTTTATATTTAGATTTTTTTCGATTTGCTAAATATAGAATTTCTGTATTTTACATGAGAGAGCATATGAAGTTGGTGTATATACTCCAAAACAGAGTAGAATAGGGCATTGTTTATTTTTTATGACAGATTATATTCAGAGCAATTTTGTTTTTAACATTGGGGTGCCTAGATAATATTTAGATATTTTTCGATTCACATAAAATTAGAATTTTGGCATTTTACATGAGAGAGCATACTGAGTTGCTGTATATACTCCAAAACAGCGTAGAACAGGGCATTGTATATTTTTTTTGACAGTTTATATTCAGAGCTATTTTGTTTTTAACATTGGGGTTCCTAGATTATATTTATATTTTTTCGATTCGGGTAAAATTAGAATTTCTGTATTTTACATGAGAGAGTATATTGAGTTAGTGCATATACTACAAAACACAGTAGAAAAGGGCATTGTATATTTTTTCTGACAGATTATATTCAGAGCAATTTTGCTTTTATCGTTGGGGTGCCTAGGTAATTTTTAGATTTTTTTTGATTTGCTTAAATATAGAACTTCTGTATTTTACATGAGAGAGCATATGGAGTTGGAGTATATACTCGAAAATGGAGTAGAATAGGGCATTGTATATTCGTTCTGACAGATTATATTCAGAGCAATTTTGCTTTCAACACTGGGGTGCCTAGATAATATTTAGATTTTTTTCGAATTGCTTAAATATAGAATTTCTGTATTTTACATGTGAGAGCATATGGATTTGGTGTATATACTCTAAAACAGAGTAGAATAGGGCATTGTATATTTTTTCTGACAGATTATATTCAGAGCAATTTTTCTTTAACATTGGGGTGACTAGATAATATTTAGATTTTTTTCGATTCGCTTAAATATGGAATTTCTGTATTTTACATGTGAGTGCATATGAAGTTGGTGTATATACTTTAAAACAGAGTAGAATAGGGCATTGTTTATTTTATCTGACAGATTATATTCAGAGCAATTTTGTTTTTAACATTGGGGTTCCTAGATTATATTTAGATTATTTTTGATTCACGTAAAATTAGAATTTCTCTATTTTACATGAGAGAGCACACTGAGTTCGTGTATGTACTTCAAAAAAGAGTAGAATAAGGTGATGTATTTTTTTTTCTAACAGACTATATTCAGAGCCATTTTGTTTTATCTTTGGGGCGTCTAGATTTTATTTAGATTTTTTTTCGATATGTGTAAAATTTGAATTTCTGTATTTTACGTGAGTGAGCATATTGAGTTGGTGTATATACTACAAAACAGAGTAGAAAAGAGCATTGTATATTTTTTCTGACAGATTTTATTCAGAGCAATTTTGTTTTTAACATTGGGGTGCCTGAATAATATTTAGATTTTCTTCGATTCAGGTAAAATTAGAATTTCTGTATTTTTACATGAGAGAGCATACTGAGTTGGTGTATATATTCCAAAACAGAGTAGAATAAAGCATTGTGTATTTTTTCTAACAGACTATATTCAGAGCAATTTTCAATTAACTTTTGGGCGCCTAGATATTATTTAGATTTTTTTCAATTCACGGAAATTTAGAATTTCTGTATTTTACATGAGAGAGCATATGGAGTTGGTGTATATACGACAAAACAGAGTAGAAAATGGCATTGTACATTTTTTCTAACAGATTTTATTCGGAGCAATTTTGTTTTTAACATTGCGGTGCCTAGATAATATTTAGAAGCTTATCGATTCACTTAAAATTAGAATTTCGGTATTTTACATGAGAGAGGATACTGAGTTGGTGTATATAGTCCAAAACCGACTACAATAGGGCATTTTATAATTATTGTGACAGATTATATTTAGAGCAATTTTTTTTTAACATTGGGTTGCCTAGATTATATTTAGATTTTTTTTTGATTCACGTAAAATTAGAATTTCTGTATTTTACATGAGAGAGCATACTGAGATGGTGTATATACTCCAAAACAGAGTAGAATAAGACATTGTATATTTTTTCTGACAGACTATATTCAGAGTCCTTTTCTTTTAACTTTGGTGCACCTAGATATTATTTGGATTATTTTGATTCACCTAAAATTAGAATTCTTGTATTTTATATGAGAGAGCATATGGAGTTGGTGTATATACTTCAAAACCGAGTAGAATAGGACATTCTATATTTTTTCCAACAGATTATATTCAATGCAATTTTGTTTTTCACATAGGGGTGCCTATATTATATTTAGATTTTTTCGTTTCTGGTAAAATTAGAATTTCTGTATTTTACCTGAGAGAGCATACTGATTTGATGTATGTACTACGAAACAGAGTAGAAAATGGCCTTGTATATTTTTTCTGACAGATTATTTACAGAGCAATTTTGCTTTTAACATTGGGGTGCCTATATTATTAGATTATTTTCGATTCGCTTAAATATAGAATTTTTGTATTTTACATGAGAGAGCATACTTAACTGGTGTACATACTCCAAAACAGAGTAGAATAAGGCATTGTATATTTTTCTAACAGACTATATTCAGACCCTTTTTCTGTTAACTTTGGGGCGCCTTGATATTATTCAGACTTTTTTCTATTCGCGTAAAATTAGAATTTCGATATTTTAGATGAGAGAGCATATTGAGTTGGTGTACATACACCAAAACAGTGTAGAATAGGGTTTGTATGTTTTTTCTGACTGACTATATTCAGAGCATTTTTTTTTAATTGGGGTGCCTAGATAATATTTAGATTTTTTTCGATTCGCTTACATATAGAATTTCTGTATTTTATATGAGAGAGCATATGGAGTTGGTGTATATAAATTAAAACAGAATAGAAAAGGGCATTGTATATCTTTTCTGACAGATTATAATCAGAGCAATTTTGTTTTTAAGATTGGGGTGCCTAGATAATATTTAGATTTTTTCAATTTGGGTAAGATTATAATTTCTGTATTATACATGGGAGAGCATACGGAGTTGGTGTATTTACTCCAAAACAGAGTACAATAAGGCATTGTATATTTTTTCAAACAGACTATATTCATAGCCATTTTCTTTTAACTTTGGGGCACCTAGATATTATTTAGATTATTTTCGATTAGCGTAAAATTTGAATTTCGGTATTTTACATGAGAGAGCATATTGAGTTGGTGTATATACTCCAAAATAGAGTAGAAAAGGGCATTGTATATTTTTCCTGACAGATTATATTCAGAGCAATTTTGTTTTTAACATTGGGGTGCCTAGATAATATATAGATTTTATTCAATTTGCTTAAATATAGAATTTCTGTATTTTACATGAGAGAGCATACGGAGTTGGTGTATTTACTGCAAAACAGAGTACAATTAGGCATTGTATATTTTTTCTGACAGACTATATTCATAGCCATTTTCTTTTAACTTTGGGGCGCCTAGATATTATTTAGATTTTTTTCGATTCACGTAAAATTAGAATTTCGGTATTTTACATGAGAGAGCATATTGAGTTGGTGTATATACTCCAAAACAGAGTAGAAAAGGGCATTGTATATTTTTTCTGACAGAATATATTCAGAGTAATTTTGCTTTTAACATTGGGGTGCCTAGATAATATTTAGATTTTTTCGATTCAGTAAAATTAGAACTTCTGTATTTTACATGAGAGAGCATACTGAGTTGGTGTATATACTCCAAACCATAGTAGAATAAGGCATTGTATATTTGTTCCAACAGATTATATGCAGAGCCATTTTGCTTTTAATGTTGGGGTGCCAAGATAATATTTAGATTTTTTTCAATTCATGTAAAATTAGAATTTGGGTATTTTACATGAGACAGCATATTGAGTTGGTGTATATAATCCAAGACAGAGTAGAATAGGGCATTGTATATTTTTTATGACCGTTTATATTCCGAGGAATTTTGTTATTATCATTGGAGTGCCTAGATAATATTTAGATTTTTTTTTTTCGGGTAAAATTAGAATTTCTGTATTTTACATGAGAGAGCATATTGAGTTGCTGTATATACTACAAAACAGTATAGATAAGGGCATTGTATATTTTTTCTGACAGATTATATTAAGAGCAATTTTGCTTTTATCGTTGGGGTGCCTAGATAATATTTAGATTTTTTTCTTTTCGCTTAAATATAGACTTTCCGTATTTTACATGAGAGAGCATATGGAGTTGGTGTATATACTCCAAAACCGTGTAGAATAGGGCATTGTATATTTTTTCAGACAGATAATATTCAGAGAAATTATGTTTTTAACATTGGGGTGCCTAGGTAATATTTAGATTTTTTCGATTTGCTTAAATATAGAATTTCTGTGTTTTACATGAGAGAGCATATGTAGTTGGTGTATATACTCCAAAACAGAGTAGAATAGGGCATTGTATATTTTTTCTGACACTTCATATTCAGAGAAATTTTGTTATTAACATTGGGGTGCCTTAATAATATTTAGATTTTTTTGATTCATGTAAAATTCGAATTTCTGTATTTTACACGAGAGCGCATACTAAGTTGGTTTATATACTCCAAAACAGAGTAGAATAAGGCATTGTGTATTTTTTCTAACAGACTATATTCAGAGCCATTTTCTTTTATCTTTCGGGTGCATAGATATTATTTAGATTTTCATCGATTCGTGTTAAATTAGAATTTCAGTATTTTACATGAGAGAGCATATTGATTTGGTGTATATACTCCAAAACAGAGTAGAAAAGGGCATTGTATATTTTTTCTGACAGATTATATTCAGAGCAATTTTGCTTTTAACATTCGGGTGCCTAGATTATATTTAGATTTCATTCGATTCGTTTAAATATAGAATTTCTGTATTTTACATGAGAGAGAATATGGAGTTCGTTTATATAGTACAAAAGAAAGTAGAATACGGGATTGTATATTTGTTTAACAAATTATATTCAGAGAAATTTTGTTTTTAACATTGGGATGCCTAGATAATATTTAGATATTTTTCGATTTGCTTAAATATAGAATATTTGCATTTTACCTGAGAGAGCATATGGAGTTGATGTATATACTCCAAAACAAAGTACAATACGAAATTGTATATATTTTCTGAAAGAATATATTCAGAGCTATTTTGTTTTTAACATTGTGGTGCCTAGATAATATTTAAATTTTTTTCGATTCACTTAAATATAGAATTTCTGTATTTTATATGAGAGAGCATATGGAGTTGGTGTATATACTCCAAA
Organism: Callithrix jacchus; assembly: GCF_049354715.1. Taxonomy (NCBI): domain Eukaryota; kingdom Metazoa; phylum Chordata; class Mammalia; order Primates; family Cebidae; genus Callithrix; species Callithrix jacchus. The sequence continues at coordinate 1,616,245 of NC_133511.1, read as the reverse complement.
ACAATGTAGAAAAGCGCATTGTATATTTTTTCTGACAGATTATATTCAGAGCAATTTTGCTTTTATTATTGGGGTGCCCAGATAATATTTAGTTATTTTTCGATACATCTAAAATTACAATTTCTGTATTTTACATGAGAGAGCAAACTGAGTTGGTGTATATACTCCAAAACAGAGTAGAAAAGGGCATTGTGTATTTTTTGTGACAGATTATATTCAGAGAAATTTTGCTTTTAACGTTGGCGTGCCTAGATAATATTTAGATTTTTTTCGATTCACGTAAATTTAGAATTTCGGTATTTTACATGAGAGCGCATATCGATTTGGTGTATATACTACAAAACAGAGGAGAATAGAGAATTGTATATTTTTTGACAGATTATTTTCAGAGCAATTTTGCTTTCAATATTGGGGTGCCTAGATAATATTTAGATATTTTTCGATTTGCTTAAAAATATAGAATTTCTGTGTTTTACATGAGAGAGCATATGCAGTTGGTGTATATACTCCAAAACAGAGTAGAATAGGGCATTGTATATTTTTTCTGACATTATATGCAGAGCAATTTAGATTTTAACATTGGGGTGCGTAGATAATATTTAGATTTTTTCGATTCGTGTAAGATTAGAATTTCGATATTTTACATGAGAGAGTATGCTGAGTTAGTGTATATACTGAAAAACAGAGTAGAATAGGGTGTTGTAGACTTTTTCTGACAGTTTATATTCTGAGCAATTTTGTTTTTAACATTGGGGTGCCTAGATAATATTTAGATTTTTTCGATTCGGGTAAAATTTGAATTTCTCTATTTTACACGAGAGAGCATACTTAGTTGGTGTATATACTCCAAAACATAGTAGAATAAGGCATTGTATATTTTTTCTAACAGACTATATTCAGAGACATTTTCTTTTAAGTTTGGGGTGCCTAGATATTATTTAGATATTTTTGGATTCGCTTAAATAAAAAATTTCTGTATTTTACATGAGAGAGCATATGGACTTGGTGTATATACTCCAAAACAGAGTAGAAAAGGGCATTCTATATTTTTCCTGACTGATTATATTCGGAGCAATTTTTCTTTTAACATTGGGGTGCCTAAATAATATTTAGATTTTTTCGATTCAGGTAAAATTTGAAATTCCGTATTTTACAGGAGAGAGCAGGTAGATTTGGTGTATATACTGAAAAACAGAGTAGAATAGGGCATTGTAAGCTTTTTCTGACAGTTTATATTCAGAGCAATTTTGTTTTTAACATTGGGGTGCCTAGAGATTATTTAGATTTTTTCGATTCGGGTAAAATTAGAATTTCTGTATTTTACAAGAGAGAACATACGGAGTAAGTGTATATACTCCAAAACATAGTAGAATAAGGCATTGTATATTTTTTCTAACAGACTATATTCAGAGACATTTTCTTTTAAATTTGGGGTGCCTAGATATTATTTAGATATTTTTGGATTCGCTTAAATAAAAAATTTCTGTATTTTACATGAGAGAGAATATGGAGTTGGTGTATATACTCCAAAACAGAGTAGAATAGAACATTGTATATTTTTTCTGACAGATTATATTCAGAGCAATTTTGTTTTTAACATTGGTGTGCCTAGATAATATTTAGATTTTTTTCGATTCGCTTAAATATAGAATTTCTGTATTTTACATGAGAGAGCATATGGAGTTGGTGTATATAATCCAAAACAGAGTAGAAAAAGCATTGTATATTTTTTTCTGACAGATTATATTCAGACCAATTTTGTTTTTATCATTGGGGTGCCTAGATAATATTTAGATATTTTTCGATTCGCTTAAATATAGAATTTCGGTATTTTACCTGAGAGAGCATATGGAGTTGGTGTATTTACTCCAAAACACAGTAGAATAAGGCATTGTGTATTTTTTCTCACGGACTATTTTCAGAGTCATTTTCTTTTACCTTTGGAGCACCTAGATATTATTTAGATTTTTTTCGATTCATGTAAAATTAGAATTTGGGTATTTTACATGAGAGAGCATATTGAGTTGGTATATATGCTCCAATAGAGAGTAGAAAAGATCATTGTATATTTTTTCTGACAGATTATATTCAGAGCAAGTTTTCTTTTAACATTGGGATGCCTTGATAATATTTAGATTTTTTCGATTCGGGTAAAATTAGAATTTCTGTATTTTACACGAGAGCGCATATTGATTTGGTGTATATTCTGCAAAACAGAGTAGTAAAGGGCATTGTATATTTTCTCTGACAGATTATATTCAGAGCAATTTTGCTTTTAACATTTGGGTGCCTAGATTTTATTTAGATTTTTTAAGATTCGCTTAAATATAGAATTTCTGTGTTTTACATGAGAGAGCATATGCAGTTGGTGTATATACTCCAAAACAGAGTAGAATAGGGCATTGTATATTTTTTATGACATTATATTCAGAGCAATTTTGATTTTAACATTTGGGTGTCTGGATAATATTTAGATATTTTCGATTCGTGTAAAATTATAATTTCGATATTTTATATGAGAGAGTATACTGAGTTGGTGTATATACTCCAAAATAGAGTAAAATAAGGCATTGTATATTTTTTCTAACAGACTATATTCAGAGCCATTTTCTTTTAACTTTGAGGAGCCTAAATATTTTTTAGATTTTTTTTTTCACGTAAAATTAGAATTTCTGTATTTTACATGAGAGAGCATATTGAGGTGGTCTATATACTCCAAAACAGAGTAGAAAAATCATTGTATATTTTTTCTGATAGATTAGATTCAGAGCAAATTTGCTTTTAACATTGGCGTGCCTTGATAATATTTATATTTTTTTCGATTCACTTAAATATAGAATTTCTGTATTTTACATGGGAGAGCATATGGAGTTGGTGTATATACTTCATAACAGAGTAGAATAGGGCATTGTATATTTTTTCTGACAGATTATATTCATAGCAATTTTGTTTTTAACATTGGGGTAAGTAGATAATATTTAGATTTTTTTGGATTCACGTAAATTTGGAATTTCTGTATTTTACATGAGAGAGCATATTGAGTTGGTGTATATACTCCAAAACAGAGTAGAATAAAGCATTGTATATTTTTTCTAACAGACTATATTCATAGCCATTTTCTTTAAATTTCGGGTGCCTAGATATTATTTAGATTATTTTCCATTTGTGTAAAATTAGAATTTTGGTATTTTACATGAGAGAGCATATTTTGTTGGTGTATATGCTACAAAACAGAGTAGAAAAGGGCATTGTATATTTTTTCTGACAGAATATATTCAGAGCAATTTTGGTTTTAACATTGGGGTGCATAGATAATATTTAGATTTTTTTCGATTCGCTTAAATATAGAATTTCTGTATTTTACATGAGAGAGCAAATGGAGTTGGTGTATATACTCCAAAACAGAGTAGAATAGGGCATTGTATATTCTATCTGACAGATTAGATTCAGAGCAATTTTGTTTTTAACATTGAAGTGCCTAGATTATATTTAGACTTTTTCGATTCGTTTAAAATTAGAATTTCTTTATTTTACATGACAGAGCATAGTGAGTTGGTGTATATACTCCAAAACATAGTAGAATAAGGAATTGTATATTTGTTCCAACAGATTATATTCAGAACCATTTTGCTTTTAGGGTTGGGGTGCCAAGATACTATTTAGATTTTTTTCGATTCATGTAAAATTAGAATTTCGGTATTTTCCATGAGAGAGCATACTGAGTTGGTGTATATACTCCAAAACAGTGTAGAATACGGCACTGTATATTTTTTTATGACAGATTATATTCAGAGTAATTTTGTTTTCAACATTGAGGTGCCTAGATAATATTTCGATTCTTTTTGATTCACGTAAAATTATTTTTTCGGTATTCTACCTGAGAGAGCAAACTCAGTTGGGGTATATACGCAAAAACAGATTTGAAATGGGCATTGTATATTTTTTCTGACAGCTTTTATTCAGAGAAATTTTGCCTTTAACATTGTGGTGCCTTGATTGTATTTAGATTTTTTCGATTCGCTTAAATATAGAATTTTGGTATTTTACATGAGAGCGCATATGGAGTTGGTGTATATACTCCTAAACAGAGTAGAATAGGGTATTGTATATTTTTTCTGACAGATTATATTCAGAGCAATTTTGTTGTTAACTTTGGGGCGTCTAGATATTATTTAGATTTTTTTCAATTCACGTAAAATTAGAATTTCGGTATTTTACATCAGAGAGAATACTGAGTTGGTGTATAGACTCCAAAACAAAGTAGAATAAGGCATTTTATATTTTTTCTAACAGACTATATTCAGAGGCATTTTCGTTTAACTTTGGGGCGCCTAGATATTATTTAAGTTTTTTTTCGATTCGCGTGAAATTATAATTTCCGTATTTTCCACCAGAGAGCATATTGAGTTGGTGTATATACACCAAAACAGAGTAGAAGAGGCCATTCTATATTTTTTCTGACAGATGATATTCAGAGAAATTTTGCTTATACATTGGGGTGCCTAGATAATATTTAAATTTTTTTCAATTCACGTAAAATTAGAATTTCTGTATTTCACAAGAGAGAGTATACTGAGTTGGTGTATATACTCCTAAACAGAGTAGAATAGGGCATTGTATATTTTTTATGACAGATTATATTCAGAGCAATTTTGTTTTTAACATTGGGGTGCCTAGATATTATTTAGATTTTTTTCGATTCGCGTAAAATTAGAATTTTGGTATTTTACATTAGAGAGCATATTGAGTTGGTGTATATACTCCAAAACAGAGTAGAAATGGGCATTGTATATTTTTTTGACAGACTATATTCAGAGCAAATTTGATTTTAACATTGGGGTGCCTAGATAATATTTAGATTTTTTTATTCACGTAAAATTTGAATTTCGGTATTTTACATGAGAGAGCATACTGAGTTGGTATATATACTCCAAAACAGAGTAGAATAGGGCATTGTATATTTATTCTAACAGACTATATTCAGAGCCATTTTATTTTAAATTTGTGGTGCCTATATATTATTTAGATTTTTTTCGATTCACGTAAAATTAGAATTTCGGTATTTTACATGAGAGTGCATATTGAGTTGGAATATATACGCCAAAACTGATTAGAAATAAACATTGTATATTTTTTCTGAGAGATTATATTCAGAGCAATTTGGCTTTTAACATTGTGGTGCCTTGATTGTATTTAGATTTTTTCGATTCGCTTAAATATAGAATTTTGGTATTTTACATGAGAGAGCATATGGGGTTGGGGTATATACTCCTAAACAGAGTAGAACAGGGTATTGTATATTTTTTCTGACAGACTATATTCAGAGCAATTTTTCTTTTAACATTGGGGTGCTTAGATAATATTTAGATTTTTTTCGATTCACTTAAATATAGAATTTTTGTATTTTACATGAGAGAGCATACTGAACTGGTGTATATACTCCAAAACAGAGTAGACTAAGGCATTGTACATTTTTTCTAACAGACTATATTTAGACCCATTTTCTCTTAACTTTGGAAAGCCTTGATATTATTCAGATTTTTTTCGATTTACGTAAAATTAATATTTCGGTATTTTACATGAGAGAGCATATTGAGTTGGTGTACATAATCCAAAACAGAGTAAAATAGGGCATTGTATATTTTTTCTGACTGATTATATTCAGAGCATTTTTGTTTTTAACATTGGGGTGCCTAGATAATATGTAGTTTTTTTTGATTCTGCTAAAATTACTATTTTTGTATTTTACATAACAGAGCATATGGAGTTGGTGTATATATTACAAAATAGAGTCGAATAGGGCATTGTATATTTTTTCTGGCAGATTATATTCAGAGCAATTTTGCTTTCAAAATTAGGGTGCCTAGATAATATATAGATTTTTTTCTATTCGCTTAAATATAGAATTTCTGTATTTTATATGAGAGAGCATATGGAGTTTTTTTATATACCCCAAGACAGAGTAGAATAGGGCATTGTATATTTTTTCTGACTGATTATATTCAGAGCACCTTTGTTTTTATCATTGGGGTACCTAGATATTATTTAGATTTTTTTCGAATCGCGTAAAATAAGAATTTCGGTATTTTACATGAGAGAGCATATTGAGTTGGTGTATACACTCCAAAACATATTAGACAAGGACATTGTACATTTTGTCTGTCAGATTATATTCAGAGGAATTTTGCTTTAAACATTGAAGTGCCTAGATGATATTTATATTTTTTTCGATTCACGTAAAATTAGGATTTCGGTATTTTACATGAGAGAGCATACTGAGTTTGTGTATATACTCCAAAACAGAGTAGAAGAGGGCATTGTATATTTTTTCTGACAGATTATATTCAGAGCAATTTTGTTTTTAAGATTGGGGTGCCTAGATAATATTTAGATTTTTTTCAATTCGCTTAAATATAGAATTTCTGTATTTTACATGAGAGAGCATATGGAGTTGGTGTATGTACTTCAAAACAGAGTAGAATAGGGAATTGGATATTTTTTCTGACAGATTATACTCAGAGCAATTTTGTTTTTAACATTGTGGTTTCTAGATAATATTTAGATTTTTTTCGATTCGCTTAAATATAGAATTTTTGTATTTTACATGAGAGAGCATGTGGAGTTGGTGTATATACTCCAAAACAGAGTAGAATAGGGCATTGTATATTTTTTCTGACAGATTATATTCACAACAATTTTGTTTTAAACATTGGGGTGTCTACATAATATTTAGATTGTTTCGATTCGGGTAAAATTTGAATTTCTGTGTTTTACATGAGAGAGCATATTGAGTTGGTGTATATACTCCAAAACAGAGTAGAAAAGGGCATTGTATATTTTTTCTTACACATTATATTAAGAGCAATTTTGCTTATAACCTTCGGGTGCCTAGATAATATTTAGATTTTTGTCGATTCACGTAGAATTAGAATTTCGGAATTTTACAGGAGAGAGCGTACTGAGTTGGTGTATATACTCCAAAGCAGGGTAGAATAGGGCATTGTATATTTTTTCTTACACATTATATTCAGAACAATGTTGTTTTTAACATTGAGGTCCCTAGATAATATTTAGATTTTTTAGATTGGGGTAAAATTAGAATTTCGGTATTTTACATGAGAGAGCACACTTAGTTGGTGTATATACTCCAAAAGAGAGTAGAATAAGTCATTGTATATTTTTTTCTAATAGACTATATACAGAGCATTTTTTTTAACTTTGGGGCCGCTAGATATTATTTAGGTTTTTTTCCATTTGCGTAAAATTAGAATTTCGGTATTTTACATGAGAGAGCATATGGAGTTGGTTTATATACTCCAAAACAGGGTAGAATAGGGCATTATATATTTCTTCTGACTGACTATATTCAGAGTAATTTTGCTTTTAACATTCGGGTGCCTAGATAATATTTAGATATTTTCGATTCGCTTAAATATAGAATTTCAGTAGTTTACATGAGAGACCATATGAAGTTGGTGTATGTACTCCAAAACAGAGTAGAATAGGGCCTTGTATATTTTTGCAGACACATTATATTAAGAGCAATTTTGTTTTTAACATTGAGGTGCCTAGATAATATTGAAATTATTTTGAATTGGGTAATATTCGTATTTTGGTATTTTAAATGAGAGAGCATACTGATTTGGTGTATATACTGCAAAACAGAGTAGAATAAAGCATTGTATATTTTTTCTAACAGAATATATTCAGTGCCATTTTCTTTTAACTTTGGGGCGCCTAGATATTATTTAGAATTTTTTCGATTAGCATAAAATTAGAATTTCGGTATTTTACATGAGAGAGCATATTGAGTTGTTGTATATACTCCAAAACACAGTAGAGTAGGGCATTGTATATTTTTGCAGACACATTATATTCAGAGCAATTTTGTTTTTAACATTGTGGTGCCTAGATAATATTTAGATTTGTTTCGATTCGCTTAAATATAAAATTTCTGTATTTTCCATGAGAGAGCATATGGAGTTGGTTTATATGCTCCAAAAAAGAGTAGAATAGGGCATTGTATATTTTTTCTGACAAATGATATTCAGAGCAATTTTGTTTTTAACATTGCGGTGCCTAGATAATATTTAGATTTTTTCGATTCGGGTGAAACTAGAATTTCTGTATTTTACATGAGAGAGCATACTGAGTTGGTGTATATACTCCAAAATAGAGTAGAGTAAGGCATTGTATATTTTTTCTAACAGAATATATTGAGAGCCATTTTCTTTAAACTTTGGGGCGCCTAGATGTTATTTACATTTTTTTCGTTTCGCGTAAATTTAGAATATCGGTATTTTACATGAGAAAGCATAATGAATTGGTGTATATACTGTAAAACAGAGTAGAATAAGGTATTGTATATTTTTTCTAACAGACTATATTCAGAGCCAATTTCTTTTAAGTTTGGCGCACGTAGATATTATTTAGATTTTTTTCGATTCGCGTAAAATTAGAATTTCGGTATTTTACATGAGAGAGCATATTGAGTTGGTGTATATACACCAAAACAGAGTAGAAAAGGGCATTGTATATTTTTTCTGACTGATTATATTCGGAGCAATTTTGCTTTCAACATTTTATTGCCTAGATAATATTTAGATTTTTCTCTATTAGCTTAAATATAGAATTTCTGTTTTTTACATGAGAGAGCATATGGAGTTGGTGTATATACTCCAAAACAGAGTAGAATAGGGCATTGTATATTTTTTATGACAGATTATATTCAGAGCAATTTTGCTTTTAACTTTGTGGTGCCTAGATAATATTTAGATTTCTTTAGATCCACGTAAATTTAGAATTTCTGTATTTTACATGAGAGAGCATAGTGAGTTAGTTTATATACACCAAAAAAGAGTAGAATAGGGCACTGTATATTTTTTCTGACAGATTATATTCAGAGCAATTTTGTTTTTATCATTCGGGTGCCTAGATAATATTTAGATATTTTCAACTCGTGTAAAATTACAATTTCTGTATTTTACATGAGAGAGCATATTGAGTTAATGTATATACTCCAAAACAGAGTAGAAAAGGGCATTGTATATTTTTTCAGACAGAATATATTCATAGCAATTTTGCATTTAACATGGGGGGGCCTAATAATATTTAGGATTTATTTGATTTGCTTAAATATAGAATTTCTGTATTTTACCTGAGAGAGCATATGGAGTTTGAGTATATACTCCAAAACAGAGTAGAATAGGGCATTGTATATTTTTTCTGACAGAGTATATTCAGAGCAATTTTGTTTTTAACATTGGGTTGCCTAGATAATATTTAGATTTTTTCGATTCGGGTACAGTTAGAATTTCTGTATTTTACATTAGAGAGCATACTGAGTTGGTGTATATACTCAAAAACAGAGTAGAATAAGGCATTGTACATTTCTTCAAACAGACTGTATACAGAGCCATTTTCTTTTAACTTTGGGTCGCCTACATATTATTTAGATTTTTTTCGATTTGAGTAAAATTAGAATTTCGGTATTTTACATGAGAGAGCATATTGAGTTGGTGTATATACTCTAAAACTAAGTAGAATAGGGCATTGTATATTTTTCTGACAGATTATATTCAGAGCTATTTTGCTTTTGACATTGGGTTGCATAGATAATACTCAGATTTTTTTCGATTCGCTTAAATATAGAATTCCTGTATTTTACATGAGAGAGTATAAGGAGTTGGTGTATATGCTCCAAAACCGAGTAGAATAGGCCTTTGTATATTTTTTCTGACAGATTATATTTAGAGCAGTTTTCTGTTTAACATTGGGGTGCCTAGATAATATTTAGATTTTTTTCGATTCATGTAAATTTAGAATTTGGGTATTTTACATGAGGGAGCATACTGAGTTGGTGTATATACTCCAAAACAGTAGAATAAGGCATTGTATATTTTTACTGACAGATTATATTCAGAGCAATTTTGCTTTTAACATTCGGGTGCATAGATAATATTTAGGTTTTTTTTGATTCACGTAAGATTAGAATTTCGGTATTTTACATGAGAGAGCATATTGAGTTAGTTTATATACTCCAAAACAGAGTAGATATGGCATTGTATATTTTTTTGACAGATTCTAATCAGAGCAATTTTGCTTTTAACATTCGGGTGCCTTGATAATACTTAGAATTTTTTCGATTCACGTAAAATTAAAATTTCGGTATTTTACATGAGAGAGCATACTGATTTGGTGTATATACTCCAAAACAGAGTGGAATAAGGCATTGTATATTTTTTCTAACAGACTATATTAAGCGCCATTTTTTTTTAACTTTGGGGCGCCTAGATATTATTTAGATTTATTTCGATTCGCGTAAAATTTGAATTTCAGTATTTTACATGAGAAAGCATACTGCGTTCGTGTATATACTTTAAAACAGAGTAGAATAGGGCATTGTATATTTTTTCTGACAGACTATATTAGGAGCAGTTTTGCTTTTCACATTGGCGTGCGTACATATTATTTAGATTTTTTCGATTTGGGCAAAATTAGAATCTCTGTATTTTACAAGAGAGAGCATATTGAGTTGGTGTATATACTAAAAAGAGAGTAGAGAAAGGAATTGTATACTTTTTCTGACAGATTATATTCAGAGCAATTTTTATTTTAACATTGGGTTGCCTAGATAATATTTAGATTATTTTCGATTTGCTTAAATATGAAATTTCTGTATTTACATGAGAGAGCATATGAAGTTGGTTTATATTCTCCAAAACAGAGTATAATACGGCATTTTATATTTTTTCTGACAGATTATATTCAGAGCAATTTTGTTTTTAACATTAAGGAGCCTACATAATATTTTTATTTCTTCGATTCGGGTGAAATTAGAATTTCTCTATTTTAAATGAGAGAGCATATTGAATTGGTTTATATAATAAAAACAGCATAGAAAAGGGCATTGTATATTTTTTCTGACAGATTATATATTAGAGAAATTTTGCTTTTAACATAGAGGTGCCTAGATAATATTTAGATATTTTTTCGATTCTCTTAAATATAGAATATCTGTATTTTACATGACAGAGCATACTGAGTTGGTGTATATACTCCAAAAAAAGTAGAATAAGGCATTGTATATTTTGTCTTACAGACTATATTCAGAGCCATTTTATTTTATTTTTGGGGCACCTAGATATTATTTAGATTTTTTTCGATTCGCATAAAATTAGAATTTCGGTATTTTACATGAGAGAGCATTCTGAGTTGGTGTATATACTCCAAATCAGAGTAGAATAAGGCATTGTATATTTTTTCTGACAGATAATATTCAGAACAATTTTTTTTTTACATTGGGGTGCCTACATATTATTTAGATTTTGCCGAATCCGGTAAAATTAAAATTTCTGTATTTTACATGAGAGAGCATATTGAGATGGTGTATGTACTAGAAAACAGAGTAGAAAAGGGCATTGTATATTTTTTATGAAAGATTATATTCAGAGCATATTTTCTTTTAACACTCGGGTGCCTAGATAATATTTAGATTTTTTTCGATTTGCCTAAATATAGAATTTCTGTATTTTACATGAGAGAGCATACTGAGTTTGTGTATGTCCTCCAAAACAGAGTAGAATAAGGCAATGTATATTTTCTCTAACAGACTATATTCAGAGCAATTTTCTTTGAACTTCAGGGCGCCTAGATATTATTTAGATTTTTTTCGATTCGCGTAAAATTAGAATTTCTGTATTTTACATGAGGGAGCATATAGAGTTGCTGTATATACTCCAAAACAGAGTAGAATAGGGCATTCTATATTTTTTCTGACAGATTATATTCAGAGCAATTTTTTTTTATCATTGAAGTGCATAGATAATATTTAGATTTTTTTCGATTCACGTAAAATTAGAATTTTGGTATTTAACATGAGAGAGCATACTGAATTGGTGTATATACTCCAAAACAGAGTAGAACAGGGCATTGTATATTTTTTCTAACAGATTATATTCAGAGCAATTTTGTTTTTAACATTGGGGTGCCTACATAGTGTTTAGATTTTTTTGATTCGGGTAAAATTAAGATTTCTGTATTTTACATGAGAGAGAATATTGAGTTGGTGTATGTACTACTAAACAGTGTAGAAAAGGGCATTTATATTTTTTCTGACAGACTATATTCAGAGCAATTTTGATTTTAACATTGGGGTGCCTTTATAATATTTAGATTTTTTTCGATTCTTTTAAATATAGAATTTCTGTATTTTACAGGCGAGATCGTATGGAGTTGGTGTATATACTCCACAACAGAGTAGAATAGGGCATTGTATATTTTTTAGGACTGATTATATTCAGAGCAATTTTGTTTTTAACTTTCAGGTGCCTAGACAATATTTATATTTTTTCGATTAGGGTAGAATTAGAATTTCTGTATTTTACATGAGAGAGCATATTGAGTTGATGTATATACTACAAAACAGAGTAGAAAAGGGCACTGTATATTTTTTTTGACAGACTATATTCAGAGCAATTTTTCTTTTAACATTGGGGTGCCTAGATAATTTTTAGATTTTTTTTGATTCGCTTAAATATAGAATTTCTGTATTTTACATGAGAGAGCATATGGAGTTGGTGTATATACTACCAAAAACAGAAGTAAAGGGCATTGTGTATTCTTTCTGACAGATTATATTCAGAGCAATTTTTCTTTTAACATTCGGGTGCCTAGATAATATTTAAATTTTTTTCGATTCGCTTAAATATAGAATTTCTCTATTTTACTTGAGAGAGCATATGGAGTTGGTGTATATACTACAAAAGAGAGTAGAATAGGGCATTGTATATTTCTTCTGACAGACTATATTCAGAGCAGTTTTGTTTTTAATATTGGGCTTCATAGATAATATTTAGATTTTTTCGATTCGGTTAAAATTAGAATTACTGTATTTTACATGAGAGAGCACCCTGAGTTGGTGTATATACTTCAAAACACAGTAGAATGAGTCATTGTATATTTTTTCTTACAGACTATATTCAGAGCCATTTTCTTTTAACTTTGGGGCGCATAGATATTATTTAGATTTTTTTTGATTCGCCTAAAATTAGAATTTCGGTATTTTACATGAGAGAGCATATTGAGGTGGTTTATATACTCCAAAGCAGAGTAAAAAAGGGCATTGTATATTTATTATGACAGATTATATTCAGAGCAATTTTGCTTTTAACATTGGGGTTCCTAGATAATATTTAGATTTTTTCGATTCTGGTATAATTATAATTTCTGTATTTTACATGACAGAGCATATTGAGTTGGTGTTTATACTACAAAACAAAGTAGAAAAGAACATTGAATATTTTTTCGGACAGATTATATTCAGAGCAATTTTGCTTTTAATATTGGGGTGCCTATATAATGTTTAGGTTTTTTCGATTCCGGTGGAATTCGAATTTCTGTATTTTACATGACAGAGCATATTGAGTTGGTGTTTATACTACAAAACAGAGTCGAAAAAAGCCTTGTATATTTTTTCTGACAGATTATATTCAGAGCAATTTTGCGTTTAACATTGGGGTGCGTAGATAATATTTCGATTTTTTCGATTCGGGTAAAATTAGAATTTCTGTATTTTACATGAGAGAGCGTATTGAGTTGGTGTATATACTACAATACAGAGTAGAAAAGTGCATTGTATATTTCTTCTGAAAGATTATATTCAGAGCAATTTTGCTTTTAACATTGGGGTGCCTAGATAGTATTTAGAAGTTTTTCGATTCACTTAAATATAGAATTTCTGTATTTTACATGAGAGAGCATACTGAGTTGTTGTATATACTCCAAGCAGAGTAGAATAGGGCATTATATAATTTTTCTGACAGATTATATTCAGAGCAATTTTGTTTTTAACATTGGGGTGCCTAGATAATATTTAGTTTTCTTCGATACACATAAAATTAGAATTTCTGTATTTTACATGAGAGAGCATACTGATTTGGTGTATATACTCCAAAACAGAGTAGAATAAGGCATTGTATATTTTTTCTAACAGACTATATTCAGAGCCAATTTCTTTTAACTTTGAGGCGCCTAGATATTATTTAGATTTTTTTCGATCCGCCTAAAATTAGAATTTCGTAATTTTACATGTGAGAGCATATTGAGTTGGTGTATATACTACAAAACAGAGTAGAAAGGGCATTCTATGTTTTTTCTGGCAGATTATATTCAGACCAATTATGCTTTCAACATTGGGGTACCTAGATAATATTCAGATTTTTTTCGATTCAAGTAAATTTTGAATTTCAATTTACATGAGAGAGCATACTGAGTGGGTGTATATACTCCAAAACCGAGTACAACAGGTCATTATATATATTTGTGACAGATTATATTCAGAGCAATTTTGTTTTTAACATTGGTGTGCCTCGATAATATTTAGATTTTTTCGATTTTGGTAAAATTAGAATTACTGTATTGTACATGAGAGAGCATATTCAGTTGGTGTATATACTACAAATAAAAGTAGAAAAGGGCATTGTATATTTATTCTGACAGATTATATTCAGAGCAATTTTGCTTTTAACATTCTCGTGCCTAGATAATGTTTAGATTTTTTTCAAATCACATAAAATTAGAATTTCGGTATTTTACATGAGAGAGCATATGGAGTTGGTGTATATACACCAAAACAGAGTAGAATAGGGCATTGCATATTTTTTCTGACAGATTATATTCAGAGAAATTTTGTTTTTAACATTGGAGTGCCTACATAATATTTAGATTTATTTCGATTCACATAAATATAGAATTTCTGTATTTTACATGACAGAGCATATGGAGTTGGTGTATATACTCCAAAATAGAGTAGAATACGGCATTGGATTTTTTTTTGTCAGATGATATTCAGGGCAATTTTGTTTTTAACACTGGGTTGCCTAGGTAATATTTATATTTTTTAGATTCGTTTAAAATTAGAATTTCTTTATTTTACATGAGAGAGCACACTGAGTTGGTGTATATACTCCAAAACACAGTAGAATAAGGCATTGTATATTTTTAAAAACAGACTATATTCAGAGCCATTTTATTTTAACTTTGGGGCACCTCGATATTATTTAGATTTTATTTCGATTTGCATTAAATTAGAATTTGTTATTTTACATGAGAGAGCATATTGAGTTGGTGTATATACTATAAAACTGTGTAGCAATGGGCATTGTATATTTTTCTGACATATTATATTCAGAGCAATTTCGCTGTGGAGATTGGGGTGCCTAGATAATATTTAGATTTTTTTCAATTCGCTTAAATATAGAATTTCTGTATTTTACAAGAGAGAGCATATGGTGTTGGTGTATAAACTTTAAAAAAGATTAGAATAGGGCATTGTATATTTTTTCTGACAGATTATATTCAGAGCAATTTGGCATTTAACATTGATGTGCGTAGATAATTTTTAGATTTTTTTTTGGTTCACGTAATATTAGAATTGCTGTATTTTACATAAGAGAGCATACTGAGTTGGTGTATATAGTCCAAAACAAAGTAGAAAAGGGCATTGTATATTTTGTCTGACATATTATATTCAGAGCAAGTTTTTTTTTAACATTGGGGTGCCTAGATATTATTTAGATTTTTGTCGATTCACTTAAATATAGAATTTTTGTATTTTACATGGGAGAGCTTATGGAGTTGTTGTATATACTCGAAAACAGTAGAATAGGGCATTGTATATTTTTTCTGACAGATTATATTCAGAGCAATTTTGTTTTTAACATTCGGGTTCCTAGATAATATTTAGATATTTTTCGATTCACGTATATTTACAATTTCGGTATTTTACATGAGAAAGCATACTGAGTTGGTTTATATTATCAAAAACAGAGTAGAATAAGGTATTGTATAATTTTTTAACAGATTATATTCAGAGCCATTTTCTTTTAAATTTGGGGTACCTAGATATTATTTAGATATTTTTCAATTCACGTAAAATTAGAATTTTGGTATTGTACAAGAGAGAGCATATTGAGTTGGTGTATATACTCAAAAACAGAATACAAAAAAGCCTTGTATATTTTTTCTGACAGATTATATTCAGAGCAATTTTGTTATAAACATTGGGGTGGCTAGATAATATTTAGATTTTTTTCGATTCGCTTAAATATGGACTTTCTGTATTTTACATGAAAGAGCATACTGAGTTGGTGTATATACTCCAAAAGAAAGTAGAGTAGGGCATTCTATATTTTTTCTGACATCTTATATTCAGAGCATTTTTGCTTTTAGCATTCTGGTGTCTAGATAATATTAAGATTTTTTTTGATTCGCTTATATATAGAATTTCTGTATTTTACATGAGAGAGCATATGGAGTTGCTGTATATACTCCAAACCAGAGTAGAATACGGCATTGTATATATTTTCCGACAGATTATATACAGAGAAATTTTGTTTTTAACATTGGGGTGCCTAGATATTATTTAGATTTTTTTCGATTCGCGTAAAATTTGAATTTGGTTATTTTACATTAGAGAGCATAATGAGTTGGTGTATATACTGAACAACAGAGTAGAATAGTGCATTGTATATTTTTTCTGACAGATTATATTCAGAGCAATTTTTTTTTAACATTGGGGTGCCTAGATAATATTTAGTTTTTTTCGATTCGGGTAAAATTAGAATTTCTGTATTTTACATGAGACAGCATATTTAGTTGGTGTATATACTACAAAAGAGAGTTGAAAAGGGCATTGTATATTTTTTTGACAGATTATATTCTGAGCAATTTTGCTTTTAACATTGGGGTGCCTCGATACTATTTAGATTTTTTTCAATTCGCTCAAATATAAAATTTCTGTATTTTACATGAGAGAGCATATGGAGTTGGTGTATATACTCCAAAACAGAGTAGAACAGGTCACATTATATTTTACGGACAGATTATTTTCAGAGCAATTTTGTTTTTAACATTAAGGTTCCTAAATAATATTTAGATTTTTGTTAATTCACGTAAAATTAGAATTTCTGTATTTTATATGAGACAGCATACTGAGTTGGTGTATATACTCCAAAACAGAGTAGAATAAGGCATTGCATATTTTCTCTAACAGACTATATTCAGAGCCATTTTCTTTTAACTTTGGGGTGCCTAGATATTATTTAGATTTTTTCGATTCACGTAAAATTAGAATTTCTGTATTTTACATTAGAGAGCATATTGAGTTTGTGTATATACTCCAAAACAGAGTAGAAAAGAACATTGTATATTTTTTCTGACAGATTATATTACGAGCAATTTTGCTTTTAACATTGGGGTGCCTAGATAATATTTAGATTTTTTCGATTCACGTAAAATTAAAATTTCTGTATTTTACATGAGAGAGCATACTGAGTTGATGTATATACTGCAAAACAGAGTACAATAAGGCATTGTATATTTTTTCTAACAGACTATATTGAGAGCCATTTTCTTTTAACTTTGGGGCGCCTAGATATTATTTAGTTTTTTTCGATTCACGTAAAATTAGAATTTCGGAATTTAACATGAGAGAGCGTATTGAGTTGGTGTATATACTGAACAACAGAGTAGAATAGGGCATTGTATATTTTTTCTGACAGATTATATTCAGCGCAATTTTGTTTTTTACATTGAAGTGCCTAGATAATATTTACATTTTTTTCGATTCACGTAAAATTAGAATTTCGGTATTTTACATGACAGAGCATATGGAGTTGATGTATATACTCCAAAACAGAGTAGAATAGGGCATTGTATATTTTTTCTGACAGATTATATTCAGAGCAATTTTGTTTTTAACATTGAAGTGCCTAGATAATATTTAGATTTTTTTCGATTCACGTAAAATTAGAATTTCAGTATTTTACATGAGAGAGCATACTGAGTTGGTGTATATACACCAAAACAGAGTAGAATAAGGAATTGAATATTTTTTCTGACAGATTATATTCAGAGCAATTTTGTTTGTAACATTGGGTTGCCTACATAATATTTTGATTTTTTCAATGCGGGTAAAACTTGAGTTTCGGTAGTTTACATGAGAGAGCATACTGAGTTGGTGTACATACTCCAAAACAGAGTAGAATAGGGCATTGTATATTTTTTCTGAAAGATTATATTCAGAGAAATTTTGTTTTTAACATTGACGTGCCTACATAATATTTAGATTATTTTGATTCAAATAAAATTAGAATTTCTATATTTTACATATCAGAGCATATTTAGTTGGTGTATATACTGCAAAACAGAGTAGAAAATTGCATTGTGTATTTATTCTGACAGATTATATTCAGAGGAATTTGGTTTTTAACATTGAAATGCCTAGATAATATTTAGATATTTTTGATCCCGGTTAACTTACAATTTCTGTATTTTACATGAAAGAGCATACTGAGTTGGTGAATATACTCCAAAACAGAGTAGAATAAGTCATTGTATATTTTTCTAACAGACTATATTCAGAGCCATTTTGTTTTAACTTTGAGGCCCCTAGATATTGTTTAGATTTTCTTCGATTCGCATAAAATAAGAATTTCGGTATTTTACATGAGAGAGCATATTGAATTGGTGTATATACTCCGAAAAAGAGTAGAAATGGGAATTGTATATTTATCCTGACAGATTATATTCGGAGCAATTTTGCTTTTAACATTGGGGTGCCTAGATAATATTTAGATTTTTTTTCTATTCACGTAAATTTAGAATTTCGATATTTTACATGAAAGAGCATACTGAGTTGGTGTATATATTCCAAAACAGAGTAGAATAGGGCATTGTTTATTTTTTCTGACAAATTATATTCAGAAGAATTTTGATTTTAACTTTCAGGTGCCTAGATAATATATAGCTTTTTTTCGATTTGCTTAAATATGGAATTTCTGCATTTTACATGAGAGAGCATATGGAGTTGGTGTATATACTCCAAAACAGGGTAGAATAGTGCCTACATAATATTTAGACTTTTTCGATTCATGTAAATATAGAATTTCTGTATTTTACATGACAGAGCATACAGAGTTGGTGTATATACTCCAAAACTAACTAGAATAGGGCATTGTTTATTTTCTCTGACAAATTATATTCAGAGCAATTTTGTTTTTAATATTGGGGTGCCTAGATAATATTTAGATATTTTTCGATTCATGTAAAATTAGAATTTCTGTATTTTACATGACAGTGCACCCTGAGATGGTGTATATACTCCGAAACAGAGTAGAGTAAGGCATTGTATATTTTTTCTAGCAGACTCTATTCACAGCCATTTTCTTTTAACTTTGGGGCACGTAGATATTTTTTAGATTTTTTTCGATTCACGTATAATTAGAATTTCTGTATTTTACATGAGAGAGCATATTGAGTTGGTGTATATAGTACAAAACCGAGTAGAAATGGGCATTGTATATTTTTTCTGACAGATTATATTCAGAGCAATTTCGCTTTTAAAATTGGGGTGCCTAGATAATATTTATATTTTCTTCGATTCGCTTAAATATAGAATTTCTGTATTTTACATGAGAGAGCATACGGAGTTGGTGTATAAACTTTAAAACAGATTAGAATAGGGCATTGTATATTTTTTCTGACAGATTATATTCAGAGCAATTTTGTTTTTAACATTGGAGTGCCTAGATAGTATTTAGATTTTGTTTGATTCACGTAAAATTAGAATTGCTGCATTTTACATAAGAGAGCATACTGAGTTGGTGTATATACTCCAAAACAGAGTAGAATAAGGCATTGTATATTTTTGCTAACAGACAATATTCAGAGCCAATTTCTTTTAAATTTGGGGCGCCTAGATATTATTTAGATATTTTTCGATTCGTGTAAAATAAAATTTCTGTATTTTACATGAGAGAGCATATGGAGTTGGTGTATATACTCCAAAACAGGGTACAAAAAAGCATTGTATGTTTTTTCTGACAGATTATATTCAGAGCAAGTTCTCTTTTAACATTGAGGTGCCTAGATAATATTTAGATTTTTTCGATTCGGGTAAAATTAGAATTTATGTATTTTATATGAGGGAACATCCTGAGTTGCTCTATATACTCCAAAACAGAGTAGAATAAGGCATTGTATATTTTTTCTAACAGACTATATTAAGAGCCATTTTCTTTTAACTTTGGAGCGCCTAGATATTATTTAGGTCTTTTTGATTCACCTAAAATAGACTTTCGGTATTTTACATGAGACAGCATATTGAGTTGGTGTATATACCCCGAAACAGAGTAGAAAAGGGCATTGTATAATTTTTCTGACAGATTATATTCAGAGCAATTTTGCTTTAACATTGGTGTGCCTAGATAATATTTAGATTTTTTTCGATTCGCTTAAATATCGAATTTCTTTATTTTACATGAGAGTGCATATGGAGTTGGTGTATATACTTTAAAACAGAGTAGAATAGGGCATTGTATATTTTATCTGACAGATTATATTCAGAGAAATTTTGTTTTTAACATGGGGTTGCCTAGATAATATTTAGATTATTTTTGATTCACGTAAAATTAGAATTTCTGTATTTTACATGAGAGAGCACACTGAGGTGGTGTATGTACTTCAAAAAGATGTAGAATAAGGCGATGTATTTATTTTTCTTACAGACTATATTCAGAGCCATTTTCTCTTATCTTTGGGGCGTCTAGGTTTTATTTAGATTTTTTTCGATTTGCGTTAAAATTTGAATTTCTGTATTTTCTTTGAGAGAGCACACTGAGTTGGTGTATATACTCCAAAACAGAGTCGAATAGGGCATTGTATATTTTTTCTGACAGATTATATTCAGAGAAATTTTGCTTTTAACATTGAGGTGCCTAGATAATATTTAGATTTTTTTTCTATTCGCTTAAATATAGAATTTCTTATTTTACATGAGAGAGCATATGAAGTTGGTGTATATACTCCAAAAAAGAGTAGAATAGGGCATTGTAAAAGTTTTCTGACAGATTATATTCAGAGCAATTTTCTTTTTAACTTTGGGGTGCCTAGATAATATTTAGATTTTTTTCGATTCACGTAAAATGAGAATTTTGGTATATAACATGAGAGAGCATACTGAGTTGGTGTATATACTCCAAAACAAAGTAGAATAAGGAATTGTATATTTTTTCTGACACATTATATTCAGAGCAATTTTGTTTTTAACATTGGCGTGCCTACATAATATTTAGATATTTTCGATTCGGGTAAAATTAGAGTTACTGTATTTTACATGAAAGAGCATATTGAGTTGGTGTATATAAACAAAACAAAGTAGAAAATAACATTGTGTATTTTCTCTGACAGATTATATTCAGACCAATTTTTCTTTAACATTGGGGTGCCTATATAATATTTAAATATTTTTCGATTCGCTTAAATATATAATTTCTGTATTTTACATGAGAGCGCATATTGAGTTGGTGTGTATACTCCAAAACAGAGTAGAGTAGTGTATTGTATATTTTTTCTCACAGATTGTATTCAGAGCAATTTTGTGTTTAGCATTGGGGTGCCTAGATAATATTTAGATTTTGTTCAATTCGCTTAAATATAGAATTTCTGTATTTTACTTAAGAGAGCATATGGAGTTGGTGTATATACTCCAAAACAGAGTATAATAGGGCATTGTATATTTTTTTTGACAGATTCTATTCAGAGCAATTTTATTTTTAACATTGTGTTGCCTAGATAATATTTAGATGTTTCCGTTTCGGGTAAAATTAGAATTTCTGTATTTTACATAAGAGAGCATTCTGAGATGGTTTATATACTCCAACACAGAGTAGAATAAGGCATTGTATATTTTTTCTAACAGACTATATTCAAAGTCATTTTCTTTGAACTTTGGGGCGCCTAGATCTTATTTAGATTTTTTTCGATTCGCGTAAAATTGGAATTTCTGTATTTTACATGAGAGAGCATATGGAGTTGCTGTATATACTCCAAAACAGAGTAGAATAGGAAATTGAATATTTTTTCTGACAGATTATATTCAGAACAATTTTGTTTGTAACATTGGGTTGCCTACATAATATTTTGATTTTTTCAATTCGGGTAAATTTAGAATTTCGGTATTTTACATGAGAGAGCATACTGAGTTGGTGTATGTACTCCAAAACAGAGTAGAATAGAGCATTGTATATTTTTTTTGAAAGATTATATTCAGAGCAATTTTTTTAACACTGAGGTGCCTAGATAATATTTAGATTTTTTAGATTCACGTAAAATTATAATTTCTGTGTTTTACATGACAGTGCACCCTGTGATGGTGTATATACTCCAAAACAAAGTAGAATAAGGCATTGTATATTTTTTCTAACAACCTATATTCACAGACATTTTCTTTTCATTTTGGAGCACCTAGATATTTTTTAGATGTTTTTCGATTTGTGTAAAATTTGAATTTCTGTGTTTTACATGAGAGAGAATATTGAGTTGGTGTATATACTACAAAACCGAGTAGAAATGGGCATTGTTCTTTTTTTCTGACAAATTATATTCAGAGCAATTTTGCTTTTAACATTGAGGTGCCTAGATAATATTTAGATTTTTTTCGATTGGCTTAAATATAGAATTTCTGTATTTTACATGAAAAAGCATATGGAGTTGGTGTATATACTCAAAAACAGAGTAGAATAGGGCATTGTATAGTTTTTCTGACGGAATATATTCAGAGCAATATTGTTTTTAACATTGGGGTGCGTAGATAATATTTAGATTTTTTTTCGATTCACCTAAAATTAGAATTTCAGTCTTTTACATGAGAGAGCATTCTGAGTTGGTCTACATACGTCAAAACAGAGTAGAATAGGGGATTGTATATTTTTTCTGACAGATTATATTCAGAGCAATTTTGTTTTTAACATTGGGTTGACTAAATAATATTTAGATTTTTCCGATTCGGGTAGAATTAGAATTTCTGTATTTTACATGACAGAGCATACTAAGTTGGTGTATATACTCCAAAACAGAGTAGAATAAGGCATTGTATATTTTTTCTAACAGACTATATTCAGAGTCGTTTTCTTTTAACTTTGGGGCGCCTAGATATTATTTAGATTATTTTGATTCACCTAAAATTAGAATTTTTGTATTTTACATGAGTGAGCATATTGAGTTGGTGTATATACTCCAAAACAGAGTAGAAAAGGGCATTGTATATTTTTTCTGCCAGACTATATTCAGAGAAATTTTACTTTTAAGATTGGGGTGCCTAGATAATATTTAGATTTTTTTCGATTCGGGTAGAATTAGAATTTCTGTATTTTACATGACAGAGCATATTGAGTTGGTGTTTATACTACAAAACGGAATAGAAGAGGGCATTGTATATTTTTTCTGACAGATTATATTCAGAGCAATTTTTATTTTAACATTGCAGTGCCTAGATAAGATTTGGATTTGTTCAGTTCAGGTAAATTTAGAATTTCTGTATTTTACATGAGAGAGCATATTTAGTTAGTTTATATACAACAAAGCAGAGTAGAAAAGGGCATTGTATATTTTTTTTGACAGATAATATTCTGAGCAATTTTGCTTTTAACATTGGGGTGCCTATATTATATTTAGATTTTTTTCGATTCACGTAAAATTAGAATTTCTGTATTATACATGAGAGAGCATACTGAGTTGGTGTATATACTCCAAAACAATTGTATATATTTTGTAACAGACTATATTCAGAGCCATTTTCTTTTAACTTTGGGGCGCCTAGATATTATTTAGATTATTTTTGATTCACCTAAAATTAGAATTTTGGTATTTTACATGAGAGAGCATATTGAGTTGGTGTATATACTCCAAAACAAAGTAGAAAAGGGCATTGTATATTTTTGCTGACAGATTATATTCAGAGCAATTTTTCTTTTAACATTGGGATGCCTAGATAATTTTTAGATTTTTTCCGATAAGCTTAAATATAGAATTTCTGTATTATACATGAGAGAGCATATGGAGTTGATGTATATACTCCAAAACAGAGTAGAATAGGGCATTGTATATTTCGTTTGACAGATTATATTCAGAGCAATTTTTTTTAACACTGAGGTGCATAGATAATATTTAGATTTTTTCGATTCACGTAAAATTAGAATTTTTGTATTTTACATGACAGTGCACCCTGAGATGGTTTATATACTCCGAAACAGAGTAGAATAAGGCATTGTATATTTTTTCTGACAGATTATATTCAGAGCAATTTTGCTTTTAAAATTGGGGTGCCTAAATAATATTTAGATTTTGTTTTGATTCACGTAAATTTAGAATTGCTGTATTTTACATAAGCGAGCATACTGAGTTGGTGTATATAGTCCAAAACATAGTAGAATATGGAATTGTATATTTTTTTTAACAGACTATATTCAGAGCAAATTTCTTTTAAATTTGGGGCACGTAGACATTATTTAGATATTTTTCGATTCGTGTAAAATTAGAATTTCTGTATTTTACATGAGACAGCATATGGAGTTGGTGTATATACTCCAAAACAGAGTAGAAATGGGCATTGTATATTTTCTCTGACAGATTATATTCAGACCAAGTTTGCTTTTATTATTGGGGTGCCTAGATAATATTTAGATTTTTTCCATTTGGGTAGAATTAGAATTTCTGTATTTTACATGAGAGAGAATTTTGTGTTGGTGTATATACTACAAGACAGAGAAGTAAAGGTCATTGTATATTTTATCTGACAGATTATATTAAGAGCAATTTTATTTTTCACATTGGGGTGCCTAGATAATATCTAGAATTCTTTCGATTCACTTAAATATAGAATTTCTGTATTTTACTTGAGAGAGCATATGGAGTTGGTGTATATACTTCAAACCAGAGAAGAATAAGGCATTGTATTTTTTTTCTTACAGACTATATTTAGAACCATTTTCTTTTAACTTTAGGGCGCCTAGATATTATTTAGATTTTTTTCGTTTCGCCTAAAATTAGAATTTTAGTAATTTATATGAGAGAGCATATTGAGGTGGTGTATGTACTAAAAAACAGAGTAGAAAAGGGCATTGTATATTTTTTATGACAGATTTCATTCAGAGCAATTTTGTTTTTAACATTGCGGTGCCTAGATAATATTTAGATTTTTTTCGATTCGCTTAAATATAGAATTTCTGTATTTTACATGAGAGAGCATATGGAGTTGTTGTATATACTCGAAAACAGAGTAGAATAGGGCATTGTATCTTTTTTCTGACAGATTATATTCAGAGAAATTTTGTTTTTAACATTGAGATGCCTAGATAATAATTAGATATTTTCGATTCGGGTAAAATTAGAATTTTATAATTTGCATGAGAGAACATCCTGAGTTGCTGTATATACTCCAAAACAGAGTAGAATAAGGCATTGTATATTTTTTCTAACAGACTATATTCAGAGCCATTTTCTTTTAACTTTGGGCGCCTAGATATTATTTAGATCTTTTTTGATTTGCCTAAAATTAGACTTTCGGTATTTTACATGAGACAGCATATTGAGTTGGTGTATATACTCCAAAACAGAGTAGAAAAGGGCATTGTATATTTTTTCTGACAGATTATATTCAGAGCAATTTTTTTTTTTTAATTTTTTATTGGATTATAGGTTTTGGGGTACATGAGCAGAGCATGCAAGACAGTTGCGTAGGTACACACATGGCAGTGTGCTTTGCTTTTCTTCTCCCCTTCACCCACATTTGGCATTTCTCCCCAGGCTATCCCTCCCCACCTCCCCCTCCCACTGGCCCTCCCCTTTTCCCCCCAATAGACCCCAGTGTTTAGTACTCCCCTTTCTGTGTCCATGTGTTCTCATTTTTCATCACCCACCTATGAGTGAGAATATGCGGTGTTTCATTTTCTGTTCTTGTGTCAGTTTGCTGAGGATGATGTTTTCCAGATTCATCCATGTCCCTACAAATGACACGAACTCATCATTTCTGATTGCTGCATAATATTCCATGGTGTATATGTGCCACATTTTTCCAATCCAGTCTATTATCAATGGGCATTTGGGTTGATTCCAGGTCTTTACTATTGTAAACAGTGCTGCAATGAACATTCGTGTACATGTGTCCTTATAGTAGAACGATTTATAGTCTTTTGGATATATACCCAGTAATGGGATTGCTGGGTCAAATGGAATTTCTATTTCTAAGGCCTTGCTTTAACATTCGGGTGCCTAGATAATACTTAGATTTTTTTCGATTCGCTTAAATATCGAATTTCTGTATTTTACATGAGAGTGCATATGAAGTTTGTGTATATACTTTAAAACATAGTAGAATAGGGCATTGTAAATTTTATGTGACAGATTATATTCAGAGCAATTTTGTTTTTAACATTGGGGTGCCTAGATAATATTTAGATTATTTTTGATTCATGTAAAATTAGAATTTCTGTATTTTACATGAGAGAGCACACTGAGTTGGTGTATGTACTTCAAAAAAGAGTAGAATAAGGCGATGTATTTTTTTTCTAACAGACTATATTCAGAGCCATTTTCTTTCATCTTTGGGGCATCTAGAATTTGTTTAGATGTTTTTCGATTCGTGTAAATTTGAATTTCTGTATTTTACGTGAGTGAGCATATTGAGTTGGTGTATATACGACAAAACAAAGTAGAAAAGGGCATTGTATGTTTTTTCTGACAGATTTTATTCAGAGCAATTTTGTTTTTAATATTGGGGTGCCTAAATAATATTTAGATTTTTTTCGATTAGCGTAAAATTATAATTTCTGTATTTTACATGAGAGAGCATACTGAGTTGGTGTATATACTACAAAACAGAGTAGAATAAGGCATTGTATATTTTTTCTGACAGATTATGTTCAGAGCAATTTTGCTTTTAACATTCGTGTGCCTAGATAATATTTCCATTTCTTTCAATTCACGTAAAATTAGAATTTCCGTATTTTACATGACAGAGCATATTGGGTTGTTTTATATACTACAAAACGGAGTAGAAAAGAACATTGTATATTTTTTCTGTCAGACTAAATTCAGAGCAATTTTGCTTTTAACATTGGGCTGCCTAGGTAATATTTAAATTTTTTTCGATTCGCTTAAATATAGAATTTCTGTATTTTATATGAGAGAGCATATGGTGTTTGTGTATATACTGCACAACAGAGTACAATAAGGCATTGTATATTTTTTATAATATACTATATTCAAAGACATTTTCTTTTAACTTTGTGGCGCCTAGATATTATTTAGAATTTTTTCGATTCACGTGAAATTAGAATTTCGGTATTTTACATGAGAGAGCATTCTGAGTGGTTGTATATGCTCCAAAACAGAGTAGAATAAGGCATTGTATATTTTTTCTAACAGACTATATTCAGAGCCATTTTTTGTATCTTTTAAGTGCCTAGATATTATTTAGATTTTTTTCGATTCGCTTAAATATAGAGTTTCTGTATTTTACATAAGAGAGCATATGGAGTTGTTGTATATACTCCAAAACAGAGTAGAATAAGGCATTCAATATTGTTGCTAAGAGACTGTATTCACAGCCATTTTCTTTTAACTTTTAAGCTTCTAGATATTATTTAGATTTTTTTTTTTGATTCGCGTACAATTAGAATTTCGGTATTTTAAATGAGAGAGCATTCAGAGTTGGTGTATATATTCCAAAACAGCGTAGAATACGGCATTGTATATTTTCTCTGACAGATTATATTCAGATCAATTTTAGTTTTAACATTGGGGTGCCTAGAAAATATTTAGATTTTTTTTTGATTGATGTAAATTTAGAATTTCTGTATTTAACCTGAGAGAGCATACTGAGTTTTTGTATATATTTTAAGAAAGAGTAGAATAAGGCATTGTATATTTTTTCTAACAGACTATATTCAGAGCCATTTTCTTTTAACTTTGAAGCGCCTAGATATTATTTAGATTTTTTTCGATCCGTGTAAAATTGGAATTTCACTATTTTACATGTCAGAGAATATTGAGTTGGTGTATATACACCAAAAAAAATAAAATAGGGCATTGTAGTTTTTTTATGAAAGATTACATTCAGAGTAATTTTGCTTTTAACTTTGGGGTGCCTAGATAATATTTAGATTTCTTTTGATTCACGTAAATTTAAAATTTCAGTATTTTACATGAGAGAGCATACTGAGTTGGTGTATGTACTCCAAAACAGAGTAGAATAGGGCATTGTATATTTTTTCTGACAGAGTACATTCAGAGAAATTTTTCTTTATCATTGGTGTGCCTAGATAATATTTAGATTTTTTCGATTCGTTTAAAATTAGAATTTCTGTATTTTACATGTGAGAGCATACTGAGTTGGTGTATATTTGTAAGTTTTAAGGGCCTAGATATTATTTAGATTTTTTTTGATTCGCATAAAATTATAATTTCGTTATTTTACATGAGAGAGAATATTGAATTTGTGTATATACTCCAAAACAGAGTACAAAAGGGCATTGTATAATTTTTCTGAAAGATTATATTGAGAGCAATTTTACTTTTAACATTGGGGTGCCTAGATAATATTTAGATTTTTTTCGATTCGCTTAAATATAGAATTTCTGTATTTTACTTGAGAGAGCATATGGAGTTGGTGTATATACTCCAAAACAGAGTAGAATAAGGCATTCTATATTTTTTCTAACAGACAATATTCACAGCCATTTTCTTCAAACTTTTAAGCACCTAGATATTATTTAGATTTTTTTTTGATTCGCGTACAATTAGAATTTCGGAATTTTAAATGAGAGAGCATAGAGAGTTGGTGTATATACTTTAAAACAGCGTAGAATACGACATTGTATATTTTCTCTGACAGATTATATTTAGAGCAATTTTAGTTTTAACATTGGGGTGCCTAAAATATATTTAGATTTTTTTTTTATTCACGTAAAATTAGAATTTCGGTATTTAACCTGAGAGAGCATACTGAGTTTTTGTATATATTTTAAAACAGAGTAGAATAAGGCATTGTATATTTGTTCTGACAGAGTACATTCAGAGCAATATTTCTTTATCATTGGGGTGACTAGATAATATTTAGATTTTTTCGATTCAGGTAAAATTAGAATTTTTGTATTTTACAAGAGAGAGCATAGTGAGTTGGTGAATATACTCCAAAATAGAGTAGAATAAGGCATTGTATATTTTTTCTAAGAGAATATATTCAGAGCCAATTTCTTTTAACTTTGAGGCGCCTAGATATTATTTAGATTTTTTTCGATTTGCCTAAAATTAATATTTCGTAATTTTACATGAGAGAGCATATTGAGTTGGTGTATATACTCCAACCCAGAGTAGAAAAGGGCATTGTATATTTTTTCTGACAGATTATATTCAGAGCAATTTTACTTTTAGCATTTGGGTGCCTAGATAATATTAAGATTTTTATCGATTCAAGTAAAATTAGAATTTCAGTAATTTATATGAGAGAGCATATTGAGTTGGTGTATATACTCCAGAACAGAGTAGAATAAAGCATTGTATATTTTTTGTAACAGACTATATTCAGAGCCATTTTCTTTTAACTTTTGGGCGCCTAGATATTATTTAGATTTTTTTCCACTCTCGTACAATTAGAATTTCGGTATTTTAGGTGGGAGAGCATATTGAGTTAGTGTATATACTCCAAAACAAAGTAGAAAAGGGCATTGTATATTTTTTCTGACTGATTATATTCAGAGCAATTCTGCTTTTACCATTCGGGTGCCTAGATAATATTTTGACATTTTTTGATTCACGTAAAATTAGAATTTCGGTGTTTTACATGAGAGAGCATACTGAGTTGTTGTATATACTACACAACGGAGTAGAAAAGGGCATTGTATATATTTTCTTACAGACTATATTCAGAGCAATTTTGCTTTTAACATTGGGGTGCCTAGATAATATTTAGATTTTTTTCGATTTTCTTAAATTTCGAATTTCTGTATTTTACATTAGAGAGCATGTGGAGTTGGTGTATATACTCCAAACCAAAGTAGAATTGAGAATTGTTTATTTTTTCTGACAGATTATAATCATAGCAATTTTGTTTTTAATATTGGGGTGCCTAAATAATATTTAGATTTTTTCGATTCAGGTAAAATTAAAATTTCTGTATTTTACACGAGAGAGCATATTGATTTGGTGTATATACTCCAAAACAGAGTAGAATAAAGCATTGTATATTTTCTGTAACAGACTATATTCAGAGAAATTTTGTTTTAACTTTGGGGCGCCTAGATATTATTTAGATTTTTTTCGATATGCGTAAAATTAGAATTTCGGTATTTTATATGAGAGAGCATATAGAGTTGGTGTATATACTACAAAACCGAGTAGAAAATGGCATTGTTTACTTTTTCTGACAGATTATATTCAGAGCAATTTTGCTTTTAACATTGGGGTGCCTAGATAGTATTTAGATTTTTTTCGATTCTCTTAAATATAGAACTTTTGTATATTACATGAGAGAGCTTATGGAGTTGGAATATATACTCCAAAACAACGTAGAATACGGCATTGTATATATTTTCTGACAGACTATATTCAGAGCAATTTTGTTTTTAACATTGCGGTGCCTAGAGAGCATACTGAGTTGGTGTATATAATCCGAAAACGTAGAATAGGGCATTATATATTTTTTCTGACAGATTATATTCAGAGCAATTTTCTTCTATCATTGGGGTGCCTAGATAATATTTAGATATTTTTTGATTCACGTAAAATTAGAATTTCTATATTTTACATGAGAGAGCATACTGAATTGGTGTGTGTACTTAAAAACAGAGTAGAATAAGGCATTGTATATTTTTTCTATCAGACTATATTCAGAGTCTTTTTTTGAACTTTGGGGTGCCTAGATATTATTTAAATTTTTTTCAATTCGAGAAAAATTAGAATTTCAGTATTTTACATGAGAGAGCATATTGAGTTGGTGTATATAATACATAACAGAGTAGAAAAGGGCATTGTTTATTTTTCCTGACAGATTATATTCAGTACAATTTTGCTTTCAACATTTGGATGCATAGATAATATTTAGATTTTTTTCGATTTGCTTAAATATAGAATTTCTGTATTTTACATGAGAGAGCTAATGGAGGTGGTGTATATACTCCAAAACAGCATAGAATACGGGATTGTATATTTTCTCTGACAGATTATATTCAGAGAAATTTTGTTTTTAACATTGGGGTGCCTAGATAGTATTTAGATTTATTCGATGTTGGTAAAATTAGAATTTCTGTATTTTACATGACACAGAATATGGAGTTGGTGTATATACCACAAAACAGAGTAGAAAAGGGCATTGTATATTTTTTATGACAGATTATTTTCAGAGCAATTTTGCTTTTAACCTTGGGCTGCCTAGATAGTATTTAGATTTTTTTCGATTTACGTAAATTTAGAATTTCAGTATTTAACATGAGAGAGCATACTCAGTTGGTGTATATACTCCAAAACAGAGTAGAATAAGGTATTGTATATTTTTTCTAACAGACTATTTTGAGAACCATTTTCTTTTAACTTTGGAGCGCCTAGATATTATTTAGATTATTTTTGATTTTCGTCAAATTAGAATTTCGGTATTTTACATAACAGAGCATATTGAGTTGGTTTATATATTCCAAAATAGAGTAGAAGAAAGCCTTGTATATTATTTCTGACAGATTATATTCAGAGCAATTTTCTTTTGAATATTGGGGTGCCTAGATAATATTTAGATTTTTTCTATGAAAAGTAAAATTAGAATTTCTGTATTTTACATGAGAGAGCATACTGAGTTGGTGTATATAATCCGAAAACGTGTAGAATAAGGAATTGTATATTTTTTCTGACAGAATATTTCAGAGCACTTTTTCTTTTGATATTGGGGTGCCTAGATAATATTTAGATTTTTTTTGATTCGCTTAAATATAGAATTTCTGTATTTTACATGAGAGAGCATATGGAGTTGGTGTATATATTCCAAAACAGAGTAGAATAGGGCATTGTATATTTTTTCTGACAGATTATATTCAAATTAATTTTGTTTTTAACATTGGGGAGCCTAGATAATATTTAGATTTTTTCGATTTGGGTAAAATTAGAATTTCTGTATTTTACATGAGAGAGCATATTGAGTTTGTTTATATACTCCAAAACAGAGTAGAATAAGGCATTGTATATTTTTTCTAACAGACTATATTCAGAGCCATATTCTTTTATCTTTGGGGTGCCTAGATATTATTTAGATTTTTTCGATCCGCCTAAAAGTAGAATTTTGTAATTTTCCATGAGAGAACATATTGAGTTGGTGTATATACTCCAACCCAGAGTAGAATCGGGCATTGTATATTTTTTCTGACAGATTATATTCAGACCAATTTTACTGTTAGCATTTGGGTGCCTAGATAATACTTAGATTTTTTTCGATTCAAGTAAAATTAGAATTTCGGTATTTTACATGAGAGCATATTGAGTTGTTGTATATACTACAAAATGGAGTAGAAAAGGGCATTGTATATTTTTTTGACAGACTATATTCAGAGCAATTTTGCTTTTAACATTGGGGTGCCTAGATAATATTTAGAATTTTTTCGATTTCCTTAAATTTTGAATTTCTGTATTTTACATTAGAGAGCATATGGAGTTGGTGTATATACTCCAAAACAGAGTAGAATTGAGAATTGTATATTTTTTCTGACAGATTATAATCATAGCAATTTTGTTTTTAAAATTGCTGTGCCTAGATAATATTTAGATTTTTCAGATTCGGGTAAAATTAAAATTTCTCTATTTTACATGAGAGAGCATATAGAGTTGGTGTATATACTACAAAACAAAGTAGAAAATGGCATTGTTTATTTTTTCTGACAGATTATATTAAGAGCAATTTTGCTTTTACCATTAAGGTTCCTAGATAATATTTAGATTTTTTTCGATTCACTTAAATATAGAATTTCTGTATATTACATAAGAGAGCTGATGGAGTTGGAATATATACTCCAAAACAGCGTAGAATACGGCATTGTATATATTTTCTGACAGATTATATTCAGAGCAATTTTGTTTTCAACATTGGGGTGCCTATATAATATTTAGATTTTTTTGATTCACGTAAAATTTGTATTTCGGTATTTTACATTAGAGAGCATACAGAGTTGGTGTATATACTCCAAAACATAGTAAAATAAGGCATTGTATATCTTCTCTAACAGACTATATTCAGAGCCATTTTCTTTTAACTTTCAAGCGCCTAGATATTATTTAGGTTTTTTTCGATTCACGTACAATGAGAATTTCGGTATTTTACATGAGAGAACTAATTGAGTTGGTGTACATACTTTATAACAGAGTAGAATAGGGCATTGTATATTTTTTCTGACAAATTATATTCAGAGAAATTTTGTTTTTAAGATCGGGGTACCTAGATAATATTTAGATTTTTTCTATTCGGGTAAAATTAGAATTTCTGTATTTTACATGAGAGACCATATTGAGTTGCTGTATATACTACAAAACAGAGTAAAAAAGGGCATTGTATATTTTTTGTGACAGATTATATTCAGAACCATTTTGCTTTGAACATTGGGGTGCCTAGATAATATTTAGATTTTTTTCGTTTTGCTTAAATATACAATTTCTGTATTTTACATGAGAGAGCATATGGAATTGGTGTATATACTCCAAAACAGAGTAGAATAGGTCATTGTATATTTTTTCTGACAGATTATATTCAGAGCAATTTTGTTGTTAACATTGGGTTGCCTAGATAATATTTAGATTTTTTCGATTCAGGTAAAATTAGAATTTCTGTATTTTACATGAGAGAGCATACTGAGTTGGTTTATATACTCCAAAACAGAGTATAATAAGGCGTTGTTTATTTTCCCTAATAGACTTTATTCAGAGCCATTTTCTTATAACTTTGGGGCGCCTAGATATTATTTAGATTTTTTTCAATTCGCGTAAAATTAGAATTTCGGTATTTTATATGAGAGAGCATATTGAGTTGGTGTATATACTCCAAAACAGAGTTCAAAAGGGCATTGCATATTTTTTCTGACAGAATTTATTCAGAGCAATTTTGCTGTTACCATTGGGGTTCCTACATAATATTTAGATTTTTTCGATTTACATAAAATTAGAATTTCAGTGTTTTACATGAGAGAACATATTGTGTTGGTGTATATACTCCAAAATAGAGTAGAAAAAAGCATTGTATATTTTTTCTGACAGATTATATTCAGAGCAATATTGCTTTTAACATTGGGGTGCCCAGATAATATTTATATTTTTTTCGATTTACGTAAATTTAGAATTTTTGTATTTTAAATAAGAGAGCATACTGAGTTGGTGTATATACTCCAAAACAGAGTAGAATAAGGTATTCTATATTTTTTCTAATAGACTATATTGAGAACCACTTTCTTTTAACTTTGGAGGGCCTAGATATTATTTAGATTTTTTTCGATTCACGTCAAATTAGAATTTCGGTATTTTACATCATAGAGCATATTGAGTTGGTTTATATATTTCAAAACAGAGTAGAAAATGGCGTTGTATATTTTTTCTG
Organism: Callithrix jacchus; assembly: GCF_049354715.1. Classification (NCBI taxonomy): domain Eukaryota; kingdom Metazoa; phylum Chordata; class Mammalia; order Primates; family Cebidae; genus Callithrix; species Callithrix jacchus. The sequence continues at coordinate 1,581,789 of NC_133511.1, read as the reverse complement.
ACAGATTATATTCAGAGGAATTTTGTTGTTAACATTGTGGTGCCTAGATAATATTTAGATTATTTCGATTCAGGTAAAATTTGAATTTCGGTATTTTACATGAGAGTGCAAACTGAGTTGGTGTATGTATTCCAAAACAGAGTACAAAAAGTCATTGTATATTTTTTCTGACAGATTATATTCGAAGAAATTTTGTGTTTAACCTTAGGGTGCCTAGATAATATTTAGATTTTTTTCGATTTGCTTAAATATAGAATTTCTGTATTTTACATGTGAGAGCATATGGATTTGTTGTATATACTCCAAAACAGAGTAGAATAGGGCATTGTATTATTTTTTCTGACAGATTATATTCAGAGCAATTTTTCTTTTAACATTGGGGTGCCTAGATAATATTTAGATTTTTTCAATTCAGTTAAAATTAAAATTTTTTCATTTTACATGAGAGAGCATACTAAGTGGGGGTACATACTACAAAACAGAGTAGAAAATGGCATTGTATATTTTTTCTGACAGATTATATTCAGAGCAATTTTTCCTTTAACTTTGCGGTGCCTAGATATTATTTAGATTTTTTCGATTCGGGTAAAATTAGAATTTCTGTATTTTACATGGTAGCGCAAACTGAGTTGGTGTATATACTCCAAAACACAGTAGAATAAGGCATTGTATATTTTTTCTAACAGAGTATATTCAGAGCCATTTACTTTTAACTTAGGGACGCCTAGATATTATTTAGATTTCTTTATTCTCGTAAAATTAGAATTTTGGTATATTATATGAGAGAGCATATTGAGTTGTTGTATATACACCAAAACAGAGTAGAATAGGGCATTGTATATTTTTTCTGACAGATTATATACAGAGCAATTTTGTTTTGAACATTGGGGTGCCTAGATAATATTGAGAATTTTATGATTCGGGTAAAATTACAATTTCTGTATTTTACATGGGAGAGCATACTGAGTTTGTGTATAAACTCCAAAACAGAGTAGAATAAGGCATTGTATATTTTTCTAAGAGAGTATATTCAGAGCCATTTTCTTTTAACTTTGGGTCGCCTAGATATTGTTTAGATATTTTTCGATTTGCGTAAATTAGAATTTTGGTATTTTACATGAGAGAGCATATTCAGTTGGTGTATCTACGGCAAAACAGAGTAGTAAATATCATTGTATATTTTTTCAGACAGATTATATTCAGAGAAATTTTGCTTTTAACATTGGGTTGCCTAGATAATATTTAGATTTTTTCAATTCACTTAAAAATAGAATTTCTGTATTTTACTAGAGAGAGCATATGGAGTTGGTGTATACACTCCAAAACAGAGTAATATAAGAAATCGTATATTTTTTATTACAGACTATATTCAGAGCCATTTTCTTTTAACTTTGGGGCGCCTAGATATTATTTAGATTTTTTCCATTCACGTAAAATTAGAATTTCGGTATTTTACATGAGATAGCATACTGAGTTGGTGTATATACTCCAACACAGAGTAGAATAGGGCATTGTATATTTTTTCTGACAGATTATATTAAGAGAAATTTTGATTTTAACATTGGGGTGCCTAGATTATATTTAGAATTTTTTTGATTCGCTTAAATATAGAATTTCTGTATTTTACATGCGAGAGCATATAGAGTTTATGTATATACTTTAAAACAGAGTAGAATAGGGCATTGTATATTTTTTCTGACAGATTATATTCAGAGCAATTTTGTTTTTAACATTGGGGTTCCTAGATAACATTTAGATATTTATCGATTCACATAAAATTAGAATTTCGGTATTTTACATGAGAGAGCATACTGAGTTGGTTTATATACTTCAAAACAGAGTAGAATAAGGCATTGTATATTTTTCTAACAGACTATATTCAGAGGCATTTTCTTTTACGTTTGGGTCGCCTAGATATTATTTAGACTTTTTTTCGATTCACGTATATTAGAATTTCTGTATTTTACATGAGAGAGCATATTGAGTTTGTGTATATACTGCAAAACACAGTAGTATAAGCCGTTGTATATTTTTTCTGAAAGAGTATATTCAGAAAAATTTTTCTTGTAACATTGGGTTGCCTAGATAATATTTAGATTTTTTTCGATTCGTGTAAATATAGAATTTCTGTATTTTACTTGAGAGAGCATATCGACTTGGTGTATATACTCCAAAACAGAGTAGAATAAGGAATTCTATATATTTTGTAACAGACTATATTCAGAGCCATTTTCTTTTAACTTTGGGGCGCATCGATATTATTTAGATTTTTTTTGATTCACGTAAAATAAGAATTTCGGTATTTTACATGAGAGAGCGTATTGAGTTGGTGTATGTACTACAAAACAGAGTAGAAGAAGGCATTGTATATTTTCTCTGAAAGATTATATTCAGAGCAATTTTGCTTTTAACATTGGGGTGCCTAGATAATATTGAGATTTTTTTCGATTCGCTCAAATATAGAATTTCTGTATTTTACATGAGAGAGCATATTGAGTTGGTGTAGATACTTCAAAACAGAGTAGAACAGGGCATTGTATATTTTTTATGACAGATTATATTCAGAGCAATTTTGTTTTTAACATTGGGGTACCTAGATTATACTTATATTTTCTTTGAATCGCTTAAATATAGAATTTTTGTATTTTACATGAGAGAGCATATGGAGTTGGTGTACATTCTCCAAAACGAAGTAGAATAGGGCATTGTATATTTTTTCTAAAAGACTATATTCAGAGCAATTTTGTTTTTAACATTGGGTTGCCTAGATAATATTTAGATTTTTTGATTCGGGTAAAATTAGAATTTCTGTATTTTATATGAGAGAGCATATTGAGTTAGTGTACATACTACAAAACAGAGTAGAAAAGGGCATTGTATATCTTTTCTGACAGATTATATTCATAGCAGTTTTGATTTTAACATTTTGGTGCCTAGATAATATTTAGATTTTTTTCGATTTGCTTAAATATCTAATTTCTGTATTTTACATGAGAGAGCATACTCAGTTGGTGTATATACTCCAAAACAGAGTAGAATAAGGCATTGTATATTTTTTGTACTAGACTATATTTAGAGCCATTTTCTTTAAACTTTGGTGCGCCTAGTTATTATTCAGATTTTTTTCGATTCGCATAAAGTTAGAATTTTGCTATTTTACATGAGAGAGCATATTGAGTAGGTGTATATTCTACAAAACAAAGTAGAAAAGGGCATTGTATATTTTCTCTGACAGATTATATTCAGAGCAATTTTGCTTCTAACATTGGTGTGCCTAGATAATATTTAGATTTTTTTCGATTCACTTAAATATAGAATTTCTGTATTTTACATAAGAGAGCATATGGAGTTGGTGTATATACTTTAAAACAAAGTAGAATAGGGCATTGTATATTTGTTCTGACAGATTATATTACGAGCAATTTTGTTTTTAACATTGGGCTCCCTAGATAATATTTAGATTTTTTCGATTCTGGTAAAATTAGAATTTCTGTATTTTACATGAGAGAGCATACTGTGTTGGTGTGTATACTCCAAAACAGAGTAGAATAAAACATTGTATATTTTTTCTAACAGACTATATTCAGAGCCATTTTCTTTTAACTTTGGGGCGCCTAGATATCCTTTATATTTTTTTCGATTCACGTAAAATTAGAATTTCGGTATTTTACATGAGAGAACATATTGAGTTGGTTTATATACTCCAAAACAGACTAGATTAGGTCATTGTATATTTTTTATGAAAGATTATATTTAGAGAAATTTTGCTTTTAACATTCGGGTGCCTAGATACTATTTAGATTTTTTTCGATTCACGTAAATTTAGAATTTCGGTATTTTATATAAGAGAGCATACTGAGTTGGTGTATATACTCTAAAACAAAGTAGAATAAGGCATTGTTTAATTTTTCTAACAGAGTATATTCAGAGCCAATTTCTTTTCACTTTGGGCCCCCTGGATATAATGTAGATTTTTTTCGAGTCACGTAAAATTAGAATTGTGGTATTTTACATTAGAGTGCATATTGAGTTGGTGTATATACTCCAAAACAGAGTAGAAAAGGGCATTGTTTATTTTTTATAACAGATTATATTCTAGGCAATTTTGCTTTTAACATAGGGATGCCTAGATTATATTTAGATTTTTTTCGATATGCTTAAATATAGAATTTATGTATTTTCTTTTAGAGACCATATGTAGTTCGTGTATATACTTGAAAACAGAGTAGAATAGGGCATTGTATATTTTATCTGACAGATAATATTCAGAGCAATTTTGTTTTTAACATTGGGGTGCCTAGATAATATTTAAATTTTTTTGATTCGGGTATAATTAGAATTTGATATTTTACATGAGAGAGCATAGTAAGTTGGTGAATATACTTTAAAACAGAGTAGAATAAGGCATTGTATATTTTTTCTAACAGGCTATATTAAGAGCCATTTTCTTTTAACCTTGGGGTGCCTAGATATTCTTTAGATTTTTTTCGATTCGCGTAAAATTTGAATTTTAATATTTTACATGAGACAGCATTTTTAGTTGGTGTATATACTCCAAAACAGAGTAGGAAAGGACATTGTATATTTATTCTGATTGATTATATTCAGAGCAATTTTGCTTTTAACATTGGGGTGCCTAGATAACATTTAGATTTTTTTCGATTCACGTAAAATTAGAATTTCGTTATTTTATATGAGAGAGCATACTGAGTTGGTTTATATACTGCAAAACAGAGTCGAATAAGGCATTGTATATTTTTTCTAACAGACTGTATTCAGAGCCATTTTCTTTTAACTTTGGGCGCCTATATATTATTTAGATTTTTGTTGATTTGCGTAAAATTAGAATTTCGGTATTTTACATGAGAGAGCATACCGAGTTGGTGTATATACTTCAAATCAGAGTAGAATAAGGCATTGTATATTTTTTCTAACAGACTATATTCAGAGACATTTTCTTTTACCTTTGGGGAGCCTAGATAATATTTAGAATTTTTCGATTCACTTAAATATAGAATTTCTGTATTTTACATGAGAGAGCATATGGAGTTTGTGTATATACTCCAAAACAGAGGAGAATAGGGCACTGTATATTTTATCTGAGAGATAATATTCAGACCAGTTTTGTTTTTAACATTGTGGTGCCTACATAATATTTAGATATTTTCGATTCGGGTAAAATAAGAATTTCTGTATTTTGCATGAGAGAGCATATGGAGTTGGTGTATATACTCCAGAAAAGAGTAGAATAGGGCATTGTATATTTTTTCTGAGAGATTATATTCAGCGCAGTTTTGTTTTTAACATTTAGGTGCCTAGATAATACTTAGATATTTTCAATTTTGTTAAAATTAGAATTTCGGTATTTCACCTGAGAGAGCATACGGAGGTTGTTTATATACTTCAAGAGAGAGTAGAATAATGCATTGTATATTTTTTCTAGCACACTATATTCAGAGCCATTATCCTTTAACGTTAGGGCCCCTAGATATTATTTAGATTTTTTTCGATTCACGTAAAATTTGAATTTCGGTATTTTACATGACAGAGCATTTTGAGTTGGTGTATATACTTCGATAAAAAGTAGAAAAGGGCATTGTATATTTTTTCTGACACATTATATTCAGAGAAGTTTTGTTTTTAACGTTGGGGTGCCTAGATAATATTTAGATGTTTTAGATTCGGGTAAAATTAGAACTTCTGTATTTTACATGACAGAGCATGCTGATTTGGTGTATACACTCCAAAACAGAGTAGAATAAGGCATTGTATATTTTTCTGACAGAATATATTCAGAGCAATTTTCCTTTATCTTTTGGGAACCTAGATATTATTTCGATTTTTTTCGATTCACGTAAAATTAGAATTACGGTATTTTACATGAGAGAGCATATTGAGTTGGTGTATATACTACAAAATAGAGTAGAAAGTGACATTGTATATTTTTTCTGACAGATTATATTCAGAGCAATTTTGCTTTTAACATTGGGTTGCCTAGATAATTTTTAGATTTTTTTCCATTCGCTTAAATACAGAATTTTTGTATTTTACATGAGAGAACATATGGAGTTGGTGTATATACTCCAAAACAGAGTAGAATAGGGCATTCTATATTTTTTCTGACAGATTATATTCAACACAATTTTGTTCTTCACATAGTGGTGCCTAGATTATATTTATATTTTTTCGCTTCGGGTAAAATTAGAATTTTTTTATTTTACACGAGAGAGTATATTGAGTTGATGCATATACTAAAATACAGAGTAGAAAATGGCATTGTATATTTTTTTCTGAGAGACTATATTCAGAGAAATTTTGATTCTAACATTGGGGTGCCTAAATAATATTTAGATTTTTTTCGATTCTCTTAAATATAGAATTTTTGTCTTTTACATGAGAGAGCATAGTGAACTGGTGTATATACTCCAAAACAGAGTAGAATAAGGCGTCGTATATTTTTTCTAACAGACTATATTCAGACCCATTTTCTTTTAACTTTGGGGCGCCTTGATATTATTCAGATTTGTTTCGATTTGCGTAAAATTAGTATTTCGTTATTTTACATAAGAGAGCATATTGAGTTGGTGTACATACTCCAAAACAGAGTAGAATAGGGCATTGTATATTTTTTTCTGACTGATTATATTCATAGCATTTTTGTTTTTAACATTGGGGTGCCTAGATAATATTTAGATTATTTCGATTCTGCTAAAATTAGAATTTCTGTATTTTACATAAGAGAGCATATGGAGTTGGTGTATATATTACAAAATTGAGTAGAATAGGGCATTGTATATTTTTTCTTACAGATTATATTCAGAGCAATTTTGCTTTCAACATTAGGGTGCCTAGATAATATTTAGATTGTTTTTGATTCGCTTAAATATAGAATTTCTGTATTTTATATGAGAGAGCATTTAGAGTTGTTTTATATACCCCAAAACAGAGTAGAAAAGGGCATTGTATATTTTTTCTGACAGATTATATTCAGCAAAATTTTGTTTTTATTATAGTGGTGCATAGATATTATTTAGATTTTTTTTGATTCACATAAAAAAGAATTTCGGTATTTTACATGAGAGAGCATATTGAGTTGGTTTATACACTTCAAAACAAAGTAGACAAAAACATTGTATATTTTGTCAGACAGATTATATTCAGAGCAATTTTTCTTTTGACATTGGGGTGCCTATATAATATTTAGATTTTTTTTGATTCACGTAAAATAAGAATTTCAGTATTTTACATGAGAGAGCATACTGAGTTGGTGTATATACTCCAAAACAGAGTAGAAAAGAGCATTGTGTATTTTTTCTGATAGATTATATTCAGAGGAATTTTGCTTTTAACATTAGGGTGCCTAGATAATATTTAGATTTTTTTCGATTCGCTTAAATATAGAATTTCTGTATTTTACAAGAGAGAACATGTAGATTTGGTGTATATACTCAAAAACAGAGTAGAATTGGGCATTGTATATTTTCTCTTAGAGTTTATATCCAGAGCAATTTTGTTTTAAACATTGGGGTGCCTTGATAATATTTAGATTTTTTCGATTTGGGTAAAATTAGAATTTCTCTATTTTACACAAGAGAGCATACTGAGTTGGTGTATATACTCCAAAACATAGTAGAATAAGGCATTGTATATTTTTTATAACATACTATATTCAGAGCCATTTTCTTTTAACTTTGGGGCACGTAGATATTATTTAGATTTTTTTTGATTTTCTTAAATATAGAATTTCTGTATTTTTCATGAGAGAGCATGTAGAGTTGGTGTATATACTCCAAAATAGAGTAGAAAAAAGCATTGTATATTTTTTCTGAAAGATTATATTCAGAGCAATTTTGCTTTTAACATAAAGGTGCCTAGATAATATTTAGATTTTATTCAATTCGTGTAAAATTAGAATTTCGGTATTTTATATGAGAAAGCATATTGATTTGGTGTATATACTAAAAAACAGAGTAGAAAAGGGCATTGTATATTTTTTCTGACAGTTCATATTCAGAGCAATTTTGCTTTTAACATTGGTTTGCCTAGATAATATTTAGATATTTTTTGATTTGCTAAATATAGAGTTTCTCTATTTTATATGAGAGAGCATATTGAGTTGGTGTATATACTCCAAAACAGAGTATAATAGGGCATTGGATATTTTTTCTGACAGATTATACTCAGAGCAATTTTGTTTTTAACATTGGGGTGCCTAGATAATATTTAGATTTTTTTCGATTTTCTTAAATATAGAATTTTTGTATTTTACATGAGAGAGCAAATTGAGTTGGTGTATATACACCAAAACAGAGTAAAATAAGGCATTGTATATTTTTTATGACAGATTATATACAGAGCAATTTAGTTTTTAACATTGGGGTGCCTAATTAATATTTAGATTTTTTTCGATTCGCTTAAATATAGTATTTCTGTATTTTACATGAGAGAGCATATGGAGTTGGTGTATATACTCCAAAACAGAGTAGAAAAGGGCATTGTATATTTTTTCTTACAAATTATATCCAGAGCGATTTTCTTTTTAACATTGGGGTGCCTAGATAATATTCAGATATTTTCGATTTGCTTAACGATAGAATTTCTGTATATTAAATGAGAGAGAATATTGAGTTGGTGTACATACTCCAAAACATAGTAGAATAAGGCATTATATATTTCTTCTAACAGACTATCTTCACAGCAATTTTCTTATAACATTGGGGCACCTAGATATTATTTAGATTTTTTTCGATTCGCATAAAACTAGAATTCTGTATTTTACATAAGAGAGCATACTGAGTTGGTGTATATACTCCAAAACAAAGTAGACAAGGGCACTTTATATTTTGTGAGACAGACTATATTCATAGCAAATTTTCTATTAACATTGGGGTACCTAGATAATATTTAGAATTTTTTCGATTCGCTTAAATATAGAATTCCTGAATTTTAAATGAGAGAGCATATGTAGTTGGTGTATATACTTCAAAACAGAGTAAAATAGAACATTTTATATTTTTTCTGACAGATTATATTCAGAGCAATTTTGTTTATATTATTCGGGTACCTAGATAATATTTAGATATTTTTCGATTCGCTTAAATATAGAATTTCTGTATTTTACATGAGAGAGCTTATGGAGTTGGTTTATATACTCCAAAACAGGGTAGAAAAGGGCATTGTATATTTTTTCTCACAAATTATATTCAGAGAAATTTTGTTTTTAACATTGGGGTGTCTAGATAATATTTAAATTTTTTCGATTCGCTTAAATATAGAATTTCTATATTTTACATGAGAGTGCATATGGAGTTGGTGTATATACTCTAAAATAGAGTAGAATAAAGCATTCTATATTTTTTCTAACTGACTATATTCAGAGACATTTTCCTTTAACTTTGGGGTGCCTAGATATTCTTTAGATTTATTTCGATTCGCGTAAAATTAGAATTTCGGTATTTTACATGAGAGAGCATATTGAGTTGGTGTATATACTCCAAAACGAAGTAGAAAAGGGCATTGTATATTTTTTCTGACAGATTATATTCAGAGCAATTTGTTTTTTACAATGGTGTGCCTAGATAATATTTAGATTTTTTCGATTCTGGCAAAATTAAATTTCTGTATTTTATATGAGAGAGCATACGGAGTTGTTGTATTTACTTTATAACAGAGTAGAATAAGGTATTGTATATTTTTTCTAACAGACTATATTCATACCCATTTTCTTTTAACTTTGGGACGCCTAGATATTATTTAGATTTTTTTCGATTCACCTAAAATTCAAATTGTGGTATTTTACATGAGAGAGCATATTGATTTGGTGTATATACTCCAAAGCAGAGTAGAAAAGGGCATTGTATATTTTTTCTGACAGATTATATTAAGAGCAATATTGATTTTAACTTTGGGGTGCCTAGATTATATTTAGAATTTCGTCGATTTGCATAAATATGGAATTTCTCTATTTTACATGAGAGTGCATATGGAGTTGGTGTATAATTTCAAAACAGAGTAGAATAAGGCATTGTATATTATTTCTGACAGATTATATTCAGAGCAATTTTGTTTTTAACATTGGGGTACCTAGATAATATTTATATTTTTTCGATTTGCTTAAATATAGAATTTTTTTATTTTACATGAGAGAGCATATGGAGTTGGTGTATATACTCCAAAACAGAGTAGAAAAGGGCATTGTATATTTATTCTGGCAGATTATATTCAGAGCAATTTTGTTTTAAACATTGTGGTGCCTAGATAATATTTAGATTTTTTTCGATTCGCCTAAATATAAAATTTCTGTATTTTACATTAGAGAGCAGGTAGAGTTGGTGTATACACTCAAAAACAGAGTAGAATAGGGCATTGTATATTTTTTCTGACAGTTTATATTCAGAGAAACTTTGCTTTTAACATTGGGGTGCCTAGATAATATTTAGATTTTTTCGATTCGGATAGAATTAGAATTTCTGTATTTTACACGAGAGAGCATATGGAGTTGGTGTATATACTCCAAAACACAGTAGAATAAGGCATTGTATATTCTTTCTAACAGACTATATTCAGAGACATTTTCTTTTAACATTGGGGCGCCTAGGTATTATTTAGATTTTTTTCGATTCACGTAAAATTAGAATTTCGGTATTTTACAGGAGAGAGCCTATGGAGTTGGTGTATATACTCCAAAACAGAATAGAAAAGGGCATTGTATGTTTTTTATGACAGATTATATTCAGAGCAATTTTTCTTTTAACATTGGGGTGCCTAGATAATATTTAGATGTTTTTCCATTCGCTTACATATAGAATTTCTGTATTTTACATGAGAGAGCATATGGAGTTGGTGTATATACTCCAGAAAAAAGTAAAATAGGGCATTGTATATATTTTCTGACAGATTATACTCAGAGCAATTTTGTTTTTAACATTGGGTTGCCTAGATAATATTTAGATTTTTTCGATTCGGGTAAAATTAAGGTTTCTGTTTTTTACATGAGAGAGCATATTGAGTTGGTGTATATACTACAAAACAAACTAGAAAAGGGCATTGAATATTTTCTCTGACAGACTATATTCAGAGCAATTTTGCTTTTAACGTTGGGGTGCCTAGATAATATTTAAATTTTATTCGATACTCTTAAATATAGAATTTCTGTATTTTACATGAGAGAGCATATTGAATTGGTGTATATACTCGAAAACAGTGTATAATAGGGCATTGTATATTTTTTTCTGACAGACTGTATTCAGAGCTATTTGGTTTTTAACATTGGGGTGCCTAGATAATATTTAGATTTTTTCGATTCGGGTAAATTAGAATTTCAGTATTTTACATGAGAGAGCATACTGAGTTGGTGTATATACTCCAAAACAGAGTAGAATTAAGCATTGTGTATTTTTATTAACAGACTATATTCAGAGCCATTTTCTTTTAACTTTGGGGTGCCTAGATATTATTTAGATTCTTTCAATTCACGTAATATTAAAATTTCGGTGTTTTACATGAGAGAGCATATTGAGTTGGTGTATATACTTCAAAAGAGAGTAGTAAACTGCACTGAACATTTTTTCTGAGAGATTATATTCAGAGCTATTTTGGTTTTAACATGGGGTGCCTAGATCATATTTAGATTTTTTTCGATACACGTAAAATTAGAATTTCTGTATTTTACATGAGAGAGCACACTGAGTTGGTGTATATACTCCAAAACCGGGTAGAATAGGGCATTGTATATTTTTTCTAACAGATTATATTTAGAGCAATTGTGTTTTTAACATTGGGTTACCTAGATTATATTTGGAATTATTCGATTCGGGTAAAATAAGAATTTCTGTATTTTACAAGAGAGAGCATACTGAGTTGGTGTATATACTCCAAAACAGAGTAGAATAGGGCATTGTATATTTTTTCTGACAGATAATATTCAGAGCAATTTTGTTTTTAACATTGTGGTGCCTAAATAATATTTAGATTTTTTTCGATTTGCTTAAATATAGAATTTTTTATTTTATATGAGAGAGCATATGGAGTTGGTGAATATACACGATAACAGAGTAGAACAGGGCATTGTATTTTTTTCTGACAGATTATATTCAGAGCAATTTTGCTTTTAACATTGGGGTGCCTAGATATTATTTAGATTTTTTTTGATTCGCGTAAAATTAGAATTTCTGTATTTTACATGAGAGAGCATATTGAGTTGGTGTATATGCTACAAAACAGAGTAGAAAAGGGTATTGTATATTCTTTTTGACAGATTATATTCAGAGCAATTTTGGTTTTAAAATTGGGGTGCGTAGATAATATTTAGATTTTTTTCGATTCGCTTAAATATAGAATTTCTGCATTTTATATGAGAGAGCATATTGTGTTGGTGTATATACTCCAAAACAGAGTAGAATAGGGCATTGTATATTTTTTCTGACAGATTATATTCAGAGCAATTTTTTTTAACACTGAAGTGCCTAGATTATATTTAGATTTTTTCGATTCAGTGAAAATTAGAATTTCTATATTTTACCTGAGAGAGCATACTGAGTTGGTGTATATACTCGAAAACAGTGTACAATACGGCACTGTATATTTTTATGACAGATTATATTCCGAGAAGTTTTGTTTTTAACATTGGGGTGCCTAGATAATATTTAGATTTTTTTGATTCGGGTAAAATTTCGTTTTCTGTATTTTACATGAGAGAGCATATGGGGTTGGTGTATATGCTCCAAAACAGTGTAGAGTAGGGCAGTGTATATTTTTTCTGACAGATTATATTCAGAGCAAATTTGTTTTCAACATTGACGTGCTTAGATAATATTTAGATTTTTTTTGATTCACGTAAAACTATTTTTTCGGTATTTTACCTCAGAGAGCATACTTAGTTGGGGTATATACTCCAAAATAAAGTAGAATAAGGCATTGTATATTTTGTCTAACAGACTATATTCAGAGCCATTTTCTTTTACTTTTGAGGCGCCTAGATCTTATTTAGATTTTTTCGATTCTGGTAAAATTAGAATTTGTGTATTTTACATGAGAGATTATATTAATTTGGTGTATATAATACAAAACAGAGTCGAAAAAGGCATTGTATATTTTTTCTGACAGATTATATTAAGAGCAATTTTGATTTTAACATTGGGGTTTGTAGATAATATTTACATTTTTTTCAATTCGCTTTAATATAGAATTTCTGTATTTTACATGGGAGAGCATATGGAGTTGGTGTATACACTCCAAAACAGAGTAGAATAGGGCATTGTATATTTATTCTGACAGATTATATTCAGAGCAATATTTCTTTTAACATTGGGGTGCCTAGATAATATTTAAATATTTTTTGATTTGCTTAAATATAAAACTTCTGCATTTTACGAGAGAGCATACTGAGTTGGTGTATATACTCCAAAACAGAGTAGAATAAGGCATTGTATATTTTTTTCTAACACACTTTATTCATAGCCATTTTCTCTTAAATTACGGGCGCCTACATATTATTTAGATTTTGTTCGATTCGCGTAAAATTAGAATTTCCGTATTTTACATGAGAGAGCATATTGAGTTTGTGTATATACTTTAAAAAAAAGTAGAAAAGGGCATTATATATTTCTTCTTTCAGAGTATATTTAGAGCAATTTTACTTTTAACCTTGCGGTGCCTAGATAATATTTAGATTTTTTTTCGATTCACGTAAAATTATTATTTCGTTATTTTACATGAGAGAGCATACTGAGTTGGTGTATATACTACAAAACAGAGTAGAATAGGGCATTGTATATTTTTTGTGATAGATTATATTCAGAGCAATTTTGCTTTTAAGAGTTGGGTTCCTAGATATTATTTAGATTTTTTTTGGATTTGAGAAAATTTAGAATTTGGGTATTTTACATGAGAGAACATATTGAGTTTGTGTTTATACAACAAAACAGAGTAAAAAAGGGCATTGTATATTTTACCTGACAGATAATTTTCAGAGCAATTTTGCTTTTAACATTGGGGTGCCTAGATAATATTTAGAATTTTTCCGATTCGTTAAAATATGGAATTTCTGAATTTTACATGAGAGAGCATATGGAGTTAGTGTATATACTCCAAAACAGAGTAGAATAGGTCATTGTATATTTTTTCTGACAGATTATATTCAGAGAAATTTTGTTTATAACATTGGGTGCCTAGATAATATTTACATTTTTTTCGATTCAGGTAAAACTATAATTTCTGTATTTTACATGTGAGAGTGTACTGAGTTGGTGTATATACTTCAAAACAAAGTAGAATAAGGCATTGTATATTTTTTCTAACAAACTATATTCAGAGGCATTTTGTTTTTACTTTGGAGCACCTAGATATTATTTAGATTTTCTTTGATTCGCTTAAATAAAAAATTTCTGTATTTTACATGAGAGAGCATATGGAGTTGGGGTATATACTCCAAAACAGAGTAGAATAGAACATTGTATATTTTTTCTGACAGATTATATTCACAGCAACTTTGCTTTTAACATTGGGGTGGCTAGATAATATTAAGATTTTTTTCAATTAACGTAAAATTAGAATTTCGGTATTTTACATGAGAGAGCATACTGAGTTGGTGTATATACTCGAAAACACAGTAGAATTGGGCATTGTATATTTTTTCTGACAGATTATCTTTAGAGCAATTTTGTTTTAAACATTGGGGTGCCAAGATAATATTTAGATATTTTCGATTCTGGTAAAATTAGAATTTCTGTATTTCACATGAGAGAGTATATGGAGTTGGTGTTTATACTCCGAAAAGAGTAGAATAGGGCATTGTATATTTTTTCTCATAGATCACATTCAGAGCAATTTTATTTTTAACATTGGGGTTCCTAGATAATATTTAGATTTTTTCGATTCCGGTAAAATTATAATTTCTGTATTTTACATGAGAGAGCATACTGAGTTGGTGTATATACTCCAAAACAGAGTAGAATAAGGCATTGTATATTTTCTCAAACTCACTATATTCACAGCCATTTTGTTTTAACTTTCGGGCGACTATATATTATTTAGATTTTTTCGATTCTGGTAAAATTAGAATTTGTGTATTTTACATGAGAGAGCATACTGAGTTGGTTTATTTCCTCCAAATCAGAGTAGAATAAGGCATTGTATATTTTCTCTAACAAACAATATTCAGAGCCATTTTCTTTTAACTTTGGGGTCCTAGATATTATTTAGATTTTTTTTGATTCACGTAAAATTAGAATTTCGGTATTTTACATAAGAGACCATAATAATTTGGTGTATATACTACAAAACAGAGTCGAAAAAGGCATTGTATATTTTTTCTAACAGATTATATTCAGAGCAATTTTGCTTTTAACATTGGGGTTTCTAGATAATATTTAGATTTTTTTTTGATTCGTTTTAATATAGAATTTCTGTATTTTACATGAGAGAGAATATGCAGTTGGTGTATACACTCCAAAACAGAGTAGAAAAGGGCATTGTATATTTATTCTGACAGATTATATTCAGAGCAATTTCTCTTTTAACATTGGGGTGCCTAGAAAATATTTAGATTTCTTTCGATTTGCTTAAATATAGAATTGCTGTATTTTACATGAGAGAGCAGATTCAATTGGTTCATATACTCCAAAACAGAGTAGAATAGGGCATTGTATATATTTTCTGACAGATTGCATTCAGAGCAATTTTGTTATTAACATTTGAGTGCCAAGATAATACTTAGAATTTTTTCGATTCGGGTAAAAGTAGAATTTCGGTATTCTACATGAGAGAGCATATTGAGTTTGTATATACTCCAAAAAGGAGTAAAAAAGGGCATTATATCTTTTTTCTGACAGAGTATAATTAGAGCAATTTTACTATTATCATTGCGGTGCCTAGATAATATTTAGATTTCTTTCAATTCACGTAAAATTAGGATTTCGGTATTTTACCTGAGAGAGCATACTGAGTTGGTGTATATACTCCAAAACAGAGTAGAATAGGGCATTGTATATTTTTTCTGATAGATTATATTCAGAGAAATTTTGCGTTGAACATTGGCATGCCTAGATATTATTTAGATTTTTTTCGATTCGCGTAAAATTAGAATTTGGGTATTTTACACGAGAGAGCATATTGAGTTTGTGTATATACTACAAAACAGAGTAAAAAAGGGCATTGTATATTTTTTCTGACAGATAATATTCAGAGCAATTTTGCTTTTAACATTGGGGTGCATAGATAATATTTAGATTTTTTCCGATTCGGGTAAAATTAGAATTTCTATATTTTACATGAGAGAGCATACTGAGTTGGTGTATATACTCCAAGAGAAAGTAGAATAAGGCATTGTATATTTTTTCTAACAGACTATATTCTGAGCGATTTTTTTTTTAACTTTAGGGCGCGTAGATATTATTTAGTTTTTTTTCGATTCGCGTAAAATTAGAATTTCGGTATTTGACATGAGAGAGCCAACTGAGTTTGTGTATATACTCCAAAACAGAGTAGAATAGGGCATTGTATATTTATTCTGACAGATTATATTCAGAGCAATTTTGTTTTAAACATTGGAGTGCCTAGATAATATTTAGGTTTTTTTGATTCACTTAAATATAGAATTTCTGTATTTTACATGAGAGGGCATATGGAGTTGGTGTTTATACTCCAAAATTGAGTAGAATAGGGCATTGTATATTTTTTCTGACAGATTATACTCAGAGCAATTTTGTTTTTAACATTGGGGTGCCCAGATAATATTTAGATTTTTTTGATTCGGGTAAAAGTAGAATTTCTCTATTTTACATGAGAGATCATTCTGAGTTGGTGTATATACTCCATAACAGAGTAGAAAACGCATTGTATATTTTTTCTAACAGATTATATTCAGAGCCTTTTTCTTTTAACTCTGGGTCGCCTAGATATTATTTAGATTTTTTTTGATTCATGTAAAATTAGAATTTCGGTATTTTACATGAGAGAGCATATTGAGTTTGTGTATATACTACAAAACAGAGTAGAAAAGGGCATTGTATATTTTTTCTGACAGATTATATTCAGAGAAATTTTGCTTTTAACATGGTGGTGCCTAGATGATATTTAGATTTTCTTCAATTTGCTTAAATATAGAATTTTTGAATTTTACATGAGAGAGCATATGGAGTTGGTGTATATACTCCAGAAAAAAGTAAAATAGGGCATTGTATATATTTTCTGACAGATTATACTCAGCGCAATTTTGTTTTTAACATTGGGGTGCCTAGATAATATTTAGATTTTTTCGATTCGGGTAAAATTAGAATTTATGTATTTTACATGGGAGAGCATACTGAGTTGGTGTATATACTCCAAAACAGAGTAGAATAAGGCATTTTATATATATTTTTAAGAGACAATAGTCAGAGCCATTTTCTTTTAACTTTGGAGAGCCTAGATATTAAATAGATTTTCTTGGATTCGCATAAAATTAGAAATTCGGTATTTTACATGAGATAGAATATTGAGTTGGTGTATATACTCCAAAACAGAGTTGAAAAGGGCATTGTTTATTTTTTATGACAGATTATATTCAGAGCAATTTTGCTTTTATTATTGGGGTGCCTAGATGATATTAAAATTTTTTTTCGATTCACGTAAAATTAGAATTTCAGTATTTTACATGAGAGAGCACATGGAGTTGGTTTATATACTCCAAATAGTGTTAGACTAGGGCATTGTATATTTTTTTTGACAGACTATATTCAGAGCAATTTTTCTTTTAACATTGGGGTACCTAGATATTATTTAGATTTTCTTCTATTTGCTTAAATATAGTATTTCTGTATTTTACATGAGAGAGCATATGGAGTTGGTGTATATACTCCAAAACAGAGTAGAATAAGGCATTGTATATTTTTTCTGACAGACTATATTCAATGCTATTTTCTTTTAACTTTGGGGCACCTAGATATTATTTAGATATTTTTTGATTGGCGTAAAATTAGAATTTCGGTATTTTACATGAGAGAGCATATTGAGTTGCTGTATATACTAAAAAACAGAGTATAAAAGGGCATTGTGTATTTTCTCTGACAGATTATATTGAGAGCAATTTTGGTTTTAACATAGGGGTGCCTAGATAATATTTCTATGTATATATCCCAAAACAGAGTAGAATAGGTCATTGTATATTTTCTCTGACAGATTATATCCAGAGCAATTTTGTTTTTAACATTGGGGTGCCTAGATAATATTTAGATTTTTTTTGATTCACGTAAATTTAGAAATTTTGTATTTTACATGAGAGAGCATACTGAGTTGGTGTATATACTCCAAAACAGAGTAGAATAAGGCATTGTATAGTTTTTCTAACAGACTATATACAGAGCCATTTTCTTTTAACTTTGGGGCGTCTAGATATCATCTAGATTTTTTTCGATTCACTTAAATATAGAATTTCTGTATTTTACATGAGAGAACATATGAAGTTGGTGTATATACTCCAATAAAAAGTAGAATAGGGCATTGAATATTTTTTCTGACAGATTATATTCAGAAGAATTTTGTTATTAACATTGTGGTGCCTAGATAATATTTAGATTTTTCTCGATTCGCTTAAATATAGAATTTTTGTATTTTACATGAGAGAGCATATGGAGTTGATATATAAACTCCAAAACAGAGTAGAATAGGGCATTGTATATTATTTCTGACAGATTACATTTAGAGCAATTTTGCCTTTAACATTGGTGTGCCTACATAATATTTAGATTTTTTTCGATTCACGTAATTTGGAATTTCGGTATTTTACATGAGAGAGCATACTGAGTTGGTGTATATACTCAAAAACAGAGTAGAATAAAACATTGTATATTTTTTCTTACAGACTATATTCAGAGCCATTTTCTTTTAACTTTGGGGTGCCTCGATATTATTTACATATTTTTCGATTCGCGTAAAATTAGAATTCCGGTATTTTACATGAGAGAGCATATTGAGTTGGTGTATATACTCCAAAACAAGATAGAAGAGGGCATTGTATATTCTTTCTGACAGACCATATTAAGAACAAATTTGCTTTTAACCTTGGGGTGCCTAGATAATATTTAGAGTTTTTTTGATTCACGTAAATTTATTTCAGTATTTTACATGAGAGAGCATACTGAGTTGGTGTATTTACTCCAAAACAGAGGAGAATAAGGCATTGTATATTTTTTCTAACAGACTATATTTAGAGCCATTTTCTTTTAACTTTGGGGTGCCTAGATATTATTTAGATTTTTTTGGATTCGCCTAAAATTTGAATTTCGGTATTTTACATGAGAGAGCATATTGAGTAGGTGTATATACTCCAAAACAGAGTAGAAAAGAGCATTGTATATTTTCTCCGAAAGATTATATTCAGATCCATTTTATTTTTAACACTGGGGTGCCTAGATAATATTTAGATGTTTTTCGATTCGCTTAAATATAGAATTTCTGTATTTTACAATAGAGAGCAGAGTGAGATGGTGTATATAGTCCAAAACGGCATAGAATAGGGCATTGTATATTTTTTCTGAAAGATTATATTAAGAGCAATTTTGTTATTATCATTGTGGTGCCTAAATAATATTTAGATTTCTTTAGATTCACGTAAAATTAGAATTTCGGTATTTTACATGAGAGAGCATACTGAATTGGTGTATATATTCCAAAACAGATTAAAATAAGGAATTGTATATTTTTCAAACAGACTATATTCAGAGCAATTTTCTTTTAAATTTGGGGTGCCGAGATATTATTTAGATTATTTTCAATTTGCGAAAAATTAGAATTTTGGTATTTTACATGAGAGAGAATATTGAGTTGGTGTATATACTACAAAATAATAGAAAAGTGCATTGTACATTTTTTCTGACAGATTATATTAAGAGCAATTTTGCTATTAACATTCAGGTGCATAAATAATATTTAGATTTATTTCGATTCACTTAAAATTAGAATTTCGGTATTTTACATGAGAGAGCATACTGAGTTGGTGTATATACTACAAAACAAAGTAGAATAAGGCATTGTATATTTTTTCACACAGACTATATTCAGAGCTAATTTCTTTTAATTTTGGGGAGCCTAGATATCATTTAAATTTTTTTCGATTCGTGAAAAATTAAAATTTCGTTATTTTATTTGAGAGAGCATATTGAGTTCGCGTATATACTACAAAACAGAGTAGAAGAGGGCATTGTATTTTTTTTCTGACTGATTATATTCAGAGCAATTTTGCTATTACCATTCGGGTGCTAGATAATATTTAGATTTTTTTCGATTCACGTAAAATTAGAATTTCTGTATTTTACATTAGAGTGCATACTGAGTTGGAGTATATACTCCAAAACAGAGTAGAATAAGGCATTGTATATTTTTCCTAACAGACAATATTCAGAGCCATTTTCATTTAACTTTGGGGCGCCTAGATATTACTTTAATTTATTTCGATTTGTGTAAAATTAGAATTTCCCTATTTAACATGAGAGAGCATATTGAGTTGGTATATATACTACAAAACAGAATAGAAAAGGGCATTGGATTTTTTTTCTGACAGATTATATTCAGAGCAATTTTCGTTTTAGCATTGGGGTCCCTAGATAATATTTAGATTTTTTTCGATTCACTTAAACATAGAATTTCTGTATTTTACATGAGAGAGCATATGGAGTTGGTGTAGATACTAAAAAACAGAGTAGAATATGTAATTGTATATTTTTTCTGACAGATTATATTCAGAGCAATTTTGTTTTTAACATTACGGTGCCTAGATAATATTTAGATTTTTTCGATTCACGTAAAATTAGAATTTCGGTATTTTACATGAGAGAGCATACTGAGTTTGTGTATATACTCCAAAACCTAGTAGAAAAAGGCATTGTATATTTTTTTTAACTGACTATATTCAGAGCCATTTTCATTTAGCATTGGTGGACCTAGATATTATTTAGATTATTTTCTATTCACGTAAAATTAGAATTTCGATATTTTACATGAGTGAGCATATTGAGTTGGTGTATATACTCCATAACAGAGTAGAAAGGGGCATTGTATATTATTTCTGACAGATTATATTCAGAGCAATTTTGCTTTTAACATTGGGTTGCCTAGATAATATTTAGATTTTTTTCGATTCACCTAAAATTAAAATATCGGTATTTTACATCAGAGAGCATCCTGAGTTGGTGTATATTCTCCAAAACAGAGTAGAATAAGGCATTGTATATTTTTTCTGACAGATTATATTTAGAGCAATTTTATTTTAACATTGGGGTGCCTAGATAATATTTATATTTTTTTCGTTTCACGTAAAGTTAGAATTTCAGTATTTTACTTGAGAGAGCATACTGAGTTCGTATATATACTCCAAAACACAGTAGAATAAGGCAGTGTATATTTTCTCTAACAGAGTATATTCAGAACCATTTTCTTTTAACGTTGGGGCGCCTAGATAATATTTGGATTTTTTTCGATTCGTGTAAAATTTGAATTTTGGTATTTTATATGGGATAGCATATTGAGTTGGTGTATATAGAAGAAAACAGAGTAGAAAACAACGTTGTATATTTTTTCTGACAGATTCTATTCAGAGCAATTTTGCTGTTAACATTGGGGTGCCTAGATAATATTTAGATTTATTTCGATTCGTTTAAATATAGAATTTCTGTATTTTACACGAGAGGGCATATGGAGTTGGTGTATATATTCAAAAACAGAGTAGAATATGTCATTGTATATTTTTTCGACAGATTATGTTCCGAGCAATTTTGTTTTTTACATTGGGGTGCCTAGATAATATTTAGATTTTATTCAATTTACGTAAAATTAGAATTTCTGTATTTTACATGAGTGAGCATACTGAGTTGGTGTATATACTCCAAAACAGAGTAGAATAGGGGATTGTATATTTTTTCTGACAGATTATATTCAGAGCAATTTTGTTTTTAACATTGGGGTGCCTAGATTATATTTAGATTTTTTCGATTCAGGTAAAATTAGAATTTCTGTATTTTAAATGAGCGAGCATATTGTGTTGGTGTATATACTACAAAACAGAGTCGAAAAAGGCATTGTGTATTTTTTCTGCCAGATTATATTCAGTGAAATTTTGCTTTTAACATTGGGGTGCCTAGATAATATTTAGATTCTTTTCGATTCACGTAAAATTAGAATTTCGGTATTTTACATGAGAGAGCATACGGAGTTGGTGTATATGCTCCAAAACAGAGTAGAATAAGGCATTGTATATTTTTTCTATCAGACTATATTCAGAGCCATTTTCTTTTAACTTTGGGGCACCTAGATATTATTTGGATTTTTTTGATTCGCGTAAATTAGAATTTCGGTATTTTACATGAGAGACCATACTGAGTTGGTGTACATAATCCAAAACAAAGTAGAATTAGGCATTGTATATTTTTTCTAACACACTATATTCAGAGCCATTTTTGTTTAGCTATGCGGTGCCTAGATATTACTTTGGTTTTTTTCGATTCTTGTAAAATTAGAATTTCGGTATTTTACATGAGGGAGCATACTGAGTTGGTGTACATACTCCAAAACAAAGTAGAATAAGGCATTGTATAGTTTTTCTAACAGACTATATTCAGAGCCATTTTCTTTTAAATTTAAGGCGCCTAGATATTATTTAGATGTTTTTCGATTCACGTAAAATTTGAATTTCGGTATTTTACATGAGAGGGCATGTTGAGTTGGTGTATATACCATAAAACAGAGTAGAAAAGGGCATTGTATATTTTTTCTGACAGATTATATTCAGAGCAATTATATTTTAACATTGGGGTGCCTAGATAATATTTATATTTTTTTCATTTCACGTAAAATTAGAATTTCGGTATTTTACATGAGAGAGCATACTGAGTTCGTATATATACTCCAAAACACAGTAGAATAAGGCATTGTATATTTTCTCTAAGAGACTATATTCAGAACCATTTTCTTTTAACTTTGGGGCTCCTAGATAGTATTTAGATTTTTTTCGATTCACGTAAAATTAGAATTTCGGTAGTTTATATGAGAGAGCATATTCAGTTGGTGTATATACTACAAAACAGAGTAGAAAACAAGGTTGTATATTTTTTCTGACAGATTATATTCAGAACAATTTTGCTGTTAACATTGGGGTGCCTAGATAATATTTAGATTTATTTCGATTCATTTAAATATAGAATTTCTGTATTTTACAGGAGAGAACATATGGAGTTAGTTTATATACTCAAAAACAGAGTAGAATACGTTATTGTATATTTTTTCGACAGATTACGTTCCGAGTAATTTTGTTTTTAACATTGGGGTGCCTAGATAATATTTAGATTTTATTCGATTCACGGAAATTAGAATTTCTGTATTTTATATGAGTGAGCATATTGAGTTGGTGTATATACTCAAAAACAGAGTAGAATAGGGCATTGTATATTTTTTCTGACAGATTATCTTCAGAGCAATTTTGTTTTTACCATTAGGGTGCCTAGATTATATTTAGATTTTTTCGATTCAGGTAAAATTAGAATTTTTGTATTTTACATGACAGAGCATATTGTGTTGGTTTATATACTACAAAACAGAGTCGAAAAAGGCATTGTGTATTTTTTCTGACAAATTATATTCAGAGAAATTTTGCTTTTAACATTGGGGTGCCTAGATAATATTTAGATTTTTTTGATTCGCAGAAATATGGAATTTCTGCATTTTACATGAGAGAGCATATTGTGTTGGTTTTATACTCCAAAACAGAGTAGAATAGGGCATTGTATATTTTTTATCACAGATTACATTCAGAGCAATTTTGTTTTTAACATTAGGGTGGGTGCCTAAATAATATTTAGATTTTTTTCGATTCACGTGAAATTACAATTTCGGTATTTTACATAAGAGAGCATACAGAGTTGGTGTATATTCTCCGAAACAGAGTAGAATAAGGCATTGTATATTATTTCTAACAGACTATATTCTGAGCCCTTTTCTCTTAACTTTGGGGCTCCTAGATATTTTTTAGATTTTTATCGATTCGCGTAAAATTAGAATTTCTGGATTTTACATGAGAGAGCGTACTGAGTTGGTGTATATACTCCAAAACAGAGTAGAATAAGGCATTGTATATTTTCTCTAACAGACTATATTGAGAGCCATTTTCTTTTAACTTTGGTGCGCCTAGATATCATTTAGATGTTTTTCGATTCGCGTAAAAGTAGAATTTCGGTATTTTATATGAGAGAGCATATTGAGTTGGTGTATATACTACAAAACAGAGTAGAAAATGCCGTTTTATATTTTTTGTGACATATTATATTCAGAGCAATTTTGCTCTTATCATTGAGGTGCCTAGATAATATTTACATTATTTTCGATTCGCTTAAATATAGAATTTCTGTATTTTACATTAGAGAGTACATGGAGTAGGTGTATATAACCAAAAACAGAGTAGAATACGTCATTGTATATTTTTTTGACAGATTATATTCAGAGCAATTTTGTTTTTAACATTGGGGTGCCTAGATCATATTTACATTTTTTTCGCTTAACGTAAAATTAGAATTTCGGTATTTTACATGAGAGAGCGTACTGAGTTGGTGTATATACTCCAAAACATAGTAGAGTAAGGCATTGTATATTTTTTCTAACAGACTATATTCAGAGCCATTCTCTTTTAATTTTGGGGCGCCTAGATACTATTTAGATTTTTTTCTATTCTCGTAAAATTAGAATTTCGGTATTTTACATGAGAGAGCATATTGAGTTGGTCTATATACTCGAAAACAGTGTAGAGAAAAGAATTGTATATTTTTTCTGACAGATTACATTTAGAGCAATTTTGCTTTTAACATTGGGGTGCCTAGATAATATTTATATTTTTTTCGATTCACGTAAATTTAGAATTTCGGTATCTTACATGAGAGAGCATACTGATTTCATATATATACTCCAAAACACAATAGAAGAAAACATTGTATATTTTTTCTAACACACTATATTCAGAGCCATTTTCGATTAGCTATGGGGTGCCTAGATATTACTTTGGTTTTTTTCGATTCCCGTAAAATTAGAATTAGGGTATTTTACATGAGAGAGCATGCTGAGTTGGTGTATATACTCCAAAACAGAGTAGAAAAGGGCATGGTATATATTTTCTGACAGATCATATTCAGAGCAATTTATCTTTTAGCATTGGGGTGCCTAGATAATATTTAGATGTTGTTCAATTCGCTTAAATATAGAATTTCTGTATTTTACATGAGAGAGCATATGGAGTTAGGGTATATACTCCAAAACAGAGTAGAATAAGGCATTGTATTTTTTTTCTGAGAGATTATATTCAGATCAATATTGTTTTTAACATTGGGGTGCCTAGATAATATTTAAATTTTTTCTGTTCACGTAAATATCGAATTTCTGTATTTTACATGAGACAGCATACTGAGTGGGTGTATATACACCAAAACAGAGTAGAATTATGCATTGTATATTTTTCTAACAAACTATATTCACAGCCATTTTATTTTAACTTTGGGGCGCTCAGATATTTTTTAGATTTTTTTCGATTTGCGTAAAATTAGAATTTCGGTAGTTTACCTGACAGAGCATATTTAGTTGTAGTATATACTACAAAACAGAATAGAAAGGGGCACTGTATATTTTTTCTGACAGATTATATTCAGAGCAATTTTGCTTTTAACATTGAGATGCTTAGATAATATTTAGATTTTTTTCGAATCACGTAAAATTTGAATTTCGATATTTTACATGAGAGAGCATACTGAGTTGGTGTATATACTCCAAAAAAGAGTAGAGTAAGGCATTGTATATTTTTTCTAACAGACTATATTCAAAGCCATTTTCTGTTAACTTGGGGGCTCCTAGATATTTTTTATATTTTTATCGATTCGCGTAAAATTAGAGTTTCGGTATGTTACATGAGAGAGCATATGGAGTTGGTGTATATACTTCAAAACAGAGTAGAATAGCGCATTGTATATTTTCTCTGGCAGATTATATTCAGAGCAATTTTTCTTTTAACATTGGGGTGCCTAGATAATATTTAGATTTTTTTTCAATTCGCTCAAATATAGAATTTCTGTATTTTACTTGAGAGAGCATATGGAGTTCGTGTGTATACTTCAAAAGACAGTAGAATCAGGCATTGTATATTTTTTCTGACAGATAATATTCAGAGCAATTTGGTTTTTAACATTGAAGTGCATAGATAATATTTAGTTTTTTTTCGATTCATGTAAAATTCGAATTTCGGTAGTTTACATGAGAGAGCATACTGAGTTGGTTTATAGACTCCAAAACAGATTAGAAGAAGGCATTGTATATTTTTTCTAACAGACTATATTCAGAGCCATTTTCTGTTAATTTTTGGGTGCCTGGATATTATTTAGATTTTTTTGATTCACATAATATTAAAATATCGGTATTTTACATGAGAGAGCATATTGAGTTGGTGTATATACTAAAAAACAGAGTAGAAAAGGGCATTGTATATATTTTCTGACATATTATATTCAGAGAAATATTGTTTTTAAAATTGGGTTGCCTAGATAATATTTAGACTTTTTTCGATTCACGTAAAATTAGAATTTCGGTATTTTACATGAGAGAGCATGCTGAGTTGGTGTCTATATTTTAAAACAGAGTAGAATAAGGCATTGTATATTTGTTCTAACAGACTATATTCAGAGCCATTTTCTGTTAATTTTATATTTTTTTTAACAGACTATATTCAGAGCCATTTTCTTTTAACTTTGGGGCACCTAGATATTATTTAGATTTTTTCGATTCCTGTAAAATTACAATTTCGGTATTTTACATGAGAGAGCATACTGAGTTGGTGTATATACTCCAAAACAGAGTAGAATAAGGCATTGTATATTTTTTGTTACAGACTATATCCAGAGCCATTTTCTTTTTATTTTGGGCGCCTGGATATTATTGAAATTTTTTTGATTCGCTTAAATATAGAATTTCTGTATTTTATATGAGAGAGCATATGCAGTTGGTGTGTATACGCCAAAACAGAGTATATTCAGATCAATGCTGCTTTTAACATTGGGGTGCCTAGTTAATATTTAGATTTATTTCAATTCACGTAAAATTAGAATTTCGGTATTTTACATTAGAGAGCATATTATGTTTGTTTATATACTGCAAAACACAGTAGAAAAAATAATAGTATATTTTGATTGAAAGGTTATATTAAGAGCCATTTTCTTTTAACATTGGGCTCCTAGATAATATTTAGATTTCTTTCGATTAGTGTAAAATTATAATTTAGGTATTGTACATGAGAGTGCATATTGAGTTGGTGTATATACACCAAAACAGAGTAGAAAAAGGCATTGTATACTTTTTCTGATAGATTATATTCAGAGAAATTTTGCTTTTAACATTGGGGTGCCTAGATAATATTTAGATATTTTTCGATTCATGTAAAATTAAAATTTTGTTATTTTACATGAGAGTTCATATTGAGTTGGTGTATATACTACAAAACAGAGTAGAAAACAGCATTGTATATTTTTTCTGACAGATTATATTCAGAGCAATTTTTTTTTAACATAGGGCTGCCTAGATAATATTTATATTTTTTTCGAGTTGCTTAAATATAGAATTTCTGTATTTTACATGAGAGAGAATATGGAGTTGTTGTATACTCAAAAACGAAGAAGAATCGAGCATTGTATATTTTTTCTGAAAGATTATATTCAGAGCAGTTTTGTTTTTAACATTGGGGTGCCTAGACAATATTTAGATTTTTTCGATTCCGGTAAAATTAGAATTTCTGTATTTTATATGAGAGAGCATACTGAGTTGGTGTATATACTCCAAAACAGAGTAGAATAAGGCATTGTATATTTCTTCTTACAGACTATATTCAGAGCCATTTTCTTTTAACTTTGAGGTGCCTAGATATTATTTAGAATTTTTCATTCATGTAAAATTATAATTACGGTATTTTACGTGAGAGTGCATATTGAGTTGGTGTATATACTCCAAAACAGAGTAGAAAAGGGCATTCTATATTTTTTCTGACAAATTATATTCAGAGCAATTTTGCTTTTAACATTGTGGTGCCTGGATAATATTTAGAATTTTTTTGATTCACGTAAACTTAGAAATTCGATATTTAACATGAGAGAGCATACTGAGTTGGTGTATATAGTCCAAATGAAAGTAGAATAAGGCATTGTATATTTTCTCTAACAGACAATATTCAGAGCCATTTTCTTTTAACTTTGGGGCGCCTAGATATTATTTAGATTTTTATCGATTCGCTAAAATATAGAATTTCGGTGCTTTACAAGAGAGAGCATACTGATTTGGTGTATATACTCCAAAACAGAGTAGAAAAGGGCATTGTATATTTTTTCTGACAGATTGTATTCAGGGCAATTTTGCTTTTAACATTGGGGTGCCTAGATAATATTTAGATTTTTTTCGATTCGATTAAATATATAATTTCTGTATTTTACATGAGAGAGCAGGTAGAGTTGGTGTATATATTCCAAAACAGAGTAGAAAAAGGCGTTCTATAATTTTTCTGACAGATTATATTCAGAGCAATTTTGTTTTTAACATTGTGGTGCCTAGATAATATTTAGATTTTTTCGATTCGTGTAAAATTAGAATATCTTTATTTTACATAAGAGAGCATACTGAGTTCGTGTATATACTCCAAAACATAGTAGAATAAGGCATTGTATATTTGTTCTAACAGACTATATTCAGAGCCATTTTCTTTTAACTTTAAGGCGCCTAGATATTATTTAGATTTTTTTCGATTCGCGTAAAATTAGAATTTGGGTATTTTACATGATAGAGCATATTGAGTTGGTGTATATACTCCAATAAAGGGTAGAAAAGGGTATTGTATCATTTTTATGACAGATTATATTCAGAGCTATTTTGCTTTTAACATTGGGGTTCCTAGATTATATTTAGATTTTTTCGATTCGGGTAAAATTAGAATTTCTGTATTTTACATGAGACAGCATATTGAGTTGGTGTATGTACTCGAAAACAGAGTAGAAGAGGGCATTGTATATTTTTTCTGACAGATTATATTCAGAAAAAAATTTTTTTTAGCTTTGGGGTGCCTATATAATATTTAGATTTTTTTTAATTCGCTTAAATATAGAATTTCTGTATTTTTCATGAGAGAGCATATGGAGTTGGTGTATATACTTCAAAACAGAGTAGAATAGGGCATTATATATTTTCTCAGACAGATTATATTCAGAGCAATTTTGTTTTTAACATTTGGGTGCCTAGATAATATTTAGATTTTTTCGATTAGTGTAGAATTAGAATTTCTGTATTTTACATGATAGAGCATACTGAGTTGGTGTATATGCTCCAAAACAAAGTAGAATAAGACATTGTATATTTTCTCTAACAGACTATATTCAGAGCCATTTTCTTTTACCTTTGGGGCGCCTAGATATTATTCAGATTTTTTTCGATTCACGTAAAATTTGAATTTCGGTATTTTACATGATAGAGCATACTGAGTTGGTCTATATACTCCAAAACAGAGTAATATAAGGCATTGTATATTTTTTCTAACAGACTATTTTAAGAGCCATTTTTTATTAACTTTGGGGCGCCTAGATAATATGTAGATTTTTTTCGATTCGCGTATAATTAGAATTCCTGTATTTTAAATGAAACAGCATATTGAGTAGGTGTATATACTCCAAAACAAAGTAGAAAAAGGCATTGTATACGTTTTCTGACAGATTATATATTCAGAGCAATTTTGCTTTTAACATTGGGATGCCTAGATAAAATTTACATTGTTTTTGATTCACGTAAAATTAGAATTTTGTTATTTTACATGAGAGAGCATATTGAGTTGGTTTATATACTCAAAAACAGAGTAGAAGAGGGCATTTTATATTTTTTCTGACAGATTATATTCAGAGCTATTTTGTGTTTAACTTTCGGGTACCTAGATAATATTTAGATTTTTTTCGATTTACTTAAATATAGAATTTCTGTATTTTACATGAGAGAGCAGGTAGAGGTGGTGTATATACTCAAAAACAGAGTTGAATAGGGAATTGTATATTTTTTCTGACAGATTATATTCAGAGCAATTTTGTTTTTAACATTGGGGTGCCTAGATAATATTTAGATTTTTTTGATTCGGGTAAAATTTGAATATCTTTATTTTACACGAGAGACCATACTGAGTTCCTGTATATACTCCAAAACATAGTAGAATAAGGCATTCTATTTTTGTTCTAACAGACTATATTCAGAGCTATTTTCTTTTAACTTTGGGGAATCCAGATATTTTTTAGATTTTTTTTATTTACGTAAAATTTGAATTTGGGTATTTTACATGAGAGAGCATATTGAGTTGGTGTATATACACCAATACAGAGTAAAAAAGGGTATTGTATAATTTTTATGACAGATTATATTCAGAGCAATTTTGCTTTTAACATTGGGGTGCTTAGATAATATTTAGATTTTTTCGATTTACGTAAAATTAGAATTTCGGTATTTTACATGAGAGAGTACACTGAGTTGGTGTATATACTCCAAAACACAGTAGAATAAGGCATTGTATATTTTTTCTACCCGTCTATATTAAGAGCCATTTTATTTTAACTTTGGGGCACGTAGATATTATATAGATTATTTTCGATTCGCATATAATTAGAATTTCCATATTTTACATGATAGAGCATATTGAGTTGGTGTATATACTCCAATACAGAGTAAAAAAGGGCATTGTATAATTTTTATGACAGATTATATTCAGAGCAATTTTCATTTTAACATTGGGGTGCCTAGATAGTATTTAGATTTTTTCCGATTCACGTAAAATTAGAATTTCGGTATTTTACATGAGAGAGTATACTGAGTTGGTGTATATATTCCAATACAGAGTAGAATAGGGCATTGTATATTTTTTTGACAGATTATATTCAGATCAATATTGCTTTTAACATTGGGGTGTCTAGATTATATTTATATTTTTTTGATTCGGGTAAAATTAGAATTTCTCTATTTTACATGAGAGAGCATATTGAGTTGGTGTATATACTCCAAAACAGAGTAGAATAGGGCATTGTATATTTTTTCGGCGAGATTATATTCAGAGCAATTTTGATATTAACATTGGGGTACATAGATAATATTTAGATTATTTTCTATTCACGTAAATTTAGAATTTCGGTATTTTACATGAGAGAGCATACTGAGTTGGTGTATATATCCCAAAACAGAGTAGAATAAGGCATTGCATATTTTTTCTAACAAACTATATTCAGAGCCATTTCCTTTTAACCTTGGGACACCTAGATATTGTTTAGAATTTTTTCGAATCGCGTAAAATTAAAGTTTCTTTATTTTACGTAAGAGAGCATATTGAATTAGTGTATATATTACAAAACAGAGTAGAAAATGGCATTGTACGTTTTTTCTGATATATTATATTCAGAGAAATTTTGCTTTTAACATTGGGATGCCTAGATAATATTTAGATTTTTTAATTTTTTTGATACGGATAAAATTAGAATTTCTTTATTTTACATGAGAGAGCATACTGAGTTGGTGTATATACTACAAAACAGAGTGGAATAAGGCATTGTATACTTTCTTTAAGAGACTATATTCAGAGCCATTTTCTTTTAAGTTTCGGGCACCTAGATATATTTTAGATTTTTATTATTTGCTTAAATATAGAATTTCTGTATTTTACATGGGAGAGCATATGGATTTGGTGTATATACTCCAAAACAGAGTAGACAAGGGCATTGTATATTTTTTCTAACAGAGTATATTCAGAGCTATTTTCTTTTAACTTTGGGGTTCTAGACATTATTTAGTTTGTATTCGATTCACGTAAAATTAGAATTTCCATATTTTACATGAGATAGCATATTGAGTTGGTGTATATATTCCAAAAAAGGGTAGAAAAGGGCAGTGTATATTGTTTCTGACCGATTACATTCAGAGCAATTTTGTTTTTAACATTCGCGTGCCTAGATAATATTTAGATCTTTTTCGATTCACGTAAAATTAGAATTTCGGTATTTTACATGAGAGAGCATACTCAGTTGGTATATATACTCCAAAACATAGTAGAAAAAAGCACTGTATATTTTTTCTAACAGAATATATTCAGATTCATTTTCTTTTAACTTCGGTGAGCCTAGATATTATTTAGAGTTTTTTCGATTCACGTAAAATTAGAATTTCGGTATTTTACATGAGAGAGCATACTGAGTTGGTGTATATACTCCAAAACAGAGAAAGATGGGGCATTGCATATATTTTCTGACAGATGATATTTAGAGAAATTTTGTTTTAACATTTGGGTGCCTAGGTAATATTTAGATTTTCTCAAATCAGGTAAAACTAGAATTTCTGTATTTTACATGAGATTGCATATTGAGTTGGTGTATATACTACAAAACAGAGTATATAAGAACATTGTATATTTTTTCTGACAGATTAAATTCAGAGCAATTTTGCTTATAACATTGGGGTGCCTATATAATTTTTAGATTTTTTTCGATTCGCTTAAATATAGAATTTCTGTATTTTGCATAAGAGAGCATATGGAGTTGGTGTATATACTCCAAAACAGAGTAGAATATGGCATTGTATATTTTTTCTGACAGATTATATTCAGAGCAATTTTTTTTAACATTGGGGTGCCTATATATTATTTAGATTTGTTTCGATTCACGTAAATTTAGAATTTCGGTATTTTACATGAGAGAGCATACTGAGTTGGTGTATATATTCCAAAACAGAGTAGAATAAGGCATTGTATATTTTTTCTAACACACTATATTCAGAGACATTTTCTTTTAACTTTGGGGCGCCTAGATATCAATTAGGTTTTTCTCCATTCACGTAACATTAGGATTTCTGTATTTTACATGATACAGCATATGGAGTTGGTGTATATAATCCAAAACAGAGTAGAATGCGTTATTGTATATTTTTTCTGACAGATTATATTCAGAGCAATTTTGTTTTTAACATTGGGGTGCCTAGATAATATTTAGATATTTCTCGATTCACTTAAAATTAGAATTTCTGTATTTTACATGAGAGAGCATACTGTGTTGGTGTATATACTTCAAAATAGAGTAGCATAAGGCATTGTAGATTTTTTTCGATTCGCTTAAATATAGAATTTCTGTATCTTACATGATAGAGCATATGCAGTTGGTGTATATACTCAAAAACAGAGTAGAATAGGGCATTGTATATTTTTTCTGACAGATTATAGTCAGAGCAATCTTGCTTATAACATTGGTGTGCCGATATAATATTTAGATTTTTTCGATTCACGTAAAATTAGAATTTTGGTATTTTATATGAGAGAGCATACTGAGTTGGTGTATATACTCCAAAACAGAGTAGAATAAGGCATTGTATATTTTTTCTAACAGACTATTTTTGGAGCCATATTTCTTTAACTTTGGGGCACCTATATATTATTTAGATTATTTTCAATTCGCATAAAATTAAAATTTCGGTATTTTACATGAGAGAGCATATTGAGTTGGTATATATACTCCAAAACAGAGTAGAAAAGGTCATTTTATATTTTATCTGACAGATTATATTCAGAGGAATTTTGCTTTTAACATTGGGGTTCCTAAATAATATGTAGATTTTTTCGATTCGCTTAAATATTGAATTGTTGTATTTTACATAAGAGAGCATATTTAGTTGGTGTATGTACTCCAAAACAGGGTAGAAAATGTCATTTTATATTTTTTCAGACAGATTATATTTAGAGGAATTTTGCTTTTAACATTGGGGTTCCTAGATCATATTTATATTATTTTCGATTCACTTAAATATAGAATTTCTGTATTTTACATGAGAGAGCATATGGAGTTGGTTTACATACTCCAAAACAGAGTAGAATAAGGCACTGTATATTTTTTCTGACAGAATATATTCAGAGCAATTTTGTTTTTAACATTGGGGTGTCTAGGTAATATTTAGTTTTTTTGGATTTGCTTAAATATAGAATTTCTTTATTTTACATAAGAGAGCTTATGGAGTTGGTGTATATTCTCCAAAACAGAGTATAATAGGGCATTGTATATTTTTTCTCACAGATTATATTCAGAGAAATTTTGTTTTTAACAGTGGGGTGCCTAGATAATATATAGATTTTTTCGATTCACTTAAAATTAGAATTTCGGTATTTTACATGAGAGAGCATACTGAGTTGGGGTATATACTCTAAAACACAGTAGAATAAGGCATTGTATATTTTTACTAACAGAGTATATTCAGAGCAATTTTCTTTTAACTTAGGGGCGCCTAGATATCATTTAGATTTTTTTCGATGCACATAAAATTAGAATTTCGGTATTTTACATGAGAGAGCATATTGAGTTGTTGTATATACTCCAAAACAGAGTAGAAAAGGGCATTGTATATTTTCTCTGAACGATTATATTCAGAGCAATTTTGCTTTTAACATTCGGGTGCCTAGATAATATTTAGAGTTTTTTCGATTTGCATAAAATTAGAATTTCGGTATTTTACATGAGAGAGCATACTCAGTTGGTGTATATACTCGAAAACAGAGTAGAAAAAGGCATTGTATATTTTTTCTAACAGACTATATTCAGAGCGATTTTCTTTTAACTTCTGGGCGCCTAGATATTATTTAGATTTTTTTCGATTCGCGTAAAATCAGAATTTCCGTATTTTACATGGGAGAGCATACTGAGTTGGTGTATATACTCCAAAACAGAGTAAAATAGGGCATTGTATATTTTTTCTGACAGATTATATTCAGAGCAAATTTGTTTTTAGCATTAGGGTAACTAGATTATATTTAGATTATTTTCGATTCACGTAAAATTAGAATTTCGATATTTTACATGAGAGAGCATACTGAGTTGGTGTATATATTCCACAACAGGGTAGAATAAGGCATTGTATATTTTTTCTGACAGATTATATTCAGAGAAATTTTGCTTTTAACATTGGGTTGCCTAGATAACATTTAGATTTTTTTCGATTCGCTTAAATATAGAATTTCTGTATTTTACATGAGAGAGCATATTGATTTGGTGTAGATACTCCAAAACAGGGTAGAATAGGACATTTTATATTTGTTCTGACAGATTATATTCAGAGCAATTTTGTTTTTAACATTGGGGTGCCTATATAATATTTAGTTTTTTTCGATTCGCTTAAATATAGAAGTTCTGTATTTTACATGAGAGAGCATATGCAATTGGTGTATATACTCCAAAATTGAGTAGAATGAAGCATTCTATATTTTTTCTAACTGACTATATTCAGAGACATTTTCATTTAACTTTGGGGTGCCTAGATATTATTCAGATTTATTTCGATTCTCGTAAAATTAGAATTTCTGTATTTTCCATTAGAGACCGTATGTAGTTGGTATATATACTCCAAAACAGAGTAGAATAGGGCATTGTATATTTGTTCTGACAGATTATATTCAGAGCAATTTTGTTTTTAACATTGGGGTGCCTAGATAATATTTAGATTTTTATCGATTCGTGAAAATTTAGAATTTCAATATATTACATGAGGGAGCATACTTAGTTGGTGTATATACTCCAAAACAGAGTAGAATAAAGCATTGTATATTTTCTCTAAAAGACTATATTCAGAGCCATTTTCTTTTAACTTTGGGGCGCTTAGATATTATTTCAATTTTTTTCGATTCATGTAATATTAGAATTTCGGTATTTTACATGAGACATCATATTGAGTTGGTGTATATACTCCAAAATAGAGTAGAAAAGGGCATTGTATATTTTTTCTGACAAAGTATATTCGGAACAATTTTGTTTTTAACATAGGGGTGCCTATATAGTATTTAGATTTTTTTCGCTTCCTTTAATATAGAATTTTTGTATTTTACATTAGAGAGCTTATTGAGTTGGTGTATATACTCCAAAACACAGTAATAAAGGGCATTTTATATTTTTTATGATAGATTATATTCAGAGCAATTTTATTTTTAACATTGGGGTGCCTAGATAATATTTAGATTTTTTCGATTTCGGTAAAATTAAATTTCTGTATTTTACATGAGAGAGCAAACGGAGTTGGTGTATTTACTCCAAAACGAAGTAGAATAAGGCATTGTATATTTTTTCTAACAGACTATATTCATACCCATTTTCGTTTAACTTTGGGGCACCTAGATATTTAGATTTTTTTCGATTCGCGTAAAAGTAGAATTTCGGTATTTTACGTGAGAGAGCATATTGAGTTAATGTATATACTCCAAAGCAGAGTAGAAAAAGGCATTGTATATTTTTTTGACAGATTATATTCAGAGCAATTTTGCTTTTAACTTTGGAGTGCCTAGATTATATTTAGATTTTTTTCGATTTGCATAAATATAGAACTTCTATATTTTACATGAGAGTGCATCTGGAGTTGGTGTATATACTCCAAAACAGAGTAAAATAGGGCATTGTGTATTTTTTCTGACAGATTGTATTAAGAGCAATTTTGTTTTTAACATTGAAGTGCATTGATAATATTTAGATTATTTTCGATTCGCTTAAATATAGAATTTCTGTATTTTACATGAGAGAGCTTATGGAGTTGGTGTATATACCCCAAAACAGAGTAGAAAAGAACATTGTACATTTTTCCTGACAAATTATATTCAGAGCAAATTTGTTTTTAACACTGGGGTGCCTAGATAATATTTAGATTTTTTTGATTCTCTTAAATATAGAATTTCTGTATTTTACATGAGAGAGCGTATGGAGTTGGTGTATATACTCCAAAACAGAGTACAATAGGGCATTGTATATTTTTTCTGACAGTTTATATTCAAAGCAATTTTGTTTTCAACATTGGGGTGCCTAGATAATATTTATATTTTTTCGATTCTAGTGAAATTAGAATTTCTGTATTTTACATGAGAGAGTATACGGCATTGGTGTATTTACTCCAAAACGTAGTAGAAAAGGGCATTGTATATTTTTTCTGACAGATTATATTCAGAGCAATTTTGCTTTTATCATTGGGGTGCCTAGATAATATTTAGATTTTTTTGGATTTGCTTATATATAGAATTTCTGTATTTTACATGAGAGAGCATATAAAGTTGGTATATATACTCCAAAACAAAGTCGACTAAGGCATTGTATATATTTTCTAACAGACTATATTCAGAGCCAATTAGTTGAACTTTGGGGCGCCTATATATTATTTCGATTTTTTTCGATTTGCGTAAAATTAGAATTTCTGTATATTACATGAGAGAGCATATAGAGTTGCTGTATATACTCCAAAACAGAGTAGAATAGAGCATTGTATATTTTTTCTTACAGATTATATTCAGAGCAATTTTGTTTTTATCATTGAAGTGCCTAGATAATATTTAGATTTTTTTCGATTCACATAAAATTAGAATTTCGGTATTTAACATGAGAGGGCATACTGAGTTGGTGTATATACCCCAAAACAGAGTAGAATAGGGCATTGTATATTTTTTCTCCCAGATTATATTCAGAGCAATTTTGTTTTTTACATTGGGGTGCTTAGATAATATTTAAATCATTTTCGATTTGCTTAAATATAGAATTTCTGTATTTTACATGATGGAGCATATGGAGTTGGTGTATATACTCCAAAACAGAGTAGAATAGTGCATTGTATATTTTTCTCTGACAGATTATATTCAGAGATATTTTGTTTTTAACATTGGGTTGCCTAAATAATATTTAGCTTTTTTCGATTCGGGTAAAATTAGAATTTTTGTATTTTACATGAGAGACCATACTGTGTTGGTGTATATACAACAAAACACAGTACAAAAGGGTGTTGTATATTTTTTCTGACAGATTATATTCAGAGCAATTTTGCTTTTAACATTGGGGTGCCAGGATAATATTTAGATTTTTTTCGATTCCCTTAAATATAGAATTTCTGTATTTTACATGAGAGAGCATATGGAGTTGGTTTATATACTCCAAAACAGAGTAGAATAGGGCATTGTATATTTTTTCTGACAGATTATATTCAGTGCAATTTTGTTTTTAACATTGTGGTGTCTAGGCAATATTTATATTTATTCGATTCGGGTAGAATTAGAATTTTTGTATTTTACAGCAGAGAGCATATGGAGTTAGTTTATATATTCCAAAACAAAGTAGAATAACGCATTCTATATTTTTTCTAACAGACTATATTCAGAGTTATTTTTTTGGAATGTTGTGGCGCCTAGATATTATTTAGATTTTTTTCAATTCGTGTAAAATTAGAATTTCGGTATTTTACATGAGAGAGCATATGGAGTTTCTGTATATACACCAAAAAAGAGTAGAATAGGGCATTGTATATTTTTTCTGACAGATTATATTCAGAGCAATTTTGTTTTTAACATTGGGGTGCCTACATAATATTTAGATTTTTTCGATTCGGCTAAAATTAGAACTTCTGTATTTTACATGAGAGAGCATATTGAGTTGGTGTATATACTAAAAACAGAGTAGAAAAGGGCATTGTATATTTTTTCTGAGAGATTATATTCAGAGGAATTTTGCTTTTAACATACGGGTGCCTAGATAATATTTAGATT
The DNA here is from genome assembly GCF_049354715.1 of Callithrix jacchus. Taxonomy (NCBI): domain Eukaryota; kingdom Metazoa; phylum Chordata; class Mammalia; order Primates; family Cebidae; genus Callithrix; species Callithrix jacchus. Next base: position 1,543,205 of record NC_133511.1, on the reverse strand, counting down.
TTATTCGATTCGCTTAAATATACAATTTCTGTATTTTACATGAAAGAGCATACTGAGTTGGTGTATATACTCCAAAACAGAGTAGAATAAGGCATTGTATGTTTTCTCTAACAGACTATATTAAGAGCCATTTTCTTTAAACTTTGAGGCGCCTAGGTATTCTTTAGATTTTTTTCGATTCGCGCAAAATTAGAATTTCGGAATTTTACATGAGAGAGCATATTGAGTTTGTGTATATACTAAAAAACAAAGTAGAAAATGCAATTGTGTATTTTTTCTGACACTTTATATTCTGATAAATTTTGCTATTTACATTGGGGTGCCTAGAAAATACTTAGATATTTTTCGTTTTCCTTAAATATAGAATTTCTGTATTTTACATAAGAGAGCATATGGAGTTGGTGTATATACTCCAAAACATAGTAGAATAGGGCATTGTATATTTTTTCTGACAGATTATATTCAGAGAAATTTTGCTTTTAACATTGAGGTGCCTAGATAATATCTAGATTATTTTCGATTCGCTTAAATGTAGAATTTCTGTATTTTACATAAGACACCATATGGAGTTGGTGTATATACTCAAAAACAGAGTAGAATAGGGCATTGTATAGTTTGTCTGACGGATTATATTCAGAGCAATATTGTTTTTAACCTTGAAGTTCCTAGATAATATTTAGATTTTTTTTGATTCACGTAAATTTCGAATTTCGGTATTTTACATGAGAGAGCATTCTTAGTTGGTGTATATACTCCAAAACAGAGTAGAATTGTACATTTTTTCTGACAGATTTTATTCAGAGCAATTTTTTTTTTAACATTGGCGTGCCTACATAATATTTAGATTTTTTCGATTCGGGTAAAATTTTAGTTTCGTTATTTTACATGAAAGAGCATATTGAGTTGGTTTATATAATACAAAACAGAGTAGAAAATGGCATTGTGTATTTTCTCTGAAAGATTTTATTCAGAGCAATTTTGCTTTTAACATTGGAGTGCCTAGATAATATTTAGATATTTTTTGATTCGCTGAAATATAGAATTTCTGTATTTTACATGAGAGACCATATGAAGTTGGTGTATATACCCCAAAACAGAGTAGAATAGGGTATTGTATATTTTCTCTGACAGATTATATTCAGAGCAATTTCGTTTTTAACATGGGGTGCATAGATAATATTTAGATTTTTTTCAATTCGCTTAAATATAGAATTTCTGTATTTTACTTGAGAGAGCATATTGAGTTGTTGTATATACTCCAAAAAAGAGTAAAATGGGGCATTGTATATTTTTTCTGATAGATTATATTCAGCGCAATTTTGTTTTTAACATTGTGTTGCATAGATAATATTTAGATTTTTTCGAATCGGGTAAAATTAGAATTTCTCTATTTTACGTGAGAGAGCATCCTGAGTTGGTGTATATACAACAAAACAGAGTAGAATAAGACATTGTATATTTTTTCTAACAGACTATATTCAGAGCCAAGTTCTTTTAACTTTGGGGCGCCTAGATATTATTTAGATTTTTTTCGATTTCCGTAAAATTAGAATTTTGGTATTTTATATGAGAGAGCATGTTGAGTTGGTGTATATACTCCAAAACAGAGTAGAATAGGGCATTGTGTATTATTTCTGACAGATAATATTCCGAGAAATTTTCTTTTAACATCGGGATGCCAAATTAATATTTAGATTTTTTTCAATTCGAGTGAATTTAGAATTTCTGTATTTTACATGAGAGAGCATATTGAGTTAGTGTATATACTCCAAAACAAAGTAGAAAAGGGCATTGTATATTTTTTCTGACATTTCATATTCAGAGCAGTTTTGCTATTAACATTGGGGTGCCTAGATAATATTTAAATTTCCTTTGATTAACGTAAATTTATAATTTTGGTATTTTACATGAGAGAGCATTCTCAGTTGGTATATGTACTCCAAAACAGAGTAGAAACGGCATTGTATATTTTTTCTGACAGATTATATTCAGAGCCATTTTTTATCAACATTTGGTTGCCTAGATAATACTTAGATTTTTTCGATCGAGTACATATAGAATTTCAGTGTTTTACATGAGAGACCATATTTGGTTGGTGTATATACTCCAAAACAGGGTATAAAAAGGCATTGTATATTTTTTTCTGAAAAATCATATTCATAGCTATTTTGCTTTAAATATTGGGGTGCGTAGATAATATTTAGATTTTTTTCGATTCGCGTAAGTTTAGAATTTCGGTATTTTACATGAGAGAGCATATTGAGTTGGTGTATATACCCCAAAACAGAGTATAAAAGGGCATTGCATATTTCTTCTGACAGATGATATTCAGAGCAATTTTGCTTTTAATATTGGGGTTCCTAGATAATATGTAGATTTTTTTCGGTTCGTGTAAATTAGAATATCGGTATTTTACATGGAAGACCATATTGAGTTGGTGTATATACTCCAAAACAGAGTAGAAAAGGTCATTGTATATTTTCTCTGACAAATTATATTCAGAGCAATTTTACTTTAACATTGGGGTGCCAAGATAAAATTAAATTTTTTCGGTTCATGTAAAATTAGAATTTCGATATTTTACATGAGAGAGCATGTTGAGCTGGTGTATATACTCCCAAACAGACTAGAAAAGGCCATTTTGTATTTTTTCTGATACATTATATTCAGAGCAATTTTACTTTTAACATTGGGGTCCCTAGATAATATTTAGACTTTTGTCGATTCTCGTAAAATTAGTATTTCAGTATTTTACATGAGAGAGCATATTTAGTTGGTGTATATACACCAACACCGTGCAGAAAAGGGCATTGTGTATTTTCTCTGACAGACTATATTAAGAGCAATTTTGCTTTTAACATTGGGGTGCCTAGATAATATTTAGATATTTTTCGACTCGAGTCAAATTAGAATTTCGGTATTTTACATGAGAGAGCATATTGAGATGGTGTATATACGCCGAAATAGAGTAGAATAGGGCATTGTATATTATTTCTGACAGATTATACTTAGAGCAATTTTTCTTTTAAGATTGGGGTGCCTAAATAATATTTAGATTTTTTTCGATTCGCGTAAATTTAGAATTTCGGTATTTCACATGAGAGAGCATATTGAGTTGGTTTATATACTCCAAAATAGAGTAGAAAAGGGCATTGTAGATTTTTTCTGAGAGATTATATTTAGAGCAATTTTGCTTTTAACATTGGTTTGCCTAGATAATATTTAGATTTCTTTTGGTTCGCGTAAAATTAGAATTTCCGTATTTTACATGAGAGAGCATATTGAGTTGTTGTATATACTCCAAAAAAGAATAGAAGAGGGCATTGTGTATTTTTTCTGACGGATTATATTCAGAGTAATTTTGCTTTGAACCTTGGTGTGCCTAGATAATATTGAGATTTTTTTCAATTCACGTAAATTTAGAATTTTGGTATTTTACATGAGAGAGCATATTGAGATGGTGTATATAATCCAAAACTGAGTAGAAAAAGCATTGTATATATTTTATGACAGATTATATTCAGAGCAATTTTGCTACTACCATTGGGGTGCCACGATAATATTTATATTTCATTTGATTAGCGTAAATTTAGAATTTCAGTATTTTACATGAGAGAGCATATTGGGTTGGTGTACATACTCCAAAACATAGTAGAAAATGGCATTGTATATTTTTTCTGGAAGATTATATTCAGAGCAATTTTGCTTTTAACAATGGGTGCCTAGATTATATTTAGATATTTTTCGATTCACGTAAAATTAGAAGTTCTGTATTTTACATGAGAGAGCATATTGAGTAGGTGAATTTACTCCAAAACAAAGTAGGAAACTGCATTGTATATTTTTTCTGACAGATTCTATACAGAGCAATTTTGTTTTTAACATTGGGGTGCCTAGATAATATTTAGATTTTTTCAATTCGGGTAAAATTAGAATTTCTGTATTTTACACGAGAGAGCATACTGAGTTCGAGTATATCCTTCAAAACATAGTAGAGTAAGGCATTGTATATTTCTTCTAACAGACTATATTTAGAGCCATTTTCTTTTAACTTTGAAGCGAATTGATATTATTTAGATTTTTTCGATTCTCGTAAAATTAGAATTTGGGTATTTTACATGAGAGAGCATATTGAGTTGGTGTATATACTCCAACACTGAGTAGAAAAATGCACTGTATATTTTTTATGACAGATTATATTCAGAGCAATTTTGATTTTACCATTGTGGTGCCTAGATAACATTTCGATTTTTTTCAATTCACGTAAAATTAGAATTCCGATCTTTTACATGAGAGAGAATACTGATGTGGTGTATATACTCCAAAACAGAGTAGAATAGGGCATTTTATATTTTATTTTACAGATTATATTCAGAGCAATTTTGTTTTTAACATTGGGGTGCCTAGATTATATTTAGATTATTTCGATTTCGCTAAAATTATAATTTCTGTATTTTACATGAGCCAGCATATTGAGTTGGTCTATATACTCCAAAAAAAAGTAGAATAAGACATTGTATATTTTTTTTAACAGACTATATTCAGAGCAATTTTCTTTATCTTTGGGGCACCTAGATATTATTTAGATTTTTTTCGATTCGCGTAAAATTAGTATTTCGGTATTTTACATGAGAGAGCATACTGAGTTGGTGTATATACTCCAAAACATAGTAGAATACGGCATTGAATATTTGTTCTAACAGACTATATTCAGAGCCATTTTCTTTTAACTTTGGGGCACCAGGTTATTATGTAGATTTTTTTCGATTCGCTTAAAATTAGAATTTCTGTATTTTACATGAGAGAGCATATTGAGTTGGTGTATACACTCCAAAACAGAGTAGTAAAGGGCATTGTATATTTTTTATGACAGATTATATTCAGAGCAATTTTGTTTTTAACATTGGGGTGCCTAGATAATATTTATATTTATTCGATTCGGGTAAAATTTTAATTGCAGTATTTTACATGAGAGAGCATACTGAGTAGGTGTATATACTCCAATACAGAGTAGAAAGGGGCATTGTATATTTTATATGACAGATTACATTAAGAGCAATTTTGCTTTTAACATTGGGGTGCCTAGATAATATTTAGATTTTTTCGATTCGCTTAAATATAGTATTTCTGTATTTTACATGAGAGAGCATATGGAGTTGGTGTATATACTCCAAAACAGAGTAGAATAAGGCATTGTATATTTTGTCTCACAGACTATATTCAGAGCCACTTTCTTTTAAATTTGGAACACTTTGACACTGTTGGTGGGAGTGTAAATTAGTTCAACCATTGTGGAAGACAGTGTGACGATTCCTCAAGGCCTTAGAAATAGAAATTCCATTTGACCCAGCAATCCCATTACTGGGTATATATCCAAAAGACTATAAATCATTCTACTATAAGGACACATGTACACGAATGTTCATTGCAGCACTGTTTACAATAGCAAAGACCTGGAATCAACCCAAATGCCCATTGATAATAGACTGGATTGGAAAAATGTGGCACATATACACCATGGAATATTATGCAGCAATCAGAAATGATGAGTTCGTGTCGTTTGTAGGGACATGGATGAATCTGGAAAACATCATCCTCAGCAAACTGACACAAGAACAGAAAATGAAACACCGCATATTCTCACTCATAGGTGGGTGATGAAAAATGAGAACACATGGACACAGAAAGGGGAGTACTAAACACTGGAGTCTATTGGGGGGAAAAGGGGAGGGCCAGTGGGAGGGGGAGGTGGGGAGGGATAGCCTGGGGAGAAATGCCAAATGTGGGTGAAGGGGAGAAGAAAAGCAAAGCACACTGCCATGTGTGTACCTACGCAACTGTCTTGCATGCTCTGCTCATGTACTCCAAAACCTATAATCCAATAAAAAATTAAAAAAAAAAAATTTGGGTCACCTAGATATTATTTAGATTTATTTCGATTCACGTAAAATTAGAATTTCGTTATTTTACATGAGAGAGCGTACTGAGCTGGTGTATATACTCCAATAAAGAGTAGAAAAGGGCATTGTATAATTTTTATGACAGATTATATTCAGAGCAATTTTGCTTTTAATATCGGGGTGCCTAGATAATATTTAGATTTTTTTCGATTCACGTGAAATTAGAATTTTGGTATTTTACATGAGAGAGTAAACTGAGTTGGTGTATATATTCAAAAACAGAGGACAATATGGCATTGTATATTTTTTTTGACAGATTATATACAGAGCAATTTTGTTTTTAACATTGGGGTGCCTAGATAATTTTTAGATTTTTTCGATTCAGGTAAAATTAGAATTTCTGTATTTTACATGAGAGAGCATACTGAGTTTGTGTATATACTACAAAACAGAGTAGAAAAGGGCATTGTATATTTTTTCTGACCGAATATATTCATAGCACTTTTGCTTTTAACGTTGTGGTGCGTAGATAATATTTAGATTTTTGTCGATTCGCTTAAATATAGAATTTCTGTATTTTACATGAGAGAGCATATGGAGTTGGTGTATATACTCGAAAACAGAGTACAAGGGGGCATTGTATATTTTTTCTGACAGATTATATTCAGAGGTATTTTGTGGTTATTTTTGGGGTGCCTAGATAATATTTAGATCTTTTTCGATTCGCTTAAATATAGAATTTTTGTATTTTATATGAGAGAGCAGGTAGAGTTGGTGTATATACTCAAAAACAAAGTAGAATAGGGCATTGTGTATTTTTTCTGACAGATTATATTTAGAGCAATTTTGTTTTTAACATTGGGTTTCCTAGACAATATTTCGATTTTTTCGATTTGGGTAAAATTTGAATATCTTTATTTTACAGGAGACAGCATACTGAGTTCCTGTATATACTCCAAATCATAGTAGAATAAGGCATTGTATATTTGTTCTAACAGACTATATTCAAAGCTATTTTCTTTTAACTTTGGGGAGCATAGATATTTTTTAGATTTTTTTTAATTCGCGTAAAATTTGAATTTGGGTATATTACATGAGAGAGAATATTGAGTTGGTGTATATACTTCAATACAGAGTAAAAAATGGCATTGTATAATTTTTATGACAGATTATATTCAGAGCAATTGTGCTTTTAACATTGGGTTGCCTAGATAATATTTAGATTTTTTTCAATTCACGTAAAATTAGAATTTCGGTATTTTACATGAGAGAGTATACTGAGTTGGTGTATATATTCCAAAAAAACTAGAATAGGGCATTGTATATTATTTTTGACAGATTATATTCAGAGCAATTTTGTTTATAACATTGGGGTGCCTAGATTATATTTATTTTTTTTGATTCGGGTAAAATTAGAATTTTTCTATTTTACATGAGAGAGCAAATTGAGTTGGTCTATATACTACAAAACAGAGTAGAAACGGGCATTGTATATTTTTTCTGACCGAATATATTCACTGCACTTTTGCTTTTAACGTTGGGGTGCGTAGATGATATTTAGATTTTGTTCGATTCGCTTAAATATAGAATTTCTGTTTTTTTCATGAGAGAGCAGGTGGAGTTGGTGTATATACTCGAAAACAAAGTAGAATAGGGCCTTGTATATTTTTTCTGACAGATTATATACAGAGCAATTTTGTTTTAAACATTGGGGTGCCTAGGTAATATTTAGATTTTAACTATTCTGGTGAAATTAGAATTTCTGTATTTTACATGAGAGAGTACACGAAGTTGGTGTATATACTCATAAACAGAGTAGAATAAAACATTGTATATTTTTTCTAACAGACTATATTCAGAGCCATTTTCTTTTAACTTTGGGGCCCCTAGATATTATTTAGATTTCTTTCGATTCACGTAAAATTAGAATTTCTTTATTTTACATGAGAGAGAATACTGAGTTGGTGTATATACTCGAAAACACAGTAGAATAAGGCATTGTATATTTTTTCTACCAGTCTATATTAAGAGCCATTTTCTTTTCACTTTGGGGAGCCTAGATATTATTTAGATTTTTTTCGATTCACCTAAATTTGTAATTTCTGTATTTTACATGAGATAGCATATGGAGTTGGTGTATATACTCCAAAACAGTGTAGAAAAGGGCATTGTATATTTTTTCTGACAGATTATATTCAGAGCAATTTTGTTATAAACATTGGTGTGCCTAGGTAATATTTAGATTTTAACTATTCTGGTAAAATTAGAATTTCTATATTTTACATGAGAGAGTTCATGAAGTTTGTGTATTACTCCAAAACATTGTATAATAAAACATTGTATATTTTTTTAACAGACTATATTCAGAGACATTTTCTTTTAACTTTGGGGCGCCTAGTAATTATTTAGATTTTTTTCGATTCACGTATAATTAGAATTACCGTATTTTACATGAGATTGCATATTAATTTGGTGTATATACTACAAAACAGAGTAGAAAAGGGCATTGTATATTTTCTCTGACAGACTATATTCAGAGCAATTTTGCTTTTAACATTGGGGTGCCTTGATAATATTTAGATTTTCTTCGATTCGCTTAAATATACAATTTATGTATTTTACATGAGACAGCATGTGGAGTTGATGTATATATTCCAAAACAAAGCAGAATAAGACATTGTATGTTTTCTCTAACAGACTATATTTAGAGCCATTTTCTTCATCTTCGGGGCGCCTAGATATTATTTAGATTTTTTTCGATTCGAGTATAATTAGAATTTCTGTATTTTACATTAGAGAGCATACTGAGTTGGTGTATATACCCCAAAACTGAGTAATATAAGGCATTGTATATTTTATCTAACAGTCTATATTAAGAGCCATTTTCTATTAACTTTGGGGCGCCTAGGTATTATTTAGATTTTTTTCGATTCGCGTATAATTAGAATTTCCGTATTTTACATGAAAGAGCATATTGAGTTTGTGTATATACTCCAAAACAGAGTAGAATAAGGCATTGCATATTTTTTCTGACAGATTATATTCAGAGCAATTTTGCTTTTAACATTGGGGTGCTTAGATAATATTTAGATTTTTTTGGTTCGGGTAAAATTAGAATTTCTGTATTTTACATGAGAGAGCAAATTGAGTTGGTGTATATACTACAAAACCGAGTAGAAACGAGCATTGTATATGTTTTTTGACTGAATATATTTACAGTACTTTTGCTTTTAACGTTGGGGTGTGTAGATAATATTTAGATTTTGTTCGATTCGCTTAAACATAGAATTTCTGTTTTTTACATGAGAGAGCAGGTGGAGTTGGTGTATATACTCGAAAACAGAGTAGAATAGGGCATTGTATATATTTTCTGACAGATTATATACAGAGCAATTTTGTTTCCTAGGTAATATTTAGATTTTAACTATTCTGGTAAAATTAGAATTTCTGTATTTTACATGAGAGAGTACACGAAGTTGGTGTATATACTCATAAACAGAGTAGAATAAAACATTTTATATTTTTTCTAACAGGCTATATTCAGAGCCATTTTCTTTTAACTTTGGGGCCCCTAGATATTATTTAGATTTCTTTCGATTCACGTAAAATTAGAATTTCGTTATTTTACATGAGAGAGCATACTGAGTTGGTGTATATACTGCAAAACACAGTAGAATAAGGCATTGTATATTTTTTCTACCAGTCTATATTAAGAGCCGTTTTTGTTTAACTTTGGGGTGCCTAGATATTATATAGAATATTTTCGATTCGCATATAATTAGAATTTCCGTATTTTAGAAGAGAAAGCATATTGAGTTGGTGTATATACTCCAAAACAGAGTATAATAGGGCATTATATATTTTTTCTGACAGATTATATTCAGAGCAATATTGTTTTTAACATTGGGTTGCCTAGATAATATTTAGATTTTTTTCGATTCGCTTAAATATAGAATTTCTGTGTTTTACTTAAGAGAGCATACGGAGTTGGTGTATATACTTCAAAACAGAGTAGAATAAGGCATTTTATATTTTTTCTGACAGATTATATTCAGAGCAATTTTGTTTTTAACATTGGGGTACCTATATAATATTTAGGTTTTTTTGATTCGGGTAAAATTAGAATTTCGATATTTTACATGAGAGAGCATATGAAGTTGGTGTATATACTCCAAAACAAAGTAGAATAAGTAATGTATATTTTCTCTGAAAGACTATATTTAGAGCCATTTTCTTTTAAGTTTGTGGCGCCTAGATATTATTTAGATTTTTTTTGATTTGCGTAAAATTAGAATTTCAGTATTTTACATGAGAGAGCATATTGAGTTGGTGTCTATACTACAAACCGAGTAGAAATGGGCATTATATATTTTTTCTGACAGATTATATTTAGGGCAATTTCGCTTTTAAAATTGGGTTGCCTAGATAATATTTAGATTTATTTCGATTTGCTTATATGTCGAATTTCTGTATTTTACATGAGAGAGCATATTTAGTTGGTGTATATATTACAAAACAGAGTAGAAAAGGGCATTGTATATTTTTTCTGACAGACTATATTCAGAGCAATTGTGCTTTTAACATTTGGGTGCCTAGATAATATTTAGATTTTTTCGGTTTGTTAAAATTAGAATTTCGGTATTTTACATGAGAGAGCATACTAAGTTGGTGTATATACTTTAAAACAGATTAGAATAAGGCATTGTATATTTTTTCTAACACACTATATTCAGAGCCATTTTCTTTTAACTTTGGGGCTCCTAGATATTATTTAGATTTTTTTTTATTCTCGTAAAATTAGAATTTCAGTATTTTACTTTAGAGAGCATATTGAGTTGGTGTATATACTCCAAAAAAGAGTAGAAAATGACGTTGTATATTTTTTCTGACAGATTATATTCAGAGAAATTTTGCTTTGAACATTGGGGTGCCTAGATAATATTTAGATTTTTGTCGTTTCGCTTAAATATAGAATTTCTGTATTTTACATGAGAGAGCATATGGAGTTGGTGTATGTACTCCAAAACAGAGTAGAATAGGGCATTGTATATTTTTTTGACAGATTATTTTCAGAGCAATTTTGTTTATAACATTGGGGTGCCTAGACAATATTTAGATTTTTTCGATTCGATTAAAATCAGAATTTTGTTATTTTACATGACAGAGCATATTGAGTTGGTGTATATACTCCTAAACAAAGTGGAAAAGGGCACTGTATATTATTTCTGACAGATTATATTCAGATATATTTTGCTTTTAACATTGGGGTGCCTAGATAATATTTAGATTTCTTTCAATTCGCATAATTATAGAATGTAGGTATTTTAAATGAGACAGCATATTGAGTTGTTGTATATACTCCAAAACAGAGTACAATAAAACATTGTATATTTTTCCTGACAGATTACATTCAGATCAATTTTGCTTTTAACATTGGGGTCCCTAGATAATATTTAGAATTTTTTCGCATTTCTTAAATATAGAATTTCTGTATTTTACATGAGAGGGCATATGGAGTTGGTGTATGTACTCCAAAATAGAGTAGAATAGGGCATTGTATATTATTTCTGAGAGATTATATTCAGAGCAATTTTGTTTTTAACATTTGGGTACCTAGATAATATTTAGATTCTTTCGATTTTGTTAAAATAAGAATTTCGGTATTTCACATGAGAGAGCATTCTGAATTTGCTTATATACTTTTAGAGAGAGTAGAATAAGGCATTGTATATTTTTTCTAACACACTATATTCAGAGCCATTTTCTTTTAACTTTAGGGCGCCTAGATATTATTTAGATTTTTTTCAATTCACGTAAAATTAGAATTTCTGTATATTACATGACAGAGCATATTGAGTTGGTGTATATACTCCAATATAAAGTGGAAAAGGGCATTGTATATTTTTTCTGACAGATTATATTCAGAGAAATTTTTCTTTTAACATTGGGGTGCCTAGATAATATTTCGATTTTTTCCACTCCCTTAAATATAGAATTTCGGTATTTTACTTGAGAGAGCATATGGTGTTGGTGTATATACTCCAAAACAAAGTAGAACAGGGCATTGTATATTTTTTCTGACAGTTTATATTCAGAGCAATTTTGCTTTTAACATTGAAGTGCCTTGATATTATTTAGATACTTTCCATTCGGGTAAAATTAGGATTTCTGTATTTTACACGAGGGAGCATACTGAGTTGCTGTCTATACTCCAAAACATAGTAGAATCAGGAATTGTATATTTTTTCTAACAGACTATATTCAGAGCCATTTTATTTTAACATTGGGGCGCCTAGATATTATTCAGATTTTTTTCGATTTGCGTAAAATTAGAATTTCGGTATTTTACATGAAAGAGCATATTGAGTTGGTGTATATACTCCAAAGCAGAGTAGAATAAGGCATTGTATATTTTGTCTAACAGACTATACTCCGAGCAATTTTCTTTTAACACTGAGGCGCCTAGATATTATTTAGATGTTTTTCGATTCGCGTAAATTTAGAATTTCGGTATTTTACATGAGAGAGCATATGGAGTTGGTGTATATACTCCAAAACACAGTAGACAAGAACATTTTATATTTTGTAAGACAGACTATATTCATAGCAATTTTGCTTTTAACATTGGGGTGCCTACATTATATTTAGATTGTTTTTGATTCGCTTAAATATAGAATTCCTGTATTTTAAATGAGAGAGCCTATGGAGTTGGTGTATATACTCCAAAACAGAGTAGAATATGGCATTGTATATTTTTTCTGACAGATTGTATTCAGAGAAATTTTGTTTTTAACATTGGGGTGCCTAGATACTATTTAGATTTTTTCGATTCGCTTAAATATAGAATTCCTGTATTTTACATAAGAGAGCATAGGGAGTTGGTGTATATACTCCAAAACAGAGTACAATAGGGCATTGTATATTTTTTCTGACAGATTATATTCAAATAAACTTTGTTTTTAACATTGGGGTTCCTAGATAATATTTAAAATTTTTTCGATTCGCTTATATATAGAGTTTCTGTATTTTACATGAGAGAGCATATCAAGTTGGTGTATATACTCCAAAATAGAGTAGAATAGGGCATTGTATATTTTTTCTGACAGATAATATTCAGAGAAATTTTGTTTTGAACATTGGAGTGCATAGATAATATTTAGATTTTTTTCGATTTCCTTAAATATTGTATTTCTGTATTTTACATGAGAGAGCATATGGAGTTGGTGTATATACTCCAAAACGTAGTAGAAAAGGGCATTGTATATTTTTTCTGACAGATTATATTAAGAGCAATTTTGCTTTTACATTGGGGTGCCTAGATAATATTTAGATTTTTTTCGATTCACGTAAAATTAGAATTTCGGTATTTAACATGAGAGAGCATACTGAGTTGGTGTATATACTCCAAATCAGAGTAGAATAAAGCATTGTGTATTTCTTTAACAGACTATATTCAGAGCCATTTTCTTTTAACTTTGTGGTGCCTAGATATAATTTAGATTTTTTTCGGTTCACGTAAAATTAAAATTTCGGTATTTTACCTGAGAGAGCATATTGAGTTAGTGTATATACTCCAAAATAGAGTAGTAAAGGGCATTGTATATTTTATCTGACAGATTATATTCAGAGAAATTTTGCTTTTAACATTGGGGTGCCTAGATAATATTTAGAATTTTTTTTATTCACTTAAATATAGAATTTCTTTATTTACATGAGAGAGCATATGGAGTTGGTGTATATACTCCAATACAGAGTAGAATAAGGCATTGTATATTTTTTCTGACAGATTATATTCAGCGCAATTTTATTTTTTACATTGGGGTGCCTAGATTATACTTATATTTTCTTTGAATCTCTTAAATATAAAATTTTTGTATTTTACATGAGAGAGCATATGGAGTTGGTGTATATACTCCAAAACAGAGTAGAATAGGGCATTGTATATTTTTTCTAATAGACTATATTCAAAGCCATTTTCTTTTAACTTTGGGGCGCCTAGATATTATTTATATCTTTTTCGATTCGTGTAAAATTAGAATTTCGGTATTTTACATGAGGGAGCATATGGAGTTGGTGTATATACTCCAAAACGTAGTAGAAAAGGGCATTGTATATTTTTTCTGACAGATTATATTAAGAGCAATTTTGCTTTTACATTGGGGTGCCTAGATAATATTTAGATTTTTTTTGATTCGCTTAAATATAGAATTTCTGCATTTTACATAAAAGAGCATATGAAGTTGGTGTATATACTCCAAAACAGAGTAGAATAGGGCATTGTATATTTTTTCTGACAGATTATATTCAGAGAGATTTTGCTTTTAACTTTGGGGTGCCTAGATAATATTTAGATTATTTTCGATTCGCTTAAATATAGAATTTCTGCATTTTACCTGAGAGAGCATATAGAGTTGGTTTATATAATCCAAAATAGAGTAGAAAAGGGCATTGTATATTTTTACTAACAAACTCTATTCAGAGCCATTTTCTTTGAATTTTGCAGTGCCTAGATATTATTTGGATTTTTTCGATTCGCCTAAAATTAGAATTTCGGTATTTTACAGAAGAGAGCATATTGAGTTGGTGTATATACTCCAAACCAGAGTAGAAAAGGGCATTGTATATTTTTTTGACAGATTATAGTCAGAGCAATCTTGCTTATAACATTGGGGTGCCTATATAATATTTAGATATTTTCGATTCACGTAAAATTAGAATTTTGGTATTTTATATGAGAGAGCATACTCAGTTGGTGTCTATACTCCAAAACAGAGTAGAATAAAACATTGTATATTTTCTTTAACAGACTGTATTGAGAGCCATATTCCTTTAGCTTTGGGGCACCTAGATATTATTTAGATTATTTTCAATTGGCGTAAAATTAAAATTTCGGTATTTTACATGAGAGAGCATATTGAGTTGGTATATATACTCCAAAACAGAGTAGAAAAGGTCATTTTATATTTTTTCTGACAGATTATATTCAGAGGAATTTTGCTTTTAACATTGTGGTTCCTAGATAATATTTAGATTTTTTTCAATTCGCTTAAATATAGAATTTCTGTATTTTACATGAGAGAGCATATTTAGTTGGTGTATATACTCGAAAACAGAGTAGAAAGGTCATTTTATATTTTTGTCTGACATATTATATTCAGAGGAATTTTGCTTTTAACATTGGAGTCCTTGGAAAATATTTAGATTTTTTTCGATTCGCTTAAATATAGAATTTCTGTATTTTACATGAGAGAGCATATGGGGTAGGTTTATATTCTGCAAAACAGAGTAGAATAAGGCACTGTATATTTTTTCTCACAGAATATATTCAGAGCAATTTTGATTTTAACATTGGGATGTCTAGGGAATATTTAGCTTCTTTTGGATTCGCTTAAATATAGAATTTCTTTATTTCACATAAGAGAGCATATGGAGTTGGTGTATATACTCCAAAACAAAGTAGAAAAGGGGATTGTATATTTTTTCTGACTGATTATATTCAGAGCTATTTTATTTTATCATTCGGGTGCCTAGATAATATTTAGATTTTTTTCGATTCGCGTAAATTTAGAATTTCGATATTTTACATGAGAGAGCATATTGGGTTAGTGTATATGCGCCAAAAGAGAGTACAAAAAAGCATTGTATATTTTTTCTGACAGATTATATTCAGAGCAATATTGCTTTTCACATTGGTATGCCTAGATAATATTTAGATTTTTTTCTGTTCGTTTAAATTTAGAATTTCGTTACTCTGCATGGGAGAGCATATTGAGTTGGTTTATATACTCCAAAACAGAGTAGAAAAGAGCAATGTATATTTTCTCTGACAGATTTTGTTCCGAGAAATTTTGGTTTTTACATTGTGGTGCCTAGATAATATTCAGATTTTTTTCGATTCGCGTAAATTTAGAATTTCTGTATTTTACATGAGAGAGCATATTGGGTTAGTGTATATACTCGAAAACAGAGTAGAAAAAAGCATTGTATATTTTTTCTGACAGATTATATTCAGAGCAATTTTTCTTTTATCATTGGAATGCCTAAATAATATTTAGATTTTTTTCGGTTCGTGTAAAATTTGACCTACTGTATTTTACATGTGAGAGCATATTGACTTGGTGTATATATTGGAAAACATAGTAGAAAAAGGCATTGTATATTTTTTCTGACAGATTACATTCAGAACAATTTTGCTTTTAACATTGGGGTGCCTAGATAATATTTAGAATTTTTTAATTTCCATCAATTTATAATTTCTGTATTTTACATGAGAGAGCATATTGAGTTGGTGTATATACTTTATAACAGAGTAGGAAAGGGCATTGTATATTATTTCTGACATATTATATTCAGAGCAATTTTGCTTTTAACATTGGGTGCCTCGATAATATTTAGCTTTTTTTCGATTCGCGTAAATTTAGAATTTTGCTATTTTACATGAGAGAGCATATTGGGTTGGTTTATATTCCCCAAAACAGAACAGAAAAGGGCATTATATATTTTCTCTGAAAGATTTTATTCAGAGCAATTTTGCTTTTAACATTGGGGGCCTAGAAAATATTTAGATTTTTTTCGATTTGCGGAAATTTAGAATTTCGGTATTTTACATGAGAGAGCATATTGAGTTGGTGAATATACTCCAAAACAGAGTAGAAAAAAGCATTGTTTATTTTTTATGACAGATTATATTCAGAGCAATTTTTCTTTTAACATTGAAATGCCTAGATAATATTTAGATTTTTCGGTTCGTGTAAAATATGAATTTCTGTATTTTACATCGGAGAGCATATTGAGTTGGTGTATATACTCCAAAACAGAGTAGAAAAAGGCATTGTATATTTTTTTGACTGATTTCATTCAGAGCAATTTTGCTGTTAACATTCGGGTGCCTAGATAATATTTAGAATTTTTTTAATTTGCGTAAATTTATAATTTCGGTATTTTACATGAGAGAGCATATTGAGTTGGTGTATATACTTTAAAACAGATTAGGAAAGGGAATTGTATATTTTTTCTGACAGATTATATTCAGAGCAATTTTGCTTTTAGCATTGGGTGCCTAAATATGATTTACGTTTTTTTCGATTCGTGTAAATTTAGAATTTCGGTATTTTACATGAGAGAGCATATTGGGTTGGTGTATATAATCCAAAACTGAATACAAAAGGGCATAGTATATTTTTTTCTGAAAGATTATATTCAGAGCAATTTTGTTGTTAACATTGGGGTGCCTAGATAATATTTAGATATTTTTCGATTCAGGTAAAATTAGAATTTCGGTATTTTACATGAGAGAGCATATTGGGTTGGTGTATATAATCCAAAACTGAATACAAAAGGGCATAGTATATTTTTTTCTGAAAGACTATATTCAGAGCAATTTTGTTGTTAACATTGGGGTGCCTTGATAATATTTAGATATTTTTCGATTCAGGTAAAATTAGAATTTCGGTATTTTACATGAGACAGCATATTGAGTTGGTTTATATACTCCAAAAAATGTAGAAGAGGGCATTGTGTATTTTCTCTGAGAGACTATATTAAGAGCAATTTTGCTTTTAACATTGAAATGCCTAGATAATATTTAGATTTTTTTAGGTTCGTGTAAAATTTGAACTTCTGTATTTTACATGGCAGAGCAAAATGAGTTGGTGTATGTACTCGAAAACAGAGTAGAAAAAGGCATTGTATATTTTCTCTGACAGATTACATTCAGAACAATTTTGCTCTTTACATTGGGTTGCCTAGATAACATTTAGAATTTTTTTAATTTTGTAAATTTATAATTTCGGTATTTTACCTGAGAGATCATATTGAGTTGGTGTATATACTTTATACCAGAGTAGGAAAGGGAATTGTATATTATTTCTGACAGATTATATTTAGAGCAATTTTGCTTTTAACATTGGGTGCCTAAATAATATTTAGATTTATTTCGATTCTCGTAAATTTAGAATTTCTGTATTTTATATGAGAGAGCATATTGGGTTGGTGTATATACTCCAAATCAGAGTAGAAAAATGCATTGTATATTTTTCTGACAGATTATATTCAGAGCAATTTTCCTTTTAATATTGGGGTGCCTAGATAATATTTAGATTCTTTTCAATTCAGTTAAAATTAGAATTCTTGTATTTTAAATTAGAGAGCATATTGAGTTGGTTTATATACTCCAAAAAAGAGTAGAAGAGGGCATTGTGTTCTTTCTCTGACAGACTATATTCAGAGCAATCTTGCTTTTAACATTGGAATGCCTAGATAATATTTAGATTTTTTTTGGTTCGTGTAAAATTTGAACGTTTGATTTTACATGGGAGAGAATATTGAGTAGGTGTATATACTCCAAAACAGAGTAGAAAAAGGCATTGTATATTTTTTCTGACAGATTACATTCAGAAGAATTTTGCTTTTAACATTGGGGTGCCTAGATAATATTTAGAATATTTAATTTGCGTAAATTTACAATATCTGTATTTTACATGAGAGAGCATATTGAGTTGGTTTATATAGTTCATAACAGAGTAGGAAAGGGCATTGTATATTATTTCTGACAGATTATATTCTGAACAATTTTGCTTTTAACGTTGGGTGCCTAGATAATATTTAGATTCATTTCGATTCACGTAAAATTAGAATTTCGGTATTTTACATGAGAGAGCATATTGAGTTGTTGTATATACTCCAAAACAAAGTAAAATAAGGCATTGTATATTTTTTCTGACAGATTATATTCAGGCCAATTTTGCTCTTAACATTGGGGTTTCTAGATAATATTTAGATTTTTTTCGATTCCCATAAAATTAGAATTTGGGTATTTGACATGAGATAGCATATTGAATTGGTGTATATACTCCAAAACAGATTAAAATAGGGCATTGTATATTATTTCTAACAGAATTAATTCAGAGCAATTTTGCATTTAACATTGGGGTGCCTAGATAATATTTAGATTTTTTCGATTCACGTAAATTTAGAATTTCAGTATTTTAAATGAGAGAGCATATTGAGTTGGTGTATATAGTCCAAAACTGAGTAGAAAAGGGCATTGTATATTTTTTCTGAACGATTATATTCAGAGCAATTTTGCTTTTTACATTCGGGTGCCTAGATAATATTTAGATTTTTTTGATTCACGTAAAATTAGAATTTCGGTATTTTACATGAGAGAGCATGCTCAGTTGGTGTATATACTCCAAAAAAGAGTAGAAAAAGGCATTGGATATTTTTTCTCACAGATTATATTCAGAGCAATTCTGGTTTTAACACTGGGGAGCCTAGATGATATTTAGATTATTTTCGATTTGCTAAAACATAGAATTTCTGTATTTTACAAAAGAGAGCATATGGAGTTGGTTTATATACTCGAAAACAGACTAGAATAAGGCACTGTATATTTTTTTTGACAGAATATATTCAGAGATATTTTGTTTTTAACATTGGGGTGCCTAGATAATATTTAGATTTTTTTGGATTCGCTTAAATATAGATTTTCTGTATTTTACAAAAGAGAGCATATGGAGTTGGTTTATATACTCAAAAACAGAGTAGAAAAAGGCATTGTATATAGTTTATAACAGTCCATATTCAGAGTCATTTTCTTTTAACTTCAGTGCACCTAGATATTATTTAGATTTTTTACGATTCGCTTAAATATAGAATTTCTGTATTTTACATGAGAGAGCATACGGAGTTGGTTTATATAATCCAAAACAGAGTAGAATAGGGCATTGTATATTTTTTCTGACAGATTATATTCAGAGCAATTTTGTTTTTAACATTGGGGTGCCTAGATAATATTTAGATTTTTTTCGATTCGCTTAAATTTAGAATTTCTGTATTTTACATGATAGAGCATATGGAATTGCTGTATATACTCCAAAACAGAGTAGAATAGGGCATTGTATATTTTTTCTGACAAATTATATTCAGAGAAATTTTCCTTTTAACATTGGGGTGCCTAGATAATATTTAAATTTTTTTCGATTCGCTTAAATACAGAATTTCTGTATTTTATATGATAGAGCATATGGAGTTGGTGTATATACTCCAAAAAGAAGTAGAATAGGGCATTGTATATTTTTTCTGACTGATTATATTCAGAGCAATTTTGTTTTTAACATCAATGTGCCTAGATAATATTTAGATTTTTTTCTATTCACGTAAAATTAGAATTTCTGTATTTTATATGAGAGAGCATACTGAGTTGGTGTATATACACCAAAACAGAGAGGAAAAGGGCATTGTATATTTTTTCGAACAGACTATATTCAGAGCCATTTTATTTTAACTTTTGAGCGCCTAGATATTTTTTAGATTTTTTTCGATTTGCTTAAAAATAGAATGTCTGTAGTTTACATGAAAGAGCATATTAAATTGGTGTATATACTCCAAAACAGAGTAGAAAAGGGCATTGTGTATTTTTTCTGACGGATTATATTCAGAGCAATTTTATTTTTAACTGTGGGGTGCCAAGATAATATTTAGATTTATTCGATTCACGTAAAATTTGAATTTCTGTATTTTACATGATAGAGCATATGGAGTTGGCGTATATACTCCAAAACCAAGGAGAAAAGGGCATTGTATATTTTTTCTGACAGATTATATTCAGAGCAATTTTTTTTTTAACATTGGGGTGCCTAGATAATATTTAGATTTTTTTTGATTCGCTTAAGTATAGAATTTCTGTTTTTTACAAGAGAGAGCATATGGAGTTGATGTATATACTCCAAAACAAAGTAGAATAAAGCATTTTATATTTTTTCTGACGGATTATATTCAGAGCAATTTTGTTTTTACAGTGGGGTGCCTTGATAATATTTACATTTGTTGCGATTCACGTAAAATTAGAATTTCGGTATTTTACATGAGAGAGCACAGTGAGTTGGTGTATATACTCCAAAAGAGAGTAGAATAAGGCATTGTATATTTTTTCTAACACACTATATTCTGAGCCATTTTCTTTTAACTTGGGGTGCCTAGATATTATTTAGATTTTTTTCGGTTCGCATAAAATTACAATTTCGGTATTTTACATGAGAGAGCATATTGAGTTGGTGTATATACTCCAATAAAGAGTAGAAAAGGTCGTTGTACATTTTTTCTGACAGACTATAATCAGAAAAATTTTCCTTTTAACATTGGGGTGCCTAGATAATATTTAGCTTTTTTTCGATTCACTTAAGTATTGAATTTCTGTATTTTACATGAGAGAGCATATGAAATTGGTGTATATATTCCAAAACAGAGTAGAATAGGGCATTGTATATTTTTTCTGACAGATTGTATTCAGTGCGAAATAGCTTTTATCATTGGGGTGCCTAGATAATATTTAGATTATTTTCGATTTGCTTAAATGTAAAATTTTTGTATTTTACATGAGAGAGCACACTAAGGTGGTGTATATACTCCAAAACAGAGTAGAATAGGGAATTGTATATTTTCTCTGACAGATTATATTCTGAGCAATTTTGCTTTTAACATTGGGGTGCCTAAATAATATTTAGATTTTTTTTGATTCGCTTAAATATAGAATTTCTGTATTTTACATGAGAGAGCATACTGAGGTAGTGTATCTACTCCAACACAGAGTACAATAAGGCATTGTAAATTGTTTCTAACAGACTATATTCAGAGCCATTTTCTTTTAAATTTAGGGCGCCTAAATATATTAAATTTTTTTCGATTCGCGTAAAATTATAATTTCGGTATTTTACCTGAGAGAGCATATGGAGTTGGTGTATATACTAAAAAACAGAGTAGAATAGGGCATTGTATATTTTTTCTGACAGATTATATTCAGAGCAGTTTAGCTTTTAACATTGGGGTGCCTAGATAATATTTAGATTTCTTTCAATTTGCTTAAATGTAGAATTTCTGTATTTTACAAGAGAGCAAATGGAGTTGGTCTATATACTTCAAAACCGAGTAATATAGGGCATTGTATATTTTTTTGACAGATTATATTCAGAGCAATTTTGTTTTTAACATTGAAGTGCCTAGATAATATTTAGATTTTTTCGATTCAGGTAAAATTAGAATTTCGGTATTTTACATGAGAGAGCATACTGAGTTGGTTTATATACTCCAAAACAGAGTAGAATAAGGTATTGTATGTTTTATCTAACAGACTATATTCAGAGCTATTTTCCTTAACTTTGGGGCGCCTAGATATTATTTAGATTTTTTTCGATTCGCGAAAATTAGAATTTCATTAGTTTACAAGAGAGCATATTGAGTTGGTGTATATACTCCAAAACAGAGTAGAAAAAGTCATTGTATATTTTTTATGACAGATTATATTCAGAGCAATTTTCTTTTAACATTGGGGTACCTAAATAATACTTAGATTTTTTTCGATTCACGTAAAATTATAGTTTCATAATTTTACATAAGTGAGCAAACTGTGTAGGTGTGTATTCTCCAAAACAGAGTAGAATAAAGCATTGTTTATTTTTTCTAATGGATGAAATTTAGAGCCATTTTCTTTTAACTTTGGCGCACCTAGATATTATTCAGATTTTTTTCGATTCGCGTAAAATTAGAATTTCTGTATTTTACATGAGAGAGCATATGGAGTTGCTGTATATACTACAAAACACAGTCGAAAAGGGCATATTGTATTTGATCTGACAGATTATATTCAGAGCAATTTTGCTTTTAACATTGGGGTGCCTAAATAATATTTAGAATTTTTTCGATTCGCTTAAATATAGAATTTCTGTATTTTACATGAGAGAGCATATGGAGTTGCTGTATATACTCCAAAGCAGAGTAGAATAGGGCATTGTATATTTTTTCTTACAGATTGTATTGAGAGCAATTTTGTTTTTAACATTGGGGTTACTAGATAACATTTACATTTTTTCGATTCGCGTAAAATTTTAATTTCTGTATTTTACATGAGAGATCATACTGAGTTTGTGTATATACTCCAAAAAAAAAGTAGAATAAGGCAGTGTATATTTTTTCTAACAGACTAAATACAGAGCTATTTTCTTTTAAGTTTCGGGCGCCTAGATATTATTTAGAATTTTTTCGATTCGCGTAAAATTAGAATTTCAGTATTTTACATGAGAGAGCATATTGAGTTGGTGTATATACTACAAAACAGAGTAGAAAAGGGTATAGTGTATTTTCTCTGACAGATTATATTCAGAGCAATTTTGCTTTTAACATTGGGGTGGCTAGATTATATTTAGATTTTTTTCGATTCGCTTAAATATAGAATTTCTGTATTTTACATGAGAGAGCATACTCAGTTGGTGTATATACTCCGAAACAGAGAAGAATAGGGCATTGTATATTTCTTCTGACAGACTATATTCAGAGAAATTTTCTTTTTAACTTTGGGGTGCCTAGATAATATTCAGATTATTTCGATTCGGGTAAAATTAGAATTTCAGTATTTTAGAAGAGAGAGCCTACTGAGTTATTGTATAAACTCCAAAACAGAGTAGAATAAGGCATTGTAAATTTTCTCTAACAGACTATATTCAGAGCCATTATCTTTTAAATTTAGGGCGCCTAGATATTATTTAGATTTTTTCGATTCACGTAAAATTAGAATTTCGGTATTTTACATGAGAGAGCATATTGAGTTGGTGTATATACTCCAAAACAGAGTAGAAAAGGGCATTGTATATTTTTTCTGACAGATTATTTTCAGATCAATTTTGCTTTTAACATTGGGGTGCCTTGATAATATTTTGATTTTTTTCGATTCACGTAAAATTTGAATTTCGGTATTTTACATGAGAGAGACTACTGAGTTGGTGTATATACTCCAAAACAGAGTAGAATAGGGCATTGTGTATTTTTTCAGACAGATTATATTCAGAGCAATTTTGTTTTTAACATTGGGTTGCCTCGATAATATTTAGAATTTCTGTATTTTACATGAGAGAGCGTATGGAGGTGGTGTATATACCCCAAAACAGAGTAGAATAAGGCATTGTATATTTTTTCTGAGAGACTATATTCAGAGCCGTTTTCTTTTAACTTTGGGGCGCCTAGATATTATTTAGATTTTTTTCGATTCACGTAAAATTCTAATTTAGGTATTATACATGAGAGTGCATATTGAGTTGGTGTATATAGTACTAAACAAAGTAGAAGAGGGCATTGTATATGTTTTCTGACTGATTATATTCAGAGCAATTTTTCTTCTAACATTGGGGTGCCTAGATAATATTTAGATAATTTTCGATTCGCTTAAATATAGAATTTCTGTATTTACATGAGAGAGCATATATAGTTGGTGTATATACTACAAAACAGAGTAGAAAAGGGCATTGTACATGTTTTCTGACAGATTATATTCAGAGTAATTTTGCTTTTAACATTGGGGTGCCTAGATAATATTTAGATTTTTTCGATTCGCTTAAATATAGAACTTCTGTATTTTACATGACAGAGCATATGGAATTGGTGTATATACTCAAAAACAGAGTAGAAAAGGGCATTGTAAATTTTTTCTGAAAGATTTTATTCAGAGCAACTTTGTTTTTAACATTAGGGTGCCTAGGTAATATTTAGATTTTTTTCCCTTCATGTAAAATTAGAATTTTGGTATTTTACATGAGAGAGCATACTGAGTTGGTGTATATACTCCAAAACAGAGTAGAATAGGGCATTGTATATTTTTTCTGACAGATTCTATTCAGTGCAATTTTGTTTTAACATTGGGTTGCCTAGATAATATTTAGATTTTTTAGATTCGGGTTAAATTCGAATTTCTGTATTTTACATGAGAGAGCATATTGAGTTGGTGTATATACTCCAAAACAGAGTAGAATAGGGCACTGTATATTTTTTCAGACAGATTATATTCAGAGCAATTTTGTTTGTAACATTGGGTTGCCTCGATAATATTTAGATTTTTTTTGATTCGAGTAAAATTAGAATTTCTGTATTTTACATGAGAGAGCATATTGAGTTGGTGTATATACTCCAAAACAGAGTACAATAAGGCATTGTATATTTTTTCTAACAGACTATATTCAGAGCCGTTTTCTTTTAACTTTGGGGCGCCTAGATATTATTTAGATTTTATTCGATTCGCGTAAAATTTTAATTTAGGTATTTTACATGAGAGTGCATGTTGAGTTGGTGTATATAATACAAAACAAAGTAGAAGAGGGCATTTTATATGTTTTCTGACAGATTATATTCAGAGCAATTTTGCTTTTAATATTGGGGTACCTAGATAATATTTAGATAATTTTCGATTCGCTTAAATATACAATATCTGTATTTTACATGAAAGAGCATATAAAGTTGGTGTATATAATCCAAAACAGAGTAGAATAGGGCATTGTATATTTTTTCTGACAGATTATATTCAGATAAATTTTATTTTTAAGATTGGGGTGCCTAGATAATATTTAAATTTTTTTTGGTTCACGGAAAATCAGAATTTCGGTATTTTACATTAGAGAGCATACTGAATTGGTGTATATACTCCAAAACAGAGTAGAATAAGGCATTGTATATTTTTTCTCACAGACTATATTCAGAGCCGTTTTCTTTTAACTTTGGGGTGCCTGTATATTATTTAGATGTTTTTCGATTCGCGTAAAATTAGAATGTCGCTATTTTATATGAGAGAGCATATTGAGTTTGTGTATATACTACAAAACAGAGTAGAAAAGGGCATTGTATATGTTTCTTACAGATTATATTCAGAGAAATTTTGCTTTTAATCTTGGGGTGCCCAGATAATATTTAGAATTTTTTCGATTCATTTAAATATAGAATATCTCTATTTTACATGAGAGAGCATATGGAGTTGGTGTATATACTCCTAAACAGAGTAGAATAAGGCATTGTATATTTTTCCGGACACATTATACTCAGAGTTATTTTGTTTTTAACATTGGGGTGCCTAGATAATATTTAGATATTTTTCGATTCGCTTAAATATTGAATTTTTGTATTTTACATGAGAGAGCATACTGAGTTGGTGTATATACTCCAAAACAGAGTAGAATAAGGCATTGTATATTTTTTCTAACAGCTAATATTCAGAGCCATTTTCTTTGAACTTTGGGGCGCCTACATATTATTTAGATTTTTCTCGATTCACGTAAAATTTGTGTTTCGGTATTTTATATGAGAGAGCATATTGAGTTGGTGTATATACTCCAAAACAGAGTAGAATAGGGCATTGTATATTTTTTCTGACAGACTATATTCAGAGCAATTTTTCTTTTAACACTGGAGTGCGTAGATAATATTTAGATTTTTTCGATTCGTGTAAATTTAGAATTTCTGTATTTTACATGAGAGAGCATATTGTGTTGGTGTATATACCCCAAACATGGTAGAAAAGAGCATTGTATATTTTAACTGAAAGACTATATTCAGAGCAATTTTGCTTTTAACATTGAGGTGCCTAGATAATATTTAGATTTTATTCGATTCGCATGAATTTCGAATTTCGGTGTTTTACATGGGATAGCATATTGAGTATGTGTATATACTCCAAAACAGAGTAGAACATGGCATTGTATATTTTTTCTGACAGACTATATTCAGAGAAATTTTGCTTTTAACTTTGGCGTGCCTAGATAATATTTAGATTTTTTTCGATTCGCGCAAATTTAGAATTTCTGTATTTTACATCAGAGAGCATATTGAGTTTGTGTATATACTCCAAAACAGAGTAAAATATGGCATTGTATATTTTTTCTGACAGATTATATTCAGAGAAATTTAGTTTTTACATTGTGGTGCCTAGATTATATTTTGATTTTTTCGATTCACGTAAAATTAGAATTTCTGTATTTTACATGAGCGAGCATATTGAGTTGGTGTATATACTCCGAAACAGAGTAGAAAATGGCGTTGTATATTTTTGCTGAGTGATTGTATTCAGAGAAATTTGGATTATTACATTGGGGTGCCTAGATAATATTTAGATTTTATTCAATTCGCGTAAATTTATTATTTCGGTATTTTACACGAGAGTGCATATTGAGTTGGTGTATATACTTCAAAACAGTGTAGAAAGCAAAATTGTGTATTTTCTTTGAAATATCATATTCAGAGCAATTTTGCTTTTAACATTGGGGTGCCTAGGTAATATTTATATTTTTTTCGATTCGCGTATAATTAAAATTTCAGTATTTTACATGAGAGAGCATATTGAGTTGGTGTATATACTCGAAAACAGAGTAGAATAGGGCATTGTGTATTTTTTCTGACAGATTATATTCAGAGCAATTTTTCTTTTAGCATTGAGGTGCCTAGATAATATTTAGATTGTTTTCGATTTGCGTAAATTTAGAATTTTGGTGTTTTACATGAGAGAGCATATTGAGTTGGTGTATATACTTTAAAGCAGAGTAGAAAAGAGCATTGTATGTTTTTTCTGAGAGTTTATATTCACAGCAATTTTGCTTTTAACATTGGGGTGCCTAGATTATATTTAGATTTTTTTCGATTCGCGTAAAATTAGAATTTCGGTATTTTACATGATAGAGCATATTGAGTTGGTGTATATACTCCAAACAGAGTAGAAAAGGGCATTGTGTATTTTTTCTGACAGATGATATTCAGTCTAATTTTGCTTTTAAGATTGGGGTGCCTAGATAATATTTCGATTTTTTTATATTGGCGTAAATTTAAAATTTCGGTATTTTACATGAGAGAGCCTATTTATTTGGTGGATATACTCCAAGAAAGAGTAAAAAAGGGCATTGTATATTTTCTCTTACCCATTATATTATATGCAATTTTGCTTTTAACGGTGGTGTACATAGAAAATATTTATATTTTTTGTAACCGCGTAAATTGAGGATTTAAATATTTCACATGGGAGAGCTTATTGATATGGTGTATATACTCCAAAACAGTGTAGAAAAGGGCATTGTACATTTTTTCGAACAGATTTTCTTTAGAGCAATTTTGCTTTTAACATTGTGTTACATAGATAATATTTATATATTTTTTATCCGCGTAAATTTAGAATTTTAATATTTTACATGAGAGAGCATATTGATTTGGTGTATATACTCCAAAAGAGTGTAGAAAAGGGCATTGTATATTTTTTCATACAGATTATCATTAGAGCAATTTTGCTTTCATCATTTGGGTAATTAGATAATATTTATGTTTTTCTATTCACGTATATTTAGAATTTTGTTATTTTACATGACAAAGAATATTGAGATTGTGTATATACTGCAAAAGAATGTAGAAGAGGGCATTGTATATTTTTTCTAACAGATTAGTTTTCGAGCAATTTTGCTTATATCATTCGGGGACATAGAGGATATTTGTATTTATTTCTAACAGCGTAAATTTAGATTTTCAGTATTTTACATGAGAGAGAATATTGAGATGGTATATATACACCATAAGAGAGTAGAAAAGAGCATTGTATTTTTTTTCTAACAGAGTATCTTCCACGCAATTTTGTTTTTTACATTGGGGTGCATAGAGAATATTTATATTTGTGTCTAATCACGTAAATTTAGAATTTTTGTATTTTACATGTGAGAGAATATTGAGATTGTTTATATACTAAAAAAGATAGTAAAAAAAGCATTGTGTATTTTTTTCTAACTGAGTGTCTTTAGAGTAATTCGGTTTTTAACATTGAAGTCAAACGGAAATACTTACAATTTCTCTATCCACGTAATAACAGAATTTCCATGTTTTACAAGAGGGAATATGGAGATGGTCTATATACTCTAAAACAGAATAGAAAAGGGTGTTGTATATTTTTTCTAACAGAGTATTGTCAGAACAATTTTGTTTTTAACGTTGGGGTAAAAAGAGAATATTTATATTTTTAGTAATTTTGTGTTTAACATTTGTGTTAAAATGAGTATGTATATATTCTGTAACCGCATAAAATTAGAATTTCCATATTTTACAAGGTAGAGAATATTGAGTCGGTGCATATACTTTAAAACATAGTAGAAAATTGCATTGTATATTTTTTCTATCAGAGTGTCTTCAGAGTAAATTTTTTAAGGTTAAATTAGAGTATTTATATTATCTGTAACTGCATAAAAATAGAATTTTTGTATTTTACAAGACAGCCAATATTGAGACGGTGTATATACTTTAAAATAGTGTAGAAAAGGGCCTTGTATATTTTTTCTAACACAGTATTTTCATAGTAATTTACATTGTGTGTGGGGAGCAAATTTCTCAAATCCCTTTCAACATATTCTCCCTCTCCCCTGTTTTTCTCTTTGCTCACTATTGAATCATGTTCAGGTTTCTTGATTTCTTATCTTTTCCCGATGAGCATTTTAGCTTCTGTCCACTTCTACTTTCAGAATTCTTCAGCTACCAAGACCCACCTCCTCAGAGAGTTGCTGGAGATTTTGCTAACAAAATTTTCTCTGTCACATTTAGGAGACGTGCTTCCTTATCTTAATTCTATCAAGCTGGGTGAATTTACACAAAACACTTTATATCTTAGAACCAGTTTCCTCTCTGTAGAATGTAGCTAACCTCTGTTCTGTGGTCACAAGGATCATCAAAATAAAAAATAATCATAGTTAATATATGTGGCTTACTAACCATGTTCTAGAAACCATGTCAAGTGCTTTCTGCAGATGGTTCCACTTTTATTATACTATTGGAACTATCGTCAACCCTACTTCGCAGACTACTAAATTGAGTGTCTGAGCTGCTAAGCCACTTCTCCAACGATATACAGCCAGTAAGTAACAGAATGAGGATCAGCATTTGAGATAGAAATATTCTAGACAAAATATACTGTTACAGTGAAACTAGAGTGGTATCATCTCAGATAAGCGTTCATGCCTGTTCGCTTATCGAATCGGCCGAATACATTCAATGTATTCAGGAGATTGGGAGACATTGTTTAAATTTTCCCCAAAATCTAGAAGAACTCAAAAGTACTCATTGTCTTGGCCTTATTGGTATTTGACTATGAATACAATAGATCCCACAGAAGCAAGTCTAGTAGAGTGGTCTTGGCAAAAGGCTAGGATTTAGGGGCAGGTTTAGGCAACTCAAGCCTTCTCGGCTTCCATTTTCTCATCTGTACTTTCATCATTCTGATTTTTAAGAGCACCTTTGTTGAAAGTAAAGGTTCAGTGAAACAGCCCAGATGAAGTCCTTCCTATTTGGTCTGGCAGGTAGTAGTTGCTCAACACGTCTTGTCTATTAATGACGACCACAATGATCATAGTGGACTAATAATGAATTGATAAAATATGATTATGTAAGTTCAAATGAGTTTTGATCTCGCCCCTCTCCTCTGTTTCAGAGGCTGTATGGTTTTTATGTTCTACATTGTATGGCTTAACGTTGGCAGGTGGGGGATTTTGATAGACACATGATAAAATCAGAAGCCCCAAGACTTGTATTTTCATCACAGAAATGTATTACTTCCTTGAGTTGTGACCTGGAGAGAGTTACTTTGTCTAAGTTAACCTTACGTGAAAAAATAATCATAAATATACCTGCCCTTTCTCGTCATCTCAGCCTCTCCGCAGTCAGTGTGAGGTACCATTGGTATAGTGTATATGAAGGGGTTTGCAAGCTCTGGAGTGCTGTCTGTATGCTATTTTGCCTCTTCAATTGTGAGTGGTGTTTTCCCATTCTCCTTAAATGACCCAACACTACGCTCTTGGTAAAATAAATGCATTTGTGTATGATCATTTGGCAAATAATAAGAGCTGCATTTGCAAGAATTTTTCACTTGAACAGCCAAGTGAGCCACTATGAGCTGCACTGTAGCAGTGACATTTACAATAATTTGTTCAGAAGAGCAATTGCCAACTTGCCTATTTGACTAGTATGGAGTACCATACGTTGTTTAGGGTGATGAGATCAGTAAACCAGCAATTTGGTAGAGCCATCAGAGAAGAGGATGAAAAGAAATGAATATCTGAGATCCTGAGTTTTCAATCAGATCAAGAAAAAGAAGCCTATAAGAATAGGTCCCATTTATTTGGGGGAGAAACATACACCGCTTTGTATGAAGGCTTCATTTTCTAGGAATATTTTCTAATGCTTTCAAAAACATTGTGATATATGTAGGACTATTCCCATTTTACAGATGAGAAAACTGAGGCTATGAGGTTTAAGTCACTAGTCTGCTCCTTCTTCCATTCTGGTTTTTAGAAAATGGTGCCACCACCTATGCAGTCACACAAGCCAAAGTCCTATGAGTGAGCTCTGGTTTATCCCTTTCTCTCTCACTTCTCATATCCAACTTACCATTCAGGCCTGCTGATTTTAGTTCTTAAATATCCCTTAGCTTCTGTTTTTTCTTTCCATTAAAATTCTCATTGCAGCCCTTCTGTGGATTACCTGCTGGCCTTCCACCTGTGTGTCTGTGTCCATGTTGTCTCCAGTCTGTCCTCCACGTAAGTCAGACCATGCCCCATACCTCCCAGTCCTTCTTAGAATGAGGACAAACCTCCTCACGATGGCCACAGTCTTCTTTCCATTTCTCTGTCCTCATGGCGTGCCCCTCCTCTCTGCTCTGCACTGCAAAGACTCAGCATCTTGTACTGGCCAAGGTCCAGGTCCCCCTGCACCACATATTTGCCAGGAATGCCAGATCATCCTTACTTTGCCCACTTACTGCCCACTCATGCTTCTGATCTCGGTCCCTCCCTAGGGGAAACCTTTCCTGACCTTTGTAACTAAAGCAAAGCCTTCTCCTGGGTGCTCTCATTGTTCCAGAGACCTGCCTGCACAGCACTTGTACCAGTTAAACCTTTACATTAACTGGAGTGACAGATATGTTAGTGTCCACTGCTGCCTCGCAGGAATAAAGCCAGAAAAGGTAAGGCCCTATCTGTGTGCATTTCTACAGTCTAGTGTGCTTAGTGAGATATTGTTTAAGAAGAAAGAGTTGGACATGACAGCATGGCTATAAAGTGTTGGATTGAGGATTTAAACATACTTCTTTCTTGTTCTAGAGAGTTGGCTGCTAACACTATTCACTTTGGGACAAAGTTATTTTAGGACTGATAAGGGTACTTTTTGCTATGATCAAATATATTTTGGGTCCATCAGATGAAGTTTGATAAAAGTGGGTTATTCAGAACCCACTGATAAGCAGAGCTGCCTGACCAAGATTTTCAGATTTTGCATCAAAGAGAAAAGTAATGAAAGTGGGCTGATGGGAGGGGAAGGAGGGCTGAAAAGTGAAGCAGGAACAGCTATTTCTATAGTGCCCTTGACCCTGCCTTTCTCTGTTCTTCACTCTGGCTGAAATTGACCACCCTGAGTGCGTTCAGATAATGATAAATTATCTCTGTCACACTGTGTGTGTGTGTGTGTGTGTTTGGCTATGTACAAAAGAGGCAGCTTCTGTGAATAAATGAAGCCTTGTAATTAAGGAATTTGTTGTAAATGGCAAGATGCATTGGTGCTTGGTCCTTAGTACTCCTCGCTGAGGCCACATTTCCTTGAACTGGCTTGTATTTGCCACTGACACTACTAGCAGCAGGATGGAGGGGAGGAAGGAAGACACCAGGTGTTGCAATGCTTAGCGCCGGCTTTCAGCTTTGCTGCAAACTAAAACACTGACTGACTTTGGTTAACCCCCTAACCTCTTTGAGCCTCAGTTTTTTCATCTGAAAAAATCAATGATGGTTTGAATTTCTTCCGAATATGACATTCAGTTATCTCTCTCTCCATTGTGGAAGCAGTGGGAGCTATTGTTCTCCTGTGTCTGGTGGCCGTTATGACTTCTGCATTATCAAGGGGCCCTCTCTAACCTAAATAACCCCGCAAAGAAATTAAGTTTGTAATCATTTCTGCCTGGTAAGTGAAATGACAAGAGAAAAGAGCTAGTTGTCAATAGCCCTGTGGATGGCGAATTAATGGGATCTGTGCAAACAGTTGCTTATAGAGCCATAATTTGCCTTTAGTTTTCCTTTGCAACTCAGAAAAAACTGAATAATTTTCAAAGAGCCTCTCATTGAACATATTTTTTAAAAACATGTCATTGGCAAAAGGGGCACTTGGTTGCTTGATTGCCATATATCTCTGAGTATGTGGAACAGTTATTTTTAGCTGGGGGTAACTAGCTGAGATGAAAGCTGCAGCATCTTGGAGGCAGAAGAATCTTTGTATGTCTTATGTTGGCGTGGAGAAAGCAAAGCGAAAGGGCAGAGTATAAAAGGTTGTTAACTAGATAAGGGGTCAGCTGCATTTCCTCTGGCTGCTCAGAGGTGAGGCCCTAAAGCAATGGAGACAACATTGTGGGTGGGAATGTGTTTGCAGGGTCTAATTAGTTTACCCAAGAAAAGTAAAAAAGAGAAAGGGCTAAAAATAAGTAGATTGTAAAATTCATGGCTTCATTTGCTCTTCTTTGCCTTTGAACCCTTTTTAAAACCTTATAGTAGAACAATTTGTAATCCTTGAAGCCTTTTTGCTACCACTCTTGTCAGCTTGTCTAAGGCCACCGTAACTTATCAGCTACTGGGGAAAGTTGTTTAAACTCTCTAAGCCTCCTTTTTTCCCACTGGTTCACTTAGGGGCACCAAATCCTAATGTTTCTGCCTGAGTTATTGTTTTTCAGATCCCATAATTGTTTGCATATGTGCTCTATAAGATGCGTCACCTAGCACACGTTGTGGGCAACCTCAGGTGTAGAAGTTAGGACATCTTTGTGCCTGGATTTGGCTGTTACTAACAAGACGGAACGGGGAGGAAGGGAAGAGTAGACTACTGTAGTATTTTTCTGGATTCTTTTGGTTTCTCCAGAAAATGATACTGTTCTTATATTTATTTATTTATTTATTAATTATTTTTTTTTAATTTTTTATTTGATTATAGGTTTTGTGGTACATGAGCAGAGCATGCGAGACAGTTGCGTAGGTACACACATGGCAGTGTGCTTTGATTTTCTTCTCCCCTTCACCCACATTTGGCATTTCTCCCCAGGCTATCCCTCCCCACCCCCCCTCCCACTGGCCCTCCCCTTTTCCCCCCAATAGACCCCAGTGTTTAGTACTCCCCTTTCTGTGTCCATGTGTTCTCATTTTTCATCACCCACCTATGAGTGAGAATATGTGGTGTTTCATTTTCTATTCTTGTGTCAGTTTGCTGAGGATGATGTTCTCCAGATTCATCCATGTCCCTACAAACGACACGAACTCATCATTTCTGATTGCTGCATAATATTCCATGGTGTATATGTGCCACATTTTTCCAATCCAGTCTATTATCAATGGGCATTTGGGTTGATTCCAGGTCTTTGCTATTGTAAACAGTGCTGCAATGAACATTCGTGTACATGTGTCCTTATAGTAGAACGATTTATAGTCTTTTGGATATATACCCAGTAATGGGATTGCTGGGTCAAATGGAATTTCTATTTCTAAGGCCTTGAGGAATCGCCACACTGTCTTCCACAATGGTTGAACTAATTTACACTCCCACCAACAGTGTAAAAGTGTTCCTTCTTCTCCACATCCTCTCCAGCATCTGTTGTCTCCAGATTTTTTAATGATCGCCATTCTAACTGGCGTGAGATGGTATCTCAATGTGGTTTTGATTTGCAACTCTCTGATGACCAGTGACGATGAGCAATTTTCATATGATTGTTGGCCTCATATATGTCTTCTTTCGTAAAGTATCTGTTCATATCCTTTGCCCACTTTTGAATGGGCTTGTTTGTTTTCTTCCTGTAAATCTGCTTGAGTTCTTTGTAAATTCTGGATATCAGCCCTTTGTCAGATGGGTAGACTGCGAAAATTTTTTCCCATTCTGTTGGTTGCCGATCCACTCTAGTGACTGTTTCTTTTGCCGTGCAGAAGCTGTGGAGTTTGATTAGGTCCCATTTGTCTATTTTGGCTTTTGTTGCCAATGCTTTTGGTGTTTTGTTCATGAAGTCCTTGCCTACTCCTATGTCCTGGATAGTTTTGCCTAGATTTCCTTCTAGGGTTTTTATGGTGCCAGGTCTTATGTTTAAGTCTTTAATCCATCTGGAGTTAATTTTAGTGTAAGGTGTCAGGAAGGGGTCCAGTTTCTGCTTTCTGCACATGGCTAGCCAGTTTTCCCAACACCATTTGTTAAACATGGAATCCTTGCCCCATTGCTTGTTTTTGTCAGGTTTATCAAAGATTGTATAGTTGTATGTATGTTGTGTTGCCTCCGGTGCCTCTGTTTTGTTCCATTGGTCTATATCTCTGTTTTGGTACCAGTACCACGCTGTTTCGATTACTGTAGCCTTGTAGTATAGTTTGAAATCCTGTAGCGTGATGCCCCCCGCTGTGTTCTTTTTGCTTAGAATTGACTTGGCTATGCGGGCACTCTTTTGGTTCCATATGAAGTTCATGGTGGTTTTTCCAGTTCTGTGAAGAAAGTCAATGGTAGCTTGATGGGGATAGCGTTGATTCTGTAAATTACTTTGGGCAGTATAGCCATTTTCACGATATTAATTCTTCCTAACCATGAACATGGAATGTTTCTCCATCTGTTTGTGTCCTCTCTGATTTCGTTGAGCAGTGGTTTGTAGTTCTCCTTGAAGAGGTCCCTTACGTTCCTTGTGAGTTGTATTCCAAGGTATTTTATTCTTTTTGTAGCAATTGCGAATGGCAGTTCGCTCTTAATTTGGCTTTCTTTAAGTCTGTTATTGGTGTAGACGAATGCTTGTGATTTTTGCACATTGATTTTATATCCTGAGACTTTGCTGAAGTTGTTTATCAGTTCAGGAGTTTTTGGGCTTAGGCGATGGGGTCTTCTAGGTATACTATCATGTCGTCTGCAAATAGAGACAATTTGGCTTCCACCTTTCCTATTTGAATACCCTTTATTTCTTTATTTCTTTTTCTTGCCTGATTGCTCTGGCTAGAACTTCCAGTACTATATTGAAAAGAAGTGGTGAGAGAGGGCATCCTTGTCTAGTGCCAGATTTCAAAGGGAATGCTTCCAGTTTTTGCCCATTCAGTATGATATTGGCTGTTGGTTTGTCATAAATAGCTTTTATTACTTTGAGATATGTTCCATCGATACCGAGTTTATTGAGGGTTTTTAGCATAAAGGGCTGTTGAATTTTGTCAAATGCCTTCTCTGCGTCAATTGAGATAATCATGTGGTTTTTGTTTTTGGTTCTGTTTATGTGGTGAATTACGTTGATAGACTTGCGTATGTTGAACCAGCCTTGCATCCCCGGGATGAATCCTACTTGATCATGATGAATAAGTTTTTTGATTTGCTGTTGCAATCGGCTTGCCAATATTTTATTGAAGATTTTTGCATCTATATTCATCATGGATATTGGCCTGAAGTTCTCTTTTCTCGTTGGTTCTCTGCCGGGTTTTGGTATCAGGATGATGTTGGTCTCATAAAATGATTTGGGAAGGATTCCCTCTTTTTGGGTTGTTTGAAATAGTTTTAGAAGGAATGGTACCAGCTCCTCCTTGTGTGTCTGGTAGAATTCGGCTGTGAACCCGTCTGGACCTGGGCTTTTTTTGTGAGGTAGGCTCTTAATTGCTGCCTCGACTTCAGACCTTGTTATTGGTCTATTCATAGTTTCAGCTTCCTCCTGGTTTAGGCTTGGGAGGACACAGGAGTCCAGGAATTTACCCATTTCTTCCAGGTTTACTAGTTCATGTGCATAGAGTTGTTTGTAATATTCTCTGATGATGGTTTGAATTTCTGTGGAATCTGTGGTGATTTCCCCTTTATCATTTTTTATTGCATCTATTTGGTTGTTCTCTCTTTTCTTTTTAATCAATCTGGCTAGTGGTCTGTCTATTTTGTTGATCTTTTCAAAAAAACAGCTCTTGGATTTATTGATTTTTTGAAGGGTTTTTCGTGTCTCAATCTCCTTCAGCTCAGCTCTGATCTTAGTTGTTTCTTGTCTTCTTCTGGGTTTTGAGTTTTTTTGATCTTGATCCTCTAGCTCTTTCAATTTTGACAATAGGGTGTCAATTTTGGATCTCTCCATTCTCCTCATATGAGCACTTATTGCTATATACTTTCCTCTAGAGACTGCTTTAAATGTGTCCCAGAGGTTCTGGCACGTTGTGTCTTCGTTCTCATTGGTTTCGAAGAACTTCTTTATTTCTGCCTTCATTTCGTTGTTTACCCAGTCAACATTCAAGAGCCAGTTGTTCAGTTTCCATGAAGCTGTGCGGTTCTGGGTCGGTTTCTGAATTCTGAGTTCTAACTTGATTGCACTATGGTCTGAGAGGCTGTTATGATTTCAGTTGTTTTGCATTTGTTGAGCAGTGCTTTACTTCCAATTATGTGGTCAATTTTAGAGTAGGTGTGATGTGGTGCTGAGAAGAATGTGTATTCTGTGGATTTGGGGTGGAGAGTTCTGTAAATGTCCACCAGGTTTGCTTGCTCCAGGTCTGGGTTCAAGCCCTGGATATCCTTGTTGATTTTCTGTCTGGTTGATCTGTCTAGTATTGACAGTGGAGTGTTAAAGTCTCCCACTATTATTGTGTGGGAGTCTAAGTCCTTTTGTAAGTCATTAAGAACTTGCCTTATGTATCTGGGTGCTCCTGTGTTGGGTCCATATATGTTTAGGATCTTTAGCTCTTCTTGTTGTATCGATCCTTTTACCATTATGTAATGGCCTTCTCTGTCTCTTTTGATCTTTGTTGCTTTAAAGTCTATTTTATCAGAGATGAGAATTGCAACTCCTGCTTTTTTTTGCTCTCCATTAGCTTGGTAAATCTTCCTCCATCCCTTTATTTTGAGCCTTTGTGTATCCTTGCATGTGAGATGGGTTTCCTGGATACAGCACACTGATGGGTTTTGGATTTTTATCCAATTTGCCAGTCTGTGTCTTTTGATTGGTGCATTTAGTCCATTTACATTTGGGGTTAATATTGTTATGTGTGAATTTGATACTGCCATTTTGATTCTAAGTGGCTGTTTTGCCTGTTAGTTATTGTAGATTCTTCATTATGTTGAAGCTCTTTAGCATTCAGTGTGATTTTGGAATGGCTGGTACTGATTGATCCTTTCTATGTGTAGTGCCTCTTTTAGGAGCTCTTGTAAAGCAGGCCTGTTGGTGACAAAATCTCTGAGTACTTGCTTGTTCACAAAGGATTTTATTCTTCCTTCACTTCTGAAGTTCAGTTTGGCTGGATATGAAATTCTGGGTTGAAAGTTCTTTTCTTTAAGAATGTTGAATATTGGCCCCCACTCTCTTCTGGCTTGTAGTGTTTCTGCCGAGAGATCTGCTGTGAGTCTGATGGGTTTCCCTTTGTGGGTGACCCGACCTTTCTCTCTGGCTGCCCTTAGTATTCTCTCCTTTATTTCAACCCTGTTGAATCTGACGATTATGTGCCTTGGGGTTGCTCTTCTTGCGGAATATCTTTGTGGTGTTCTCTGTATTTCCTGCAATTGAGTGTTGGCCTGTCTTGCCAGGTGGGGGAAATTTTCCTGGATGATGTCCTGAAGAGTATTTTCCAGCTTGGATTCATTCTCTTCGTCCCCTTCTGGTACACCTATCAAACGTAGGTTAGGTCTTTTCACATAGTCCCACATTTCTTGGAGACTTTGTTCATTCCTTTTTGCACTTTTTTCTCTGATCTTGGTTTCTCATTTTATTTCATTGAGTTGGTCTTTGACTTCAGATATTCTTTCTTCTGCTTGGTCAATTCGGCTATTGAAACTTGTGTTTGCTTCGTGAAGTTCTCGTATTGTGTTTTTCAGCTCCTTTAATTCATTCATATTCCTCTCTAAGGTATCCATTCTTGTTATCATTTCCTCGAATCTTTATTCAAATCTTTTTTCAAGGTTCTTAGTTTCTTTGCATTGATTTAATACATGATCTTTTAGCTCACAAAAGTTTCTCATTATCCATCTTCTGAAGTCTAATTCCGTCAATTCGTCACAGTCATTCTCCGTCCAGCTTTGCTCCCTTGCTGGTGAGGAGTTTTGGTTATTTCTAGGAGGCGAGGTGTTCTGGTTTTGGGTGTTTTCTTCCTTTTTGCGCTGGTTTCTTCCCATCTTTGTGGATTTGTCCGCTGGTCATCTGCGTAGTTGCTGACTTTTCGTTTGGGTCTCTGAGTAGACACCCAGAATGTTGATGATGAAGTATTTCTGTTGCTTGGTTTTCCTTCTACCAGTCTAGCCCCTTCACTGTACGACTGCTGAGGTCCGCTCCAGACCCTGCTTGTCTGGGGTGCACCTCTAGTAGCTGTGGCACAGCGAGGGATGCTACCAGTTTCTTTTTCTGCTCTCTTTGTCCCAGGATGATGCCTGCCTAATGTCAGTCTTTTGGATATAGAGGGGTCAGGGAGCTGCTTGAGGAGACAGTTTGTACTTTATAGGGGTTTAATTGCTGAGCTGTGCACTCTGTTGTTCATTCAGGGCTGTTAGGCTGCTATGTTTGATTCTGCTGCAACAGAGCTCATTAAAAAACCCTTTTTTTTTTCTCAAATGCTCTGTGTTGAGGGGTTTGGGCTTTATTTTTGGATGTCCGATCAGGTGTCCTGCCCAGCTAGAAGGCAGACTAGCCACTGTTTGGCTGCCGAGGCTCCGCCCTGCTGTTGTGTGATTCGTGCTGTTCCTGCCGGCTTTGCTGTGGTCTCCGCCATGCCCTGCGGCGGAGTCTCTTCGTTGTAGCGTGTTGCCTCAGCAACGGCAGGCCACGTCAGCAGTGGGCGTGTATCTCAGTAGGGACGGGTTGCCTCGGCAACGGCTGGCTGCGTCAGCAATGGGCGTGTATCTCAGTTGGGGCGGGTTGCCTCGGCAATGGCTGGGTGCGTCAGCAGTGGGCGTGTATCTCAGTTGGGGCGGGTTGCCTTGGTAGTAGTGGATGCCCCTCCCCCACAGAGCGTCTCGGACTGTCTGCTCGGGATAGTTTGAAATCGGGGTTTTGTTCGTCCCACTGGGTATCCCAATCCCTGCAGTCCCCTGGGCTGGCCTATTGTCCAAGTCTCGTTCAGTCTCAAGTCCAGCCCTCTCAAGTCTCAGGTTGCCGGTTCAACAGGGCTCCCGGAAAAGCACGCCCTGTGGGGATTGCTGGGTAGGGTCAGCTGCCGCCGCCCCGGCTGCCGGCTTTGCCAGGCAGACCTACTTGTTCAATCCCATAATTGTTTGCATATGTGCTCTATAAGATGCGTCACCTAGCACACGTTGTGGGCAACCTCAGGTGTAGAAGTTAGGACATCTTTGTGCCTGGATTTGGCTGTTACTAACAAGACGGAATGGGAAGGAAGGGCCGAGTAGACTACTGTAGAATTTTTCTGGATTCTTTTGGTTTCTCCAGAAAATGATACTGTTCTTATATTTAAAGATAACTATCTGCCTAGGCGTATTGAAATTCTAAGGTTGACACCACTTTGCATTGATCCTAGGGCAGGGTTTCAGGATTGCTGGAGCAGCATCATCTTTTTACAGTATAGATTTCAGTCAGCAGGCTGGTCATGGCCTCCTCTGTTTGCAATCTTCTTACTGATGGTGGGCGTCAGTGGGCTGGACTCACAGTTTCCATCTCTTAGGCTGGGAAGGCCCATGGTGGCAATGGAAAAATTTCATGGGAACATACATCAGAAGTAATAAGAAATCCATCTTCTTAAAGCCTTCATAGGAGATTTCCTGAAGATTTATAAAAGGCACTTCATTGATCAAATGACTCTGATGTTTCCCCTCACTGGAAGAAATTCAGGTCACCAGCCCACTTAAAATCATTGTGTTCTCCTTTTGCAGTAACCTCTGCTCATATAATTTCTTTATGGCATATTATATACTATTAACTTAATATCCTGATTAGTGGAGCTAGCAAACACTCAGTATCACTATAAACTGCAGTATCATAACTGACTTCCTTTAAAAATCATCTAATGTTTCTTTAAAATCACTGGTGCTTTTTTAAAGTAGTTCATATTTAGGAATATGAACATTTTATCATGCTGGAAAATTATTTGAATTCCTTTTCATTTAAAACCTATAGCTTTCTATTTAATCTAGCTTTCACAAATATTTTATTTGCCCACTATAGAAAAATCGAGTTTAGAGATAAATGTAAAGTCACTCATAGCTCCATCCAAAAGTCAACAACTCTTCATATCATTATTTTTGTTCTTGTTCTCAGTATTTTTGCTGAATCTATGTTTCGTAGAGTTTCATCATATGTCAGATAAAACTGCATATATATGAGTTTTTAAATAATCCATTTTTATTGTCATAAATGAAATACACATTTAATATGGTATGACTAGGACATATAGAGAGATATAACAAAGAAAATTAAAGTCATTTAAAATCTTACCAAATCTAAAAACCATAAACCTTTCGATGTATTTTCTCAGAATACTTTTTCCTCTGCCTTTTATATTTTCTTGATTATCAAGTACTTCAAGCCTATAGAAAAGACAGAAACTAATATAAGCAGCAATGGAAAATTTTAAAATATGGGTATTTTTCTGCATGTGTTTCAGATTGTTTAGTTTTTGTTGTCCTTTGCCCTCCCCACGTGTCCCTTTATTTTCCTGGCAAAACAAAGCATTACAGATATAGTTGCAGCTTCCTATACTCCATTTTATTTTTCTAAAACTTATTGATATTGAAATATCTACCTCTGGTCTACTTACTTTCCCTGCCGAATAATACTTTACCATATGGAAATACCACGATGTACAATTACATGCATAGTGCCATATATATTTGTTTACAGGTTTCTTGGGAAGAATCTCTCTTACTGTGTTCCCAGAAGAGGGATTGGTAAATTGTAGGGGAGGCTTGTCTTCATTTTTACTATGAATTTCCAATTGTTTAAAGTAGTTGTAACAATTGGTATTCCCACAGGAAATGTGGGGAAACTTGTTTTGTGTTTGGCTTCACTTGATATTCCTAGGCTTTTACTTTTTGTTTGTCAATCTTATGAATGTAAAATGGTATGTTTTAATTTATATTGTGCGCAGACTTTATTATTCGGGACACATGTAACCTTTCTCATGCACCACTGTCATGGATTTGTTTTCAATTTAACTCATTTATTAAGCACGGAAAATTGTGAGGTTTCTCAAAGATGGCGATGAGAACTGCTGATGGATTTGCTGCATTAGATCCACCCTCTCCAGCTCTGGCCCTCTAGTGTCAGTATTTCTGCCTTCCATTTCTAGTGCTTCCTCTTTTCAGGTTCTGGGAACATTCTGGCTGTAGAAATCAGTTGCAGTAATTGGAAGAACTTTTACTAAAGTGACTTACTTGTCTTCTTACTTGGTAATTATGCAGACTTTAAAATATATTTATGAAAAAATTCAAGTTATATACAAAACCAGACACTACCAAAGCATATACAAAGTTCATGATCCCTTTTATTTTTCTCTTCTTCCTCTTCCAATATATAACCACTTGTAGAGAGCCCCTACTATTTCCTTTGTATTTATGTTTATGTCCAAATGCAATAGATATTCTCTAACATATCTCCTTGGATCCATGAGAAGAAGGTGAATGTAATTTTTAAAAATGAATATGATATCTCTACATCAGCACAGTATTGCATTATATGGAAATAAGAGAAAGAATCTAACTCTTCCATGGACATTTAGGTGGCTTGTAGTTTTCTATTATTTTAAACAGTGTTGTGGAAAACATTCTTGTAAATGTCTTTGGACATCGATGTGAAAATTGTCTCAGGAGATATTTGTAGAAATGCTATTTACATGGTCTTTTTTGCCTACTTTATTCATTTTTATTTAGAACATTTTATAGAACATTAGGAATTGG
This sequence comes from Callithrix jacchus, assembly GCF_049354715.1. Lineage (NCBI taxonomy): Eukaryota > Metazoa > Chordata > Mammalia > Primates > Cebidae > Callithrix > Callithrix jacchus. The sequence goes on along the minus strand of NC_133511.1, from coordinate 1,500,651 downwards.
TGACTTCTAAGTAGGTGTAAAACACAGTACCGGGCCAGGTATGGTGGCTCACGCCTGTAATCCCAGCACTTCGGGAGGCCGAGGCGGGTGGATCACGAGGTCAAGAGATCGAGACCATCCTGGTCAACATGGTGAAACCCCATCTCTACTAAAGATACAAAAAATTAGCTGGGCATGGTGGTGCGTTCCTGTAGTCCCAGCTACTTGGGAGGCTGAGGCACGAGAATTGCCTGAACCCAGAATGCGGAGCTTGCAGTGAGCCGAGATCACGCCATTGCACTTCAGCCTGGGTGGCATGAGCGAAACTCCGTCTCAAAAAAAAAAAAAAAAAAAAAAAAAAACAGAAAAAACACAGTACCTGGATTCTCTGAGCTTTATGTTCTGTTTGAAGCAGGGGAAGTGACAGTAACTACCTGTTAGGGTGATTTTAAGGATTAAATGAGATACTGTGTACAAAGTTTATAGCATGGGTTTTGGATTACAGCAGAGACTAAAAAGCTCAGTTTTGCCTCCTCTTAGTCGGTCCCGAACCCAAATATACTTTTAAATATTCTTTCAGCACAGATTTTAAAGTTTGATAGAAATAGAATTATATAGTGATCACTCCATATGTAAGGTTTCTTTTAGTCAAGAAAATGTTTTTGATATTCAGCCATGTTGTTGCACATGTCAATAGTTCTTTCCGTTTTTATCCTCCTATCTCAGGTCTTAAAAAAGGAATACTGCAAAAAAAAAAATGAAACAATATTTCCACTTGTATTCGGTTTTGGTCTACAGTTGACATTGTTCTCAAGTATCACTAGCCGGTTCCCATGGAGAGAAAAATTTATTTTCTGTCCACAACATAACAGGAATTATAACAAATGCAGAAGGCCTACTAGCCCTGTGTGAAAATCATCATGTTGACTATATTTCTCAAAAGTTAAACTCAGGTGTAGGGGCAGCTGTCAGTCTTTGTTTCCTCACTATCAATCCCACCACTTTTATTTTTTCATTTGGGGAAAAATAATAATGACTGTAAGAACAATGAAAAAATAATAAAAGGACAGTAAAAAGGTTGAATGCACTGGCTGTGGCAGGGAGCAATCAGAAATGGTTTGTTATTTCCCTTCACTTTATCAAAGTTGCTACGTGGACTCATTCTTACCCACCTGTTGGGTAGAATCTTTGATATTTTCTATTTCACTGAGCAATTTAAGATATTAAGAAATTCTGTCTAGTTCAAAACAGGAGCAGAAAACCAAGCACCACACTTTCTCACTCATAATTGGGAGTCGAACAGTGAGAACACATGGACACAGGGAGAGAACCACACACATTGGGGCCAGTTGGGGGTCAGAGGAGGGTAAGACGGGGAGACCATTAGGACAAATAGCTAGTGCATGTGAAGCTTAAAACCTAGATGAACGGTTGATAGGTGCAGCAAAGCACCATGGTACACATATACCTATATAATAAACCTACACATTCTGCACCTGTATCCTGGAACGTCAGAAAAATCCTGTTTAGTTTAATTTCCAAACTCAAAAATCTCATTCAGCTGAAAACTTAACCCTTTTTTACATATTTTAACACATAAAATAATCAACAATGAAAACAGGTAGAGGTTGAGCATCTCTGATCCATAAACCCCAAAATCCAAAATATTCCAAGATCTGAAATTCATTCACATCGATGGCTGAGATAGCGATATGTGTGCTTTCTGATGGTTCAATGTATACAAACTTTGATTCGTGCACAAAATTGCTAAAAATATGTAAAATTTTATTTGCGTTATGTGTATGAGGTGTACATAAACATAGGTGAATTTTGTGTTTAGACTTCAGTTATATCTTTAAGAGATCTCTTTATGTATATGTAAATGTTCCAAAATATGATGAAAGTTTAAAATCCAAAACACTTCTAGTCCCAAGGAATTCAGATAAGGAATATTCAACCACTACATCTAATAAGTCATGGATAGTTTAAAATGAAATTGTAAAAGTATTTAAAGAGTCCAAAAGACATCAGGAGAAAAGGGACAGGACAAAAAGTGGGGAAGGGGATGCAAACAAAAACAAACAAAATAATGAAACAAACCATTCAATTGTAAGCTTGAATCCAATTACATCATTCAACCACTAATAAATCTATATTTAATAACGTTAAATGTTAATGAATCATACCACATACTCCAATTCAAGTGCAGAGATTGCCAGAATTGATTTAAAAAACCCACAAGACCCAGTGCTGTATATGAAATACACACTTTGAATAGAAAAAAAAAGACACATATACGTAGGTCTAAATAAGTACATTTCAATTTTTTTTAAGACAGTGTCCTACTCTATCTCCCAGGCTGGAGTACAGTGGTGCGATCTCTGCTCACTGTAAACTCCGCCTCCTGGGTTTGAGCAATTCTCCTGCCTCAGCCTTTTGAGTAGCCGGGAATACAGAAACCTGCCACCACGCCTAGCTAAATGTTGGGGTATTTTTAAGAAAGCTGGGGTTTCACTGCATTGGATAGGCTTGTCCTAAACTTTTGACCTCAAGTGATCTACCTGCCTCAGCCTCCCAAAGTGCTGGGATTGCAGGTGTGAGCCACTGTACCTGACCCTAAATGAGTACATTTAAAATGATATACTATGCAAACAGTCAGTCATGGAAGTGTGAAGAAGCTATATTAATACCAAACAAAATATGCTTAAGTCAAAACAGTATTTCCAAAGATAAAGAGGGATAGTTCATGATTACAGAAGAGTCATTTCATCAAAAAATGGATTAAAAATAATTTGTGCGTCAATTTGCACAAAACAAAATTGAACTAAAGGAATAAAAAAACAATCCACAATTTTTATTAGTGATTTTAATACCCATCTCCCAAGCAATTGATAGATAAACTAGACAAAATCTTAGTCAAGATGCAGATGACCTGAACAACACTCTCCACCATCTTAAACAAACCAATGGAAGACGACACCCAATAACCACAGAATACTGTATGTTTCAAGTACATGTAGTGTTCACTAGGATAGGTCACATGCTAGGTCGTAAAACAAGACCGAATAGATTAAATCAAATTGAATTCATGCAGTGTATGTTACCTGACCACCATAGGATTAAAACAGAAATTAACAATAAGAGAACTAGGAAAGCTCCAAGTACTTGGAGATTAAACGTAATACACAAGCCCAAGAAGAAATCAAAAGATAGAATATAAAATATTTTATTCTAAGGGATAATCAAAATACAACATGCCAACACTTATGAATTACAGCTATGGGAGTTCCCAGAGGGAAGTATAGCCGTACATGCTTATACTGCAATAGAAGAAAAAGAGAAAGGTCTAAAATCAATGACGTAAATGTTCACCTAAAGAAGATTGAAAACACACACACACACACACACACACACACACACACACAGCAAAGAAAACTCCAACGAAGTAGTAAAAAGGAAACAATAAAGGTAAAAGTGCAGAGATAAACCATATTGAAGACAGACAAAATAATACAGAAAACTAACAAAGCAAAGAAGCTGGTTGTTTTAAAATATCAACATTAATAAACCTTAAGCTACTCTGATCATGAAAAAAAGAAAGGAAACACAAATGGTCAGTATCAATATCAGAAGTGAAAGCGAAGTGAAACTATCACTACAGATCCTGCAGACGTGAAAAGGATAATAAGAGACTATCATAAACAACGTCATGGTGACAAATTCTGCAACTTAGATGAAATGAACAAAGTATCTGAAAAATACAACAAAAACTAACACGAATTTTGCAGAAAAATGTGTCTGGGAAAATTAAAAGATACATTAAACAAAAGAATATGCAAGCCACAGCCTGACAGAAAATGGTCATAAATCTATTTTCAGTAAAGAGCCTGATTTCCAGAATATAGAAAGCAGTTTTATAACCTGAAAATAAGGCTGGGCACAGTGGCTCACACCTGTAGTGCCAGTACTTTGGGAGGCCGAGGAGGATGAATGGCTTAAGGCCAGGAGTTTGAGACTAGTCTGGGCAACATGGTGAGACCCTGACAGCTAGTATAAGTACAAAAAATTAGCCTTCTATGTTGGCTAATATCAATACAAAAAGTTAGCCTGGTATCAGCTAATTGGGAGACTGAGGTGGGAGGATCGCTTGAGCCCAGGAGGCAGAGGCTGTAGTGAGCCAAGATTGCACCATTGCCTTCCAGCCTGGATGACAGAACAACTAAAAGAAAAAAAGAGAACAATTACTGTTTAGAAGGGTAAAAAATTTGAGGAGCCACTTTGCAAAGATAATATACAAGTGGGACAAAATGGTTAACATCAAGGAAATGCAGATTAAAACCACAGTGAGATACTACTACACACCCCACAAAATAACTAGGTTGGGAAAGACTAAACACCAAATGTTGGCAAGAATACAGCACAACCATAACTATTGCTAATGGGACTATTAAACAGTACAACTACTTTGTCAAATTTCTGGAATTTTCTTATAGAACGAATATACATCTCATCTATAATAAATGTCCGAGTTAGGAATCTACCCCAATTAGTGAAAATACATGTTAATAAATATACTTATAGAAGACCACAATAGCTTTACTCATAATAATCAAAAGTTGAAAATATTTCTGGTGACCACAAATAGAGGATCAGGTAGAGAACTACGTTATTTCATAGCATGAAATACTACTCAGCAATAAAAATGAAAGAGATACTGATATGTGTAAACTGACTGATAAATATAAAAATTATTTTGTGGACTGAAGGGAGCCTTATATATAGGGTTATCACAACATGATTCAAGTTACGTGGAATTTCTAAAGTTGGCAAACTTAGTCTACAATGAAAAAAATCCAAGGGTACAGAGCTGGAGACTGAGACAAGTCATGAGGAAACTTTCTGGGATTGTATTAGTCCGTTTTTTCACTGCTGATAAAGACATACGTGATACTGGGTACTTTATTCAAAAAAGGTTTAAGGGACTCACAGTTGCACCTGGCTGGGGAGGCCTCATCATCACGGCAGAAAGTCAAAGGGACATCTTACATGGTGGCAGACAAGAGACAAATGAGAAACAAGCAAAAGGGCTTTCCTCTTATAGAAGCATCAGCTCTTGTGAGACTTATTCACTATCACAAGAACAGTATGGGGGAAACTGTCACCATGATTAAATTCTCTCCCACCAGGTCCCTCCCACAACACGTGGGAATTCTGGGAGCTACAATTCAAGAAGAGATTTGGGTGAGGACAGAGCCAAACCATATCAGGGATTATAGTAATGTTCTTTATTTATAGAGTTTTGGGTTACACATATGTATACTTTTGTCAAAATTCGGTAAATACATACTTAAAATTTTTGCATTTCATCATTTGTAAACTTTACACCAAAAGGAAAAAAAAATACCAAATTGTAGTTAATGCACGTTGAGTTACTGATGTCTGCAATTTACTTTAAAATGCCTAAAAACCATAATGGATTACTGGATGGAGAGAAAGATGGATCTATGGATGGACATGAGATAAAACAAGACTCCAAGTTGGTGAAGATACAGTTAAAGTGTTCACTGTAAAGTTTTTTCAACTTTGCTGTACGTTCATAAATGTTCATGATAAAATATCAACGAAAACAATTTTCATCCCTCCTCCTCTGTGACAGCCTCAGCCTGAGAAACCCACAGTGGGAAGGGAAAGGAGGGCAGTGTGTTTGTTTATGACCACCCACCCTCACTTCTTAGCAGTGCTTTCTGGCTCTTCTAGGGTTGGATAGGGGCAGGGAGAAAGGAGAGACAGAGGAACAGATAGGGCCTTATTGAATAGTTCAGCTGTATTATGGTGTCACATTTTAGGAGCAGGCATGCAGTTTTGGGCCCTTTCTCATGCGTTCCTGAGAAATTCTCCTGGTAGGGATCTCTGACAGCAGTTCACTACCTCAAATAATACAGTTTCTAGGAAGCCACTAAGAGCCCTCCTACCACCTGCCTCTGGGGGTCCTGGGCAGCCTCTTCCTTACCCCTGGCAGGAAGCTTTTCAGGGCAGCGTCCTCCTTAAAATCAATGGTTTTCTCTATTATGGAATTCCTATTTGGCCCATATAAAACATGCAAACACCTTTGTTTGGCTTAACTTGAAGTACGGGCCACTCCCAGCTCCAGTCTTTATCGCTTCTATCTGCCCCATTATTTCAACTTGGCCACAGCCTTTTGCCTTTGGATTGTATTCAGATGGGATAGCAGTTCCCGTGTTCTCCAGCCTTCAGGGACGTGAGCTAATCGGTTTGAATGGTTAATTAGAAGTTCCTGTTCATGCAGCTCATTAGCTTTAAAATGAAGCAGCAGCCTTTTCCCATCCATGAGAATTGGGTGAGGAGGGAGTTCATACAACACACAACCCTTTCAAAAGTCTTCAGTGTAATTAAAAAAAATGCCCAGTGTGGTGGCTCACATCTGTAATCCCAGTACTTTGGGCAGCTCAGGTAGGCAGATCATAAGGTCAGGCTTTGGAGACTACCCTGGCAAACATGGGGAGACCCTGTCTCTACTAAAAATTCAAAAATTAGCTGAGTGTAGTGGTGGGCCCCTGTAATTCCAGCTACTCAGGAGGCTTAGGCAGGAAAATCACTTCAACCTGAGAGGCAGAAGTTGTAGTGAGCCGAGATCATGCCACTGCACTCCAGCCTCGGGAACAGAGCAAGACTCTGTCTTAAAAAAGAGAATTTTTAGTCCTGTCCTATAAAGGTAAGAGGTAGATAATAACCTATTCTGGCAAACTGGTTCTTGCCCACACCATTTGAAAAGTCTAGAACCTGATTGTAAATGAAAGGATTCTTGACAACTACTGTTTAGCGCTTGATCTTTGACTCCAATGCCAAACGTGGAGAAGACAGCATGTTTCCACTGTTCTGAAAACAGTAGCTAATCTGTGCTTCCCTTTGCTGTCTCGAGTATAGTAAAACATTTATGAGGTACAGAGGCTTGCAGAAAAGTATTTTAGAAGGGGAGTCAGAACTCCACTGTGGAAAGGGGGCTGAGAGAATCATGAATCCGATTCCTTCTCTTGCCAGAGGAGACTCAGATTTGTGATGTGGTTTCTCTGGGTAAACATGAGTAAGTAACAGAAGAGATCAGTAAAACTCTGGTCCACTGCTTAGAAATTAGTGTTTTATGACCTCCCCTCTGCCAGGGAAATAAGCATGAAGACAGCGCTTTTTTTCCCACTATGTTTAAAACCCAGATGAGGAGGTGTTCTATTGCTCCACGTGGTGCGCTTTTGAACTGAGAGGGACTGAGCACGGAGAAGCCAGAGTAGCACTGCCCCCACCCCGGGCCACCTGAAACTCATCATGCTGCTTTCTTTGGAGCGGCTGCCAATTTAAAAGAAGACTTAAGGGGTTTCATTTGGCTCTGTGATTCTGCTGGAAGGAGGCCTGAGTAAGGTTGAGCTGAGGTTGCAGAGGAAAGGAGCCGTTTGTCCCACAACCTGAACAAAACAGAACTATGATGAAGCAGCATTGTCCATCTGAGGTAATACCCAAGGTACATTGCCTCATGTCAAGAAAATCAAGGACGTGAATACACATGGAGTGAGGTTAAGAATGGAGGTTTTACAGGCAAAAGAAGAAAAGAGAACATCTCTCTCTTCTTCAGAGAGAGAGAGGGGCTTCTGAGTGTGTTTTCTGGTTTTCTGGTGAACTGCACAAGGTTTTATAGACTTGTTGAGGAGGTGGTGTTTGATTTACATAGGGTCCAAATATGGGTTGGACCAGGTGAGAGCTTTACATAGCTCGTGAAGAAGCTGTCTATCCACCCGAATCTTCTTATGCATATAGGTTTTCTACTTGGCCAGTGCATGTTGTCTGTCCCTTACTGCACTTGTGGTTGATAAAGAAAAAGGAAGATGAAGCCGTCAGGTTGAGCATGCCTGGCACCCAAGTAGCCTCCTATTGTTACAGCTGCTGGCATTCGCCTGTGCAATCTTCCAGCTCGCTTGTCTATATCTGCAGCTAGATTTTACAGGCCGCTCTTTGTTAGAAATGGTTTTGGGGCTGCTTTTTATTCAAAGGGAAACCTTACCAAAGACTTCCTTACTTTCAATCTCTGACGAAATAATTTCTTTAGAACTCCTGTATCAATGGGACTTCTGGATTACAGTTGAAGTAGTTTTGGCTGATCATCAACTCTGCCTCCACTTAATAGTGAATGCTTTTATTTTCTATGTTTCAAGGAGGGTCTCTTTGCTTCTTGCCCTTCTTCAGAATAGCAGTGTGGAAATTGCACTTAAGAACACCTGTTGGGCACAGTGGCTCACACCTGTAATCCTAGAAATTTAGGAGGCTAATATCGGAAAATTGCTTCAGGCCAGGAATTTGAGAGCAGTCTGGGCAACATAGCGGTACCCCATCTCTCAAAAAAAAAATTACTGGGTGTGGGGATGCATACCTGCTGCCCTGTTGGCCCAGCTTCTGTCAGGAGGCCATGGCAGAAAGGTCACTTGAGCTCAGGAGTTTGGGGCTGCAGTGAGCTATGGTCATGCCACTGTACTCCAGCCTGGGTGACTCCATCTCTTGAAAAACACAACAAAAACCAACAAAAGCCCACTTTCTATCTGGAATGGGAACCGGTAGAGCCTTATGACAGTGAGTGATTCAGAGGCAGAGCAAACGTTTGGCCACAATTTTAATGGTGAAATTTGAACCCTGTGTTTGTCCTACTGACCAAGGCTGTGGCTGTCTTAGGGTCCTCCATATGATCTGGCCTTGGAGGAGAAGAAACTGTTCTTGTTCAACACTTTCTGTTTGTGGAGCCCAAGATAAGAACTTTATGTTTGTTTCACAGATGAGAGGGTGCTAAATAGCTTGCTTAGAATCACACAAGTCAGAGGTAGGAGGGCCACGTTCTTTAACCAGTTTGTGAGTAGATGTCTTCCCAAGAACGTACAGCTGATGGCATAATGCTGACCTTAAGCCTAGGTTAATCCAATTGATGTTTAATGAAAAGCAATAGATTTCCTCCTGTAGCCCAAGAAAGAGCCACTTGACTACAGCTAATCGGTGAGAGAAATACCTCTATCAAAGGAATAGGTGATCAGAATTCATGGGCAGCAATGGGACATAGGAATGTGGAAATGAGAGGTGTGGGCTCCAGGGATGCTGGAGAAAACTCCTCCTCCAGTATTCCCTAACTCTCGAATGCTGCTCTCTTTTCAATACAAATACAAACCCACTCTGTTGTTTTGCACTGCCCCGTGCCCTGAATCTCTTGTTTGTGGACTGTATCCTCCAGTAACTTATTCAAGCAAGGATACACTGAAGAAAATTGTTCTGAAATATGACTTTATTTCTTCTTACACTTACATGACTGGTGGGGCATAGAATTTTTGATTGAAAATAATTTCCCATTCAAGTTTTAAAGATACTACTCCATTATTTCCCAGCTTCTGGTAGTGCTGTTGAGAAGCCTGAAATCATTCTGATTTTTGATTCTTTGTAAATACTGTTTTTTAAAAAACTTTTCTGAAAACTTAGGAGAGCTGTTTTCCTTTGTCATATATTGCAGATTTTCAAGACAATGTTCCTTGGTGTGAGTTTGTGTTCATGTGTTTAAACCTAGGAGGTTATGTTATTCAACTCGAGAAGTTGCCTTTTTTTTAACTTTTATTTAAGTCCAAAGGTTCAAGCACAGGTTTGTTATTTAGGTAAAGTCTGTCATGAGGTTTGTTGTACAGATCATTTCATTACTCCGGTATTAAGCCTAGTCCCATTTAGTTGTTTTTCCTAATCTTCTTCCTTCTCTCATTCTCCACTCTCTGAAAGGCTCTAGTGTGTGTTGTTTTTCCGCCTGTTGTATGTTCCTGTGTTCTCCTCATTTAGCTCCCACTTGCAAGTGAAAATATCTGGTATTTGGATTTTGTGTTCCTGCATTAGTTTGCTAAGAATAATAGTCTCCAGCTTCATCTATGTCCCTGAAGAGAACAGGATCGCATTCTTTTGTGGCTGCCTAGTGTTTTTTGTTGTATATGTACCACATTTTCTTTATCCAGTCTACCATTGATGGGCATTTAGCTTGATTCCATATTTTTGCTATTGTGAACAGTGCTGCCATGGACATATGCATGCACATGTCTCTATAACAGAAGGATTTATATTCCTTTGGGTACATACCTAGTAACCCATTACTAGGTTTGCTGAATCAAATGGTATTTCACTCCTTAGGTCTTTGAGGAATCATGACACTTTTTCACAATGGCAGAACTAATTTGCATTCCCGAATACAGTGTGTAAGTGTTGTTTTTCTCTCTAACCTTGCCAGTATGTGTTTATTTTTTTTTTTGCTTTAATAATTGCCATTATGACTGGTGTGAGATGGTATCTTATTATAATTTTCATTTGCATTTCTCTAATAATCAGTGACGTTGAGCTTTTTTAATATGATTGCTTGTTGCATATAGGTCTTGTTTTAAAAGTGTCTGTTTATGTTCTTTGCCCACCTTTTTATGGGTTGTTTTTCTCTTGTAAATTTAATTTCCCTACCGATGTTTGATATTATATTTTTTTTGAATGCATAGTTTACAAACATTTTCTCACATTCTGTAGGTTGTCAGTTTTCTCTGTTGATAGTTTATTTTGCTGTGTGAAAGTTTCTCATTTTAATTTGACCCCAGTTTTCAATTTTGCTTTTGTTACCTTTTCTTTTGGCATGTTCATGATGAAATCTTTGCCTGTGCTTATGTTTTGAATGGCATTGTCTCGTGTCTTGCAGAGCTTTTATAGTTTTTGGTTTTACATATCAGTGTTTAATCTATCTTGAGCAAATTTTTGTATGTAATGTAAAGAAGGGGTCTAGTTTCAGTCTTTTGCATATGGCTATCCAGTTATCCTGGCATCGTTTATTGAATAGGGAGAATCTTTCCCCCCTTGCTTGTTTTTGTTAAGTTTGCCAAAGATCAGATAGTTGTAGAAGCTTGGTTTTGTTTCTGGATTCTCTATTCTGTTCCATTAGTCTATGTGTTTGTGTTTGTACCAGTACTATGCCGTTGTTTCCTGTAGCCCTGTAATGCAGTTTGAAGTCTGGTAGCATGTCGCTTCAAGCTTTGCTCTTCTTGCTTAGGGTTGCCTTGGCTGTTTTTGGTTCCACATAAATTTTTCAAAAGCTGGTTTTTTGAAAAAAAAAAAAAAACTCAACCTACTTCTTAACATTTTTCAAGAACCCAAATGAAATCATGACTGCTTTTGGAGATGGCACTCTGTATGTTTCAATTTACTACCCAGTAACTGGTCTATTAAAATCATACTGGTTAAAAAATAATAAACTTGAAGCTAGACCAATGAAGGAGAAAGGGAAGAGATTCAAATAACCACCATCAAAAACAATATGGGCAATATTACCACTGACCCCACAGAAATACAAACCACCCTCAGAGAATATGATGTACAACTGTAGGCACTTTTTTTTCTTTAATTTTGAGATGAAGTTTTGTGCTTGTTGCTCAGGCTGCAGGACAATGGTGAGATCTCGGCTTAGTGCAACCTCTGCCTCCTGAGTTCAAGCTATTCTCCTGCCTCAGCTTCCTGAGTAGCTGGGATGACATGCATGTGCCACCATGTCTGGTTAATTGTGTATTTTTAGTAGACATGGGGTTCCTCCATGTTGATCCAGCTGGTCTTGAACTCCCAATCTCAGGTTATCAACCCACCTTGACCTCCCAAAGTTCTGGGATTGCAGATGTGAGCCACTGAACCTGAAAAAATTGAGAAATCTAGAAGAAACTGATCAATTCCTGGTCACAACCACCCTCCCTGAGATGCAAGTTTGGTTTAACATATGCAAATTGATAAATGTCATCGTCACATAAGCAGAACTAAAGAAAAAAATTACCCACATGATTATCTCAATGGATGCAAAAACAGCTTTTGATAAAATTCAACTTTCATGTGTGTTAAGAACTCTCAATAAACCAGGTATTGAAGGAACATACCTCAAAATAATAAGAGCCACATGTGACAAAACCACAGCCAGCATCATACTGAATGGACAAAAGCTGAAAGCATTCCCCTTAAAAATTGGCACAAGATAAAGATGCCCTCTCTCCCCACTCCCATTCAGCATAGCTTTGAGGGTGTTCTTTGCTCTTGGGTTTCTAATTCTTTTAATTGTGATGTTGGGTAGTTAACTTGAGATCTCAATTTTGTTTTTGAGATGGAGTGTTGTTCTCTCAACCAGGCTGGAGTGCAGTGGTGTGATATGGGCTCACTGCAACATTTATCTCCTGGGTTCAAGCAGTTCTCCTGCCTCAGCCTCCTGAGTACCTGGGATTACAGGTATGTGCCACAACACCAGCTAATTTTTGTATTTTTAGTAGAATGGGGTTTCACCATGTTGGTCAGACTGGTCTCAAACTCCTGACCTTGTAATATGCCCGCCTTGGCCTCCAAAAGTGCTGAGATTACAAGAGTGAGTCACCGCAGCTGTCCCGCGTTCTCACTTCTCGATGTGAGCATTTAGTACTATAAATTTCTCTCAACACTACTTGACTAGCTGCATCCCAGAAACTCTGGTAAGTTGTACCTTTGTTCTCATTACTTTCAAAGAACTTCTTAAACTTCTTGATTTCTGCCTTAATGTCATTATTTACCCAGGAGTCATTCAGGAGCAAGTTACTCAGTTTCCATGTAAGTGTATGGTTTTGAATGAATTTCTTAGTCCTGATTTCAAATGTGATTGCATCTGCTTTGTGACCTAAGGTATCTTCTATACTTATGAATGATCTATGTGTTGAGTTGAAAAAATGTGTATTCTGCAGTCATTGGATGAAATGTTCCTTGAATATCAGTTCCATTTGGTCTGTAGTAAAGATTAAATTTCATATTGATTGGTTGGTTTTCTGTCTGGAAGATCTGTCCAGTGCTGAAAGTTGGGTGTTGTAGTCTCCAGCAATTACTGTGTTAGGGTTTATCTCTCTCTTTCTTATTTGCTGCGTGTGTCTGTTCTTTTTTCTCTCTCTCTGTCTGTCTCTATTTCTATCTTTGGAATTCTGATCATTTTAGTGTTGAACCTGTTCAAATTTTCTTCCGGATTTCAACTTTTTTCTTATCGCTATTTCTGGAAGACATAAGGTTCATCTACTCAACTTTGTTGTCTTACTATTCTAACAAGAATTTTTCACAAGTTCTGCTGTCATATTTTTAATTTCTAAGCGTTTACTTTTTCTTTAAATTTGGTTCTTGTTTCATGAAAATGGTAACACTTTTATCTCTTCGTGAACATTCATATGGGTTTCAGAAGGTCTTATCTCCTAGCACAGTCCTCATTCAGGCTGCATTTATGTGTCTTCTTGCTCTGGTCTCGGCCATTCATGTTAGAAGCTTTGCTCAGATGCCTGGTGACCCGTAGCTGTCTGTGTCTGTTAGAAAAAAATGGAGCACTGAAAAGCTAAAAGCTGATGGAAGTGCTGTGATTGTAACATTTTGTGGGGGGTGGTCTTGCTGGGTCAGACCTTTTCTTCTTGAGCAAGAGAGATTCTCTCCAGAGAAAAATCATCTTAACTTCTGACCAAGTGTATCTGCCACCCTCATTGGAACTCAGTGGTAGGAAAACCTGGAGGATCTCAGTGTTCAGTGTGTACATTTAAGCACTTGTGTCTAGAGAGCTCCTGCCTAGAGACACCAAATTATACTGTATAGAGAGGAAACCTCCACCCTGCCACCACCGTGGGATGCAGGCACCGATTCTAGGGAGAGGATGTGGGATCTACCTACTACTGAAACATAAATTCCCTAGGTAAATTTAGCTGCCAACTCTTGAACTCTTGGGGATCCTGGTTGCCTTCCTGCCACTGGCTTGGGATTTAGCATCTCTGGGTCTACTGTCATGTGTCACTGACAGCTTCTGCTTGCCAGTTTTCTATATGCTGAAGGGATTGTCTTTATTTTCTTTTTATCTTTGTTGGTTTATTTATTTTTAATCATCCCGTGTTAATGTGGTTTAATGATGGAGTGAAGGCATATGCAGGTATTCAACCAAACATCTTAGCTGAAGTCTGTGTATTTCTCTTGTAGTAAAATCTTGATCATTCTATGTTTCAGTTAATCAAATTTTTATATATGCATTCTGATTTGGGGATGATGTGAGGGAAGAGAGAGAGAAAGAAAGAGAGACTCAGACGGACAGAGACAGGGTGAGAGAGAGAGGCTACTGTGACAAATCTGTGGGTCTGTGTATTTGGAAGTCAATAGGAATTTAGCCCTGTTTTCTGTCTAAAAAGCAGGAGTGTCCAGACAATAGATCTGGAACTAGGCTAAGAATCTTTGAGGCAATGGCGCAGATCCAGTTGTGTTCAATATTTAGTCCATAGGCTGAAAGGGAAAATAACGTAAAACACATTTTTAAAAATTTCTGGCTGGACGTGGTGGCTCAAGCCTGTAATCCCAGCACTTTGGGAGGCCGAGGTGGGTGGATCACAAGATCAAGAGATCGAGACCATCCTGGTCAACATTGTGAAACCCTGTCTCTGCTAAAAATACAAAAAATTAGCTGGGCATGGTGGTGCGTGCCTGTAATCCCAGCTACTCGGGAGGCTGAGGAAGGAGAATTGCCTGAACCCAAAAGGCGGAGGCTGCGGTGAGCTGAGATTGTGCCATTGCACTCCAGCTTGGGCAACAAGAGCGAAACTTCATTTCTTAAAAAAAAAAAAAAAAAAAAAATTCTGAAAGTGGTGTTTTCTGATTTCCCCTCAGATAATTAGATATAGAAGGTAGCCATACATTTTTGGCTAACTCAGCATTCGTTGCTCCATTCAGCGAATTCATCTTTATATTCATGTTCTTTCTCTCCAGCTTAATATCCAAAATTTAAAAGTGAGGAATGCAGAATAGTTGAACTAAAAGAAACAGATCAACCACAACCTGCCTCTTCTTCCTCTCACCCAAAGAAAACCATTGTTAACATTTTTCTATATTCTCTTTATGTATTTTTCTCAGGTACTTTTATTCGAATATATTTTTGATCATAAAATCGTCTTAGACAATAAGTTGTCAGAGAAGAACACCCACTCTTTTTACACTCCAGGCTTCCAGCTTGAAGGTGACTGACTTGGGAATCCTGTATTTTAACAAGATATGATGTTGATATGGAATCTTTTATTTGACTGTTCTGAGGTGTTCTCTTTTTAGCATACTCTCCTTCATCCCCTTCTTCCCTGCTATGCACACACATACACATTCACACATACATGCATTCTTTCTTTCTCTCTCACATGCACATTCTCATACGCAAATACAAGCATGCTCATACACATGTGCACACACACAGGCACGTTCATGCATACACTCACACTCATATGAACCAACATGCACATACACACTCTCCTTCATCTCTTTCCTCCCTGCTACACACACACACTCTAACACTCATATGCACATGGGCACACACACATATGTAGAACATGCAATGTGTCAGAAGGCCATGTAGAAAATGATTGTTACTCTCCAAAAGGAAGGACACCCACACTTTTGCAATGGAAAAAAACAGCTCTATTTATGTAAAAAAAAAAAAAAAAAAAAAAGAATTTTCTATTAGGCCTAGAAAGAAACTTAAAAAGTGTTTCTTCTTTTATCTAATCGGAACTTGTGTATGTGCACACACCCGTGTGACAGAAAGAGCCAGGGAGAGAGGGAGGGAGAGGAGGTGAAGGCAAGAAGAGAGAGGGCGATTAAAAAGCAAGTGCACTGTGGCAAGCTCGTCTGGACTAAGTGAGAAGCAGGCGGTTGTGGTGATGAGATAGGAGCTCGGAATGCTTCCTGGTACCAAGACTGTCATAAGTGGAATTGGGGTCTGAAAAAGTGACAGCAAAATTCAGCGTTCCTTTGACAACCACTCAGAAAATAGAATGTGAGGAGCAGGAGGAAGGGAAGGTGTGGGGCCAGCCATGAGAATGCACCCCGCTGCTCCACGAATGCCTAGAAATGCTGGTCACTTATAGGGCACAGGTGAGGGGAAGTCTGGACTGGTGGCAGTAGTGTTGCCAAGCCATGTAGCCTTCTCTCTCAAGGGTGAATGTTCTTGCATAAGTAGTGGGGAAGATTATTCCCTAGTTTTTATAGGCCCCATTTGTCCTATACACAGATTTTAATGTTCTCAGGTGATCGCTTGCTTGATTGTCTGTGTAAAAGATCAGCAATCCTTTTTTTTTTTTTTCTGGAAAGGTCTAGGCAGTAAATATTTTAGGCTTGGCAGCCCATATGGTCTCTGTCACAGCTACTTATCTCTGCGGTTGTGGTGTGAAAGCAGCCATAGAAATGGGTAATAAAGGAGTGGGGCTGAGTTCCAAAGTACTTTTATGAGAACTGAAAATTGCATTTTATATAATTGTTGACATGTCCCAAGATATTGTTACTTTTTTGAATTCTTTCACATTCGTGGCTCATGAGCTGTCTGACAAGAGACAACAGGCAGGAATTGGTGGATGGGCCATGGTTGCCCAAACCCTGTGTCCAAATCATGGCATTGTACAAGCAGGAGGGATCTCTGACCCTCTCTTTTTTTCCTCTTTCCTTCTTTTCAGTTTCTCATTGTGCTGATTTGGAAACCAGAAATCGAAAGCTCTGGGAAGTGAACTCTTTCTGACTTAACCTGTTAGTGGCAGTGTTAGGATAAAATGTCAGGTCTCAAGGAGCACTTCTTAGAGCCCAGATCAGACTGAATGCTGCTTTTGTGATTGCAGAAGGCATACCATCCTCTGGTACACTAGCTCCTTAGCGTCACCCTGAATCTGAAACTTAGTTCTTCATAAAGTCTTTTGTTCTATGATTCCTCAGTGCATCATTTGCTAATTTGCGCCAGTTATTCTGTTTAACACAACTGAGATATAGACATAAGCAAAGTTCCTACCCTTTAGGAACTCACTTCTTCAGGGCCTGGTTTTGATAATCCAGACAAAGCTACTTAAATGTAGTTTTATCCTTAAAAGCAAAATCGGCTGCACTTATGTAAGTTACAATAATAATTAGAATTTAGGAAAAATCCATTCTTAAAACAAGAAGGCAAAGAGAATAAAAAATAAACATCCAAGTCACCCTCTGACTGTGCGTTGATTTTAAAACAACAAGACTATTATTTTAAGTGAACACAAGGAAAATTTTGCTACCAAGCGAGTACAATTTCTAACAGGTGATACATCGACTCCTCTGATTCCAGACATTTCCGAAAGTGCCCTTACTACCTACATTACTTCCTTCTGTAAAGCTCTACTGATTAAGACTTTATCTTTTGTGGTTGGATTTTTGCTTTTGGAATTACAACCTGCTTTTCAAGTCACATTTTGTAAATTAGTTGAGGTATCTTGCTGAGTGATAAAGTCTGAGTCAAAACTTCCTGAAAAGTGCCTGTGAACTCGTGAGGCATCATGGCAAAGATCCCAATTGTTGGACTGAGGCAGAGAGGTAGAAAGAAGAACACAGACTTTAAGGTCTGACAGATGTAAGTATAGGTCCCACCTCCACCACGTATTGGATGTGTAATGTTAAATGAGCTACTATACCTCTTTGAGCCTCAGCTTTCCTCTCTGTAAAAAGAAGATGTTAAACCTTTCCTTGCACTATTGTTGTAGGGATTAGAGATGATGTCAATAAAAATGTTTCCAGCATGCTCGGTATTCAACGTACCTTGGATAGACTTATTTGGCCAGTTCACTGCAAAGGGTAATATACACGAGTAAGATTTTTTCTTTTCTTCAAAATAGACTTTTTGGGATTAAACTCTAAAAAAGTGTTAAATAAATGAATCAAGATCTTTTTCATTTCTGTTGTTGAAGTATTTGCCTTCTTACGTTTGGTAATGTTAGGATTTTCCACAGAAGAAGTTGACACTTTCCTTCTTAATCATACTGGCGATACCATGTTTCAACACTAGTTACTATTTTCTTTTCGAAAAGTGTCATTTGTCTAGCTTCCCTTGAAAGATCAGCTAAATGTCACATTATCCCTGCTTCTGCTAATCTTTCAAAATGCTCACCACCATAGTCATAACATGTTCTTCATTCTCAAGTTAATTTAAAAAATGTTCTAAAGACAGTGTTGCTGAATTTTTATTTGTTTAATAAAAATTAGGCTTTTAAATATAAAAATATAGATTTATTATAAAGCCTCTAGAAAGCAAAGAATAATAGATTTGAAAAATACCTTGTTTAATCACATAAAGCTAGGCAGCGTTAAATCACTGTTTCCATTTTGGTACATTTTATTTTAATCTTTTCACTATTTTAATGTCCTTCTTTATATCCATAATGGTGATAACATGATGTATATATCAACATGTATATATTATATAAATATATAAAATACATAACTATATCTTTTAAAAATGGTATCTGTAGGCCGGGCGCAGTGGCTCAAGCCTGTAATCCCAGCACTTTGGGAGGCCGAGGCGGGTGGATCACGAGGTCAAGAGATCGAGACCATCCTGGTCAACATGGTGAAACCCCATCTCTACTAAAAATACAAAAAATTAGCTGGGCTTGGTGGCGCCTGCCTGTAATCCCAGCTACTCAGGAGGCTGAGGCAGGAGAATTGCCTGAACCCAGGAGATGGAGGTTGTGGTGACCCAAGATCGCGGCATTGCACTCCAGCCTGGGAAACAAGAGCGAAACTCCGTCTCAAAAAATAAATAAATAATAAAAAATAAAAACGGTATCTGTTCATTTATTATATATAAATATATATCTAATGACTATATATCTACATATCTACTTCTATATTTATATATCTCCATGATAGAAGTTGGAAAATACTGAAAACTGTAGAGGAGTTCGGAGAAACAACCTATAATCTCATTATACAGAAATAATTTTCTTCCCTTTTGCTTCTCCACATTTTGGCTTAAATCAAATTTAGAAATGATTTTCTTAACGTTCTTGGTATTGTGTTTTTAGAGTATCAAGATGTTGCTGCATATTCTGATGTTTATGTATAGTTGTGACAGGAACACCCACAAAAATAATTGTTCTAGAAAAGAATTTGTTAACAAAGATTTTCTTCCAGGAAGTGGTGTATTAGCGTTTTAAAAGAAACATTTCTGGATGTCAAAGTAGACATTGGGCTTATATAAACAGCTCAATCTTTTTTAAAATACGCTTTATTTTTAGAGCAGTGTAAAGTGAATAGTCAGGCATAGTGGAAAGTACAGAGAGTTCCTACATTCCCACCTCCCCAAATGCACAGCCTCCTCCACTATCAGCCTTCCTCACTAGAGAGGTACATTTGTTACAATGGATCAACCAACATTGACTTATCACTGTCACCCATAGTTTATAATTGACATTAGGGACCATTCTTGCTGTCGTATATTCAGTGAGTTTTGACAAGGGTGTAATGGCATGTGTCTACCATTATAGTAACACACAGAGTAGTTTCATTGCCCTAAACATCCTCTATGCTCTGCCCATTTATCCTTCCCCACTTTTCAACCCCCAGCAATCACTGAACGTTTTGATGTCTCTATAGTTTTGCCTTTTCCAGAATGTCATATAGTTGGATTCATATAGTAAGTGGTCATTTGAGATTGGTTTCTTTCACTTAGTAGTATGTATTTGAGTTTCCTCTATGTCTTTTAATGGCTTCATAGCTCGCGTGCTTTTTTTTCTGCAACAAAAGCCACATTCAAAGATTATTGCTTTCATTGCTGAATAATATTCCACTGTATCGATGTAGAGGTTTGTTTATCCAGGCACTTACGAGTCTATAGTAACCAGTGTGGAGCCTGGGGAAGCCATAAATTGCCTGGTTGTGGCAAAGGCCTGGAGCCTATGTCGATAGGAGCCATAGAGGTTGGAGGCATTAGATCTTAGAGCCATAGGGGAAGGCCTGGAGCTTGGGTTGACAGGGTCTGTCCCATAGCCTGTGGCTATAGAAACCTGCCTGGTGTTGAGTTCACTGAATTGTGCCTGGCATTGGAGTTGATGTTGAAGTCAGGTGTTACATTTACTCTCCTCTCTGCACATACATGGTATCTCTTTCCATGCTGCACTACCCAGGTTTAGGGGCGGGGTAATGCAGATAATATAAAACTCTCTCTTATACTCTATTTTATGCCGTTTTTCTTACTTTTCTACTCCACAAACGTGCTATAACCTCTAACCTGGATTCCTTGTCTCTTTTGAAGACACTTTGATGCACGGATGGCTGTTCAAATTGATGTTTCTGTGAAGGAATAAGTGCTGAAAAGTTCTGTTTTGCCATTTTGTCCATGGCATTCTTCTCTGTTAACTGAAAAAATATTTTTACTGAATAACATATTGTTAACAATTGTCAGACCCTTGGTTTAGCTCTGGAAGTTTCTCCTTTAGAGCAAGTTCCTTTCATAGTTCTCTATAGAAAGACTATAGTTGTAAAATGTTGGTAGAGATGATATTTTGTGTGTAGAATTAAGGACCGATTACACATAAATGTTTAGCGGACAGTAAACATTTGTGAGTAATCTGTTCTTACACACAAAAAGAAGGTCTATAGCTTTAGGAAAGGGAAAATTATCAAGGTTATTCAGACAATATAAAATGAGTTGAGAAAATTGAAGGGAATGTTTATACTTGAATGAGACCTCATGGAGAAAGACAAAATAAGGAAGCCATGGGAGAATATTTGCATTCTCGGAACCACAAAAGTGAGGAAAGCCAAGAGCACAGCTGGAGTTGCACCAGATCAAGTAGACATTCCATCAGAGCCTGAACTGAGAATGCACCATTCCTAGTCACCTTGATAACAGCCCCATTTTCTGTTAATAATACTCTATGAGAAAAATCTTGCAAAAATAGTCAGAAAAGGCAGAGTCACATGCGGTTCAGTGTGTTCCACCTTGGCAGACGGTCTTAGGAGGAGTTTTGGAAGGATCGTGCTGCAGGCAATGGATGAGATAATGATGAGAAATTTTCCAGCTCTGTATAAAAAGGCAAGCGAAATATATGCTTGTGAATTTTTGGCTGCTTTTTTATGCTGTATTTTCAGATGAATTTTATCCCAGTTAATGTGAATATAAACTCTGATTGTTATGGTTATCTCTCGTGGGGTGTCTATTATTTTGTCAGAAATTGTATCAGGAACTTTATATCAATCACTAAATTACACATTTCCAAGCTGCATATGAATTAGGTATTACTATGATCATTTTACAGATGAAGAAGATGAGACTCAGAGCAATACATAAGTTGCCCAAGGTCAGAGAGCAAGTAAGTACCAGAAATAAAAGCCAGATAAATCTCATTCCCATATCCTTGCTCTTTCAATGATGTTTCAGAGTTGATTACAAAAAGAATTGTTCTGTGTGCTCAGGATAATTTACTACCTACTAAATTTAACCATAGGGCAGTCTTATAAACAGGGTAGAGTATGCAGTTAAGATAAAATTTGAGAGGAAAAAATTAAATTAAAATAGTATATAACCAATGATCAGAATATTCTCTCAGTATTTTAGAAATTTATGTAAGAATAAACTAGATACTGATAAAAAAGTCACATTCTTTATGCACAAATCTTGTAAGTAGCTACTGTTAAAGAGAGGATATTATTTACCTAGAAGAAAGTGGGGTTGTCAACCACTATATAACCATTCGTGGGGTGAATGTCTTTTTTATTTTAGGCCTCTGGCTGATGGATCCAAGAGGTAGATACGTGATGTCAAAATATTCTCTTTTATAGGTAATTACAATTTACAATGGAAGATACAGAGGCCACAAGGTAGTAGAGTTGAGTTATATTAACAGAAAACCTTGTTAGAGAAAAGAACCACCTCTCACTACCATGTTCAATGGCAAAGATTAATAGAAGGTACAGCAAAATGGACACACATGCGAGTATACCCACATTGATATTGGAAGTAACTTTTTTCTTATATACTATAAATCATATCCCAGAATATACTCATAATGTGTACACTTATTGGGATATTACAATCAACGTACAAAATATGTACCATATGTACATTGACTGTGATGTACATATGTATACACAATACAGATGTACAAAAAATGTACATAATCTGTACAATATTACATTTATATGTACATAATGTGTACACAGTAGGTATGTACATAATGTGTACAATATGTAAATATATTGTAATACAATGATTTCATATAATCACAACAGCATATATAATCACAATACACATATAATACATGATATCAATATAAATGTACATATTGCACACCTTATATACATTTACATTTATTGTGATATTACGATATGTACACATGTACATCATGCACACGTGATTTGCGGTATATACACGTGTACGTAAGTGCACAGTATGTACATATGTACACTACACATATGTTCATATAATGAAGATATGTACCTTCTGTACAGGAGTACACAGTATGTACAATATGTACACGTATATACTAGGTACACATATAGGTGTATACCCACTTTGGTAACCGGAGAGATTTCTATCTAATATACTAAATATAAAATCCCAGAATGTAGTCATAGTGTGTACATTTATTGTCGTATTGTGATAAATGTATTAAATAGGCACAATCTGTACATGTACTCTGCTGTACATAGGTGTACACAATGCACATGTACAAAAAATGTACATAATCTGTAAAATATGTACCTATATATTTCTATAATGTGTACACAATGCATAGGTCCATAATGTGTGCACTATGCACATTCCTTAAAATATCAGTGATAAAATATATATAATCACAGTAAGATCTATAATCACACTAATACATATATGTCGTGTAATATCACCAAAAAGTACGTATTGTACACATTAGGTATGTATTAGGTACATATGTATAGTGCACATATTATGAAAATATATATGTATCATGATAACACGGTATGTACACGTATACAAATATGTGCCTACGATTTAAACAATGTACACATGCAGAAATAGGTGCAAACGACATGCCTATGCACAGCAGGCTATCACTACAGTTCTGCTCGTAGCAGCCTCAATGCCCACCCCGGCTGCTTAAAGACCCCCTGGCTAGGGGGCTGTGGGTACAGCTGCTGGGGCCCGGCTATTTTGAAAATGTGGTGTAATATGATACTGGCAACCTATCACACAGAAATGATAATGTTATTGTGGTTCTTTACATATTAGGCAATAGTTGTAGTTACACATTTGGCATATTGACAAAAATGTCAGCCTCACCCCATTGACATTAGAATTGAAAGCATAGGAGGGTTTCACCCCTTGCAATGTTTAATTCAATATAATTGTTTTCTTGTTTACATTAGTGACCATATCAGAGCACGGTGTACATCTCTTGCACTATTCAGAATATTTCTCTATGGGCAGCAACATTTTTCTCTCCTTATCTGGATATTAGGAAGAATATCACAGGACCAGCTTACAGCGCCAGTCACATCGTGAGCAATGTCATCTGTAATCCCCTAGTTATTAAGAACAATGTAACGGGGGTCTCATGTGCTTTTGGAGATATTTGGAGTAATATCCTTTTAGTTTCTGGATATTAGAAACAATGCTACAGTGGTGGTGTACACTTCCTGCGATATTAAGAGTATACTCATCCTCTGTCCCTGGGATATTAGGAACTACATCGCAGAAGCGTTGCACTTTGCCTATAATATTGGAACAATCACAGAGTGTACACCTTCTTTCATTGTGAGAGAAATACCTACTTAGGATATGATGGATAATATCACAAAATGGACACACATGGGTATATACCCACTGTGATATTGGAGGTCATTTTTATCTAATATACTAAAAGTCATAACCCGGAAAAAACTCATAATGTGTAGACTTATTGGGATATTACACTCAATGTACAGAATATGTAACATATGTACATTGACTGTGATGTACACACGTACACAATACAGATGTACAATAAATGTACATAAACTGTATCATTTGTACGAATATATGTACAAAATGTGCACACAATAGGTATGCACATAATGTGTACAATATGTACATTTATTGTAATATCACAATGTTATATAATCACAACTGCATATAAAATCACAATACACATGTAATATGTAATATCAATATAAATGTACATATTGCAAACATGATATACATTTACATTTATTGTGATATGATATGTGAACATGTACATCATGTACCCATTATGTACCGATGCACAATATATGCAAGTGTACATATGTGGGTACAGTATGTACATATGTACACTACACATGTGTACATATAATGTAGATATGTACCTTCTGTACCCAAGTACATTCTATGAACAATATGTACACATATAAACGATGTACACACCTGGGTGTACAACCACTTTGGTAACCGGAGAAATTTCTATCTAATATACAAAATATAATAATTCAGAATGTAGTAATAGTGTGTACATTTATTGGCATATTGCAATAAATGTATAAAATAGGTACAATCTGTACATTTACCCAGCTGTACATATGTGTACACAATGCACATGTACAAAAAATGTACATACTCTGTAAAATATGTACCTATATATTTCTATATTGTGTACAGAATACATAGGTATATAATGTGTACACTATGCACATTCCTTAAAATATTAGTGATAAAATATATTTAATCACAATAAGATATATAATCACAGTAATATATATTGTCTAATATTACAAAAAAGTACATATTGTACACATTAGGTATGCATTAGGTACATATGTATTTTGCACATATTATGTAAATATAAATTTATCATGATAACACCATATGTATGCATGTACATATATATACCCGATATTAAAACTATTTACACATGTAGTAATAGGTGCAAACTATGTACCGATGCACAGCACGCTATTACCAATGCCCCCCTTATAGCAGCCCCCAGGCCCAGCCTGGCTGCTTAGAGACCCCCTGGCAATTGGGCTGTGCCCACAAACACTGCTCGAATGCCTGTAGCAGCCCCCATGCCCACCCTGGCTGCTTAGGGACCCCCTGACTAGGTGTCTGTGCCCACAGCCCATGCCAGAGTGCCCGTAGCGGCCCCCAGGCCAAGCATGGCTGCTCAGGGACCCCTGGCTGGGTCGATGTGCTCACAGACCCCACCAAAAAGCCCAGAGCAGCCCCCAGGCCCACCCTGGCTGCTTAGGGGTCCCCTCGCTTGTGGGCTCTGCCCACAGCTGCTGAGGCCCAGCTATTTTGCAAATCCGGTGTAATATGATACTGCCAACCATATTATATAAAAATGATAATCTTATTCTGTTTTTTTGTATATTAGGCAATAGCTCCAGTGACACCTCTGCCATATTGACAAAAATGTCATCCTCACCCCCATTGACATTAGAATGAAAATCATAGGGGAGTTTCATTTTTTGCAATGCTTAATTCAATGTAATTGTCTTCTCGCTTACATTAGTGACCATATCAAAGCATGGTGTACACCTCTTGCCATATTAAGAGTATTTCCCTATGGGCAGCAACATTTTCCTCTCCTTCTCTGGATATTAGGAACAATATTCCAGGACCAGAGTACAGCCTCAGTCACGTCGTGGGTAATGTCATCTGTAATTCTCTAGTTATTAGAAACAATATCACGGGGGGCTTGTGTGCTTTCTGAGATATTTGGAGTAATATCCTTTCCGTTTTTGAACATTAGAAACAATACTACAGTGGTGGTGTACACTTCCTGCGATATTCAGGGTATGGTCATCCTTTGTCCTCAGGATATTATTAACTACATCACAGACGAGTTTTAGTTTGCCTTGATATTGGAGCAATCCGAGAGTGTAAACCTGCTTTCACAATGAGAGAAATACCTACTCAGGATATGATGGATAATATCACAAAATGGACACACATAAGTGTATACCCACTTTGATATTGAAAGTAATTTTTATCTAACATACTAAAAATCATATCCCAGAATATACTTATAATGTGTACTCTTACTGAAATATTACAATGCACAGAATATGTACCATATGTACGTTGACTGTGATGTACATATGTGTGCACCATACAGATGTACAATAAATATACTTAATCTGTACAATATGTACATTTATGTGTACATAATATGTACACAATAGGTATGTCCATAATGTGTACAATATGTACATTTGTAATATCACAATGATATCAGAACAGCATATACAATCACAATACACATGTAATACATAATATAAATGTACGTATTTCACACATTATGTACATTTCCATTTATTGTGGTATGACGATGTGTTTACATGTACAGCATGGACCCATTATGTACGGATGTACAATAAATTCAGGTGTAGATATATGTACATAGTATGTACATATGTACGCTCTGTACCCATACATACATATAATGTAGATATTTACCTTCTGTACACAAGTACGTAATATGCACAGTATGTACATGTACAAAGTATGTGCACACATAAGTTTACACCCACTTTGGTAACCAGAGTAATTTCTATCTTATATTCTAAATGTAATATCACAGAATGTACTCATAATGTGTACATTTATTGGCATATATGACAATAAATGTATAAAGTAAGTAAGATCTGTACATTTACCCTGTGTACCCAATACACAAGTAAATAAAATGTACATAACCTGTAAAATGTTTCTTTCTATTTCTATAATCTGTGCACAATACATAGGTACATAATGTGTATAATATGTACATTTGTAATGTCACAATGATATCACAACAGCATATATAATCACAATAAATGTAATACATAATATAAACGTACATATTGCAAACATTATGTATATTTACATTTATTGTGATATGATGTGTACACATGTACATCATGTACCCATTATGTACAGATGTACAATATATGCACGTGTACATATGTGTGCACAGTGTGTACATATGTATGCTGCGTACACCTATGTATATATAATGTAGACATGTACATTTTGTACATGAGTACATACTATGCACAACATGTACATGTATAAACTATGTGCGCTCCTGGGTGTAAACCCACTTTGGTCACCGGTGTAATTCCTATCTAATATGCTAAAAATTATATCCCAGAATGTACTCATGTGTACATTTATTGACATATCACAATAAATGTATAAAATAGGTATAGTCTGTACATTTACTCTGCTGTACATATGTGTACAAAATACACATGTAGAAAAAATGTACATCATCTGTAAAATATGTACCTATTTATTTCTATAATGTGTACACAATGCATAGGTACATAAAGTGTACTCTATGTACATTTCTAAAAATTTCAGTGGTAACATACATATTATCACAATAAGATATATAATCAATAATATGTAGATATCACATAATATCACCAAAAAGTACATATTGTTTATATTAGGTACGTATAAAGTACATATTTATTGTACACATATTATGTACATATATGTTTATTGTGATAGTAACATATGTACATGTGTACAAATATGTGCCCATTATGTAAACCATCTACACATGTAGAAATAGGTGCAAACTGTGTACCTGTGAAGAGCAGGGTATCCCCACACCTCCCGCCAAAGGGCCTATAGCAGCTTCCAGCTCCACCCTGGCTACGTAGGGACCCCCTGGTTAGGTGGCTGTGCCCATAGCCCCTGCCAGAGTGTCAGTAGCAGCCGCCAGGCCCTCCCTGGATGCTGAGAGACCCTCTGGCTATGTGGCTGTTACCACAGCCACCGCCAGAGGGCCCGTAGCAGCCCCCAGACAAACCACAGAGGGCCCGTAGCAGCCCCAATGCCCAACCTGGTTGCATAGGGACACCCTCGCTTGGCTGCCATGCCCACAGCTGCTGGGGCCAAGATATTTTGAAAATGTGGTGTAATATGATACTGGCAATCATGTCATATGTAAATAATAATTTTATTCTTCTTTATTATATAGTAGGCAATAGCTGTAGTTACACCTCCGCAATTTTGACAAAAATGTCCTCCTCACCCACTTGAAATTAGAAAAAAAATTATAGGGGGGGTTAACACCTTGCAATATTTAATTCAATATAATTGTTTTCTTGTTTACATTAGTGACCATACCACAGCACGGTGTACTCCTCTTGCCGTATTCAGAGGATTTGCCTATGGGCAGAAACATTCCCCTCTCCTTCTCTGGATACTAGAAACATTATCTCAGGACCAGCAAACAGCTGCAGTCATATCGTGAGTAATGTCATCTGTAATCCCCTAGTTATAAAAAACAACATCACGGGGGTCTTGTGCAATTAATGAGATACTTATAGTAATGTTTGGATTTCGGTATTTTACATGAGAGAGCATACTGAGTTGGTGTATATACACCAAAACAAAGTAGAAAAGGGCATTGCATATTTTTTCTGACAGATTATATTCAGAGCAATATTGCTTTAAACTTTGGGGCGTCTAGATATTATTTAGATTTATTTTGATTCTCGTAAAATTACAATTTCGGTATTTTACATGAGAGAGCATATTGAGTTGGTGTATATACGCCAAAACAGAGTAGAAAAATGCATTGTATATCTTTTCTGACAGATTATATTCAGAGCAGTTTTGATTTTAACATTTGGGTGCCTAGATAATATTTAGATTTTTTTCGATTCGCTTAAATATCTAATTTCTGTATTTTACATGAGAGAGCATACTGAGTTTGTGTATATACTCCAAAACAAAGTAGAATAAGGCATTGTATATTTTTTCTAATAGACTATATTCAGAGCCATTTTTTTAAACTTTGGCGCGCCTAGTTATTATTCAGATTTATTTGATTCGCATAAAATTAGAATTTCGGTATTTTACATGAGAGAGCATATTGAGTTGGTGTATATTCTACAAAACAAAGTAGAAAAGGGCATTGTATATTTTCTCTGTCAGATTATATTCAGTGCAATTTTGCTTTTAACATTGGGGTGCCTAGATAATATTTAGATTATTTTTGATTCGCTTAAATATAGAATTTCTGTGTTTTACATGAGAGAGCATATGGAGTTGGTGTATATACTCCAAAATAGAGTAGAATAAAGCATGCTATATTTTTTATAACTGACTATATTCAGAGACATTTTCGTTTAACTTTGTGGTGCCTAGATACTATTTAGATTTATTTCGATTCGCGTAAAATTAGAATTTCGGTATTTTACATGAGAGAGCATATTGAGTTGGTGTATATACTCCAAAACTAAGTAGAAAAGGGCATTGTATACTTTTTCTGACAGATTATATTCAGAGCAATTTGTTTTTAACTTTGGGGCGCATAGATATCCTTTAGATTTATTTCGATTCGCGTAAAATTAGAATTTCGCTATTTTACATGAGAGAACATATTGAGTTGGTGTATATACTCCAAAACAGACTAGATTAGGTCATTGTATATTTTTTATGAAAGATTATATTCAGAGGAATTTTGCTTTTAACATTCGGGTGCCTAGATAATATTTAGATTTTTTCGATTCACGTAAAATTAGAATTTCGGTATTTTACATAAGAGAGCATACTGAGTTGGTGTATATACTTCAAAAAAGTGTAGAATAAGGCATTGTATAATTTTTCTAACAGAGTATATTCAGAGTCATTTTCTTATAACTTTGGGCCCCCTGGATATAATTTAGACTTTTTTCGATTTGCGTAAAATTAGAATTTCGGTATTTTACATGAGAGAGCATATTGAGTTTGTGTATATACTCCAAAACAGAGTAGAAAAGGGTATTGTATATTTTTTCAAACAGATTATATTCTAGGCAATTTTGTTTTTAACATAGGGATGCCTAGATAATATTTAGATTTTTCTCGATTCACTTAAATATAGAATTTATGTATTTTCTATAAGAGACCATATGGAGTTCGTGTATATACTCCAAAACAGAGTAGAATAGGGCATTGTATATTTTTTCTGACAGATTATATTCAGAGCAATTTTGTTTTTAACATTGGGGTGCCTAGATAATATTTAGATTTTTTCGATTCGGGTATAATTAGAATTTGATATTTTACATGAGAGAGCAGAGTGAGTTGGTGTTTATACTTTAAAACAGAGTAGAATAAGGCATTGTGTATTTTTTTTTTTGGCTATATTAAGAGCCATTTTCTTTTAACTTTGGGGCGCCTAGATATTCTTTAGATTTCTTTCGATTCTCGTATAATTAGAATTTCAATATTTTACATGAGACATCATTTTGAGTTGGTGTATATACTCCAAAACAGAGTAGGAAAGGATATTGTATATTTTCTCTGATAGATTATATTCAGAGCAATTTTTTTTTAAACGTTGGGGTGCCTAGATAATATTTAGATTTTTTCGATTCGGGTAAAATTAGAATTTCTGTATTTTACATGAGAGAGCATACTGAGTTGGTGTATACACTCCAAAACAGAGTAGAATAAGGCATTGTATATTTTTTCTAACAGACTATATTCAGAGCAATTTTCCTTTATCTTTTGGGGGCCTAGATATTATTTTGATTTTTTTCAATTCGCGTAAAATTAGAATTACGGTATTTTACATGAGAGAGCAAATTGAGTTGGTGTATATACTCCAAAACAAAGTAGAAAAGGACATTGTATATTTTTTCTGACAGATTATATTCAGAGAAATTTTGCTTTTAACATTGGGGTGCCTAGATAACTTTTAGATTTTTTTCCATTCGCTTAAATACAGAATTTTTGTATTTTACATGAGAGAGCATATGGAGTTGGTGTATATACTCAAAAACAGAGTAGAATAGGGCATTGTATATTTTTTCTGACAGATTATATTCAGAGCAATTTTGCTTTTAACATTGGGGTGCCTAGATAATATTTAGATTTTTGTTGATTCACTTAAATATAGAATTTCTGTATTTTCATGAGAGAGCATATGGAGGTGGTGTATATACTCCAATACAGAGTAGAATAGGACATTGTATATTTTTTCTGACAGATTATATTCAGAGCAATTTTGTTTTTAACATTGGGGTACCTAGATTATACTTACATTTACTTTGAATCGCTTAAATATAGAATTTTTGTATTTTACATGAGAGAGCATATGGAGTTAGTGTACTCCAAAACAGAGTAGAATAGGGCATTGTATATTTTTTCTAACAGACTATATTCAGAGCCATTTGCTTTTAACTTTGGGGCGCCTAGATATTAATTAGATTTTTTTAGATTCGTGTAAAATTAGAATTTTGGTATTTTACATGAGGGAGGATATGGAGTTGGTGTATATACTTTAAAACAGAGTAGAATAGGGCATTGTATATATTTTATGACAGATTATATTCAGAGCAATTTTGTTTTTAACATTGGGGTGCCTAGATAATATTTAGATTTTTTCGATTCGGGTAAAATTAGAATTTCTGTATTTTATATGAGAGAGCATAATGAGTTGGTGTACATACTACAAAACAGAGTAGAAAAGGGCATTGTATATCTTTTCTGACAGATTATATTCAGAGCAGTTTTGATTTTAACATTTGGGTGCCTAGATAATATTTAGATTTTTTTCGATTTGCTTAAGTATCTAATTTCTGTATTTTACATGAGAGAGCATACTGAGTTGGTGTATATACTCCAAAACAATGTAGAATAAGGCATTGTATATTTTTTGTAATAGACTGTATTCAGAGCCATTTTCTGTAAACTTTGGTGCGCCTAGTTATTATTCAGATTTTTTTGGATTCACATAAAATTAGAATTTCGTTATTTTACATGAGAGAGCATATTGAGTTAATGTATATTCTACAAAACAAAGTAGAAAAGGGCATTGCATATTTTCTCTGAGAGATTATATTCAGAGCAATATTGCTTTTAGCATTGGGGTGCCTAGATAATATTTAGATTATATTCGATTTCCTTAAATACAGAATTTCTGTATTTTACATGAGAGAGCATATGGAGTTGGTGTATATACTTTAAAACAAAGTAGAATAGGGCATTGTATATTTTTTCTGACAGATTATATTACGATCAATTTTGTTTTTAACATTGGGGTGCCTAGATAATATTTAGATTTTTTCGATTCTGGTAAAATTAGAATTTCTGTATTTTACATGAGAGAGCATACTGAGTTGGTGTGTATACTCCAAAACAGAGTAGAATAAGGCATTGTATATTTTTTCTAACAGACTATATTCAGAGCCATTTTCTTTTAACTTTGGGGCGCATAGATATTCTTTAGATTTATTTCGATTCACGTAAAATTAGAATTTCGGTATTTTACATGAGAGAACATATTGAGTTGGTGTATATACTCCAAAACAGACTAGATTAGGTCATTGTATATTTTTTATGAAAGATTATATTCAGAGAAATTTTGCTTTTAACATTCGGGTGCCTAGATAATATTTAGGTTTTTTTCCATTCACGTAAAATTAGAATTTCGGTATTTTACATAAGAGAGCATACTGAGTTTGTGTATATACTCCAAAAAAGTGTAGAATAAGGCATTGTATAATTTTTCTAACAGAGTATATTCAGAGCCATTTTCTTTTAACTTTGGGCCCCCTGGATATAATTAAATTTGTTTCGATTCACGTAAAATTAGAATTTTGTTATTTTACATAAGAGAGCATATTAACTTGGTGTACATACTCCAAAACAGAGTAGAATAGGGCATTGTATATTTTTTCTGACAGATTATATTCAGAGCAATTTTGCTTTTAACATTGGGGTGCCTAGATAATATTTAGATTTCTTTCGATTAGCTTAAATATAGAATTTCTTTATTTTACATGAGAGAGCATATGGAGTTGGTGTATATACTCCAAAACAGAGTAGAATAGGGCATTCTATATTTTTTCTGACAGATTATATTCAACGGAATTTTGTTTGTCACATAGGGGTGCCTAGATTATGTTTAGATTTTTTCGCTTCGGGTAAAATTAGAATTTCTGTATTTTACATGAGAGAGCATATTGAGTTGATGTATATACTACAAAACAGAGTAGAAAATGGCATTGTATATTTTTTTTGACAGACTATATTCAGAGAAATTTTGCTTTTAACATTGGGGTGCCTAGATAATATTTAGATTTTTTTTTGATTCGCTTAAATATAGAATTTTTGTATTTTACATGAGAGAGCATAGTGAACTGGTGTATATACTCCAAAACAGAGTAGAATAAGGCATTGTATATTTTTTATAACAGACTATATTTAGACCCATTTTCTTTTAACTTTGGATCGCCTTGATATTATTCAGATTTGTTTCGATTCACGTAAACTTAGAATTTCGT
Organism: Callithrix jacchus; assembly: GCF_049354715.1. Lineage (NCBI taxonomy): Eukaryota > Metazoa > Chordata > Mammalia > Primates > Cebidae > Callithrix > Callithrix jacchus. The sequence goes on along the minus strand of NC_133511.1, from coordinate 1,467,567 downwards.
TATTTTACATAAGAGAGCATATTGAGTTGGTGTACATGCTCCAAAACAGAGTAGAATAGGGCATTGTATATTTTCTCGGACTGATTATATTCAGAGCATTTTTGTTTTTAACATTGGGGTGCCTAGATAATATTTAGATTATTTTGATTCTGCTAAAATTAGAATTTCTGTATTTTACATAAGACAGCATATTGAGTTGGTGTATATATTACAAAATAGAGTAGAATAGGGCATTGTATATTTTTTCTGACAGATTATATTCAGAGCAATTTTGCTTTCAACATTAGGGTGCCTAGATAATATTTAGATTGTTTTCGATTCGCTAAAATATAGAATTCCTGTATTTTATATGAGAGAGCATATGGAGTTGTTTTATATATTCCAAAACAGAGTAGAATAGATCATTGTATATTTTTTCTGACAGATTATATTCAGAGCAATTTTGTTTTTATCATTGTGGTGCCTAGATATTACTTAGATTTTTTTCGATTTGCATAAAATAAGAATTTCGGTATTTTACATGAGAGAGCATATTGAGTTGGTGTATACACTCCAAAACAAAGTAGACAAAGACATTGTATATTTTGTCAGACAGATTATATTCAGAGCGATTTTGCTTTATACATTGGGGTGCCTAGATAATATTTAGATTTTTTTCGATTCACGTAAAATTAGAATTTCGGTATTTTACATGAGAGAGCATACTGAGTTGGTGTATATACTCCAAAACAGAGTAGAAAAGGGCATTGTATATTTTTTCTGACAGATTATATTGAGAGCAATTTTGTTTTTAACATTAGGGTGCCTAGGTAATATTTAGATTTTTTTCGATTCGCTTAAATATAGAATTTCTGTAATTTACATGAGAGAGCATGTAGAGTTGGTGTATATACTCAAAAACAGAGTAGAATAGGGCATTGTATATTTTCTCTTAGAGTTTATATCCAGAGCAATTTTGTTTTTAACATTGGGGTGCCTTGATAATATTTGATTTTTTCGGTTCGGGTAAAATTAGAATTTCTCTATTTTACACGAGAGAGCATACTGAGTTGGTGTATATACTCCAAAACATAGTAGAATAAGGCATTGTATATTTTTTCTAACATACTATATTCAGAGCCATTTTCTTTTAACTTTGGGGCGCCTAGATATTATTTAGATTTTTTTTGATTTGCTTAAATATAGAATTTCTGTATTTTTCGTGAGAGAGCATGTAGAGTTGGTGTATATACTCAAAAAAATAGTAGAATAAGGCATTGTATATTTTTTCTGAGAGTTTATATTCAGAGAAATTTTGTTTTTAACATTGGGTGACTTGATAATATTTAGATTTTTAAGATTCGGGTAAAATTAGAGTTTCTGTATTTTACACGAGAGAGCATAGTGAGTTGGTGTATATACTCCAAAATATAGTAGAATATGGCATTGTATATTTTTTCTAACATATTATTCAGAGCCATTTTCTTTTAACTTTGGGGTGCCTAGATATTATTTAGATTTTTTTCGATTCGCTTAAAAGTAGAATTTCTGTATTTTACATGAGAGAGCATATGGAATTGGTGTATATACTCCAAAATAGAGTAGAAAAGGGCATTGTATATTTTTACTGACTGATTATATTCAGAGCAATTTTGCTTTTAACATAGGGGTGCCTAGATAATATTTAGATTTTTTTCGATTTGCTTAAATATAGAATTTCTCTATTTTATATGAGAGAGCATATGCAGTTGGTGTATATACTCCAAAACAGAGTATAATAGGGCATTGGATATTTTTTCTGACAGATTATACTCACAGAAATTTTGTTTTTAACATTGGGGTGCCTAGATAATATTTAGAGTTTTTTCGATTCTCTTAAATATAGAATTTCTGTATTTTACATGAGAGAGCAAATGGAGTTGGTGTATATACTCCAAAACAGAGTAGAATAAGGCATTGTATATTTTTTCTGAGAGATTAAATTCAGAGCAATTTTGTTTTCAACATTGGGGTGCCTAGATAATACTTAGATATTTTTCGATTCACGCAAAATTAGAATTTCGGTATTTTACATGAGAGAGCAAACTGAGTTGGTTTATATACTCCAAAACAGAGTAGAATAAGGCATTGTATATTTTTCTAACAGACTGTATTCAGAGGCATTTTCTTTTACGTTTGGGTCGCCTAGATATTTTTTCAATTTTTTTCGATTCATGTAAATTATAATTTCTGTATTTTACCTGAGAGAGCAAATTGAGTTGGTGAATATACTGCAAAACACAGAAGTAAAGGGCATTGTATATTTTTTCTGAAAGATTATATTCAGAGAAATTTTGCTTTTAACATTGGGTTGCCTAGATAATATTTAGATTTTTTTCGATTCACGTAAATATAGAATTTCTGTATTTTACTTGAGAGAGCATATCGAGTTGGTGTATATGCTCCAAAACAGAGTAGAATAAGGAATTGTATATTTTTTGTAACAGACTATATTCAGAGCCATTTTCTTTTAACTTTGGGGCGCATAGATATCCTTTAGATTTATTTCAATTCACGTAAAATTAGAATTTCGGTATTTTACATGAGAGAGCGTATTGAGTTGGTGTATGTACTACAAAACAGAGTAGAAAAAGGCATTATATATTTTTTCTGACATTATATTCAGAGCAATTTTGCTTTTAATGTTGGGGTGCCTAGATAATATTGAGATTTTTTGGGCTCGCTTAAATATAGAATTTCTGTATTTTACATGAGAGAGCAGGTAGAGTTGGTGTATATACTCAAAAAAAGAGTAGAATAGGGCATTGTATATTTTTTTGACAGTTTTTATTTAAAGCAATTTTTATTTTAACATTGGGGTGCGTTGATAATATTTAGATTTTTTTTCGATTTGCTTAAATATAGAATATCTGTATTTTACATTAGAGAGCATATGGAGTTGGTGTATATACTCCAAAACAGAGTAGAATCAGGCATTGTGTATTTTTTTAACAGACTATACTCAGAGCCATTTTATTTTAACTTTGGGGCACCTAGATATTATTTAGATTAATTTCGACTCATGTAAAATTTGAATTTCGCTATTTTACATGAGAGAGCATATTGAGTTTTTGTATATACTTTAAAACAGTGTAGAAAAGGGCATCGTATAATTTTTTTGAGAGATTATATGCAGAGCAGTTTTGTTTTTAACATTTGGGTGCCTAGATAATATTTAGGTTTTTTTCGATTCTGGTAATATTATAATTTCGGTATTTTACATGAGAGACCATATTGAGTTGGTGTATATACTGTAAAACAGAGAAGAATAAGGCATTGTATATTATTTCTAACAGACTATATTCAGAGCCATTTTCTTTTAACTTTCGGGCGCCTAGATATTATTTAGATTTTTTTCGATTCACGTAAATTTCGAATTTCTGTATTTTACGTGAGAGAGCATATTGAGGTGGTGTATATACAACAAAAGAGAGTAGAAAAGTGCATTTTATATTTTTTCTGTCAGATTATATTCAGAGAAATATTGCTTTTAACATTGGGTTGCCTGGAATATATTTAGATTATTTCGATTCGGGTAAAATTAGAATTTCGTTATTTTACATGAGAGGGCATATTGAGTTGGTGTATATACTCCAAAACAGAGTAGAAAAGGGCATTGTATATTTTATCTGACAGATTATATTCAGAGCAATTTTGCTTTTAACATTGGGGTGCCTAGATAATATTTAGATTTTTTTGATTCCCTTAAATATAGAATTTCTGTATTTATATGAGAGAGCATATGGAGGTGGTGTATATACTCCAATACAGAGTAGAATAGGACATTGTATATTTTTTCTGACAGATTATATTTAGAGCAATTTTGTTTTTAACATTGGGGTGCCTAGATAATATTTAGATATTTTCGATTTGCTTAAGGATTGAATTTCTGTATTTTACATGAGAGAGCATATTGAGTTGGTGTATATACTCCAAAACAGAGTAGAATAGGGCATTGTATATTTTTTCTGACAGTTTATATTCAGAGCAATTTTGTTTTTAACATTGGGGTGCATAGATAATATTTAGATTATTTCGATTCGGGTAAAATTATAATTTCTGTATTTTACACGAGAGAGCACACTGAGTTGGTGTATATACTCCAAAACATAGTAGAATAAGGTATTGTATATTTTTTCTAACAGACTATATTCAGAGCAATTTTCTTTTAACATTGGGGAGCCTAGATATTATTTAGATTTTTTTCGATTCACTTAAAATTAGAATTTCGGTATTTTACATGAGAGACCAGATTGAGTTGCTGTATATACTCCAAAACAGAGTAGGCAAGGGCATTTTATATTTTGTGAGACAGACTATATTCATAGCAATTTTGCTATTAACATTGGGGTGCCTAGATAATATTTAGAACTTTTTCGATTCGCTTAAATATAGAATTCCTGAATTTTAAATGAGAGAGCATATGGAGTTGGTGTATATACTTCTAAACAGAGTAGAATAGGGCATTGTACATTTTTTTTGACAGATTATATTTAGAGCAATTTTGTTTATAACATTGGGGTACTTAGATAATATTTAGATTTTTTTCGATTCGCTTAAATATAGAATTTCTGTATTTTACATGAGAGAGCTTATGGAGTTGGTGTATATACTCCAAAACAGAGTAGAAAAGGGCATTGTATATTTTTTCTGACAAATTATTTTCAGAGCAATTTTGTTTTTAACATTGGGGTGTCTAGATAATATTTAGTTTTTTCGATTCTCTTAAATATAGAATTTCTGTGTTTTACATGAGAGAGCATATGGAGTTGGTGTATATACTCCAAAATAGAGTAGAATAAAGCATGCTATATTTTTTCTAACTGACTATATTTAGAGACATTTTCGTTTAACTTTGTGGTGCCTAGGTATTATTTAGATTTATTTCGATTCGCGTAAAATTAGAATTTCGGTATTTTACGTGAGAGAGCATATTCAGTTGGTGTATATACTCCAAAACAAAGTAGAAAAGGGCATTGTATACTTTTTCTGACAGATTATATTCAGAGCAATTTGTTTTTAACATTGGGGTGCCTAGATAATATTTAGATTTTTTCAATTCTGGTAAAATTTAATTTCTGTATTTTACTTGAGAGAGCATACGGAGTTGTTGTATTTACTCCAAAACAGAGTAGAATAAGGCATTGTATATTTTTCGTAACAGACTATATTCATAGCCATTTTCTTTTAAATTGGGGTGCCTAGATATTATTTAAATTTTTTTCTATTCCTGTAAAATTAGAATTTCGGTATTTTAAATGGGAGGGCATATTGAGTTGGTGTGTATGCTACTGAAACAGAGTAGAAAAGGGCATTGTATATTTTTTCTGACAGATTATATTCAGAGCAATTTTGGTTTTAACATTGGGGTGCGTAGATAATATTTAGATTTTTTTCGCTTCGCTTAAATATAGAATTTCTGTATTTTACATGAGAGAGCATATGGAGTTGGTGTATATACTCCAAAACGCAGTAGAATAGGGCATTGTATATTTTGTCTGGCAGATTCTATTCAGAGAAATTTTGTTTTTAACATTGGAGGGCCTAGATTATATTTAGATATTTTCGATTCGGTTAAAATTAGAATTTCTGTTCGAAGACATATATGAGGCCAACAATCATATGAAAAAATGCTCATCGTCACTGGTCATCAGAGAGATGCAAATCAAAACCACATTGAGATACAATCTCACGCCAGTTAGAATGGCGATCATTAAAAAATCTGGAGACAACAGATGCTGGAGAGGATGTGGAGAAAAAGGAACACTTTTACACTGTTGGTGGGAGTGTAAATTAGTTCAACCATTGTGGAAGACAGTGTGGCGATTCCTCAAGGCCTTAGAAATAGAAATTCCATTTGACCCAGCAATCCCATTACTGGGTATATATCCAAAAGACTATAAATTGTTCTACTATAAGGACATATGTACACGAATGTTCATTGCAGCACTGTTTACAATAGCGAAGACCTGGAATCAACCCAAATGCCCATTGATAATAGACTGGATTGGAAAAATGTGGCACATATACACCATGGAATATTATGCAGCAATCAGAAATGATGAGTTCGTGTCGTTTGTAGGGACATGGATGAATCTGGAAAACATCATCCTCAGCAAACTGACACAAGAACAGAAAATGAAACACCGCATATTCTCACTCATAGGTGGGTGATGAAAAATGAGAACACATGGACACAGAAAGGGGAGTACTAAACACTGGGGTCTATTGGGGGGAAAAGGGGAGGGCCAGTGGGAGGGGGAGGAGGGGAGGGATGGCCTGGGGAGAGATGCCAAATGTGGGTGAAGGGGAGAAGAAAAGCAAAGCACACTGCCATGTGTGTACCTACGCAACTGTCTTGCATGCTCTGCTCATGTACCCCAAAACCTATAATCCAATAAAAAATTTAAAAAGAATAATAATAAAATAAAAAAAAATAAAATAAAATAAAATAAAATAAAATTAGAATTTCTGTATTTTACATGAGTGAGCATATTAAGCTGTTGTATATACTCCAAAACATAGTAGAATAAGGCATTGTATATTTGTTCCAACAAATTATACTCACAGCCATTTTGCTTTTAACGTTGGGGTGCCAAATAATATTTAGATTTTTTTCAATTTGCGTAAAATTAGAATTTCTGTATTTTCCATGAGAGAGCATACTGAGTTGGTGTATATAGTCTGAAAAAGAGTAGAATAGGGCATTTTATATTTTTTATGAAAGATTATATTCCGATGAATTTTGTTTTCAACATTGGGTTGCCTAGATAATATTTAGATATTTTCGATTCGGGTAAAATTTGAGTTTCTGTATTTTACATGAGAGAGCATATTGAGTTGGTGTATAAACTACAAAACAGACTAGAAAAGGGCATTTTATATTTATTCTGACAGACTATATTCAGAGAAATTTTGCATTTAACGTTGGGGTGCCTAGATAATATTTAGATTTTTTTCGATACTCTTAAATATACAATTTCTGTATTTTACATGAGAGAGCATATGGAATTGGTGTATATACTCGAAAACAGAGTAGAGTTGGGCATTGTATATTTTCTCTGACAGACTATATTAAGAGTTATTTGGTTTTTAACATTGGGGTGCCTAGATAATATTTAGATTTTTTTGATTCGGGTAAATTAAAATTTCGGTATTTTACATGAGAGAGCATACTGAGTTGGTGTATATAGTCCAAAACAGAGTAGAATAAAGCATTGTGTATTTTTTTAACAGACTATATTCAGAGCCATTTTCTTTTAACTTTGGGGTGCCTAAATATTATTTAGATTTTTTTCGATTCACGTAAAATTAAAATTTCGGTATTTTACATGAGAGAGTATATGGAGTTGGTGTATATACTCCAAAACAGAGTGGAATAGGGTAATGTGTATTTTTTCTGACAGATTATATTCAGAGCAATTTTGTTTTTAACATTGGCGTGCCTAGATAATATTTAGACTTTTTCGATATGCTTAAATGTAGAATTTCTGTATTTTACATGAGAGAACATATGGAGTTGGTGTATATACTCCAAAAGAGAGTAGAATCTGGCATTGTATATTTTTTCTGACAGAGTATATTCAGAGCAATTTTGTTTTTAACTTTGGGTTGCCTAGATAATATTTAGATTTTTTCGATTCGGGTACAATTAGAATTTCGGTATTTTACATGAGAGAGCATACTGAGTTGGTGTATATACTCCAAAAAAGAGTAGAATAAGGCATTGTACATTTCCTCAAACAGAATGTATACAGAGCCATTTTCTTTTAACTTTGATGCGCTTACATATTATTTAGATTTTTTTCGATTTGAGTAAAATAATAATTTCGGTATTTTACATGAGAGAGCATATTGAGTTGGTGTATATACTCCAAAACAGAGTTGAAAATGTCATTGTATATTTTTTCTGACAGATTATATTCAGAGCTATTTTGCTTTTGACATTGGGTTGCATAGATAATACTTAGATTTTTTTCGATTCGCTTAAATATAGAATTTCTGTATTTTACATAAGAGAGGATATGGAGTTGGTGTATATACTCCAAAGCAGAGTAGAATAGGGAATTGTATATTTTTTCTGACACATTATATTCAGAGCAATTTTGTTTTTAACATTGGGGTGCCTAGATATTATTTAGATTTTTTTTGAATCACTTAAATATAGAATTACTGTATTTTACATGAGAGAGCTTAGGGAGTTGTTGTATATACTCGAAAACAGAGTAGAATAGGGCATTGTATATTTTTTCTGACAGATTATATTCAGAGCAATTTTGTTTTTAACATTGAGGTGCCTAGATAATATTTAGATTTTTTCGATTCGGGTAAAATTAGAATTTTATATTTTAATTCAGAGAACACCCTGAGTTGCTGTATATAGTCCAAAACAGAGTAGAATAAGGCATTGTATATTTTTTTAACAGACTATATTCAGAGCTATTTTCTTTTAACTTTGGGGCGCCTAGATATTATTTAGATCTTTTTTCATTTGCCTAAAATTAGACTTTCGTTATTTTACGTAAGACAGCATATTGAGTTGGTGTATATATTCCAGAAGAGAGTAGAATAGGGCATTGTATTTTTTTTCTCACAGATTATATTCAGAGCATTTTGCTTTAACATTGTGGTGCCTAGATAATATTTAGATTTTTTCCGATTCGCTTAAATACCGAATTTCTGTATTTTATATGAGAGTGCATATGAAGTTGGTGTATTTACTTTAAAACAGTGTAGAATAGGGCATTGTATATTTTATCTGACAGATTATATTCAGAGCAAATTTGTTTTTAACATTGGGGTGCCTAGATAATATTTAGATTATTTTTGATTCAGGTAAAATTAGAATTTCTGTATTTTACGTGAGAGAGCACACTGAGTTGGTGTATATACTTAAAAAAAGAGTAGAATAAGGCGATGTATTTTTTTTTCTAACAGACTATATTCAGAGCCATTTTCTTTTATCTTTGGGGCATCTAGATTTTATTTAGATTTTTTTCGATTTGTGTAAATTTAGAATTTCTGTATTTTACGTGAGTGAGCATATTGAGTTGGTGTATATACTACGAAACAGAGTAGAAAAGGGCATTGTATATATTTTCTGACAGATTTTATTCAGAGCAATTCTGTTTTTAATATTGGGGTGCCTAAATAATATTTAGATTTTCTTCGATTCACGTAAAATTTGAATTTCTGTATTGTACATGAGAGTGCATACTGAGTTGGTGTATATATTCCAAAACAGAGTAGAATAGGGCATTTTATTTTTTTTTTAACAGACTATATGCAGAACCATTTTCTTTTAACTTTGGGGCACGTAGATATTATTTAGATTTTTTTGATTCGCCTAAAATTAGAATTCCGGTATTTTACATGAGAGAGCATATTGAGTTGGTGTATATACTCCAAAACAGAGTAGAATAGGGCATTGTATATTTTCTCTGACAGATTATATTCAGAGCAATTTTGTTTTTAACATTGGGGTGCCTAGATAATATTAAGATTTTTGCGATTCGGGTAGAATTAGAATTTCTATATTTTACATGAGAGAGCATATGGAGTTGGTGTACATAATTTAAAACAGAGTAGAATAGAGCATTGTATATTTTTTCTGACAGATTACATTCAGAGCAATTTTGTTTTTAACATTGCTGTGTCTAGATAATCTTAAGATTTTTTTTGATTCACATAAAATTAGAATTTCAGTATTTTACACGAGAGAGCATACTTTGTTGGTGTATATACCCCAAAACAGAGAAGAATAAGGCATTCAATATTTGTTCTTACAGACTATATTTAGAACCATGTTTTTTTAACTTTCGGGCGCCTAGATATTATTTAGATTTTTTTCGATTCGCGTAAAATTAGAATTTCGGTATTTTATAAGATAGAGCATATTGAGTTGGTGTATATACTACAAAACAGAGTATAAAATGGCATTGTATATTTTTTCTGACAAATTATATTCAGAGCAATTTTGCTTTTAACATTGGGGTGCCTAGATAATATTTAGATTTTTTTCGATTCGGGTAGAATTAGAATTTCTGTAGTTTACATGAGAGAGTATACTGAGTTGGTGTATATACTCCAAAAAAGAGTAGAATAAGGAATTGTAAATTTTATCTAACAGACTATATTTAGAGTTATTTTCTTTTAACTTTGGGGCATCTAGATATATATAGATTTTTTTCTATTCGCTTAAAAATAGAATTTCTGTATTTTACATGAGAGAGCATATGGAGTTGGTGTATATACTCCAAAACAGAGTACAATAGGGCAATGTATTTTTTTTCTGACCGAATATATTCATAGCGATTTTGCTTTTTACTTTGGGGTGACTAGATAATATTTAGATTTTTTTCGATTTGCTTAAATATATAATTTCTGTATTTTACATGAGAGAGCATGTTGAGTTGCTGTATATACTCCAAAACAGAGTAGAATAGGGCATTGTATATTTTTTCTGACAGATTGTATTCAGAGCAAGTTTTTTTTAACACTGAGGTGCCTAGATAATATTTAGATTTTTTCTATTATGGTAAAATTAGAATTTCTGTATTTTATAGGAGAGTGCACCCTGAGATGGTGTATGTGCTCCGAAACAGAGTAGAATAAGGCGTTGTATATTTTTTCTAACAGACTATATTCAGAGCCAATTTCTTTTACCTTTGGGGCACCTAGATATTATTTATATATTTTTCGATTCGCGTACAATTAGAATTTCAGTATTTTAAATTAGAGAGCATATAGTGTTTGTGTATATACTCCAAAACAGAGTTGAAAAGAACATTGTATTTTTTTTCTGACCGATTATATTCAGAGCAAGTTTGCTTTTAACATTGGGGTGCCTAGATAATATTTAGATTTTTTTCGATTCGCATAAATATAGAATTTCTGTATTTTACATGAGAGAGCATAGGGAGTGGGTGTATTTTCTCCAAAACAGAGTAGAATAGGGCATTGTATATTTTTTCTGACGGAATATATTTTTAGCAATTTTTTTTTAACACTGGGGTGCCTAGATAATATTTAGATTTTTTCGATTTGGGTAAAATTCGAATTTCTGTATTTTACATGCGAGAGCATCCTGAGTTGGTGTATGTACTCCAAAACAGAGGAGAATAAGGCATTGTATATTTTTTCTAACAGACTATATTCAGAGCCATTTTATTTTAACTTTGGAGCGCCTAGATATTATTTTGATTATTTTTGATTCGCCTATAATTAGAATTTTGGTATTTTACGTGAGAGAGCATATTGAGTTGGTGTATATACTTTAAAACAGAGTAGAAAAGGGCATTGTATATTTTCTCGTACAGATTATATTAAGAGCAATTTTGCTTTTAACATTGGGGGGCCTAGATAATATTTAGTTTTTTTCGATTCGAGTAGAATTAGAATTTCTGTATTTTACATGACAGAGCATATTGAGTTGGTGTATATACTACAAAACCGAGTAGAAAAAGGCATTGTATATTTTTTCTGACAGATTATATCCAGAGCAAATTTGCTTTTAACGTAGGTGTGCCTAGATAATATTTAGATTTTTTTCGATTCGCTGAAATATAGAATTTCTGTATTTTACATGAGAGAGTATATGGAGTTGGTGTATATACTTTAAAACAGATTAGAATAGAACAATGTATATTTTTTCTGACAGATTATATTCAGAGAAATTTTGTTTTTAACATTGGGGTGCATAGATAATATTTACATTTTGTCGATTCGGGTAGAATTACAATTTCTGTATTTTACATGAGAGAGCATATTGAGTTGGTATATATACTCCAAAACTGAGTAGAATAAGGCATTCTATTTTTTGTTCTAACAGACTATATTCAGAGACATTTTCTTTTAACTTTGAGGCGCCTAGATATTATTTAGATTTTTTTCGATTCACGTAAAATTAGAATTTCTGTATTTTACATGAGAGAGCATATGGAAGTTGTGTATATAGTACAAAATAAAGTAGAAAAGGGCATTGTATATTTTTTCTGACAGATTTCATTCAGAGCAATTTTTTTTAACATTGGGGAGCCTAGATAATATTTACATTTTTTTCGATTCATTTAAAATTATAATTTTGGTATTTTACATGAGAGAGCATACTGAGGTTGTGTATATACTCCAAAACAGAGTAGAATAGAACATTGTATATTTTTTCTGACAGATTATATTCAGAGCAATTTTGTTTCTAACATTGGCGTGCCTAGATAATATTTAGATTTTTTCGAATCGCTTAAATATCGAATTTCTGTATTTAACAAGAGAGAACATATGAAGTTGGTGTATATACTCCAAAACAGAGTAGAATAGGGCATTGTATATTTTTTATGACAGATAATATTCAGAGCAATTTTGCTTTTAATATTGGGGTGCCTTGATAATACTTAGATTTTTTCGATTCCGGTGGAATTCGAATTTCTGTATTTTACATGACAGAGCATATTGAGTTGGTGTTTCTACTACAAAACAGTGTAGAAAAGGGCATTGTATATTTTTTCTGACAGATTATATTCAGAGCAATTTTGCGTTTAACATTGGGGTGCCTAGATAATATTTAGATTTTTTCGAATGGGGTAAAATTAGAATTTCTGTATTTTACATGAGAGAGCATATTGAGTTGGTTTATATACTACAAAACAGAGTAGAAAAAGGCATTTTATATTTTCTCTAACAGACTATATTCAGAGCCATTTTCCTTTAACTTTAAGGCACCTAGATATTATTTAGATTTTTGTCGATTCGCGTAAAATTAGAATTTCGGTACTATACATGAGAGAGCATATTGAGTTGGTGTATATACTACAAAACAGAGTAGAAAAGGGCACTGTATATTTTTTTTGAGAGATTTCATTCAGAGCGATTTTGTTTTTAACATTGGGGAGCCTAGATAATATTTACATTTATTCGATTCATTTAAAATTTTAATTTTGGTATTTTACATGAGAGAGCATACTGAGTTTGTGTATATACTCCAAAACAGAGTAGAATAGAACATTGTATATTTTTTCTGACAGATTATATTCAGAGCAATTTTGTTTGTAACATTGGGTTGCCTAGATAATATTTAGATATTTTTCGATTCGGTTAAATATAGAATTTCTGTATTTAACATGAGAGAGCATATGAAGTTCGTGTATATACTCCAAAACAGAGTAGAATAGGGCATTGTATATTTTTTATAACAGATTATATTCAGAGCAATTTTGTTTTTAACATTGAGGTGCCTAGATAATATTTAGATTTTTTCGATTCAGGTAAAATTAGAATTTCTGTATTTTACATGAGAGAGCATCCTGAGTTGGGGTATATACTCCAAAATACAGTAGGATAAGGCATTGTATATTTTTTCTTACATACTATATTCAGAGCCATTTTCCTTTAACTTTGGGGCGCCTAGATATTATTTAGATTTTTTTTGATTCACCTAAAATTACAATTTCGGTATTTTACATAAGAGAGCATATTGAGTTGGTGTATATACTACATAAGAGATTAGAAAAGGGCATTGTTTATTTTATCTGACAGATTATATTCAGAGCAATTTTTCTTTTAACAATGGGGTCCCTAGATAATATTTAGATTTTTTTAGATTCACTTAAACATAGAATTTTTGTATTTTACATGAGAGAGCATATGGAGTTGGTGTATATACTCCTAAACAGAGTAGAAAAGAGCATTGTATATCTTTTCTGACACATTATATTCAGAGAAATTTTGATTTTAACATTGGGGTGTCTAGGTAATATTTAGATTTCATTCGATTCGCTTAAATATAGAATTTCTGTATTTTACTTGAGAGAGCATATGGAGTTGGTGTATATACTCCAAAACAGAGTAGAATAAGGCATTCTTTATTTATTCTAACACACTGTATTCACAGCCATTTTCTTCAAACTCTTAAGCGCCTAGATATTATTTAGATTTTTTTTTGATTCGCGTACAATTAGAATTTCAGTATTTTAAATGAGAGAGCATACAGAGTTGGTGTATATACTTTAAAACAGCGTAGAATACGGCATTGTATATTTTCTCTGACAGATTATATTCAGAGCAATTTTAGTTTTAACATTGGGGTACCTAGAATATATTTAGATTTTTTTTTCATTCACGTAATATTAGAATTTCGGTATTTAGCCTGAGAGAGCCTACTGAGTTTTTGTATATACTTTGAAACAGAGTAGAATAAGGCATTTTATATTTTTTCTGACAGATTATATTCAGATCAATATTTTTTTTAACATTTGGGTGCCTAGATAATATTTAGATTTTTTTCGATTCGCTTAACTATAGAATTTCTGTATTTTACATGAGAGAGCATATGGAGTTGCTGTATATACTCAAAAGCAGAGGAGAATTGGGCATTGTATATTTTTTCTGACAGATTGTATTGATAGCAATTTTGTTTTTAACATTGGGGTTCCTAGATAACATTTATATTTTTTCGATTCACGTAAAATTTTAATTTCTGTATTTTACATGAGAGAGCACACTGGGTTTGTGTATATACTCCAAAAAAAAGTCGAATAAGGCAGTGTATATTTTTTCTAACAGACCATATACAGAGCCATTTTCTTTTGCCTTTCGGGCGCCTAGATATTATTTAGAATTTTTTCGAGTTGCGTAAAATTAGAATTTCAGTATTTTACATGCGAGAGCATATTGAGTTGGTGTATATAAACAAAACAAAGTAGAAAATGGCATTGTGTATTTTCTCTGACAGATTATATTCAGAGAAATTTTGCTTTTAACATTGGGGTGCCTAGATAATATTTAGATATTTTTCAATTCACTTAAATATAGAATTTCTGTGTTTTACCTGAGAGAGCATACAAAGTTGGTGTGTAAACTCCAAAACAAAGTAGAATAGTGCATTGATTATTTTTTCTGACCGATTGTATTGAAAACAATTTTGTTTTTAACATTGGGGTGCCTAGGTAATACTTAGATTTTCTTCATTTCGCTTAAATATAGAATTTCTGTATTTTACATGAGAGAGCATATGGAGCTGGTGCATATACTCCAAAACAGAGTAGAATAGGGCATTGTATATTTTTTATTACAGATTATATTCAGAGCAATTTTGCTTTTAACATTGCGGTGCCTAGATGATATTTAGATTTTTTCAATTTGCTTAAATACAGAACTTCTGTATTTTACATGAGAGAGCATATGGAGTTGGTGTATATAGTCCAAAACAGAGTAGAATAGGGCATTGTATATTTTTTTCTGACAGATTATATTCAGATCAATTTTGTTTTTAACATTGGAGTGCGTAGATAATGTTTAGGTTTTTTTTAGATTGACTTAAATATTGAATTTCTGTATTTTTCATGAGAGAGCATATGGAGTGGGTATTTATACTTCAAAAAAGAGTACAATAGGGCATTGTATATTTTTTCTGACAGATTATACTCAGAGCAATTTTGTTTTCAACATTGGAATGCCTAGATAATATTTAGATTTTATCGGTTCAGGTAAAATTAGAATTTCTGTATTTTACATGAGAGAGGATACTGAGTTAGTGTATATACTCCAAAACAAAATAGAATAAGGTATTGTATATTTTTTATAAAAGACTATATTCAGAGCCATTTTGTTTTAAATTTGGGGCGCCTAGATATTTACATTTTTTTCGATTCGCTTTAAATTAGGATTTCGGTATTTTACATGAGAGAGCATACTGAGTTGGTGTATATACTGCAAAACAGAGTAGAGTAAGGCATTGTGTATTTTTTTTTAACAGACTATATTCATAGCCATTTTCTTTTAACTTTGGAGAGCCTAGATATTATTTAGATTTTTTTCGATTCGCGTAAAATTAGAATTTTGATATTTTATATGAGAGAGCAAATTGAGTTGGTGTATATACTCCAAAACATAGTAGAAAAGGCCATTGTATATTCTTTCGGACAGATTATATTCAGAGCAATTTTGCTTTTAACATTGGGTTGCCTAGATAAAATTTAGATTTTTTTCAATTCGCGTAAATATAGAATTTCTATATTTTACATGAGAGAGCATATGGAGTTGGTGAATACTCCAAAACAGAGTAGAATAGCGCATAGTCTTTTTTTTCTGACAGATTATATTCAGAGCAATTTTTTTTTAACATTGGGGTGCCTAGATAATATTTAGATTCTTTTCGATTCACATAAAATTAGAATTTCGGTATTTTACATGAGAAAGCATACTGAGTTGTTGTATATACTCCAAAATAGTGTAGAATAGGGCATTGTATATTTTTTCTGACAGATTATATTCACACCAATTTTACTTTTAACATTGGGGTGCCCAGATAATATTTATTTATTTCTCGATTCACGTAAAATTAGAATTTCAGTATTTTACATAGAGAGCATACTGAGTTGGTGTATATTCTCCAAAACAGCATAGAATAGGGCATTGTATATTTTTTCCGACAAATTATATTCAGAGCAATATTGTTTTTAAAATTCGGGTGACTAGATAATATTCAAATTTTTTCGATTCGGGTAAAATTAGAATTTCTGTATTTTACAGGAGAGAGCATACTGAGTTGGTGTATATACTCCAAAACAGAGTAGAATAAGGCATTGTACATTTTTACTGACAGATTATATTCAGAGCAATTTTGTTTTTAACATTGGGTGCCTAGATAATATTTAGATTTTTTTCGATTCACGTAAAATTAGAATTTTGATATTTTGCCTGAGAGAGCATACTGAGTTGGGGTATATACACCAAAACAGAATAGAATAAGGCATTGGATATTTTTTCTAACAGACTATATTCAGAGCCATTTTCTTTTAACTTTGGGACGCCCAGGTATTATTTAGATTTTTTTCGATTCGCGTAAAATTAGAATTTCGGTGTTTTACATGAGAGAGCATATTGATTTGGTGTATATATTCCAAAACAGTGTAGAATAGGGCATTGTATATTTTTTCTGACAGATTATATTCAGAGCAATTTTATTTTTAACATTGGGGTGCCTAGATAGTATTTAGATTTTTTTCAATTCGCTTAAGTATAGAATTTCCGTATTTTACATGAGCGAGCATATGGAGTTGGTGTATATACTCCATAAATGGAAAGAATAGTTCATTGTATATTTTTTCTGACAGATTATATTCAGAGAAATTTTGTTGTTAACATTGGGGTGCCTAAATAATATTTAGATTTTTTTCTATTCGCTTAAAAATAGAATTTTTGTATTTTACATGAGAGAGCATATTGTGTTGGTATATATACTCGAAAACAGAGTAGAATAAGGCATTGTATATTCTTACTGACAGATTATATTCAGAGCAATTTTGTTTTTAACATTGGGGTGCCTAGATTATATTTAGATTTTTTTGAATTGGGTAAAATTAGAATTTCTGTATTTTACATAAGGGAGCATACTGTGTTGGTGTATATACTCCAAAACAGAGTAGAATAAGGCATTGTATATTTTTTCTAACAGACTATATTCAGAGCCGTTTTCTTTTATATTTGGGGTGGCTACATATTAGTTAGATTTATATCGATTCGCATAAAATTAGAATTTCGGTATTTTACATGAGAGAGCATATTGAGTTGGTGTATATACTCCAAAACAGAGTAGAATAGGGCATTGTATATTTTTTCTGACAGATTATGTTTAGAGCAATTTTGTTTTTACCATTGGAGTGCCTAGATAATATTTAGATTTTTTTTGATTCACGTAAAATTAGAATTGCTGTATTTTACATAAGAGAGCATACTGAGTTGGTGTATATACTGCAAAACAGAGTAGAATGAGGCATTGTATATTTTTTCTAACAAACTTTATTCAGAGCCATTTTCTTTTAACTTTGGGGAGCCTGGATATTATTTAGATTTTTTTCGATTCACATATAATTTGAATTTCGGTATTTTACATGTGAGAGCATATTAAGTTGGTGTATATAGTACAATACCGAGTAGAAAAGGTCATTGTATATTTTTTCTGACAGATTGTATTCAGAGCAATTTTGCTTTTAACATTGTGTTGCCTAGAGGATATTTCGATTTTTTTTATTCACGTCAAATTAGAATTTCAGTATTTTACATGAGAGAGCATACTGAGTTGATGTATATACTCCAAAACAAAGTAGAATAGGGCCTTCTATATTTTTTCTGACAGATTGTATTCAGAGCAATATGTTTTTTATCATTGGAGTGCCTACATAATATTTAGATTTTTTTCGATTAACGTAAAATTAGTTTTTCGGTATTTTACATGAGAGAGCAAACTGAGTTGATTTATATACTCCAAAATAAAGTAGAATAAGGCATTGTATATTTTCCCAAACAGACTTTATTCAGAGCCATTTTATTTTAACTTTGCGGTGCGTAGATATTATTTAGATTTTTTTCGATTCATGTAAAATTAGAATTTCTGTATTTTACATGAGAGAGCATATTGAGTTGGTGTATATAATCCAAAACAGAGTAGAATAGGGCATTGTATATTTTTGCTAACAGAATATATTTAGAGCCATTTTCTTTTATCTTTGGGATACCTAGATATTATTTAGATTTATTTCACTTCACGTAAAATTTGAATTTCGGTATTTTACATGAGAGAGCATATTGAGTTGGTGTATATACTCCAAAACAGAGTAGAAAAGGGCATTGTATATTTTTGCTGACAAATTATATTCAGAGCAATTTTGCTTTTAACATTGGGGTGCCTAGATAATATTTAGATTATTTTCGATTCACGTAAAATTAGAATTTCTGTATTTTACATGAGAGAGCATACTGAGTTGGTGTATATACTCCAAAACAAAGTAGAATAAGGCATTGTATATTTTTTCTAACAGACTATATTCAGAGCCATTTTTTTTTCACTTTGGGACCCCTAGATATTATTTAGATTTTGTTCGATTCGTGTAAAATTTGAATTTCTGTATTTTACATGAGAGAGCATATTGAGTTGCTGTATATACTTCAAAAAAGAGTAGAATAAGACATTGTATATTTTTTATGACAGACTATAGTCAGAGCCATTTTCTTTTATCTTTGGGGCACCTAGATATTATTTAGATTTATTTCGATTCGCGTAAAATTAGAGTTTCAAAATTTAACATGAGAGAGCATATTGAGTGGCTGTATATACCCCAAACAGAGTAGATAAGGGCATTGTATATTTTTTCTGACAGATTATATTCAGAGAAATTTTGCTTTTAACATTGGGGTGCCTAGATAATATTTAGAATTTTTTCGATTCACGTAAATTTAGAATTTCTCTATTTTACTTGAGAGAGCATACTAAGTTGGTGTATATTCTCCAAAAGAGAGTAGATTAAGGCATTGTATATTTTTTCTGACAGACTATATTGAGAGCCATTTTGTTTTAACTTTGGAACGCCTAGATGTTATTTAGATTGTTTTTGATTCGCTAAAATATAGAATTTCTGTATTTTACATAATAGAGCATATGGAGGTGGTGTATATACTCCAAAACAGAGTAGAATAGAACATTTTATATTTTCTCTAAAAGATTATATTCGGAGGAATTTTGATTTTAACATTAAGTTGCCTAGATAATATTTAGATTTCTTTGATTCGGGTCAAATTAGAATTTCGGTATTTTACATGAGAGAGCATACTGAGTTGGTGTATATACTCCAAAACAGAGTAGAATAAGGCATTGTATGTTTTTTTAACAGACTATATTTAGAGCCATTTTATTTTAACTTTGAGGTGCCTAGATATTATTAAGATTTTTCCCGATTTGCGTAAAATTAGAATTTCGGTATTTTACATGAGAGAGCATACTGAGTTGGTGTATATACTCCAAAACAGAGTAGAAAGGAGCATTGTATATTTTTTATGACAGATTATATTCAGAGCAATTTTGCTTTTAACACTTGGGTGCCTAGATAATACTAAGATTTTTTCAATTTGGGTAAAATGAGAATTTCTGTATTTTACATGAGAGAGCATACTGAATTGGTGTATATACTCCAAAACAGAGTAGAAAAGGGCATTGTATATTTTCTCTGACAGATTATATTCAGAGCAATCTTGTTGTTAACATTGGGGTGCCTATATAATATTTAGATTTTTTTGGATTCACGTAAAATTAGAATTTCTGTATTTTACATAAGAGAGCCTACTGAGTTGGTGTATATACTCCAAAACAGAGTAAAATACGGCATTGTATATTTTTTATAACAGAACATATTCAGAGCCATTTGCCTTTATCTTTGGGACCCCTAGATATTATTTAGATTTTTTTCGATTCGTATAAAATTAGAATTTTGCTATTTTACATGAGAGAGCATACTGATTTGGTGTATATATTACAAAACAGAGTACAAAAGGTCATTGTATATTTTGTCTGAAAGACTATATTCAGAGGAATTTTGCTTTTAACATTGGGGTGCCTAGATTATATTTAGATTTTTTTCGATTCTTGTAAAATTAGAATTGCTGTATTTTACATGAGAGGGCATATTGAGTTGGTGTATATAGTACAAAACAGAGTAGAAATGGGAATTGTATATTTTTTCTGACACATTATAATCAGAGCAATTTTGCTTTTAACATTGGCGTGCCTAGATAATATTTAGATTTTTTTCGGTTTGCTTAATATAGAATTTCTGTATTTTACATGAGAGAGCATATCGAGTTGGTGTATATACTCCAAAACAGAGTAGAATAGGGCATTGTATATTTTTTCTGACAAACTATATTCAGAGCCATTTTGTTTTAACTCTGGGGCGCCTAGATATAATTTAGATATTTTTCTATTCACGTAAAATTAGAATTTCTGTATTTTACAAAAGAGAGCCAACTGAGTTGGTGTATATAATCCAAAACCGAGTAGAAAATAACATTGTATATTTTTTCTAGAAGAATATATTCAGAGCCATTTTCTTTTATCTTTGGGGCGCCTAGATATTATTTAGATATTTTTCAATTCGCTTAAAATTAGGATTTCGCTATTGTAAATGAGAGAGCATATTGAGTTGTTGTATATACTACAAAACAGAGTAGAAATGAACATTGTGTATTTTTTCTGACAGATTATATTCAGAGCAATTTTGATTTTATTATTGGGGTGCCTAGACAATATTTAGATTTTTTTCGATTCGCTAAATACAGAATTTTTGTATTTTACATGAGAGAGCATATGGAGTTGGTGTATATACTCCAAAACAGAGTAGAATAGGGCATTGTACATTTTTTCTGACAGACTATGTTCTGTGCCATTATCTTTTAACTTTGGGGAGTCTTGATATTATTTAGATTTTGTTCGATTCACGTAAAATTAGAATTTCGGTATTTTACATGAGAGAGCATATTGAGTTTTTGTATATACTCCAAAATAGAGTAGAAAAGAGCATTTTATATTTTTTCTGACACATTATATTCAGAGCAATTTCGCATTTAACATTGGGGTGCCTAGATAATATATAGATTTTTTCGATTCACGTAAAATTCGAATTTTGGTATTTTACATGAGAGAGCAAACTGAGTTTGTGTATATACTCCAAAACAGAGTAGAATAAGGCCTTGTATATTTGTTTTAACTGACTATATTCAGAGCCATTTTCTTTTAATTTTGGTGCACCTATGTTTTATTTAGATTTTTGTGAATTGGCATAAAATATGAATTTCGGTATTTTACATGAGAGAGCATATTGAGTTGGTGTATATACTCCAAGACAGAGTAGAAAAGGGCGTTGTATATTTTTTCAGACAGATAATATTCAGAGCAATTTTTCTTTTCACATTGGGGTGCCTAGATAATATTTAGACTTTTTTCGGTTTATGTATAATTAGAATTTCGGTATTTTACATTAGAGGGAATACTGAGTTGGTGTATGTACTCCAAAACAAAGTAGAATAGGGCATTTTATATTTTTTCTGACAGATTATATTCAGAGCAATTTTGCTTTTAACATTGGGGAGCCTAGATAATATTTAGATTTTTTTGATTTGGGTCAAATTAGAATTTCGGTATTTTACATGAGAGAGCATACTGAGTTGGTGTATATACTCCAAAACAGAGTAGAATAAGGCATTGTATATTTTTTATAACACACCAAATTCAGAGTCATTTTCTTTCAACTTTGGGGCGCCTAGATATTATTAGTATTTTTTACCAATTTGCGTAAAATTATAATTTCGGTATTTTACATGAGAGAGCATATTCAGTTGGTTTATATACTGCAGAAAAGAGTAGAAAAAAAAACATTGTATATTTTTTCTAACAAATTATATTCAGAGCAATTTTTCTTTTAACATTGGGGTGCCTAGATAATATTTAGATTTTTTTCGATTCACTTAAATATAGAATTTCTGTATTTTACATGAGAGAGCATATGGAGTTGGTGTATGTACTTCAAAACAGAGTAGAAAAGGGCATTGTATATTTTTTTTGACAGACTATATTCAGAGCCATTTTCTTTTAACCTTGGGGCACCTAGATATTATTAAGATTATTTACCGATTTGCGTAGCATTAGAATTTCTGTATTTTACATGAGAGAGCCTATTGAGTTTTTGTATATACTCCAAAACAGAGTAGAAAAGGGCATTTTATATTTTTTCTGACAGATTATATTCAGAGCAATTTTGCTTTTAACATTGGGGTGCCTAGATAATATTTAGATTTTTTTCAATTCACGTAAAATTAGAATTTTTGTATTTTACATGAGAGAGCATACTGAGTTGGTGTATATACTCCAAAACAGAGTAGAATAAGGCATTGTATACTTTCTCTAACAGACGATATTCAGAGCCGTTATCTATAACTTTGGGGCGCCTAGATATTATATAGAATTTTTCAATTCATGAAAAATTAAAATTTCGCTATTTTACATTAGAGAGCATATTGAGTTGGTGTATATACTCCAAAACAGAGTAGAACATGGCATTGTATATTTTTTCTGAAAGATTATATTGAGAGCAATTTTGCTTTCAACATTGGGGTGCCTAGATAATATTTAGATTTTTTTCGATTTGCTGAAATATAGAATTTCTGTATTTTACATGAGAGAACATACTGAGTTGGTGTATATACTCCAAAACAGAGTAGAATAGGGCATTGTATATTTTTTCTGACAGTTTATATTCAGAGTAATTTTGTTTTTAACATTAAGGTACTTAGATAATATTTAGATTTATTTTCGATTCACGGAAAATTAAAATTTCGGTATTTGACAGAGAGCATATTGAGTTGGTGTATATATTAAAAAACAAAGTAGAAAAGGGCATTGTATATATTTCTGACAGTTTATATTCAGAGAAATTTTGATTTCAACTTTGGGTTGCCTAGATACTATTTAGATTTCTTTCGATTCATGTAAAATTATACTTTCGGTATTTTATATGATAGAGCATATGGACTTGGTGTATATACTCCAAAAAAGAGTAGAATAGTGCCTTGTGTATTTTTTCTGACTGATTATATTCAGAGCAATTTTGTTTTTAACATTGGAATGCCTAAATAATATTTAGATTTTTTCGATTCAGGTAAAACTAGGACTTCTGTATTTTATATGAGAGAGCATTCAGAGTTGGTGTATATACTCCAAAACAGAGTAGAATAAGGCATTGTATATTTTTTCTAACAGACTATATTAAGAGCCATTTTTTTTTAACTTCGAGGCGCCTAGATATTATTTAGATTCTTTTCGATTCTTGTAAAATTAGAATTTCTGTATTTTACATGAGAGAGCATATGCAGTTGGTGTATATACTCCAAAACAGAGTAGAAAAGGACACTGTATATTTTTTCTGACAGATTATATTCAGAGCAATTATGCTTTTAACATTGGGGTGTGTCAATAATATTTAGATTTTTTTCGATTCCCGTAAAATTTGAATTTCTGTATTTTACATGAGAGAGCATACTGTGTTGGTGTATATAATTTAAAACAGAGTAGAAAAAGGCATTGTATATTTTTTTTAACAGACTATATTCAGAGCCATTTTCTTTTAACTTTGGGGTGGCTAGATATTATTTAGATTTTTTTCGATTTGCGTAAAATTAGAATTTCGGTGTTTATGAGAGAGCATATTGAGTTTGTGTATATACTACAAAACAGAGTAGAAAAGGGCATTGTATATTTTTTCTGACAGATTATATTCAAGGCAAGTTTGCTTTTAACATTGGGGTGCCTAGATAATATTTAGATTCTTTTGGATTCGCGTAAATATAGAATTTCTGTATTTTACATGAGAGAGCATACGGAGTTGGTGTATATACTCCAAAACAGAGTAGAATAGGGCATTTTATATTTTTTCGGACAGACTATATTAAGAGCAACTTTTTTTTAACATTGGGGGGCCTAGATAATATTTATATTTATTTGATTCTGGTAGAATTAGAATTTCTGTATTTGACATGAGAGAGCATATAGAGTTGGTGTATATACTCCAAAAAAAAGTCGAATAAGGCATTGTATATTTTTTCTAACAGACTATATTCAGAGTCATTTTTGTTGATCGTTGGGGCGCCTAGATATTATTTACATTTTTTTCGATTCGCGTAAAATTAGAATTTCTATATTTTACATGAGAGAGCATCCTGTATTGCTGTATATACTCCAAAACAGAGTAGAATAAGCATTGTATATTCTTTCTAACAGACTATATTCAGAGCCATTTTCTTTTAACTTTGGGGTGCCTCGATATTATATAGGTCTTTTTGATTCACCTAAAATTAGACTTTCGGTATTTTACATGAGACAGCATATTGAGTTGGTGTATATACTCCAAAACAGAGTAGAAAAGTGCATATGAAGTTGGTGTATATACTTTAAAACAGAATAGAAGAGGGCATTGTATATTTCTTCTGACAGATTATATTCAGAGCAATTTTGTTTTAACATTGGGTGTCCTAGATAATATTTAGATTTATTTCGATTCGCGTAAAATTAGAATTTCTGTATTTTACATGAGAGAGCATAGTGAGTTGGTGTATATACTCCAAAACAAAGTAGAATAAGGCACTGTATATTTTTTCTAACAGAGTATATTCAGAGCCATTTTCTCTTAACTCTGGGGCGGCTAGATATTATTTAGATTTTTTTCGATTCGCGTAAAATTAGAATTTCGGTATTTTACATGACAGAGCACATGGAGTTGGTGTATATACTCCAAAACAGAGTAGAATAGGGAATTGTATATTTTCTCTGACAGACTATATTCAGAGAAAATTTGCTTTTAACATTGGGGTGCCTAGATAATATTTAGATTCTTTTTATTCGTGTAAAATTAGAATTGCTTTATTTTACATGAGAGAGCATAATAAGTTGGTGTATCTACTCCAAACCAGAGTAGAAAAAAGCATTGTATATTTTTTGGGACACATTATATTGAGAGCAACTGTATTGTTAACGTTCGGGTGCCTAGATAATATTTAGATTTTCTTCGATTCACATCAAATTAGAATTTTTTTATTTTACCTCAGAGAGCATACAGAGTTGGTGTATTTACTCCAAAACAGAGTAGAATAAGAAATTGTATATTATTTACATCAGACTATTTTCAGAGACATTTGCTCTTAACTTTGTTGCGCCTAGATATTATTTAGATTTTTTTCGATTCACGTAAAATTAGAATTTCGGTATTTTACATGAGAGAGCATATTGAGTTGGTGTATATACTCCACAACAAGGTAGAATAGGGCATTGTATATTTTTTCTGACAGATTATATTCAGAGCAATTTTGTTTTTAACATTGGGTTGCCTAGATAATATTTATATTTTTTTCGATTCGCTTAAATATAGAATTTCTGGATTATACATAAGAGAGCATATGGAGTTGGTGTATATACTCCAAAACAGAGTAGAATAAGGCATTTTATATTTTTTCTGACAGATTATATTCAGAGCAATTTTGTTTTTAACATTGGGGTGTCAAGATAATATTTAGATTTTTTCGATTCGCTTAAAATTTGAATTTCGGTATTTTATCAGAGAGAGCGTATTGAGTTGGTGTATATACTACAAAACAGAGTAGAATAAGGCATTGTATTTTTTTTCTAACAGACTATATTCAGAGTTATTTCCTTTTAACTTTGGGGTGCCTAGACATTATTTAGATTTATTTCGATTCGCGTAAAATTAGTATTTCGGTACTTTACATGAGAGAGCATATTGAGTTGGTGTATATACTACAAAAAAGAGTAGAAAGAAGCAACGTATATTTTTTCTGACAGATTATATTCAGATCAATTTTGCTTTTAACATTGGGGTGCCTAGATAATATTTAGATTTATTTCGATTCACGTAAATTTAGAATTTCCGTATTTTACATGAGGGAGAATACTGAGTTTTTGTATATACTCCAAAAAAATGTAGAATAGGGCATTGTATATTTTTTCTGACAGATTATAATCAGAGCAGTTTTGTTTTTAACATTTGGGTGCCTAGATAATATTTAGATTTTTTCGATTCTGGTGAAATTAGAATTTCTGTATTTTACATGAGAGAGCATACTGAGTTGGTTTATATACTCCAAAACAGGGTAGAATAAGGCATTGTATATTTTTTCTAACAGACTATATTCAGAGAAATTTTCTTTTAACTTTGGGGTGCCCAGATGTTATTTACATTTTTTTTGATTCGCATAAATTTAGAATTTCTGTATTTCACGAGGGAGCATACTGAGTTGGCGTATATACTGAAAAACAGAGTAGAATGAGGTATTGTATATTTTTTCTAACAGACTATATTCAGAGCCATTTTCTCTTAACTTTGGGGCGCGTCGATATTATTTAGGTTTTTTTCGATTTGCGTAAAATTAGAATTTCGGTATTTTATATGACAGAGTATATTGAGTTGGTGTATATACACCAAAACAGAGTAGAAAAGGGCATTGGATATTTATTCTGACAGATTATATTCAGAGCAATTTTGCTTTCAACATTGGGGTGCCTAGATAATATTTAGATTTTTTTGATTCAGGTAAAATTAGAATTTTGGTATTTTACATGAGAGAGCATACTGAGTTGGTGTATATACTCCAAAACAGAGTAGAATAAGGCATTGTATATTTTTACTAACATACTATATTCAGAGACATTTTCTTTTACCTTTGAGGCGCCTAGATATTATTTAGAATTTTCGATTCGCATAAAATTATAATTACAGTATTTTACGTGAGAGAACATATTGAGTTGGTGTATATACTCCAAAACAGAGAAGAAAAGGGCATTGTTTATTGTTTCTGACAAATTATATTCAGAGCAATTTTGCTTTAAACATTGTGGTGCCTGGATAATATTTAGAATTTTTTTAATTCACGTAAAATTAGAATTTCCGTATTTTACATGAGAGAGCATACTGAGTTGGTGTATCTACTTTAAAAGAGAGTAGAATAGGGGATTGTATATTTTCTCTAATAGACTATATTCAGAGCCATTTTTTTTTAACTTTGGGGCACCTAGATATTGTTTATATTTTTTTTGATTCGCTAAAATATAGAATTTCGGTATTTTACATGAGAGAGCATATTGAGTTGGTTTATATACTCGAAAACAGAGTAGAAAAGGGCATTGTATATTTTTTCTGACATATTATATTCAGAGCAATTTTGCTTTTAACATTCGGGTGCCTAGATAATATATTGATTTTTTTCAATTCACGTAAAATTAGAATTTTGGTATTTTACATGAGAGAGCATATTGAGTTGGTGTATATACTCCAAAACAGAGTAGAATAAGGCATTTTATATTTATTCTAACAGACTATATTCAGAGCCATTTTCTTTTAACTTTGCGTCGCTTAGATATTATTTAGATTTTTTTTGATTAGCGTAAAATTAGAATTTTGGTATATTACATGAGAGAGCATACTGAGTTGGTGTATATACTCCAAAACAGAGTAGAATAAAGCATTGTATATTTTTTCTGACAGATTATATTCAGAGCAATTTTGTTTTAAACATTGAGTTGCCTAGGTAATATTTAGATTTTGACTATTCCGGTAAAATTAGAATTTCTGTATTTTACATGAGAGTGCACAAAATTGGTGTATATACTCCAAAACAGTGTAAAATAAATCATTGTATATTTTTTCTAACAGACTATCTTCAGAGCCATTTTCTTTTAACTTTGGGGTGCCTAGAAATTATTTAGATTTTATTTGATTCACGTATAATTAGAATTTCCATATTTTGTATGAGAGAGCATATTAAGTTGGTGTATATACTCGAAAACAGTAGAATAGGGCATTGTATAT
The DNA here is from genome assembly GCF_049354715.1 of Callithrix jacchus. Lineage (NCBI taxonomy): Eukaryota > Metazoa > Chordata > Mammalia > Primates > Cebidae > Callithrix > Callithrix jacchus. The sequence goes on along the minus strand of NC_133511.1, from coordinate 1,439,356 downwards.
TTTTTCTGACAGATTATATTCAGAGCAATTTTGTTTTTAACGTTGAGCTGCCTAGATAATATTTAGATTTTTTCGATTCGGGTAAAATTTGAATTTATATATTTTACATGAGAGAGCATCCTGAGTTGCTGTATATACTCCAAAACAGAGTAAAATAAGGCATTGTATATTTTTTCTAACAGACTATATTTGGAGACATTTTCTTTTAACTTTGGGGCGCGTAGTTATTATTTAGATCTTTTTTGATTCACCTAAAATTAGACTTTTGATATTTTACATGAGACAGCATATTGAGTTGGTGTATATACTCCAAAATAGATTAGAAAAGGGCATTGTATATTTTTGTTGACAGATTTCATTCAGAGCAATTTTGCTTTTAACATTGGGGTGCCTAGATAATATTTAGGTATTTTTCGATTCGCTTAAATATAGAATTTCTGTATTTTAGATGAGAGAGCATATGGAGTCGGTGTATATACTCGAAAACAGAGTAGAATAGGGCATTGTATATTTTTTCTGACAGATTATATTCAGAGCAGTTTTGCTTTTAACATTGGGTTGACTAAATAATATTTAGATTTTTTCGATTCGGGTAAAATTAGAATTTCTGTATTTTACATAGGAGAGCATACTGAGTTGGTGTATATACTCCAAAACAGAGTAGAATAAGGCAGTGTATATTTTCTCTAACAGACTATATTAAGAGCCATTTTCTTTTAACTTTGTCACGCCTATATATTATTTAGATTTTTTTAGATTTGCGTAAAATTATTATATCTGTATATTACATGAGAGAGCATATGGACCTGGTGTATATACTGCAAAACAGAGTAGAATCGGACATTATGTATTTTTTCTGACAAATTATATTCAGAGCAATTTTCCTTTTAACATTGGGGTGCCTAGATAATATTTAGATTTTTTTTCGATTCACGTAAAATTAGAATTTCTGTATTTTACATGAGAGGGCAAACTGAGTTGGTGTACCTACTCCAAAACAGAGTAGAATAGGGCATTGTTTATTTTTTCTGACACATTATATTCAGAGGAATTATGATTTTAACATTCGGGTGCCTAGATGATATATAAATTTTTTTCGTTTTGCTTAAATATGGAATTTCTGTATTTTACATGATAGAGCATATGGAGTTGGTGTATATACTACAAAACAAAGTAGAAAAGGGCATTGTACATTTTTTCTGACAGATTTTTTTCAGAGCAGTTTTGTTTTTAACATTGCGGTGCCTAGATAATATTTAGAAACTTATCAATTGACTTAAAATTAGAATTTCGGTATTTTACATGAGAGAGCATATTGAGTTGGTGTTTATACTACAAAACAGAATAGAAGAGAGCATTGTATATTTTTTGTGGCAGATTATATTCAGAGCAATTTTGCTTTTAACATTGTGGTGCCTAGATAATATTTAGATTTTTTCGGTTCGGGTAAATTTAGGATTTCTGTATTTTACATGAGAGAGCATATTGAGTTGGTGTATATACTACAAAACAGAGTAGAAAAGGGCATTGTATATTTTTTCTGACCGATTATATTCTGAGCAATTTTTCTTTTAACATTGGGGTGCCTAGATGATATTTAGATTTTTTTCGATTTGCTTAAACATTGAATTTCTGTATTTTACATGAGAGAGCACACTGAGTTGCTGTATATACTCCAAAACCGAGTAGAATAGGGTGTTGTATAATTATTGTGACAGATTATATTCAGAGCAATTTTTTTTTAACATTGGGTTGCTGAGATAATATGTAGATTTTTTTGATTCACGTAAAATTAGAATTTCTGTATTTTATCTGAGAGAGCAGACTGAGTTGGTGTATGTACTTCAAAAAAGAGTAGAATAAGGAGATAAATTTTTTTCTCTAACAGACTATATTCAGAGCCATTTTCTTCTATCTTTGGGGCGTCTAGATTTTATTAAATTTTTTTCAATTCGCGTAAAATTTGAATTTCTGTATTTTACTTGAGAGAGCATACTGAGTTGGTGTATATACTCCAAAACAGAGAAGAATAGGGTTTTGTATATTTTTTCTTACAGATTATATTCAGAGAAATTTTGCTTTTAACATTGAGGTACCTAGATAATATTTAGATTTTTTTCGATTCGCTTAAATATAGAATTTCTGTATTTTACATGAAAGAGCATATGGAGTTGGTGTATATACTCCAAAACAGAGTAGAATAGGGCATTGTATAATTTTTCTGACAGATTATATTCAGAGCAATTTTGTTTTCAACATTGAGATGCCTAGATAATATTTAGATTTTTTTCGATTCACGTAAAATGAGAATTTCTGTATATAACATGAGAGACCATACTGAGTTGGTGTATGTACTCCAAAAAAGAGTTGAATAGGGCATTGTATTTTTTTTCTGACTGATTATTTTCAGAGCAATTTTGTTTTTAACATTGGCGTGCCTACATAATATTTAGATTTTTTAGATTCGGGTAAAATTAGAATTACTGTATTTTACATGAGAGAGCATCCTGAGATGGTGTATGTACTCCAAAACAGAGTAGAATAAGGCATTGTATATTTTTTCTAACAGACTATATTCAGAGCCATTTTATTTGAACTTTGGGGCGCCTAGATATTATTTAGATTTTTTTCGATTCACGTAAAATTGGAATTTCGGATTTTACATGAGAGAGCATATTGAGTTGCTGTATATACGCCAAAACAGAGTAGAATAGGGCACTGTATATTTTTTCTGACAGATTATATTCTGAGCAATTTTTTTTTAACATTGAAGTGCCTAGATAATATTTAGATATTTTTCGATTCACGTAAAATTAAAATTTCTGTATTTTACTTGAGAGAGCATGTTGTTTTGGTGTATATACTCCAAAACAGAGTAGAATAGGGAATTGAATATTTTTTCTGCCAGATTATATTCAGAGAAATTTTGTTTGTAACATTGGGTTGCCTACATAATATTTTGATTTTTTCGATGCGGGAAAAATTAGAATTTCGGTATTTTATATGAGAGAGCATACTGAGTTGGTGTATATACACCAAAACAGAGTAGAACAGGGCATTGTATATTATTTTTGAAAGGTTATATTCAGAGAAATTTTGTTTTTAACATTGATGTGCCTACATAATATTTAGATTATTTCGATTCGGATAAAATTAGAATTTCTGTATTTTACATATCAGAGCATATTGAGTTGGTGTATATACTACAAAACAGAGTAGAAAATGGCATTGTGTATTTTTTCTGACAGATTATATTCAGAGCAATTTTGCTTTTAACATTGGGGTGCCTAGATAATATTTAGATATTTTTCGATTCGCTTAAATATAGAATTTCTGTATTTTAGATGAGAGAGCATATGGAGTCGGTGTATATACTCGAAAACAGAGTAGAATAGGGCATTGTATATTTTTTCTAACAGATTACATTCAGAGCAATTTTGTTTTAACATTGGGTTGACTAAATAATATTTAGATTGTTTCGATTTGGGTAAAATTAGAATTTCTGTATTTTACATAAGAGAGCATACTGAGTTGGTGTATATACTCCAAAACAGAGTAGAATAAGGCAGTGTATATTTTCTCTAACAGACTATATTAAGACCCATTTTCTTTTAACTTTGTGGCGCCTAGATATTATTTAGATTTTTTTTGATTCTCGTAAAATTAGAATTTCTGTATTTTACATGAGAGAGCATATGGACCTGGTGTATATACTCCAAAACAGAGTAGAATCGGACATTATATATTTTTTCTGACACATTATATTTAGAGCAGTTTTCCTTTGACATTGGGGTGCCTAGATAATATTTAGATTTTTTTCAATTCACGTAAAATTAGAATTTCTGTATTTTACATAGGAGAGCATACTTAGTTGGTGTAACTACTCCAAAACAGAGTAGAATAGGGCATTTTGTATTTTTTCGGACAGATTATATTCAGAGCAATTTTGTTTATAACATTAGGTAGCCTAGATAATATTTAGATTTTTTCGATTCGGGTCAAATTATAATTTTGTTATTTTACATGAGAGAGCATATTGAGTAGGTGTGTATACACCAAAACAAAGTAGAATAAGGCATTGTATATTTTTTATAACAAACTATATTCAGAGTCATTTTCTTTTAACTTTGGGGCGCCTAGATATTATTAAGATTTTAAATTAATTCGCATAAAATTAGAATATCAATATTTTACATGAGAGCATATTGAGTTGTTGTATATACTACAAAACAGAGTAGAAAACAGCATTGTATATTTTTTCTGACAGATTATATTCAGAGCAATTTTGCTTTTATCATTGGGGTGCCTAGATAATATTTTGATTTTTTTCGATTCGCTTAAATATAGAATTTTTCTATTTTACATGAAAGAGCATATTGAGTTAGTATATATATTCCAAAACAGAGTAGAAAAGGGCGTTGTATATTTTCTCTGACAAATTATATTCAGAGAAATTTTACTTTTAACATTAGGGTGGCTAGATGTTATGTAGATTTTTTTCGATTCACATAAATTTAGTATTTCGGTATTTTACATGAGAGAACATACTGAGTTGGTATATATACACCAAAACAGAGTAGAATAGGGCATTGTATATTTTATCTGACAGATGATAATCAGAGCAATATTGTTTTAACATTGGGGTGCTTAGATAATATTTAGATTTTTTTCAATTCAGGTAAAATTAGAAGTTCGGTACTTTACATTAGAGAGCATACTGAGTTGGTGTATATACTCCAAAACAAAGTAGAATAAGGCACTGTATATTTTTTCTAACAGACTATATTCAGAGCCTTTTCTTTTAATTTTGGGGCGCATAGATATTGCTTAGATTTTTTTTTTAATTTCACGTAATATTAGAATTTCGGTATTTTACATGAGAGAGAATATTGAGTTGATGTATATACTACAATACACAGTATAAAAGGGCATTGTATTTTTTTTCTGACAGATTATATTCAGAGCAATTTTGCTATTAACATTGGGGTGCCTAGGTAATATTTAGATTTTTTTGATTCGGGTAAAATTATAATTTCTGTATTTTACATGAGAGAGCATACTGAGTTGGTGTATATACTACAAAACAGAGTAGAATAGGGCATTGTATATTTTTTCTGACACATTATATTCACAAAAATTTTGTTTTTAACATTGGGGTGCCTTGATAATATTTAGATTAGAATTTCGGTAGTTTACATTAGAGAGCATACTGAGATGTTCTATAAACTCTAAAAGAGAGTAGAATAGGGCATTGTATATTTTTTCTGACAGATTATATTCACAGCAATTTTGCTTGTAACATTGGGGTGCCTAGATAATATTTAGATTTTTTTCGATTCGGTTAAATATAGAATTTCTGTATTTTACATAAGACAGCATATGGAGTTGGTGTATAAACTCCAAAACAAAGTAGAGTAGGGCATTGTGTATTTTATCTGAATGATTATATTCAGAGAAATTTTGTTTTTAGCATTGGGGTGCTTAGATAATATTTAGATATTTTCAATTTGGGTAAAATTTCAATTTCTGTATTTTACATGAGAGTGCATATTGAATTGGTGGGTATACTCCAAAACAGAGTAGAATAAGGCATTGTATATTTTTTCTAACAAACTATATTCAGTGCCATTTTCTTTTAACTTTGGGGCGCCTAGATATTATTTAGATTTTTCTCGATTCACTTAAAATTATAATTTCCGTATTTTACATGAGAGAGCATAAGGAGTTAGTGTATATACTGCAAAACAGAGTAGAAAAGGGCATTATATATTTTTACTGACAGATTGTATTCAGAGCAATTTTGCTTTAAACATTGGGGTGCCTAGATAATTAGATTTTTTTCGATTCACGTAACATTAGAATTTTGGTATTTTACATGAGAGAGCATACTGAGTTGGTGTATATACTCCAAAATAAAGTAGAATAAGGCATTGTATATTTTTTTATAACAAACTATATTCAGAGCCATTTTCGTTTAACTTTGGGGCGCCTAGATATAATTTAGATTGTTTTTGATTCGCGTAAAATTAGAATTTCCGTATTTTATATGAGAGAGAACATTGAGTTGGTGTATATACTCCAAAACAGAGTAGAATAGGGCATTGTATATATTTGCTGACAAATTATATTAAGAGCAATTTTGCTTTAAACATTGAATTGCCTAGATAATATTTAGATTTTTTTTGATTCACGTGATTTTAGAATGTCGGTATTTTACATGGGAGAGCATGCTGAGTTGGTGTATATAGTCCAAAAGAAAGTAGAATAGGGCATTATATATTTTTTCTGAAAGACTATATTCAGAGCACTTTTACTTTTAACATTGGTGTTCCTAGATAATATTTAGATTTTTTTCGATTCACGTAAAATTAGAATTTCGGTATTTTACATAAGAGAGCATAGTGAGTTGTTGTATATACTCCAAAACCGAGTAGAAAAAGCATTGTATATTTTTTCTGACAGATTATATTCAGAGGAATTTTGCTTTTAACATTCGGGTGCCTAGATTATATTTAGATTTTTTCGATTTGGATAAAATTATTATTTCTGTATTTTACATGAGAGAGCATACTGAGTTGGTGTATATACTCCAAAACATAGTAGAATAGGGCATTGTATATATTTTCTGACAGATTATATTCAGAGCAATTTTGTTGTTAAGATTGGGGTGCCTAGATAATATTTAGATTATTTTCAGTTCACGTAAAATTAGAATTTCGGTATTTTACATGAGAGGGAATACTGAGTTGGTGTATACACTCCAAAACAGAGTAGAATAGGGCATTTTGTATTTTTTCAGACAGATTATATTCAGAGCAATTTTGTTTTTAACATTGGGGAGCCTAGATAATATTTAGATTTTTTCGATTCGGGTCAAATTATAATTTCGTTATTTTACATAAGAGAGCATATTGAGTAGGTGTGTATACACCAAAACAAAGTAGAATAAGGCATTGTATATTTTTTATAACAAACTATATTCAGAGTCATTTTCTTTTAACTTTGGGGCACCTAGATATTATTAAGATTTTAAATTAATTCACGTAAAATTATAATTTCGGTATTTTACATGAGAGAGCATATTGAGTTGGTGTATATGCTCCAAAACAGAGTAGAAAAAGGCATTGTATGTTTTTTATGACAGATTATATTCAGAGTAATTTTGTTTTTAACGTTGGGATGCCTAGATAATATTTAGATTTTATTCGATTCACGTAAAATTCAAATTTCGGTATTTTACATGAGAGAGCATACTGAGTTGGTGTATATACTCCAAAACAGAATAGAATAAATCATTGTATATTTTTTCCAACAGACTATATTCAGAGCCATTTTCTTTTAACATTGGGGCGCCTAGATATTATTTAGATTTATTTCGTTTCGCGTAAAATTAGAATTTCGGTATTTTACATGAGAGAGCATATTGAGATGGTGTATATGCTACAAAATAGCATAGAAAAAAGCGTTGTATATTTTTTCTGACAGATGATATTCAGAGCATTATTATTTTTAACAATGGGGCGCCTAGATATTATTTAGATTTTTTCGATTCGTGTAAAATTAGAATTTCGTTATTTTACATGAGAGAGCATATTGAGTTGGTGTATATACTCGAAAACAGAGTAGAAAAGGGCGTTGTATATTTTTTCTGACAGATTATATTAAGGGCAATTTTGTTTTTAACATTGGGGTGCCTAGATAATATTTACATTTTTTTCGATTCACTAAATATTGAATTTCTGTTTTTTACATGAGAGAGCATATCGAGTTGGTGAATATACTCCAAAACAAAGTAGAAGAGGGCATTGTATATTTTTTCTAACAGACTATATTTAGAGCCATTTTCTTTTAACTTAGGGGCGCATAGATATTATTTAGATTTTTTTCGATTCACGTAAAATTATGATTTCGGTATTTTACCTGAGAGAGCGTATGTAGTTTGTGTATATACTCTAAAACAGAGAACAGGGCATTGTATATTTTTTCTGAAAGATAATATTCAGAGGAATTTTTTTTTAACATTGGGGTTCCTAGATTATATTTACATTTTTTCGATTCAGGTAAAATTAGAATTTCTGTATTTTACATGAGAGAGAATACTGAGTTCGTGTATTTACTACAAAACAGAGTAGAAAAGGGCATTGTATATTTTTTCTGACAGATTATGTTCAGAGAAATTCTGCTTTTTACATTGGGGTGCATACATAAAATTTTGATTTTTTTCTATTCACTTAAATATACAATTTCTGAATTTTACATGAGAGAGCATATGGTGTTGGTTTATATACTCCAAAACAGAGTAGAATAGGGCATTGTATATTTTTTCTGACAGAATATATTCAGAGAAATATTGTTTTTACATTGTTGTGCCTAGATATTATGTAGATTTTTTCAATTCACATAAAATTATACTTTTGGTATTTTACATGAGAGAGCATACTGAGTTGGTGCATATACTCCAAAACAGGGTAGAATAAAGCATTGTATATTTATTCTAGCAGACTATATTCAGAGCCATTTTCTATTTACTTTCGGGCGCCTAGATATTATTTAGATTCTTTTCGATTTGGGTAAAATTAGAATTTCGGTATTTTACATGAGAGAGCATACTGCGTTGGTGAATATACTCGAAAACAGAGTAGAATAAGGCATTGTATATTTTTTATAACAGAGTCATTTTCTTTTTACTTTGGGGCACCTAGATATTATTAAGATTTTTTTACCAATTCACGTAAAATTAGAATTTCGGTATTTTACATGAGAGAGCATATTGAGTTGGTGTATATACTCCAAAATAGAGTACAATAAGGCGTTGTATATTTCTTCTGACAGATTATATTAAGAACAATTTTGTTTTTAATATTGGGGTGCCTAGATAATATTTAGATTTTTTTCGGTTCACGTAAAATTAGAACTTCGGTATTTTACATGAGAGAGCATACTGAGTTGGTGTATATACTCCAAAACAGAGTAGAATAAAACATTGTATATTTTTCTAACAGACTATATTCAGAGCCATTTTCTTTTAACATTGGGGCGCCTAGATATTATTTAGATTTTTTTCGATTGGCGTAAAATTAGAATTTTGGTATTTTGCATCAGAGAGCATATTTAGATGGTGTATATCCTCCAAAACAGAGTAGAATAAGGCATTGTATATTTATTCTAACAGACTATATTCAGAGTCATTTTCTTTTAACTTTGGGGCACCTAGATATTATTTAGATTTTTTTCGATTCGCGTAAAATTAGAATTTCTGTATTTTACATGAGAGAGCATATTAACTTGGTGTATATACTCCGAAACAGAGTAGAAAAATCTGTTGTATATTTTTTCTGACAGATGATATTCAGAGCATTATTATTTTTAAAAATGGGGCGCCTAGATATTATTTATATTTTTACAATTCGCGGAAAATTAGAATTTTGTTATTTTACATGAGAGAGCATATTGAGTTGGTGTACATACTCCAAAACAGAGTAGAAAAGGGCATTGTATATTTTTTCTGACAGATGATATTCAGAGCAATTTTGCTTTAAACATTGGTGTGCCTAGATAATATTTAGATTTTTATCGATTCACATAAATTTGGAATTTCGATATTTTACATGAGAGAGCATACTGAGTTGGTGTATATAATACAAAACTGAGTAGAATAAGGCATTGTATATTTTTTCTAACAGACTACATTCAGAGCCATTTTCTATTAACATAGGGGCGTGTAGATATTATGTAGATTTTTTTCGATTCGTGTAAAATTCGGATTTCGGTATTTTACCTGAGAGATCATATTGAGTTGGTGTACATACGCCAAATCAAAGAATAGGGCATTGTATATTTTTTCTGACAGATTATATTTAGAGCAACTTTGATTTTAACATTGGGGTGCATAGATAATATTTAGATTTTTTTCGATTTGCTTAAATATAGAATTTCTGTATTTTACATGAGAGAGAATATGGAGTTGGTCTATATTCTCCAAAAAAGTGTAGAATAGGGCATTGTATATTTTTTCTGACAGATTATATTCAGAGCAATGTTGCTATTAACATTCGGGTGCCCAGATTATATTTAGATTTATTTCGATTCTCTTAAATATGGAATTTCTGTATTTTACATGAAAGAGCATATGGAGTTGGTCTATATACTCCAAAAAAGAGTAGAATATGGCCTTGTATATTTTTTCTGACAGATCATATTCAGAGAAATTTTGTTTTTCCCATTGGGGTGCCTAGATAATATTTATATTTCTTTCAGTTCACGTATAATTTCAATTTCGGTATTTTACATTAGAGGGAATACTGATGTGGTGTATATACTTTAAAACAGAGTAGAATAGGGCATTTTATATGTTTTCTGACAAATTATATTCAGGGCAATTTTGTTCATAACATTGGGGTGCCTAGATAATATTTAGATTTTTTCGATTTGCGTCAAATTAGAATTTCGGTATTTTACATGAGAGAGCATACTGAGTTGGTGTATATACTCCAAAACAGAGTATAATAAGGCATTTTATATTTTTTATAACAGACTATATTCAGAGTCATTTTCTTTTAACTGTGGGGCACCTAGATATTAGTAAGATTTTTTACCAATTCACATACAATTAGAATTTCAGTATTTTACATGACAGAGCATATAAAGTTGGTGTATATACTTTAGAAGAGAGTACAATACGGCGTTGTATATTTTTTCTGACACATTATATTAAGAGAAATTTTGTTTTTAATATTGGGGTGCCTAGATAATATTTAGATTTATTTCGATTAACGTAAAATTAGAATTTCTGTATTTTAAATGAGAGACCATACTGAGTTGGTGTATATACTGTAAAACAGACTACAATGGGGCATTGTATATTTTATCTGACAGATTATAATCAGAGGAATTTTGTTTTAACATTGCGGTGCCTAAATAATATTTAGATTTTTTTCGATTCACGTAAAATTAGAATTTCGGTACTTTACATGAGAGAGGATACTCAGTTGGTTTATATACTCGAAAACAGAGTAGAAAAGGGCATTGTATATTTTTTCTAACAGACTATATTCAGAGACATTTTCTTATAACTTTGGGGCATAGATATTATTTAGATTTTCTTTGATTCGCATAAAATTAGAATTTCAGTATTTTACATGAGAGAGCATATTGAGTTGGTGTATATATTACAAAACAGAGTAAAAAAGGGCATTGTATATTTTTTTCTGACAGATTATATTCAGAGCAATTTTGCTATTAACATTCGGGTGCCTAGATAATATTTAGATTTTTTTCAATTCACGTAAAATTTGAATTTCGGTATTTTACATGAGAGAGCATACTGAGTTGGTGTATATACTCCAAAACAGAGCAGAATAAATCATTGTATATTATATCTAACAGAGTATATTCAGAGCTATTTTCTTTTAACTTTAAAACACCTAGATAATATTAAGATTTTTTTGATTCGGGTAAAAATAGTATTTCTGTATTTTACATGAGAGAGCATATTGAGTTGGTGTATATACTACAAAACAAAGTAGAAAAGGGCATTGAATATTTTTTCTGACAGTTTATTTTCAGAGTAATTTTGCTTTTAACATTGGGGTGCATAGATAATTTGTAGATTTTTTTCAATTTGCTTAAATACAGAATTTATGTATTTTACATGAGAGAGAATATGGAGTTGGTGTATATACCCCAAAACACAGTAGAATAGGGCATTTTGTATTTTTTTTGACAGATTATATTCAGAGCAATATTGTTTTTAACATTGGGATGCCTAGATAATATTTAGATTTTTTTCGATTCACGTATAATTAGAATTTCGATATTTAACATGAGAGCATATTGAGTTGGTGTATATATACCAAAACAGAGTAGAAAACGGCATTGTATATTTTTTCTGACAGATTATATTCAGAGCAATTTTGTTTTTAAAATTGGGGTGCCTAGATAATATTTAGATTTTTTTCGATTCGCTTAAATATAGAATTTTTGTATTTTACATGAGAGAGCATATTGAGTTGGTGTATATACTCTAAAACAGAGTAGAATAAGTCATTGTATATTTTCTTTGACAGATTATATTCAGAGAAATATGGTTTTTAACATTGGGGTGCCTAGATAATATTTAGATTTATTTCGATTCACGTAAAATTACAATTTCGGTATTTTACATGAGAGAGCCTACAGAGTTGATGTATATACTCCAAAAGAGAGTAGAATAACGCATTGTATGTTTTGTCTAACAGACTATATTCAGAGCAATTTTCTTTAAACTTTGGGGCGCCAAGATATTATTTAGATTTTTCTCGATTCGTGTAAAATAAGAATTTCCATATTTTACATGACATAGAATATTGAGTTGTTGTATATACTACAAAACATAGTAGAAAATGGCATTGTATATTTTTTCTGACAGATTATATTCAAAGCAATTTTGCTTTTAACTTATGTGTGCCTAGATAATATTTAAAATATTTTCGTTTCACGTAAAATTAGAATCTCTGTATTTTACATCAGAGAGCATACTGAGTTGGTGTATATACTTTAAAACACAGTAGAATACGGCATTGTATATTTGATCTGACAGATTATAATCAGAGCAATTTTGTTTTTAACATTGGGGTGCTTAGATAATATTTAGATTTTTTTCAATTCACGTAAAATTAGAATTTCGGTACTTTACATGAGAGAGCATACTGAGTTGGTGTATATACTCCAAAACAGAGCAGAATAAGGCATTGTATATTTTTTCTAACAGACTATATTCAGAGCCATTTTCTTTTAACTTTTTGCGGTCTAGATATTATTTAGATTTTGTTTTGGTTCGCGTAATAGAATTTCGGTATTTTACATGAGAAAGTATATTGAGTTGGTGTATATACTACAAAACAGAGTAGAAAAGGGCATTGTATATTTCTTCTGACAGATTATATTCAGAGCAATTTTGCTATTAACATTCGGGTGCCTAGAAAATATTTAGATTTTTTTGATTCACGTAAAATTAGCATTTCGGTATTTTAAATAAGAGAGCATACTGAATTGGTGTATATACTCCAAAGCAAAGTAGAATAAGGCATTGTATATTTTTCCTAACAGACTGTATTCAACGCCATTTTCTTTTAACTCTGGGACGCCTAGGTATTATTTAGATTTTTTTCGATTAAAGTAAAATTGAATTTTTGTATTTTACATGAGAGAGCATATTGAGTTGGTGTATATACTAAAAAACAGAGTAAAAAAGGTCATTGTATATTTTTTCTGACAGATTATATTCAGAGCAATTTTGCTTTTAACATTGGGGTGCCTAGATAATAGTTAGATTTCTTTCAATTTGCTTAAATATAGAATTTCTGTATTTAACTTGAGAGAGCATATGGAGTTTTTGTATATACTCCAAAACAGAGTAGAATAGGTGATTGTATATTTTTTCTGACAGATTATATTCAGAGCAATTTTGTTTATAACAATGGGGTGCCTAGATAAAATTTAGATTTCTTTCAATTCACGTAAGATTAGAATTTTGGTATTTTACATGAGAGAGCATACTGAGTTGATGTATATACTCCAAAAACAGAGTAGAATAAATCATTGTATATTTTTTCCAACAGACTATATTCAGAGCCATTTTCTTTTAATGTTGGGGCGCCTAGATAATATTTAGATATTTTCGATTCGGGTAAAATTAGAATTTGTGTATTTTACATTAGAGAGCATACTGAGTTGGTGTATATACACCAAAACAGAGTAGAAATGGGCATTGTATATTTGTTCTGACAGATTATATTCAGAACAATTTTGCTTTTAACATTCGTTTGCCTAGATAATATTTAGATTTTTTCGATTCGAGTAAAATTAGAATTTCTGTATTTTACATGAGAGAGCATATTAAGTTGGTGTATATACTCCAAAACAGAGTAGAAAAGCACATTGTATAATTTTTCTTACAGATTATATTCAGAGCAATTTTGCTTTTAACTTTCGGTTGCCTAGATAATAATTAGATTTTTTTCCATTCACGTAAATTTAGAATTTCGGTATTTTACATGAGAGAGCATACTTAGTTGGTGTATATACTCCAAAACAGAGTAGAATAGGGCATTGTATATTTTTCTGACAGATTATATTCCGAGCAATTTTGTTTTTAACATTGGGGTGCCTATAGAATATTTAGATTTTTTCCATTCGGGTAAAATTAGAATTTCTGTATTTTACATGAGAGAGCATACTGAGTTGGTGTATATACTCCAAAACAGTGTAGAATAAGGAATTGTATATTTTTTCTAACAGACTATATTCAGAGCCACTTTCTTTTAACTTTGGGTCGCCTAGATATTATTTAGATGTTTTTTTATTCACGTAAAATTAGAATTTCGGTATTTTACATGAGAGAGCATACTGAGTTGGGGTATATACTCCAAAACAGAGTAGTAAAAGGCATTGTATATTTTTTCTAACAGACTATATTCAGAGCCATTTTCTTTTAACTTTGGGGCGCCTAGATATTATTCAGATTTTTTTCGATTCGTGTAAAACTATAATTTTGGTATTTTACATGAGAGAGCATATTGAGTTGGTGTATATATTACAAAACAAATTAGAAAAGGGCATTGTATATTTTTCCTGACAGATTATATTCAGATCAATTTTGTTTTTTACATTTGGGTACCTAGATAATATTTAGATTTTTTTTGATTCGCTTAAATATAGAATTTCTGTATTTTACATGTGAGAGCATATGGAGTTGGTGTATATACTTCAAAACAGAGTAAATTAGGGCATTGTATGTTTTCGCTGAAAGGTTATATTCAGAGGAATTATGTTTTTAACATTGGGTTGCCTAGATAATATTTAGATTTTATTCGATTCTCTTAAATATAGAATTTCTGTATTTTACATTAGAGAGCCTAAGAGTTGGTGTATATACTCCAAAACAGAGTAGAATAGGGTGTTGTATATTTTTGCTGACAGACTATATTCAGAGCAATTTTGCTTTTAATATTGATGTGCCTAGATAATATTTAGATTTTCTATTCGCTTAAATATAAAATTTCTGTATGTTACAAAAGAGAGCATATTGAGTTGGTGCATATACTCCAATACAGAGTAGAATAGGGCATTGAATATTTTTTCTGACAGATTATATTCGGAGCAATTTTGCTTTTAACATTGGGGTGCCTAGATAATATTTAGATTTTTTTCAATTCACGTAAAATTTGAATTTCTCTATTTTACATGGGAGAGCATACTAAGTTGGTTTATATACTTTAAAACAGAGTAGAATAAGGCATTGTATATTTTTTCTAACAGACTATATTCAGAGCCATTTTCTTTTAACTTTGGGGCGCATAGATATCCTTTAGATTTTTTTCGATTCGCGTAAAATTAGAATTTCGTTATTTTACAGGACAGAGCTAATTGAGTTGGTGTATGTACTAGAAAACAGAGTAGAAAAAAGCATTGTATATTTTTTCTGACAGATTATATTCAGCGCAATTTTTCTTTTAACATTGAGGTGCCTAGATAATATTTAGATTTCGTTCAATTTGCTTAAATATAGAATTTCTGTATTTTACATGAGAGAGCATATTAAGTTGGTGTATATACTCCAAAACAGAGTAGAATAGGGCATTGTATATTTTTACTGACAAATTATATTAAGAGCAATTTTTCTTTACACATTGGGGTGCCTAGAAAATATTTAGATTTTTTTCGATTCACGTAACATTAGAATTTCGGTATTTTACTTCAGAGAGCATACAGAGTTGGTGTATATACTCCAAAACAGAGTAGAACAGGGCATTGTATATTTTTTCTGACAGATTATATTCAGAGCAATTTTGCTTTTAACATTGTGGTTCTTAAATAATATTTAGATTTTTTTCGATTGACATAAAATTAGAATTTCTGTATTTAACTTGAGAGAGCATACTGAGTTGGTGTATATACTCCAAAACAGTGTAGAATAGGGCATTGTATATTTTTTTCTGACAGATTTTATTCAGAGCAATTTTGCTTTTAACATTCAGGTGCCTAGATAATATTTAGATATTTTCGATTCTGGTAAAATTGTTATTTCTGTATTTTAACTGAGAAAGCATACTGAGTTGGTGTATATACACCAAAACAGAGTAGAATAAGGCATTGTATATTTTTTATAACAGACTATATTCAGAGTCATTTTCTTTTAACTTTGGGGCGCCTAGATATTATTAAGATTTTTTACCAATTTGCGTAAAATTAGAATTTCGGTATTTTACATGAGAGGGCATATTGAGTTGGTGTATATACTACCAACAGTGTAGAAAAGGGCATTGCATATTTCCTCTGACAGATTGTATTTAGAGCAATTTTTCTTTTTACATTGGGGTGCCTAGATAATATTTAAATTATTTTCAATTCGCTTAAATATAGAATTTCTGTGTTTTAAATGAGAGAGCATATGGAGTTTGTGTATATACTTTAAAACGGAGTAGAATAGGGCATTGTATATTTTTTGTGACAGATTATATTCAGAGCAATTTTTTTTTCACATTAAGGTTCCTAGATAATATTTAGATTTTTGCGATTCGGGTAAAATTAATTTCTGTATTTTTCATGAGTAAGCATACTGAGTTGGTGTATATAATCCAAAAGAGAGTAGAATAAGGCATTGTATATTTTTTCTTACAGACTATATTTGGAGCCATTTTCTTTTATATTTGGGGCGCCTAGATAATATTTAGGTTTTTTTCCATTCGCGTAAAATTAGAATTTCGGTATTTTACATGAGAGAGCATATTGAGTTGGTGTATATACTCCAAAACAGAGTAGAAAAGGGCATTGTATATTTTTTTCTGACAGATTATATTCAGAGCAATTTTGCTTTTAACATTCTGGTTCCAATATAAGATTTAGATTTTTTCGATTTGTGTAAAATTAGAATGTCAATATTTTACATGAGAGAGCATATTGAGTTGGTGTATATACTCCAAAACAAAGTAGAAAAGAACATTGTATATTTTTTTCAACAGATTATTTCAGAGCAATTTTGGTTTTATCAATGGGGTGCCTAGATAATATTTAGATTTTTTTCGATTCACGTAAAATTAGAATTTCGGTGTTTTACATGAGAGAGCATACTGAGTCGGTTTATATACTACAAAACAGAGTAGAATAGGGCATTGTATATTTTTTTCTGACAGATTATATTTAGAGCAATTTTGCTTTTAATATTCTGGTTCCAATATAAGATTTAGATTTTTTCGATTTGTGTAAAATTTTAATTTCTCTATTTTACATGAGAGAGCATACTGAGTTGGTGTATATACTCCAAAAAAGAATATAATAGTGCATTGTATACTTTTTCTGAGAGATTATATTGAGAGCAATTTTGTTTTTAACATTGGTGTGCCTAGATAATATTTAGATTTTTTCGATTCGGGTAAAATTAGAATTTTTGTATTTTACATGAGAGGGTATACTGAGTTGGTGTATATACTCCAAAACAGAGTAGAATAAGGCATTGTATATATTTTATAACAGACTATATTCAGAGCCAATTTCCTTTAACTTTGGAGCGCCTAGATATTATTTAGAATTTTTTGATTCGTGTAAAATTTGAATTTCGATATTTTACATAAGAGCATATTGAGTAGGTGTATATACTCCAAAACAGAGTAGAAAATGGCATTGTATATTTTTTCTCACAGATTATATTCAGAGCAATTTTGCTTTTATCATTGGGGTGCCTAGATAATATTTAGATTTTTTTTGATTCGCTTAAATATAGAATTTTTGTATTTTACATGAGAGAGCATATGGAGTTGGTGTATCTACTCCAAAACAGAGTAGAATAAGGTATTGTATATTTTCTCTGACAGATTATTTTCAGAGCAATTTTGTTTTTAACATTGGGATGCCTACATAATATTTAGATTTTTTCGATTCACGTAAATTTAGAATTTCAGTATTTTACATGACAGAGCATACTGAGTTGGTTTATATACTCCGAAACAGAGTAGAAAGGGGCATTGTATATTTTTTCGGACAGATTATATTCAGAGCCATTTTGCTTTTAACATTGGGGTGCGTAGATAATATTTAGATTTTTTATGATTCACGTAAATTTAAAATTTCCGTATTTTACATGAGAGAGCATATTGAGTTGCTGTATGTACTCCAAAACCGAATAGAAAAAAGCATTGTGTATTTTTTTGTGACAGATTATATTCAGAGCAATTTTGGTTTTAACATTGGAATGCCTAGATAATATTTAGATTTTTTCGGTTCGTGTAACATTGTAATTTCTGCACTTTACATGGGAGAGCATATTGAGTTGGTGTATATATTTCAAAAGAGAGTAGAAAAAGGCATTTTATGTTTCTTCTTACAGATTACATTCAGAACAATTTTGCTTTTAAAATTGAGGTGCCTATATAATATTTAGAATTTTTTTAATGTGCGTAAATTTATAATTTCAGTATTTTACATGAGAGAGCATATTGAGTTGGTGTATATACACCAACACCGTGCAGAAAAAGGCATTGTGTATTTTCTCTGACAGACTTTATTAAGAGCAATTTTACTTTTAACATTGGGGTGCCTAGATAATATTTCGATTTTTTTCGATTCGCGTAAATTTAGAATTTCGGTATTTCACATGAGAGAGCATATTGAGTTGGTTTATATACTCCAAAATAGAGTAGAAAAGGGCATTGTAGATTTTCTCTGAGAGATTATATTCAGAGCAATTTTGCTTTTAACATTGGTTTTCCTAGATAATATTTACATTTTTTTCGATTCGCGTAAAATTAGAATTTCCGTATTTTACATGAGAGAGCATATTGAGTCGTTGTATATACTCAAAAACTGAGTAGAAAAGGGCATTGGGTATTTTTTCTGACGGATTATATTCAGAGCAATTTTGCTTTTAACCTTGGGGTGCTTAGATAATATTGAGATTTTTTCAATTCGCGTAAATTTAGAATTTTGGTATTTTACATGAGAGAGCATACTGAGTTCGTGAATATACTCCAAAACATAGTAGAATAAGGAATTGTATATTTATTCTAAGAGACTATATTCAGAGCCATTTTCTTTTAACTTTGGGGTGCCTAGATATTATTTAGATTTTTTTCAATTCGCGTAAAATTAGAATTTGGGTATTTTACATGAGAGAGCATATTGAGTTGGTGTATATTCTCCAATACAGAGTAGAAAAGGGCATTGTATATTTTTTCTGACAGATTATATTCAGAGCAATTTTGTTTTTAACATTGGGGTGCCAAGAAAATATTTAGATTTTTTTCGGTTCGCTTAAATATAGAATTTCTGTATTTTACATGAGACAGTAAAAGTAGTTTGTGTATATAATCCAAAGCAGCGTAGAAAAGGGCATTGTATATTTTTTCTGACTGATTATATTCAGAGAAATTTTTTTTTTTAACCTTGAGGTCCCTAGATAATATTTAGAATTTTTTCGATTCGCTTAAATATTGAATATCTGTATTTAACATGAGAGAGCATAAGGAGTTGGTGTATATACTCCAAAACAGAGAAGAATAGAACATTGTATATTTTTTTTGACAGATTATGTTCAGCGCAATTTTGTTTTTAACATTGGGGTGCCTAGATTATATTTAGATTTTTTCGATTTGGGTAAAATTATAATTTCTGTATTTTACATGAGGAAGCATATGGAGTTGGTGTATATACTCCAAAACAGAGTAGAATAGGGCATTGTATATTTTTTCTGACATATTATATCCAGAGCAATTTTTTTTAACATTGGGGTGCCTTGATAATATTAAGATTGTTTTCGATTCGCTTAAATATAGAATTTCCGTATTTTACATGAGAGAGCATATGAGGTTGCTGTATATATTCCAAAACAGAGTAGAAAAGGACACATTGTATATTTTGCCAGACAGATTATATTCAGAGCAATTTTGCTTTTAACATTGGGGTGCCTAGATAATATTTAGATTTTTTTCATTTCGCTTAAATATAGAATTTCTGTATTTTACATGAGAGAGCATATGGAGTTGGTTTATATATTTCAAAACAGAGTAGAATAGGGCATTGTATATTTTTTCTGACAGATTATATTCAGAGCAATTTTTTTTTTAGCATTCAGGTGCCTAGATAACATTTAGATTTTTTCTATTCTGGTAAAATTAGAATTTCTGTATTTTACATGAGAGAGCATACTGAGTTGGTGTATTTACTCCAAAACAGAGTAGAATAAGGCATTGTATATTTTTTCTAAGAGACTGTATTCATAGCCATTTTCTTTTAAATTTGGGGCGCCTAGATATTATTCAATTGTTTTCGATTCGCGTAAAATTAAAATTTTGTTATTTTACATGAGAGAACATATTGAGTTGGTGTATATACTACAAAACCAAGTAGAAAAGGGCATTATATATTTTTATTCACAGATAATATTCAGAGCAATTTTGTTTTTCACATTGGGGTGCCTAGATAATATTTAGATTTTCTTCGATTCACGTAAATATAGAATTTCGTTATTTTACATGAGAGAGCATATGGAGTTGGTGTATATACTGCAAAATAAAGTAGAAAAGTGCATTGCATATTTATTCTGAAAGATTATATTCAGAGCAATTTTTTTTTAACATTGGGTTGCCTAGATAATTTTTAGATTTTTTTTCGCTTCGCTTAAATATAGTATTTCTGTATTTTACATGAGAGAGCATATGGAGTTGGTGTATATACTCCAAAACAGAGTAGAATAGGGCATTGTATATTTTTTCTGACAGATTATATTAAGGGCAATTTTGTTTTTAACATTGGGGTGCCTAGATAATATTTAAAATTTTTCGATAAACGTAAAATTAGAATTTCGGTATTTTACATGAGAGAACATACTGATTTGGCATATATACTCCAAAACAGAGTAGACTGAGGCATTGTATAATTTAGCAGACTATATTGAGAACCATTTTCTTTTAACATTGGGGCGCCTAGATATTATTTAGATTTTCTTCGATTTCTGTAAAATTAGAATTTCAGTATTTTACATGAGAGAGAATATTTCGTTGGTGTATATAATCCACAACAAAGTAGAATAGGGCATTGTATATTTTTTCTGACAGAGTATATTCAGAGCAATTTTGCTTTTAACATTGGGGTGCCTAGATAATATTTAGATTTCTTTCGATTCATGTAAATTTAGAATTTCGGTATTTTACATGAGAGAGCATACTGAGTTGGTGTATATACTCCAAAACAGAGTAGAATAAGCATTGTATTTTTTTTTGACAGATTATATTCAGAGCAATTTGGTTTTTAATATTGGGGTGACTAGATTATATTTAGATTTTTTTTCAATTCACTTCAATATAGAATTTCTGTATTTTACATGAGAGAGCATATGGAGTTGGGTTATATACTGCAAAACAGAGTAGAAAAGGGCATTGTATATTTCTTCTGACAGAATATATTCTCAGCAATTCTGCTTTTAACATTGGGGTGCCTAAATTATATTTGGATATTTTTCGATTCGCTTTAATATAGAATTTCTGTATTTTACATGAGAGAGCATATTGAGTTGATGTATATACTCCAAAACAGAGTAGAAAAGGGCTTGAATATTTTTTCTGACAGAATATATTCAGAGCAATTTTGTTTTTAACATTGGTGTGCCTAGTTTATATGTAGAATTTTTTCGATTCGCTTAAATATAGAATTTCTGTATTTTACATGAGAGAGCATACTGAGTTAATGTATATACTCCAAAACAGAGTAGAATAAGGCATTGTATATTTTTTTTAACAGACTATATTCAGAGCCATTTTTTATTATCTTTGGGGCGCCTAGATATTATTAAGATTTTTTTCGCTCTACGTAAAATTAGAATTTTAGTATTTTACATGAGAGAGCATACTGAGTTGGTGTATATACTCCAAAACAGAGTAGAATAAGGCATTGTATATTTTTTCCAACAGACTATATTCCGAGTCATTTTCTTATAACTTTGGGGCGCCAAGATATTATTTAGATTTTTTTCGATTCACGTATTATTAGAATTTCGGTATTTTATATGAGAGAGCATACTGAGTTGGTGTATATGCTCCAAAACCGAGTAGAATAAGGCATTGTATATTTTTCCTGATATACTATATTCCGAGCCATTTTCTTTTAACTTTGAGGCGCCTAGATATTATTTAGATTTTTTTGGATTCGCGTAAATTTATAATTTCTGCATTTTACATGAGAGAGCCTATTGAGTTGGTGTATATACTCCAAAACAGAGTAGAAAAGGGCATTGTATATTCCTTCTTACAGATTATATTCAGAGCAATTCTGCTTTCAACATTGGGGTGCGTGGATAATATTTAGATTTTTTTCGATTCGGTTAAATATAGAATTTCTGTATTTTACATGACAGAGCATACTGTGTTGGTGTAAATACTCCAAAACAGGGTAGAATAAGGCATTGAATATTTTTTCTGACAGATTATATTCAGAGCAATTATGTTTTTAACATTGGGGAGCCTCGATTATATGTACATTTTTTTCGATTCTCTTAAATATAGAATTTCTGTATTTTACATGAGAGAGCATATTGAGTCGGGGTATATACTCCAAAACAGAGTAGAATAGGGCATTGTATATTTTTTTTGACAGATTATATTAAGAGCAATTTTTTTTTATAACATTGGGGTTCCTAGATAATATTTAGATTTTGTCGATTCGGGTAAAATTAGAATTTCTTTTTTTACATGAGAGAGCATACTGAGTTGGTGTATATACTCCAAAACAGAGTAGAATAAGGCATTGTATATTTTTTCTGACAGATTATATTCAGAGCAATTTTGCTTTTAATATTGGGGAGCCTAGATTATATTTAGATTTTTATTCAATTCGCTTCAATGTAGAATTTCTGTATTTTACATGAGAGAGCATATAGATTTGCTGTATATACTCAAAAACAATGTAGAATAGGGCATTGTATATTTTTTCTAACAGATTATATTCAGAGCAATTTTGTTTTTAACATTGTGGTGCCTAGAAAACATTTACATTTATTAGATTCGGGTAAAATTAGAATTTCTGTATTTTACCTGACAGAGCATACTGAGTTGGTGTATATACTCCAAAACAGAGTACAGTAAGGCATTGTATATTTTCTCTAACAGACTATATTCAGAGCCAGTTCCTTTTAACTTTGGGGTGCCTAGATATTATTTAGATTTTTTTCGATTCGCGTAAAATTAGAATATCAGTTTTCTACGTGAGAGAGCATATTGAGTTGGTGTATATAATCCAAAACAGAGTAGAAAAAAGAATTGTATATTTTTTCTGAACAGATTATATTCAGACCAATTTTGCTTTTAACATTCGTGTGCCTAGATAATATTTAGATTTTTTTCGATTCACGTAAATTTAGAATTTCGGTATTTTACATGAGAGAGCACACTGAGTTAATGTATATACTCCAAAACAGAATAGAATAAGGCATTTTATATTTTCTCTGACAGATTATATTCAGAGCAATTTTCCTTTTAACATTGGGGTGCCTAGATAATATTTAGATTTTTTTCTATTCGCTTAAATATAGAATTTCTGTATTTTACATGAGAGAGCATATGGAGTTGGTGTATATACCCCAAAACAGAGTAGAAAAGGGCATTGTATATTTTTTCTGACAGTTTATATTCAGAGCAATTTTGCTTTTACCATTCGGGTGCCTAAATAATGTTTACATTTTTTTCGATTCACGTAAAATTAGAATTTCCGTATTTTACATGAGAGAGCATACTGAGTTGGTGTATATACTCCAAAACAGAGTAGAATAAGGCATTGTATATTTTTTCTGACAGACTATATTCAGAGCAATTTTGCATTTAACATTGGGGTGCATAGATTATATTTAGATATTTTTCGATTCGCTTTAATATAGAATTCCTGTATTTTACATGAGAGAGCATATGGAGTTGGTGTATATACTCCAAAACAGAGTAGAATAGGGCATTGAATATTTTTTATGACAGATTATATTCAGAGCAATTTTTTTTTTAACATTGGGGTGCCTAGTTTATATGTAGATTTTTTTTGATTCGCTTAAATATAGAATTTCTGTATTTTACATGAGAGAGCATACTGAGTTGGTGTATATATTCCAAAACAGAGTACAATCAGGCACTGTATATTTTCTCTAACATACTATATTCCGAGTCATTTTTTTTTAAATTTGGGGTGCCTAGATATTATTTAGATTTTCTTCGATTCACGTAAAATTAGAATTTCGGTATTTTAATTGAGAGTAAACTCTGTTGGTGTATATACTCCAAAACCGAGTACAATAAGGCATTGTATATTTTTTTTAGCAGACTATATTCTGAGCCATTTTCTTTTAACTTTGAGGCGCCTAGATATTATTTAGATTTATTTCGATTCACATAAAATTAGAATTTTTGCATTTTACATGAGAGAGCCTATTGAGTTGGTGTATGTACTCCAAAACATAGTATAAAAGGGCATTGTATATTTCTTCTGACAGATTATATTCAGAGCAATTCTGCTTTTAACATTGGGGTGCCTGGATAATATTTAGATTTTTTTCGATTCGCTTAAATATAGAAATTCTGTATTTTACATGAGAGAGCACCCTGAGTTGGTGTATATACTCCAAAACAGAGTAGAATAAGGCATTGTATATTTTTTCTAAGAGACTATATTCAGAGCCATTTTCTTTTAACTTTGGGGTGCCTAGATAATATTTAGATTTTTTTCAATTCACGTAAAATTAGAATTTCGGTATTTCACATGAGAGAGCATATTGAGTTGGTGTATATACCCTAAAACAGAGTAGAAAAGGTCATTGTATATTTTTTCTGACAGTTTGTATTCATTCCAATTTTGCTTTTACCATTCGGGTGCCTAAATAATATTTAGATTTTTTCGATTCGGGTGAAATTAGAATTTGGTATTTTACATGAGAGAGCATTCTGTGTTAGTGTATATGCTACAAAACAGAGTAGAATAAGGCATTGTATATTTCTTCCAACAGATAATATTTCGAGCCATTTTCTTATAACTTTGGGGCGCCTAGATATTATTTAGATTTTTTTCGATTCGTGTAAAATTAGAATTTCGGTATTTTACATGAGAGAGCATACTGAGTTGGTGTATATACTCCAAAACAGAGTAGAATAAGGCATTGTATATTTTCTCTAACATACTATATTCCGAGCCATTTTCTTTTAACTTTGGGCTCTTAGATATTATTTAGATTTTTTTCGATTCGCGTAAAATTTGAATTTCTGCATTTTAAATGAGGGAGCCTATTGACTTGGTGTATATACTCCAAAACAAATTAGAAAAGGGCATTGTATATTTCTTCTGACAGATTATATTCAGACCAACTTTGCTTTTAACATTGGGGTGCCTGTATAATATTTAGATATTTTTCGATTCGCTTAAATATACAGTTTCTGTATTTTACATGAGAGAGCATACTCAGTTGGTGTATATACTCCAAAACAGAGGAGAATAAGGCATTGTATATTTTTTCTGACAGATTATATTCAGAGCAATTTTGCTTTTAACATTCAGATGCCTAGATAATATTTAAAATTTTTCGATTAATGTAAAATTTGAATTTCGGTATTTTACATGAGAGAACACACTGAGTTGGCATATATAATCCAAAACAGAGTAGAATAAGGCATTGTATATTTTTTGACAGATTATATTAATAGAAATTTTGTTTTTAATATTGGGGGTCCTAGATTATATTTAGATTTTTTTCGATTCACTTAAATATAAAATTTCTGTATGTTACATGAGACAGCATATTGAGTTGGTGTATATACTCCAAAACAGAGTAGAATAAGGCATTGTATATTTTGTCTGACAGATTATATTCAGGGTAATTTTGTTTTTAACATTGTGGTGCCTAGAGTATATTTAGATTTTTTCGATTTGGGTAGCATTAGAATCTGTATTTTACATGAGAGAGCATACTGAGTTGGTGTATATACTCCAAAGAAAAGTAGAATAAGGCATGGTATATTTTCTTTAACAGACTATATTCAGAGCCATTTCTTTTAACTTTGGGGTGCCTAGATATTATTTATATTTTTTTCGATTCACGTAAATTTCGAATTTCGGTATTTTACATCAGAGAGCATACTGAGTTGGTGTATATACTCCAAAACAGAGTAAAATAAGGCATTGTATATTTTTTCTGACATATTATATTCAGAGCAATTTTGCTTTTAACATTCGGGTGCCTACACAATATTTAGACTTTTTTCGATTCTCGTAAAATTAGAATTTCGGTATTTTACATGAGAAGGCATACTGAGTTGGAGTATATACTCCAAAACAGTGTAGAATAAGGCATTGTATATTTTTTATGACAGAGTATATTCAGAGTAATTTTGTTTTTAACATTGGACTGCCTAGATCATATTTAGATTATTTCCATTCGGGTACAATTAGAATTGCTGTATTTTACACAAGAGAGCATATGGAGTTGATGTATATACTCCAAAACAGAATAGAATAAGGTATTGTATATTTTATCTAACAGACTATATTAAGAGCCATTTATTTTAACTGTGGGGCGCCTAGATATTATTTAGATTCTTTTCAATTTGCGTAAAATTAGAATTTCGGTATTTTACATGAGAGAGCATACTGATTTGGTTCATATACTACAAAACAGAGTAGAAAAGGGCATTGTATATTTTTTCTGACAGCTTACATTCAGATCAATTTTGCTTTTAAAATTGGGGTGTCTCGATAGCATTTAGATTTTTTTCCATTCGCTTCAATATACAATTTCTGTATTTTACATGAGAGAGCATATGGAGTTGGTGTATATAATCTAAAACGGAGTAGAATAGGACATTGTATATTTTCTCTGAGAGGTTATATTCAGAGCAATTTTGTTTTTAACATAGGGGTACCTGAATAATGTTTAGATTTTTTGGATTTGGGTAATATTAGAATTTCTCTATTTTACATGAGAGAGCATACTGAGTTGGTGTATATACTCCAAAACTTAGTAGAATAAGGCATTGTATATTTTCTCTAACAGACTATATTCAGAGCCATTTTCTTTTAACGTTGGGGCGCCTAGATATTATTTAGATTTTTTTCGATACACGTAAAATTAGAATTTCGGTATTTTACATGAAAAAGCATATGGAGTTGGTGTATATACTCGAAAACAGAGTAGAGTAGGGCATTGTATATTTTCTCGGACAGATTATATTCAGAGCAATTTTGTTTTTATTATTGCAGTGCCTAGATTATATTTAGATTATTTTTGATTCGCTTAAATATAGAATTTTTGTATTTTACATGAGAGAGCATATGGAGTTGGTGTATGTACTCCAAAACAGAGTAGAAAAGGGCATTGTATATTTTTTTCTGACAGATTATATTCAGAGCAATTTTTCTTTCAAACTGGGGTGCCTAGATAATATTTAGATTTTTTTCGATTCGCGTAACATTAGAATTTCCGTATTTTACATGAGAGAGCATATTGAGTAGGTGTATATACTCCAAAACAAAGTAGAAAGGGCATTGTATATTTTTTCGGACAGATTGTATTCAGAGTAATTTTGTTTTTAACATTGGGATGCTTAGGAAATATTTAGATTTTTGTAGATTTGCTTAAATATAGAATTTCTCTATTTTACATGAGAGAGCATATGGCGTTGAGCTATATACTCCAAAACAGAGTAGAATACGGCATTGTATATTTTTTTCTGAAAGATTATATTCAGATAAATTTTGCTTTTAACATTGAAGTGCCTAGATAATATTTAGGATTTTTTCGATTTGCTTAAATAAAGAATTTCTGTATTTTACATGAGAGAGTATATGTAGTTGCTGTATATACTCCAAAACAGAGTAGAATAGGGTATTGTATATTTTTTCTGAGAAATGATATTCAGTGCAATTTTGTTTTTAACATTGGAGTGCCTAAGTAATATTTACATTATTTTGATTCGCTTAAATATAGAATTTCTTTATTTTACATGAGAGCATATGGAGTTGGTGTATTTACTCCAAAAAAGAGTAGAATAGGGTATTGTATATTTCTTCTGACAGATTATATTCAGAGCAATTTTGTTTTTAACATTGGGGTGCCTCGATTATATTTAGATTTTTTCGATTTGGGTAAAATTAGAATTTCTGTATTTTACATGAGAGAGCATACTGAGTTGTTGTATATACTCCAAAACATAGTAGAATAAGGCATTGTATATTTTTTCTAAGAGAGTATATTCAGAGCCATTTTCTTTTAACTTTGCGGCACCTAGACATTACTTAGATTTTTCGATTCGCGTAAAATTAGAATTTCTGTATTTTACATGAGAGAGAATATTGAGTTGGTGTATATACTCCAAAACAGATCACAAAAGAGCATTGTATATTTTCTCTGACAGATTATATTCAGAGCAATTTTGCTTTTAACATTGGGGTGCCTATATAATCTTTAGATTTTTTTCGATTCACCTAAATATAGAATTTCTGTATTTTACATGAGAGAGCATACTGAGTTGGTGTATATACTCCAAAACAGAGTAGAATAGGGCATTGTATATATTTTCTGACAAATTACATGCAGAGCAATTTTGTTTTTAATATTGAGGTACTTAGATATTGTTTAGATTTTTTTAATTGGGGTAAAATTAGAATTTCTGTATTTTACATGATAGAGCATATTGAGTTGGTGTATATACTCCAAAACAGAGTAGAATAATACATTGTATATTTTTTCTAACAGACTATATTCAGAGCCATATTTTTTTAACTTTGGGGCATCTAAATATTATTTAGATTTTTTTCGATTCGCTTAAATATAGAATTTCTGTATTTTACATGAGAGAGCATATGAAGTTGGTGTATATACTCCAAAACAGAGTAGAATCGGGCATTGTATATTTTTTCTGACAGATTATATTCAGAGCAATTTTGTTTTAACATTGGGGTGCCTATATAATATTTAGATTTTTTTCAATTCACGTAAATTTAGAATTTCGGTATTTTACATGAGAGAGCATACTGAGTTGGTGTATATACTCCTAAACAGAGTAGAATAGGGCATTGTATGTTTTTTCTGACAGATTATATTCAGAGCAATTTTGTTTTTAACATTGGGGTGCTTATATAAAGTTTAGATTTTTTAGGTTCGGGTAAAATTAGAATTTTTTTATTTTACATGAGTGAGGATATTGAGGTGGTGTATATACTCCAAAACAGAGTAGAAAAGGGCATTGTATATTTTTTCTGACAGATTATATTCAGAGAAATTTTTCTTTTAACACTGGGGTGCCTAGATAATATTTAGATTTTTTCGATTCGCTTAAATATAGAATTTCTGTATTTTACATGAGAGAGCATACGGAGTTGTTGTATATACTCCAAAACAGAGTAGAATAGGGCATTGTGTATTTTTTCTGACAGATTATATTCAGAGCAATTTTGTTTTTATCATTGTGGTGCCTAGATAATATTTACATTTTTTTCGATTCACGTAAAATTAGAATTTCGGTATTTTACATGAGAGAGAATGTTGAGTTTGTTTATATACTCCAAAACAGAGTAGAAAAGCGGATTGTATATTTTTTCTGACAGATTATATTCAGAGCAATTTTTCTTTTAACATTGGGATGCCTGGATAATATTTCGATTTCCTTCGATTCGCTTACATACAGAATTTCTGTATTTTACATGAGAGAGCATACTGAGTTGGTGTATATACTCCATAACAGAGTAGAATAAGGCATTATATATTTTTTCTAACAGACTATATTCGGAGCCATTTTCTTTTAACTGTGGGGCGCCTAGATAATATTTAGATTATTTTCGATTCGCGTAAAATTAGAATTTCGGTATTTTACCTGAGAGAGCGTATTGAGTTGGTGTATATACTCCAAACAGAGTAGAAAAGGGCATTGTATATTTTTTCTGACAGATGATATTCAGTGCAATTTTGCTTTTAAGATTGGGGTGCCTAGATAATATTTAGATTTTTTTATATTGGCGTAAATTTAAAATTTCGGTATTTTGCATGAGAGAGCCTATTTATTTGGTGGATATACTTTAGGAAAGAGTAAAATAGGGCATTGTATATTTTCTCTTACACACTATATTATGTGCAATTTTGCTTTTAACGTTGGTGTATATAGAAAATATTTATATTTTTTGTAACCGCGTAAATTGAGTATTTAAATATTTTACATGAGAGAGCTTATTGATATGGTGTATATACTCCAAAACTGTGTAGAAAACGGCATTGTATATTTTTTGGAACAGATTTTCTTTAGAGCAATTTTGCTTTTAACATTGTGTTACATAGATAATATTTATATATTTTTTTATTTGCGTAAATTTATAATTTTAATATTTTACATGAGAGAGCATATTGATTTGGTGTATATACTCCAAAAGAGTGTAGAAAAGGGCATTGTATATTTTTTCATACAGATTATCATTAGAGCAATTTTGCTTTCAGCATTTGGGTAAATAGATAATAGTTTATGTTTTTCTATTCACGGAAATTTATAATTTTGGTATCTTACATGACAAAGAATATTGAGATTGTGTATATACTCCAAAAGAATGTGGAAGAGGGCATTGTATATTTTTCCTAACAGATTATTTTTCGAGCAATTTAGCTTATATCATTCGGGGACATAGAGGATATTTATATTTATTTCTAACAGTGTAAATTTAGATTTTCAGTATTTTACATGACAGAGAATATTGAGATGGTATATATACACCATGAGAGAGTAGAAAAGAGCATTGTATTTTTTTCCTAACAGAGTATCTTCCACGCAATTTTGTTTTTTACATTGGGGTGCATAGAGAATATTTATATTTGTGTCTAACCACGTAAATTTAGAATTTTTGTATTTTGCATGTGAGAGAATATTGAGATTGTGTATATACTAAAATAGATAGTAAAAAAAGCATTGTGTATTTTTTCTAACAGAGTGTCTTTAGAGTAATTTGGTTTTTAACATTGATGTCAAAAGGAAATACTTACATTTTCTCTTTTCACGTAATAATAGAATTTCGATGTTTTACAAGAGGGAATATGGAGATGGTGTATATACTTTAAAACAGAATAGAAAAGGGCATTGTATATTTTTTCTAACAGTATTGTCAGAACAATTTTGTTTTTAAGGTTGGGGTAAAAAGAGAATATTTATATTTTTAGTAATTTTGTGTTTAACATTTGTGTTAATATGAGTATGTATATATTCTGTAACCGCATAAAATTAGAATTTTTATATTTTACAAGATAGAGAATATTGAGTCGGTGCATATACTTTAAAACCTAGTAGAAAATTGCATTGTATATTTTTTCTATCAGAGTGTCTTCAGAGTAAATTTTTTAAGGTTAAATTAGAGTATTTATATTATCTGTAACTGCATAAAAATAGAATTTTTGTATTTTACAAGACAGCCAATATTGAGACGGTGTATATACTTTAAAATAGTGTAGAAAAGGGCCTTGTATATTTTTTCTAACACAGTATTTTCATAGTAATTTACATTGTGTGTGGGGAGCAAATTTCTCAAATCCCTTTGAACATATTCTTCCTCTCCCCTGTTTTTCTCTTTGCTCACTATTGAATCATTTTTAGGTTTCTTGATTTCTTATCTTTTCCCGATGAGCATTTTAGCTTCTGTCCACTTCTACTTTCAGAATTCTTCAGCTACCAAGATCCACCTCCTCAGAGAGTTGCTGGAGATTTTACTAACAAAAATTTTCTCTGTCACATTTAGGAGACGTGCTTCCTTATCTTTATTCTATCAAGCTGGGTGAATTTACACAAAACACTTTATATCTTAGAACCAGTTTCCTCTCTGTAGAATGTAGCTAACCTCTATTCTGTGGTCACAAGGATCATCAAAATAAAAAATAATCATAGTTAATATGTGTGGCTTACTAACCATGTTCTAGAAACCATGTCAAGTGCTTTCTGCAGATGGTTCCACTTTTATTATACTATCGGAACTATCGTCAACCCTACTTCGCAGACTACTAAATTGAGTGTCTGAGCTGCTAAGCCACTTGTCCAACGATATACAGCCAGTAAGTAACAGAATGAGGATCAGCATTTGAGATAGAAATATTCTACACAAAATGTACTGTTACAGTGAAACTAGAGTGGTATCATCTCAGATAAGCGTTCATGCCTGTTCGCTTATCGAATCGGCCGAATACATTCAATGCATTCAGGAGATTGGGAGACATTGTTTAAATTTTCCCCAAAACCCAGAAGAACTCAAAAGTACTCATTGTCTTGGCCTTATTGGTATTTGACTATGAATACAATAGATCCCACAGAAGCAAGTCTAGTAGAGTGGCCTTGGCAAAAGGCTAGGATTTAGGAGCAGGTTTAGGCAACTCAAGCCTTCTCGGCTTCCATTTTCTCATCTGTACTTTCATAATTCTGATTTTTAAGAGCACCTTTGTTGAAAGTAAAGGTTCAGTGAAACAGCCCAGATGAAGTCCTTCCTATTTGGTCTGGCAGGTAGTAGTTGCTCAACACGTCTTGTCTATTAATGACGACCACAATGATAATAGTGGACTAATAATGAATTGATAAAATATGATTATGTAAGTTCAAATGAGTTTTGATCTCGCCCCTCTCCTCTGTTTCAGAGGCTGTATGGTTTTTATGTTCTACATTGTATGGCTTAACGTTGGCAGGTGAGGGATTTTGATAGACACATGATAAAATCAGAAGCCCCAAGACTTGTATTTTCATCACAGAAATGTATTACTTCCTTGAGTTGTGACCTGGAGAGAGTTACTTTGTCTAAGTTAACCTTACTTGTAAAAATAATCATAAATATACCTGCCCTTTCTCGTCATCTCAGCCTCTCCACAGTCAGTGTGAGGTACCATTGGTATATTGTATATGAAGGGGTTTGCAAGCTCTGGAGTGCTGTATGTATTCTATTTTGCCTCTTCAATTGTGAGTGGTGTTTTTCCATTCTCCTTAAATGACCCAACACTACGCTCTTGGTAAAATAAATGCATTTGTGCATGAACATTTGGCAAATAATAAGAGCTGCATTTGCAAGAATTTTTCACTTGAACAGCCAAGTGAGCCACTATGAGCTGCACTGTAGCAGTGACATTTACGATAATTTGTTCAGAAGAGCAATTGCCAACTTGCCTATTTGGCTAGTATGGAGTACTATACGTTGTTTAGGGTGATGAGATCAGTAAACCAGCAATTTGGTAGAGCCATCAGAGAAGAGGATGAAAAGAAATGAATATCTGAGATCCTGAGTTTTCAATCAGATCAAGAAAAAGAAGCCTATAAGAATAGGTTCCATTTATTTGGGGGAGAAACATACACCGCTTTGTATGAAGGCTTCATTTTCTAGGAATATTTTCTAATGCTTTCAAAAACATTGTGATATATGTAGGACTATTCCCATTTTACAGATGAGAAAACTGAGGCTATGAGGTTTAAGTCACTAGTCTGCTCCTTCTTCCATTCTGGTTTTTAGAAAATGGTGCCACCACCTATCCAGTCACACAAGCCAACGTCCTATGAGTGAGCTCTGGTTTATCCCTTTCTCTCTCACTTCTCATATCCAACTTACCATTCAGGCCTGCTGATTTTAGTTCTTAAATATCCCTTAGCTTCTGTTTTTCCTTTCCATTAAAATTCTCATTGCAGCCCTTCTGTGGATTACCTCCTGGCCTTCCACCTGTGTGTCTGTGTCCATGTTGTCTCCAGTCTGTCCTCCACGTAAGTCAGACCATGCCCCATACCTCCCAGTCCTTCTTAGAATGAGGACAAACCTCCTCACCATGGCCACAGTCTTCTTTCCATTTCTCTGTCCTCATGGCGTGCCCCTCCTCTCTGCTCTGCACTGCAAAGACTCAGCATCTTGTACTGGCCAAGGTCCAGGTCCCCCTGCACCACATATTTGCCAGGAATGCCAGATCGTCCTTACTTTGCCCACTTCCTGCCCACTCATGCTTCTAATCTCGGTCCCTCCCTAGGGGAAACCTTTCCTGACCTTTGTAACTAAAGCAAAGCCTTCTCCTGGGTGCTCTCATTGTTCCAGAGACCTGCCTGCACAGCACTTGTTCCAGTTAAACCTTTACATTAACTGGAGTGACAGATATGTTAGTGTCCACTGCTGCCTCGCAGGAATAAAGCCAGAAAAGGTAAGGCCCTATCTGTGTGCATTTCTACAGTCTAGTGTGCTTAGTGAGATATTGTTTAAGAAGAATGAGTTGGACATGACAGCATGGCTAGAAAGTGATGGATTGAAGATTTAAACATACTTCTTTCTGGTTCTAGAAAGTTGGCTGCTAACACTATTCACTTTGGGACAGTGTCATTTTAGGACTGATAAGGGTACTTTTTGCTACGATCAAATATATTTTGGGTCCATCAGATGAAGTTTGATAAAAGTGGGTTATTCAGAACCCACTGATAAGCAGAGCTGCCTGACCAAGATGTTCAGATTTTGCATCAAAGAGAAAAGTAATGAAAGTGGGCTGATGGGAGGGGAAGGAGGGCTGAAAAGTGAAGCAGGAACAGCTATTTCTATAGTGCCCTTGACCCTGCCTTTCTCTGTTCTTCACTCTGGTTGAAATTGACCACCCTGAGTGCGTTCAGATAATGATAAATTATCTCTGTCACACTGTGTGTGTGTGTGTGTGTGTGTGTGTGTGTGTGTGTGTATTTGGCTATGTACAAAAGAGGCAGCTTCTGTGAATAAATGAAGCCTTGTAATTAAGGAATTTGTTGTAAATGGCAAGATGCATTGGTGCTTCGTCCTCAGTACTCCTCGCTGAGGCCACATTTCCTTGAACTGGCTTGTATTTGCCACTGACACTACTAGCAGCAGGATGGAGGGGAGGAAGGAAGACACCAGGTGTTGCAATGCTTAGCGCCTGCTTTCAGCTTTGCTGCAAACTAAAACACTGACTGACTGTGGTTAACCCCCTAACCTCTTTAAGCCTCAGTTTTTTCATCTGAAAAAATCAATGATGGTTTGAATTTCTTCCGAATATGACATTCAGTTATCTCTCTCTCCATTGTGGAAGCACTGGGAGCTATTGTTCTCCTGTGTCTGGTGGCCGTTATGACTTCTGCATTATCAAGGGGCCCTCTCTAACCTGAATAACCCCCCAAAGAAATTAAGTTTGTAATCATTTCTGCCTGGTAAGTGAAATGACAAGAGAAAAGAGCTAGTTGTCAATAGCCCTGTGGATGGCGAATTAATGGGATCTGTGCAAACAGTTGCTTATAGAGCCATAATTTGCCTTTCGTTTTACTTTGCAACTCAGAAAAAACTGAATAATTTTCAAAGAGCCTCTCATTGAACATATTTTTTAAAAACATGTCATTGGCAAAAGGGGCACTTGGTTGCTTGATTGCCATATATCTCTGAGTATGTGGAACAGTTATTTTTAGCTGGGGGTAACTAGCTGACAAGAAAGCTGCAGCATCTTGGAGGCAGAAGAATCTTTGTATGTCTTATGTTGGCATGGAGAAAGCAAAGCGAAAGGGCAGAGTATAAAAGGTTGTTAACTAGATAAGGGGTCAGCTGCATTTCCTCTGGCTGCTCAGAGGTGAGGCCCTAAAGCAATGGAGACAACATTGTGGGTGGGAATGTGTTTGCAGGGTCTAATTAGTTTACCCAAGAAAAGCAAAAAAGAGAAAGGGCTAAAAATATGTAGGTTGTAAAATTCATGGCTTCATTTACTCTTCTTTGCCTTTGAAACCTATTTAAAACCTTATAGTAGAACAATTTGTAATCCTTGAAGCCTTTTTGCTACCACTCTTGTCAGCTTGTCTAAGGCCACCGTAACTTATCAGCTACTGGGGAAAGTTGTTTAAACTCTCTAAGCCTCCTTTTTTCCCACTGGTTCACTTAGGGGCACTAATTCCTAATGTTTCTGCCTGAGTTATTGTTTTTCAGATCCCATAATTGTTTGCATATGTGCTCTATAAGATGCGTCACCTAGCACACGTTGTGGGCAACCTCAGGTGTAGAAGTTAGGACATCTTTGTGCCTGGATTTGGCTGTTACTAACAAGACGGAACGGGGAGGAAGGGCAGAGTAGACTACTGTAGAATTTTTCTGTATTCTTTTGGTTTCTCCAGAAAATGATACTGTTCTTATATTTAAAGATAACTATCTGCCTAGGCATATTGAAATTCTAAGGTTGACACCACTTTGTATTGATCCTAGGGCAGGGTTTCAGGATTGCTGGAGCAGCATCATCCTTTTACAGTATAGATTTCAGTCAGCAGGCTGGTCATGGCCTCCTCAGTGTGCAATCTTCTTACTGATGGTGGGCATCAGTGGGCTGGACTCACAGTTTCCATCTCTTAGGCTGGGCAGGCCCATGGTGGCAATGGTAAAAATTTCATGGGAACATACATCAGAAGTAATAAGAAATCCATCTTCTTAAAGCCTTCATAGGAGATTTCCTGAAGATTTATAAAAGGCACTTCATTGATCAGATGACTCTGATGTTTCCCCTCCCTGGAAGAAATTCAGGTCACCAGCCCACTTAAAATCATTGTGTTCTCCTTTTGCAGTAACCTCTGCTCATATAATTTCTTTATGGCATATTATATACTATTAACTTAATATCCTGATTAGTGGAGCTAGCAAACACTCAGTATCACTATAAACTGCAGTATCATAACGGACTTCCTTTAAAAATCATCTAATGTTTCTTTAAAATCACTGGTGCTTTTGTA
Source organism: Callithrix jacchus (assembly GCF_049354715.1). NCBI lineage: Eukaryota > Metazoa > Chordata > Mammalia > Primates > Cebidae > Callithrix > Callithrix jacchus. The sequence continues at coordinate 1,402,628 of NC_133511.1, read as the reverse complement.
AAGTAGTTCATATTTAGGAATATGAACATTTTATCATGCTGGAAAATTATTTGAATTCCTTTTCATTTAAAACCTATAGCTTTTTATTTAAACTAGCTTTCACAAATATTTTATTTGCCCAGTATAGAAAAATCGAGTTTAGAGATAAATGTAAAGTCACTCATAGCTCCATCTAAAAGTCAACAACTCTTAATATCATTATTTTTGTTCTTGTTCTCAGTATTTTTGCTGAATCTATGTTTCGTAGAGTTTCATATATGTCAGATAAAACTGCATATATATGAGTTTTTAAATAATACATTTTTATTGTCATAAATGAAATACACATTTAATATGGTATGACTAGGACATATAGAGAGTTATAACAAAGAAAATTAAAGTCATTTAAAATCTTACCAAATCTAATAACCATAAGCCTTTCGATGTATTTTCTCAGAATACTTTTTCCTATGCCTTTTATATTTTCTTTATTATCAAGTACTTCAAGCATATAGAAAAGACAGAAAATAATATAAGCAGCAATGGAAAATTTTAAAATATGGGTATTTTTCTGCATGTGTTTCAGATTGTTTAGTTTTTGTTGTCCTTTGCCCTCCCCACGTGTCCCTTTATTTTCCTGGCAAAACGAAGCATTACAGACATAGTTGCAGCTTCCTATACTCAATTTTATTTTTCTAAAACTTATTGATATTGAAATGTCTACCTCTGGTCTACTTACTTTCCCTGCCGAATAATACTTTACCATATGGAAATACCACGATGTACAATTAGATGCATAGTGCCATATACATTTGTTTACAGGTTTCTTGGGAAGAATCTCTCTTACTGTGTTCCCAGAAGAGGGATTGGTAAATTGTAGGGGAGGCTTGTCTTCATTTTTACTATGAATTTCCAATTGTTTAAAGTAGTTGTAACAATTGGTATTCCCACAGGAAATGTGGGGAAACTTGTTTTGTGTTTGGCTTCACTTGATATTCCTAGGCTTTTACTTTTTGTTTGTCAATCTTATGAATGTAAAATGGTATGTTTTAATTTATATTGTGCGCAGACTTTATTATTCGGGACACATGTAACCTTTCTCATGCACACTCTCATGGGTTTGTTTTCAATTTAACTCATTTATTAAGCACGGAAAACTGTGAGGTTTCTCAAAGATGGCGATGAGAACTGCTGATGGATTTGCTGCATTAGATCCACCCTCTCCAGCTCTGGCCCTCTAGTGTCAGTATTTCTGCCTTCCATTTCTAGTGCTTCCTCTTTTCAGGTTCTGGGAACATTCTGGCTGTAGAAATCAGTTGCAGTAATTGGAAGAACTTTTACTAAAGTGACTTACTTGTCTTCTTACCTAGTAATTATGCAGACTGTAAAATATATTTATGAAAAAATTCAAGTTATATACAAAACCAGACACTACCAAAGCATATACAAAGTTCATGATCCCTTTTATTTTTCTCTTCTTCCTCTTCCAATATATAACCACTTGTAGAGAGCCCCTACTATTTCCTTTGTATTTATGTTTATGTCCAAATGCAATAGATATTCTCTAACATATCTCCTTGGATCCATGAGAAGAAGGTGAATGTAATTTTTAAAAATGAATATGATATCTCTACATCAGCACAGTATTGCATTATACGGAAATAAGAGAAAGAATCTAACTCTTCCATGGACATTTAATTTGCTTGTAGTTTTCTATTATTTTAAACATTGTTGTGGAAAACGTTCTTGTAAATGTCTTTGGACATCGATGTGAAAATTGTCTTAGGAGATGTTTGTAGAAATGCTATTTACATGGTCTTTTTTGCCTACTTTATTCATTTTTATTTAGAACATTTTATAGAACTTTAGGAATTGGTGACTTCTAAGTAGGTGTAAAACACAGTGCCGGGTCAGGCATGGTGGCTCACACCTGTAATCCCAGCACTTCGGGAGGCCGAGGCAGGTGGATCACGAGGTCAAGAGATCGAGACCATCCTGGTCAACATGGTGAAACCCCATCTCTACTAAAGATACAAAAAATTAGCTGGGCATGGTGGTGCGTTCCTGTAGTCCCAGCTACTTGGGAGGCTGAGGCACGAGAATTGCCTGAACCCAGAAGGCGGAGCTTGCAGTGAGCCGAGATCACGCCATTGCACTTCAGCCTGGGTGGCATGAGCGAACCTCCGTCTCAAAAAAACCCAAAAAAAACAAAGAAAACACAGTACCTGGATTCTCTGAGCTTTATGTTCTGTTTGAAGCAGGGGAAGTGACAGTAACTACCTGTTAGAGTGATTTTGAGGATTAAATGAGATACTGTGTACAAAGTTTATAGCATGGGTTTTGGATTACAGCAGAGAGTAAAAAGTTCAGTTTTGCCTCCTCTTAGTCGGTCCCGAACTCAAATATACTTTTAAATATTCTTTCAGCACAGATTTTAAAGTTTGATAGAAATAGAATTATATTGTGATCACTCCATATGTAAGGTTTCTTTTAGTCAAGAAAATGTTTTTGATATTCAGCCATGTTGTTGCACATGTCAATAGTTCTTTCCTTTTTTATCCTCCTATCTCAGGTCTTAAAAAAGGAATACTGCAAAAAAAAATGAAACAATATTTCCACTTGTATTTGGTTTTGGTCTACAGTTGACATTGTTCTCAAGTATCACTAACAGGTTCCCATGGAGAGAAAAATTTATTTTCTGTCCACAACATAACAGGAATTATAACAGATGCAGAAGGCCTACTAGCCCTGTGTGAAAATCATCATGTTGACTATATTTCTCAAAAGTTAAACTCAGGTGTAGGGGCAGCTGTCAGTCTGTTTCCTCACTATCAATCCCACCACTTTTATTTTTTCATTTGGGGAAAAATAATAATGACTGTAAGAACAATGAAAAAATAATAAAAGGACAGTAAAAAGGTTGAATGCACTGGCTGTGGCAGGGAGCAATCAGAAATGGTTTGTTATTTCCCTTCACTTTATCAAAGTTGCTACGTGGACTCATTCTTACCCACCTGTTGGGTAGAATCTTTGATATTTTCTATTTCACTGAGCAATTTAAGATATTAAGAAATTCTGTCTAGTTCAAAACAGAAGCAGAAAACCAAGCACCACACTTTCTCACTCATAATTGGGAGTCGAACAGTGAGAACACATGGACACAGGGAGGGAACAACACACATTGGGGCCAGTTGGGGGTCAGAGGAGGGTGAGACGGGGAGACCATTAGGACAAATAGCTAGTGCATGTGAAGCTTAAAACCTAGATGAACGGTTGATAGGTGCAGCAAAGCACCATGGTACACATATACCTATATAATAAACCTACACATTCTGCACCTGTATCCTGGAACTTCAGAAAAATCCTGTTTAGTTTAATTTCCAAACTCAAAAATCTCATTCAGCTGAAAACTTAACCCTTTTTTACATATTTAACACATAAAATAATCAACAATGAAAACAGTTAGAGGTTGAGCATCTCTGATCCATAAACCCCAAAATCCAAAATATTCCAAGATCTGAAATTCATCCACATCGATGGCTGAGATAGCGATATGTGTGCTTTCTGATGGTTCAATGTATACAAACTTTGATTCGTGCACAAAATTGCTAAAAATATGTAAAATTTTATTTCCGTTATGTGTATGAGGTGTACGTAAACATAGGTGAATTTTGTGTTTAGACTTCAGTTATATATTATGAGATCTCTTTATGTATATGTAAATGTTCCAAAATATGAAAAAAGTTAAAAATCCAAAACTCTTCTAGTCCCAAGGAATTCAGATAAGGAATATTCAACCACTACATCTAATAAGTCATGGATAGTTTAAAATGAAATTTTAAAAGTATTTAAAGAGTCCAAAAGACATCAGGAGAAAAGGGACAGGACAAAAAGTGGGGAAGGGAATGCAAACAAAAACAAACAAAATAATGAAACAAACCATTAAATTGTAAGCTTGAATCCAATTACATCATTCGACCACTAATAAATCTATATTTAATAACGTTAAATGTTAATGAATCATACCACATACTCCAATTAAAGTGCAGAGATTGCCAGAATTGATTTTAAAAACCCACAAGACCCAGTGCTGTATATGAAATACACACTTTGAATAGAAAAAAAAAGACAAGTATACGTAGGTCTAAATAAGTACATTTGAATTTTTTTAAGACAGTGTCCTACTCTATCTCCCAGGCTGGAGTACAGTGGTGCGATCTCTGCTCACTGTAAACTCCGCCTCCTGGGTTCGAGCAATTCTCCTGCCTCAGCCTTTTGAGTAGCCGGGAATACAGAAATCTGCCACCATGCCTAGCTAAATGTGGGGGTATTTTTAATAAAGCTGGGGTTTCACTGCATTGGATAGGCTTGTCCTAAACTTTTGACCTAAAGTGATCTACCTGCCTCAGCCTCCCAAAGTGCTGGGATTGCAGGTGTGAGCCACTGTACCTGACCCTAAATGAGTACATTTAAAATGATATACTATGCAAACAGTCAGTCATGGAAGTGTGAAGAAGCTATATTAATACCAAACAAAATATGCTTAAGTCAAAACAGTATTTCCAAAGATAAAGAGGGATAGTTCATGATTACAGAAGAGTCATTTCATCAAAAAAATGGATTAAAAATAATTTGTGCGTCAATTTGCACAAAACAAAATTGAACTAAAGGAATAAACAAACAATCCACAATTTTGATTGGTGATTTTAATACCCATCTCCCAAGCAATTGATAGATAAACTAGACAAAATCTTAGTCAAGATGCAGATGACCTGAACAACACTCTCCACCATCTTAAACAAACCAATGGAAGACGACACCCAATAAACACAGAATAGTGTATGTTTCAAGTACATGTAGTGTTCACTAGGATAGGTCACATGCTAGGTCGTAAAACAAGACTGAATAGATTAAATCAAATTGAATTCATGCAGTGTATGTTACCTGACCACAATAGGATTAAAACAGAAATTAACAATAAGAGAACTAGGAAAGCTACAAGTACTTGGAGATTAAATATAATACACAAGCCCAAGAAGAAATCAAAAGGTACAATATAAAATCTTTTATTCTAAGGGATAATCAAAATACAACATGCCAACACTTATGAATTACAGCGATGGGAGTTCCCAGAGGGAAGTATAGCCGTACATGCTTATACTGCAATAGAAGAAAAAGAGAAAGGTCTAAAATCAATGACGTAAATGTTCACCTAAAGAAGATTGAAAACACACACACACACAGAGCAAAGAAAACTCCAACGAAGTAGTAAGAAGGAAACAATAAAGGTAAAAGTGCAGAGATAAACCAAATTGAAGACAGACAAAATAATAGAGAAAACTAACAAAGAAAAGAAGCTGGTTGTTTTAAAATATCAACATTAATAAACCTTAAGCTACTCTGATCATGAAAAAAAGAGAGGAAACACAAATGGTCAGTATCAATATCAGAAGTAAAAGCGAAGTGAAACTATCACTACAGATCCTGCAGACGTGAAAAGGATAATAAGAGACTATCATAAACAACGTCATGGTGACAAATTCTGCAACTTAGATGAAATGAACAAAGTATCTGAAAAATACAACAAAAACTAACACAAATTTTGCAGAAAATGTGTCTGGGAAAATTAAAAGATACATTAAACAAAAGAATATGCAAGCCACAGCCTGACAGAAAATGGTCATAAATCTATTTTCAGTAAAGAGCCTGATTTCCAGAATATAGAAAGCAGTTTTATAACCTGAAAATAAGGCTGGGCACAGTGGCTCACACCTGTAGTGCCTGTACTTTGGGAGGCCGAGGAGGATGAATGGCTTAAGGCCAGGAGTTTGAGACTAGTCTGGGCAACATGGTGAGACCCTGACACCTAGTATAAGTACAAAAAATTAGCCTTGTATGTTGGCTAATATCAATACAAAAAGTTAGCCTGGTATCAGCTAATTGGGAGACTGAGGTGGGAGGATCGCTTGAGCCCAGGAGGCAGAGGCTGTAGTGAGCCAAGATTGCACCATTGCCTTCCAGCCTGGATGACAGAACAACTAAAAGAAAAAAAGAGAACAATTACTGTTTAGAAGCGGAAAAAATGTGAGGAGCCACTTTGCAAAGATAATATACAAGTGGGACAAAATGGTTAACATCAAGGAAATGCAGATTAAAACCACAGTGAGATACTACTACACACCCCACAAAATAACTAGGTTGGGAAAGACTAAACACCAAATGTTGGCAAGAATACAGCACAACTATAACTATTGCTAATGGGACTATAAAACAGTAAAACTACTTTGTCAAATTTCTGGAATTTTCTTATAGAACGATTATACATCTCATCTATAATAAATGTCCGAGTTAGGAATCTACCCCAATTAGTGAAAATACATGTTAATAAAAATACTTATAGAAGACCACAATAGCTTTACTCATAATAATCAGAAGTTGAAAATATTTCTGGTGACCACAAATAGAGGATCAGGTAGCGAACTACGTTATTTCATAGCATGAAATACTACTCAGCAATAAAAATGAAAGAGATACTGATATGTGTAACCTGACTGATAAATATAAAAATTATTTTGTGGACTGAAGGGAGCCTTATATATAGGGTTATCACAACATGATTCAAGTTACGTGGAATTTCTAAAGTTGGCGAACTTAGTCTACAATGAAAAAAATCCAAGGGTACAGAGCTGGAGACTGAGACAAGTCATGAGGAAACTTTCTGGGATTGTATTAGTCCGTTTTTCCACTGCTGATAAAGACATACGTGATACTGGGTACTTTATTCAAAAAAGGTTTAAGGGACTCACAGTTGCACCTGGCTGGGGAGGCCTCATCATCACGGCAGAAAGTCAAAGCGACATCTTACATGGTGGCAGACAAGAGAGAAATGAGAAACAAGCAAAAGGGCTTTCCTCTTATAGAAGCTTCAGCTCTTGTGAGACTTTTCACTATCACAAGAACAGTATGGGGGAAACTGTCACCATGATTAAATTCTCTCCCACCAGGTCCCTCCCACAACACGTGGGAATTCTGGGAGCTACAATTCAAGAAGAGATTTGGGTGAGGACACAGCCAAACCATATCAGGGATTATAGTAATGTTCTTTATTTGATAGAGTTTTGGGTTACACATATGTATACTTTTGTCAAAATTCGGTAAATACATACTTAAAATTTTTGCATTTCATCATTTGTAAACTTTACACCAAAAGGAAAAAAAAAGGTACCAAATTCTAGTTAATGCACGTTGAGTTACTGATGTCTGCAATTTACTTTAAAATGCCTAAAAACTATAATGGATTACTGGATGGATAGAAAGATGGATCTATGGATGGACATGAGATAAAACAAGACTCCAAGTTGGTGAAGATACAGTTAAAGTGTTCACCGCAAAGTTTTTTCAACTTTGCTATATTTTCATAAATGTTCATGATAAAATATCAACGAAAACAATTTTCATCCCTCCTCCTCTGTGACAGCCTCAGCCTGAGAAACCCACAGTGGGAAGGGAAAGGAGGGCAGTGTGTTTGGTTATGACCATCCACCCTCACTTCTTAGCAGTGCTTTCTGGCTCTTCTAGGGTTGGATAGGGGCAGGGAGAAAGGAGAGACAGAGGAACAGATAGGGCCTTATTGAATAGTTCAGCTGTATTATGGTGTCACATTTTAGCAGCAGGCATGCAGTTTTGGGCCCTTTCTCATGTGTTCCTGAGAAATTCTCCTGGTAGGGATCTCTGACAGCAGTTCACTACCTCAGGTAATACAGTTTCTAGGAAGCCACTAAGAGCCCTCCTACCACCTGCCTCTGGGGGTCCTGGGCAGCCTCTTCCTTACCCCTGGCAGGAAGCTTTTCAGGGCAGCGTCCTCCTTAAAATCAATGGTTTTCTCTATTATGGAATTTCTATTTGGCCCATATAAAACATGCAAACACCTTTGTTTGGCTTAACTTGAAGTACGGGCCACTCCCAGCTCCAGTCTTTATCGCTTCTATCTGCCCCATTATTTCAACTTGGCCACAGCCTTTTGCCTTTGGATTGTATTCAGATGGAATAGCAGTTCCCGTGTTCTCCAGCCTTCAGGGACGTGAGCTAATCTGTTTGAATGGTTAATTAAAAGTTCCTGTTCAGGCAGCTCATTAGCTTTAAAATGAAGCAGCAGCATTTTCCCATCCATGAGAATTGGGTGAGGAGGGAGTTCATACAACACACAACCCTTTCAAAAGCCTTCAGTTTAATTAAAAAAAAATGCCCAGCATGGTGGCTCACATCTGTAATCCCAGTACTTTGGGCAGCTCAGGTAGGCAGATCATAAGGTCAGGCTTTGGAGACTACCCTGGCAAACATGGGGAGACCCTGTCTCTACTAAAAATTCAAAAATTAGCTGAGTGTAGTTGTGGGCCCCTGTAATTCCAGCTACGCAGGAGGCTTAGGCAGGAAAATCACTTCAACCTGAGAGGCAGAAGTTGTAGTGAGCCGAGATCATGCCACTGCACTCCAGCCTCGGGAACAGAGAAAGACTCTGTCTTAAAAAAGAGAATTTTTAGTCCTGTCCTATAAAGGTAAGAGGTAGATAATAACCTATTCTGGCAAAACGGGTTCTTGCCCACACCATTTGAAAAGTCTAGAACCTGATTGTAAATGAAAGGATTCTTGACAACTACTGTTTGGCGCTTGATCTTTGACTCCAATGCCAAACTTGTAGAAGACAGCATGTTTCCACTGTTCTGAAAACAGTAGCTAATCTGTGCTTCCCTTTGCTGTCTCGAGTATAGTAAAACATTTATGAGGTACAGAGGCTTGCAGAAAAGTATTTTAGAAGTGGAGTCAGAACTCCACTGTGGAAAGGGGGCTGAGAGAATCATGAATCCGATTCCTTCTCTTGCCAGAGGAGACTCAGAATTGTGATGTGGTTTCTCTGGGTAAACATGAGTAAGTAACAGAAGAGATCAGTAAAACTCTGGTCCACTGCTTAGAAATTAGTGTTTTATGACCTCCCCTCTGCCAGGGAAATAAGCATGAAGACAGCGCTTTTCCTCCCACTATTTTTAAAACTCAGATGAGCAGGTGTTCTATTGCTCCACGTGGTGCGCTTTTGAACTGAGAGGGACTGAGCACGGAGAAGCCAGAGTAGCACTGCCCCCACCCCGGGCCACCTGAAACTCATCATGCTGCTTTCTTTGGAGTGGCTGCCAATTTAAAAGAAGACTGAAGGGGTTTCATTTGGCTCTGTGATTCTGCTGGAAGGAGGCCTGAGTAAGGTTGAGCTGAGGTTGCAGAGGAAAGGAGCCGTTTGTCCCACAACCTGAACAAAACAGAACTATGATGAAGCAGCATTGTCCATCTGAGGTAATAACCAAGGTACATTGCCTCATGTCAAGAAAATCAAGGACGTGAATACACATGGAGTGAGGTTAAGAATGGAGGTTTTACAGGCAAAAGAAGAAAAGAGAACATCTCTCTCTTCTGCAGAGAGAGAGAGGGGCTTCTGAGTGTGTTTTCTGGTTTTCTGGTGAACTGCACAAGGTTTTATAGACTTGTTGAGGAGGTGGTGTTTGATTTACATAGGGTCCAAATATGGGTTGGACCAGGTGAGAGCTTTACATAGCTCGTGAAGAAGCTGGCTATCCACCCGAATCTTCTTATGCATATAGGTTTTCTACTTGGCCAGTGCATGTTGTCTGTCCCTTACTGCACTTGTGGTTGATAAAGCAAAAGGAAGATAAAGCCGTCAGGTTGAGCATGCCTGGCACCCAAGTAGCCTCCTATTGTTACAGCTGCTGGCATTCGCCTGTGCAAGCTTCCAGCTTGCTTGTCTATATCTGCAGCTCGATTTTACAGGCCGCTCTTTGTTAGAAATGGTTTTGGGGCTGCTTTTTATTCAAAGGGAAACCTTACCAAAGACTTCCTTACTTTCAATCTCTGACGAAATAATTTCTTTAGAACTCCTGTATCAATGGGACTTCTGCATTACAGTTGAAGTAGTTTTTGCTGATCATCAACTCTGCCTCCACTTAATAGTGAATGCTTTTATTTTCTATGTTTCAAGGAGGGTCTCTTTGCTTCTTGCCCTTCTTCAGAATAGCAGTGTGGAAATTGCACTTAAGAACACCTGTTGGGCACAGTGGCTCACACCTGTAATCCTAGAAATTTAGGAGGCTAATATGGGAAAATTGCTTCAGGCCAGGAATTTGAGAGCAGTCTGGGCAACATAGCGGTACCCCATCTCTCAAAAAAAAAATTACTGGGTGTGGGGATGCATACATTCTGCTCTGTTGGCCCAGCTTCTGTCAGGAGGCCATGGCAGAAAGGTCACTTGAGCTCAGGAGTTTGGGGCTGCAGTGAGCTATGGTCATGCCACTGTACTCCAGCCTGGGTGACTCCATCTCTTGAAAAACACAACAAAAACCAACAAAAGCCCACTTTCTATCTGGAATGGGAACTGGTAGAGCCTTATGACAGTGAGTGACTCAGAGGCAGAGCAAACGTTTGGCCACAGTTTTAATGGTGCAATTTGAACCTTGTGTTTGTCCTACTGACCAAGACTGTGGCTGTCTTAGGGTCCTCCATATGGTCTGGCCTTGGAGGAGAAGAAACTGTTCTTGTTCAACACTTTCTGTTTGTGGAGCCCAAGATAAGAACTTTATGTTTGTTTCACAGATGAGAGGGTGCTAAATAGCTTGCTTAGAATCACACAAGTCAGAGGTAGGAGGGCCACGTTCTTTAACCAGTCTGTGAGTAGATGTCTTCCCAAGAACGTACAGCTGATGGCATAATGCTGACCTTAAGCCTAGGTTAATCCAATTGATGTTTAATGAAAAGCAATAGATTTCCTCCTGTAGCCCAAGAAAGAGCCACTTGACTACAGCTAATCGGTGAGAGAAATACCTCTCTCAAAGGAATAGGTGATCAGAATTCATGGGCAGCAATGGGACATAGGAATGTGGAAATGAGAGGTGTGGGCTCCAGGGATGCTGGAGAAAACTCCTCCTCCAGTATTCCCTAACTCTCGAATGCTGCTCTCTTTTCAATACAAATACAAACCCACTCTGTTGTTTTGCACTGCCCCGTGCCCTGAATCTCTTGTTTGTGGACTGTATCCTCCAGTAACTTATTCAAGCAAGGATACACTGAAGCAAATTGTTCTGAAATATGACTTTATTTCTTCTTACACTTACATGACTGGTGGGGCATAGAATTTTTGATTGAAAATAATTTCCCATTCAAGTTTTAAAGATACTACTCCATTATTTCCCAGCTTCTGGTAGTGCTGTTGAGAAGCCTGAAATCATTCTGATTTCTGATTCTTTGTAAATACTGTTTTTTAAAAAACATTTCTGAAAACTTAGGAGAGCTGTTTTCCTTTGTCATATATTGCAGATTTTCAAGACAATGTTCCTTGGTGTGAGTTTGTGTTCATGTGTTTAAACCTAGGAGGTTATGTTATTCAACTTGAGAAGTTGCCTTTTTTTAAACTTTTATTTAAGTCCAAAGGTTCAAGCACAGGTTTGTTATTTAGGTAAAGTCTGTCATGAGGTTTGTTGTACAGATCATTTCATTACTCCGGTATTGAGCCTAGTCCCATTTAGTTGTTTTTCCTGATCTTCTTCCTTCTCTCATTCTCCACTCTCTGAAAGGCTCTAGTGTGTGTTGTTCTTCCGCCTGTTGTATGTTCCTGTGTTCTCATCATTTAGCTCCCACTTGCAAGTGAAAATATCTGGTATTTGGATTTTGTGTTCCTGCGTTAGTTTGCTAAGAATAATAGTCTCCAGCTTCATCTATGTCCCTGAAGAGAACATGATCGCATTCTTTTGTGGCTGCCTAGTGTTTTTTGTTGTATATGTACCACATTTTCTTTATCCAGTCTACCATTGATGGGCATTTAGCTTGATTCCATATTTTTGCTATTGTGAACAGTGCTGCCATGGACATATGTGTGCACATGTCTCTATAACAGAAAAATTTATATTCCCTTGGGTACATACCTAGTAACCCATTACTAGGTTTGCTGAATCAAATGGTATTTCACTCTTTAGGTCTTTGAGGAATCATGACACTTTTTCACAATGGCAGAACTAATTTGCATTTCCAAATACAGTGTGTAAGTGTTGTTTTTCTCTCTAACCTTGCCAGTATGTGTTTTTTTTTTTTTGCTTTAATAATTGCCATTATGACTGGTGTGAGATGGTATCTTATTATAATTTTCATTTGCATTTCTCTAATAATCAGTGACGTTGAGCTTTTTTAATATGATTGCTTGTTGCATATATGTCTTGTTTTAAAAGTGTCTGTTTATGTTCTTTGCCCACCTTTTTATGGGTTGCTTGTTTTCCTCTTGTAAATTTAATTTCCCTACCGATGTTTGATATTAGATTTTTGTGGAATGCATAGTTTACAAACATTTTCTCACATTCTGTAGGTTGTCAGTTTTCTCTGTTGATAGTTTATTTTGCTGTGTGAAAGTTTCTCATTTTAATTTGACCCCAGTTTTCAATTTTGCTTTTGTTACCTTTTCTTTTGGCATGTTCATGATGAAATCTTTGCCTGTGCTTATGTTTTGAATGGCATTGTCTCGTGTCTTGCAGAGATTTTATAGTTTTTGGTTTTACATATCAGTGTTTAATCTATCATGAGCAAATTTTTGTATGTAATGTAAAGAAGGGGTCTAGTTTCAGTCTTTTGCATATGGCTATCCAGTTATCCTGGCATCGTTTATTGAATAGGGAGAATCTTTTCCCCCTTGCTTGTTTTTGTTAAGTTTGCCAAAGATCAGATAGTTGTAGAAGCTTGGTTTTGTTTCTGGATTCTCTATTCTGTTCCATTAGTCTATGTGTTTGTGTTTGTACCAGTACTATGCCGTTGTTTCCTGTAGCCCTGTAATGCAGTTTGAAGTCTGGTAGCATGTCGCTTCCAGCTTTGCTCTTCGTGCTTAGGATTGCCTTGGCGGTTTTTGGTTCCACATAAATTTTTCAAAAGCTGGTTTTTCTGAAAAAAATAATAAAACTCAACCTACTTCTTAACATTTTTCAAGAACCCAAATGAAATCATGACTGCTCTTGGAGATGGCACTCTGTATGTTTCAATTTACTACCCAGTAACTGGTCTATTAAAATCATACTGGTTAAAAAATAATAAACTTGAAGCTAGACCAATGAAGGAGAAAGGGAAGAGATTCAAATAACCACCATCAAAAACAATAAGGGCAATATTACCACTGACCCCACAGAAATACAAACCACCCTCACAGAATATGATGTACAACTGTAGGCACAATTTTTTCTTTAATTTTGAGATGAAGTTTTGTGCTTGTTGCTCAGGCTGGAGGGCAATGGTGAGATCTCGGCTTAGTGCAACCTCTGCCTCCTGAGTTCAAGCTATTCTCCTGCCTCAGCTTCCTGAGTAGCTGGGATTACATGCATGTGCCACCATGTCTGGTTAATTGTGTATTTTTAGTAGACATGGGGTTTCTCCTTGTTGATCCAGCTTGTCTTGAACTCCCAATCTCAGGTGATCAACCCACCTTGACCTCCTAAAGTTCTGGGATTGCAGATGTGAGCCACTGAACCTGAAAAAATTGAGAAATCTAGAAGAAACTGATCAATTCCTGGTCACAACCACCCTCCCTGAGATGCAAGTTTGGTTTAACATATGCAAATTGATAAATGTCATCGTCACATAAACAGAACTAAAGAAAAAAATTACCCACATGATTATCTCAATGGATGCAAAAACAGCTTTTGATAAAATTCAACTTTCATGTTTGTTAAAAACTCTCAATAAACCAGGTATTGAAGGAACATACCTCAAAATAATAAGAGCCACATGTGACAAAACCACAGCCAGCATCATACTGAATGGACAAAAGCTGAAAGCATTCCCCTTAAAAATTGGCACAAGATAGAGATGCCCTCTCTCCCCACTCCCATTCAGCATAGCTTTGAGGGTGTTCTTTGCTCTTGGGTTTCTAATTCTTTTAATTGTGATGTTGGGTAGTTAACTTGAGATCTCAATTTTGTTTTTGAGATGGAGTGTTGTTCTCTCAACCAGGCTGGAGTGCAGTGGTGTGATATGGGCTCACTGCAACATTTATCTCCTGGGTTCAAGCAGTTCTCCTGCCTCAGCCTCCTGAGTACCTGGGATTAGAGGTATGTGCCACAACACCAGCTAATTTTTGTATTTTTAGTAGAATGGGGTTTCACCATGTTGGTCAGGCTGGCCTCAAACTCCTGACCTTGTAATCTGCCCGCCTTGGCCTCCAAAAGTGCTGAGATTACAAGAGTGAGTCACCGCAGCTGTCCCGAGTTCTCACTTCTCGATGTGAGCATTTAGTACTATAAATTTCTCTCAACACTACTTGACTAGCTGCATCCCAGAAACTCTGGTAAGTTGTACCTTTGTTCTCATTACTTTCAAAGAACTTCTTAAACTTCTTGATTTCTGCCTTAATGTCATTATTTACCCAGGAGTCATTCAGGAGCAAGTTACTCAGTTTCCATGTAAGTGTATGGTTTTGAATGAATTTCTTAGTCCTGATTTCAAATGTGATTGCATGTGCTTTGTGACCTAAGGTATCTTCTATACTTATGAATGATCTATGTGTTGAGTTGAAAAAATGTGTATTCTGCAGTCATTGGATGAAATGTTCCTTGAATATCAGTTCCATTTGGTCTGTAGTAAAGATTAAATTTCATGTTGATTGATTGGTTTTCTGTCTGGAAGATCTGTCCAGTGCTGAAAGTTGGGTGTTGTAGTCTCCAGCAATTACTGTGTTAGGGTTTATCTCTCTCTCTCTTATTTGCTGCGTGTGTCTGTTCTTTTTTCTCTCTCTCTGTCTGTCTGCATTTCTATCTTTGGAATTCTGATCATTTTAGTGTTGAACCTGTTCAAATTTTCTTCCGGATTTCAACTTTTTTCTTATCGCTATTTCTGGAAGACATAAGGTTCATCTACTCAACTTTGTTGTCTTACTATTCTAACAAGAATTTTTCACAAGTTCTGCTGTCATATTTTTAATTTCTAAGCGTTTACTTTTTCTTTAAATTTGGTTCTTGTTTCATGAATATGGTAACACTTTTATCTCTTCGAGAACATTCATATGGGTTTCAGAAGGTCTTATCTCCTAGCACAGTCCTCATTCAGGCTGCATTTATGTGTCTTCTTGCTCTGGTCTCGGCCATTCATGTTAGAAGCTTTGCTCAGATGCCTGGTGACCCTTAGCTGTCTGTGTCTGTTAGAAAAAAATGGAGCACTGAAAAGCTAAAAGCTGATGGAAGTTCTGTGATTGTAACATTTTGTGGGCGGTGGTCTTGCTGGGTCAGACCTCTTCTTCTTGAGCAAGAGAGATCCTCTCTAGAGAAAAATCATCTTAACTTCTGACCAAGTGTATCTGCCACCCTCATTGGAACTCAGTGGTAGGAAAACCTGGAGGATCTCAGTGTTCAGTGTGTACATTTAAGCACTTGTGTCTAGAGAGCTCCTGCCTAAAGACACCAAATTTTGCCCTATAGAGAGGAAACCTTTACCCTGCCACCACCGTGGGATGCAGTCACCCATTCTAGGGAGAGGATCTGGGATCTACCTACTACTGAAACATAAATTCCCTAGGTAAATTTAGCTGCCAACTCTTGAACCCTTGGGGATCCTGGTTGCCTTCCTGCCACTGGCTTGGGATTTAGCATCTCTGGGTCTACTGTCAGGTGTCACTGACAGCTTCTGCTTGCCAGTTTTCTATATGCTGAAGGGATTGTCTTTATTTTCTTTTTATCTTTGTTGGTTTATTTATTTTTAATCATCCCGTGTTAATGTGGTTTAATGATGGAGTGAAGGCATATGCAGGTATTCAGCCAAACGTCTTAGCTGAAGTCTGTGTAATTCTCTTGTAGTAAAATCTTGAACATTCTATGTTTCAGTTAATCAAATTTTTATATATGCATTCTGATTTGGGGATGATGTGAGGGAAGAGAGAGAGAAAGAAAGAGAGACTCAGACGGACAGAGACAGGGTGAGAGAGAGAGGCTACTGTGACAAATCTGTGGGTCTGTGTATTTGGAAGTCAATAGGAATTTAGCCCTGTTTTCTGTCTAAAAAGCAGGAGTGTCCAGACAATGGATCTGGAACTAGGCTAAGAATCTTTGAGGCAATGGCGCAGATCCAGTTGTGTTCAATTTGTAGTCCTTAGGCTGAAAGGGAAAATAACGTAAAACACATTTTAAAAAATTTCTGGCTGGGCGCGGTGGCTCAAGCCTGTAATCCCAGCACTTTGGGAGGCCGAGGTGGGTGGATCACAAGATCAAGAGATCGAGACCATCCTGGTCAACATTGTGAAACCCTGTCTCTGCTAAAAATACAAAAAATTAGCTGGGCATGGTGGTGCGTGCCTGTAATCCCAGCTACTCAGGAAGCTGAGGAAGGAGAATTTCCTGAACCCAAAAGGCGGAGGCTCTGGTGAGCCGAGATTGTGCCATTGCACTCCAGCTTGGGCAACAAGAGCGAAACTTCATTTCTAAAAAAAAAAAAATGTTCTGAAAGTGGTGTTTTCTGATTTGCCCTCAGATAATTAGATATAGAAGGTAGCCATACATTTTTGGCTAACTCAGCATTCGTTGCTCCATTCAGCGAATTCATCTTTATATTCATGTTCTTTCTCTCCAGCTTAATATCCAAAATTTAAAAGTGAAAAATGCAGAATAGTTGAACTAAAAGAAACAGATCAACCACAACCTGCCTCTTCTTCCTCTCACCCAAAGAAAACCATTGTTAACATTTTGCTATATTCTCTTTATGTACTTTTCTCAGGTACTTTTATTCGAATATATTTTTGATCATAAAATTGTCTTAGACAATAAGTTGTCAGAGAAGAACACCCACTCTTTTTACACTCCAGGCTTCCAGCTTGAAGGTGACTGACTTGGGAATCCTGTATTTTAACAAGATATGATGTTGATATGGAATCTTTTATTGGACTGTTCTGAGGTGTTCTCTTTTTAGCATACTCTCCTTCATCCCCTTCTTCCCTGCTATACACACACATACACATTCACACATACACGCATTCTTTCTTTCTCTCTCACATGCACATTCTCATACGCAAATACAAGCATGCTCACACACATGTGCACACACACAGGCACGTGCATGCACACACTCACACTCATATGAACCAACATGCACACACACACTCTCCTTCATCTCTTTCCTCCCTGCTACACACACATACTCTAACACTCATATGCACATGTGCACACACACATATGTACAACATGCAATGTGTCAGCAGGCCATGTAGAAAATGATTGTTACTCTCCAAAAGGAAGGACACCCACACTTTTGCAATGGAAAAAAACAGCTCTGCTTTTGTACAAAAAAAAAAGTTTCTATTAGGCCTAGAAAGAAACTTAAAAAGTGTTTCTTCTTTTATCTAATCGGAACTTGTGTATGTGCACACACCCGTGTGACAGAAAGAGCCAGGGAGAGAGGGAGGGAGAGGAGGTGAAGGCAAGAAGAGAGA
Source organism: Callithrix jacchus (assembly GCF_049354715.1). Classification (NCBI taxonomy): domain Eukaryota; kingdom Metazoa; phylum Chordata; class Mammalia; order Primates; family Cebidae; genus Callithrix; species Callithrix jacchus. Next base: position 1,385,149 of record NC_133511.1, on the reverse strand, counting down.
GAGCGATTAAAAAGCAAGTGCACTGTGGCAAGCTCGTCTGGACTAAGTGAGAAGGAGGCGGTTGTGGTGATGAGATAGGAGCTTGGAATGCTTCCTGGTACCAAGACTGTCGTAAGTGGAATTGGGGTCTGAAAAAGTGACAGCAAAATTCAGCGTTCCTTTGACAACCACTCAGAAAATAGAATGTGAGGAAGCAGGAGGAAGGGAAGGTGTGGGGCCAGCCATGAGAATGCACTCCGCTGCTCCACGGATGCCTAGAAATGCTGGTCACTTATAGGGCACAGGTGAGGGGAAGTCTGGACTGGTGGCAGTAGTGCTGCCAAGCCATGTAGCCTTCTCTCTCAAGGGTGAATGTTCTTGCATAAGTAGTGGGGAAGATTATTCCCTAGTTTATATAGGCCCCATTTGTCCTAGACACAGATGTTAATGTTCTCAGGTGATCGCTTGCTTGATTGTGTAACAGATCAGCAATCCTTTTTTTTTTTTTTCTGGAAAGGTCTAGGCAGTAAATATTTTGGGCTCGGCAGCCCATATGGTCTCTGTCACAGCTACTTATCTCTGTGGTTGTGGTGTGAAAGCAGCCATAGAAATGGGTAATAAAAAAGTGGGGCTGAGTTCCGGAGTGGGGCTGAGTTCCAAAGTACTTTTATGAGAACTGAAAATTGCATTTTATATAATTGTTGACATGTCCCAAAATATTGTTACTTTTTTGAATTCTTTCACATTCATGGCTCATGAGCTGTCTGACAAGAGACGACAGGCAGGAATTGGTGGATGGGCCATGGTTGCCCAAACCCTGTGTCCAAATCATGGCATTGTACAAGCAGGAGGGATCTCTGACCCTCTCTTTTTTTCCTCTTTCCTTCTTTTCAGTTTCTCATTGTGCTGATTTGGAAACCAGAAATCTAAAGCTCTGGGAAGTGAACTCTTTCTGACTTAACCTGTTAGTGGCAGTGTTAGGATAAAATGTCAGGTCTCAAGGAGCACTTCTTAGAGCCCAGATCAGACTGAATGCTGCTTTTGTGATTGCAGAAGGCATACCATCCTCTGGTACACTAGCTCCTTAGCGTCACCCTGAATCTGAAACTTAGTTCTTCATAAAGTCTTTTGTTCTATGATTCCTCAGTGCATCATTTGCTAATTTGCGCCAGTTATTCTGTTTAACACAACTGAGATATAGACATAAGCAAAGTTCCCTTTAGGAACTCACTTCTTCACGGCCTGGTTTTGATCATCCAGACAAAGCTACTTAAAGGTAGTTTTATTCTTAAAAGCAAAATCTGCTGCACTTATGTAAGTTACAATAATAATTAGAATTTAGGAAAAATCCATTCTTAAAACAAGAAGGCAAAGAGAATAAAAAATAAACATCCAAGTCACCCTCTGACTGTGCGTTGGTTTTAAAACAACAAGACTATTATTTTAAGTGAACACAAGGAAAATTTTGCTACCAAGCGAGTACAATTTCTAACAGGTGATACATCGACTCCTCTAATTCCAGACATTTCCGAAAGTGCCCTTACTACCTACATTACTTCCTTCTGTAAAGCTCTACTGATTAAGACTTTATCTTTTGTGGTTGGATTTTTGCTTTTGGAATTACAACCTGCTTTTCAAGTCACATTTTGTAAATTAGTTGAGGTATCTTGCTGAGTGATAAAGTCTGAGTCAAAAACTTCCTGGAAAGTGCCTCGTGAACTCGTGAGGCATCATGGCAAATATCCCAATTGTTGGACTGAGGCAGAGAGATAGAAAGAAGAACACAGACTTAAAGTCTGACAGATGTAAGTATAGGTCCCACCTCCACCACGTATTAGATGTGTAATGTTAAATGAGCTACTATACCTCTTTGAGCCTCAGCTTTCCTCTCTGTAAAAAGAAGATGTTAAACCTTTCCTTGCACTATTGTTGTAGGGATTAGAGATGATGTCAATAAAAATGTTTCCAGCATGCTCGGTATTCAACGTACCTTGGATAGACTTATTTGGCCAGTTCACTGCAAAGGGTAATATACACGAGTAAGATTTTTTCTTTTCTTCAAAATAGACTTTTTGGGATTAAACTCTAAAATGTGTTAAATAAATGAATCAAGATATTTTTCATTTCTGTTGTTGAAGTATTTGCCTTCTTACGTTTGGTAATGTTAGAATTTTCCACAGAAGAAGTTGACACTTTCCTTCTTAATCATACTGGCGATACCATGTTTCAACACTAGTTACTATTTTCTTTTCGAAAAGTGTCATTTGTCTAGCTTCCCTTGAAAGATCAGCTAAATGTCACATTATCCCTGCTTCTGCTAATCTTTCAAAATGCTCACCACCATAGTCATAACATTTTCTTCATGCTCAAGTTGATTTAAAAAATGTTCTAAAGACAGTGTTGCTGAATATTTATTTGTTTAATAAAAATTAGTCTTTTAAATATAAAAATATAGATTTATTATAAAGTCTCTAGAAAGCAAAGAAAAATAGATTTGAAAAATACCTTGTTTAATCACATAAAGCTAGGCAGAGTTAAATCACTGTTTCCATTTTGGTATATTTTATTTTAATCTTTTCACTATTTTAATGTCCTTCTTTATATCCATAATGGTGATAACATGATGTATATATGAACATGTATATATTATATAAATATACAAAATACATAAATATATCTTTTAAAAATGGTATCTGTAGGCCGGGCGCGGTGGCTCAAGCCTGTAATCCCAGCACTTTGGGAGGCTGAGGCGGGTGGATCACGAGGTCAAGAGATGGAGACCATCTTGGTCAATATGGTGAAACCCCGTCTCTAGTAAAAATACAAAAAATTAGCTGGGCTTGGTGGCGCGTGCCTGTAATCCCAGCTACTCAGGAGGCTGAGGCAGGAGAATTGCCTGAACCCAGGAGGTGGAGGTTGCGGTGAGCCAAGATCGCGCCATTGCACTCCAGCCTGGGAAACAAGAGCAAAACTCCGTCTCAAAAAATAAATAAATAAATAATAATAAAAATGGTATTTGTTTATTTATTATATATAAATATATATCTAATGACTATATATCTACATATCTACTTCTATATTTATATATCTCCATGATAGAAGTTGGAAAATACTGAAAACTGTAGAGGAGTTCGGAGAAACAACCTATAATCTCATTATACAGAAATAATTTTCTTCCCTTTTGCTTCTCCACATTTTGGCTTAGATCAAATTTAGAAATGATTTTCTTAACGTTTTTGGTATTGTGTTTTTAGAGTATCAAGATGTTGCTGCATATTCTGATTTTTATGTATAGTTGTGACAGGAACACCCACAAAAATAATTGTTCTAGAAAAGAATTTGTTAACAAATATTTTCTTCCAGGAAGTGGTGTATTAGCGTTTTAAAAGAAACATTTCTGGACGTCAAAGTAGACATTGGGCTTATATAAACAGCTCAATCTTTTTTAAAATACGCTTTATTTTTAGAGCAGTGTAAAGTTAACAGTGAGGCATAGTGGAAAGTACAGAGAGTTCCTACATTCCCACCTCCCCAAATGCACAGCCTCTTCCACTATCAGCCTTCCTCACTAGAGAGGTACATTTGTTACAATGGATGAACCAACATTGACTTATCACTGTCACCCATAGTTTATAATTGACATTAGGGACCATTCTTGCCATCGTATATTCAGTGAGTTTTGACAAGGGTGTAATGGCATGTGTCTACCATTATAGTAACTCACAGAGTAGTTTCATTGCCCTAAACATCCTCTATGCTCTGCCCATTTATCCTTCCCCACTTTTCAACCCCCAGCAATCACTGAACGTTTTGATGTCTCTATAGTTTTGCCTTTTCCAGAATGTCATATAGTTGGATTCATATAGTCAGTGGTCATTTGAGATTGGTTTCTTTCACTTAGTAGTATGTATTTGAGTTTCCTCTATGTCTTTTAATGGCTTCATAGCTCACGTGCTTTTTTTCTGCAACAAAAGCCACATTCAAAGATTATTGCTTTCATTGCTGAATAATATTCCACTGTGTCGATGTAGAGGTTTGTTTATCCAGGCACTTACGAGTCTATAGTAACCAGTGTGGAGCCTGGGGAAGCCATAAATGGCCTGGTTGTGGCGAAGGCCTGGAGCCTATGTCGATAGGAGCCATGGAGGTTGGAGGCATTAGATCTTATAGCCATAGGGGAAGGCCTGGAGCTTGGGTTGACAGGGTCTGTCCCATAGCCTGTGGCTATAGAAACCTGCCTGGTGTTGAGTTCACTGAATTGTGCCTGGCATTGGAGTTGATGTTGAAGTCAGGTGTTACATTTACTCTCCTCTCTGCACATACATGGTATCTCTTTCCATGCTGCACTACCCAGGTTTAGGGGCGGGGTAATGCAGATAATAGAAAACTCTTTTAGACTCTATTTTATGCCGTTTTTCTGACTTTTCTACTCCACAAACGTGCTATAACCTCTCACCTGGATTCCTTGTCTCTTTTGAAGACACTTTGATGCACGGATGGCTGTTCAAATTGATGTTTCTGTGAAGGAATAAGTGCTGAAAAGTTCTGTTTTGCCATTTTGTCCATGGCATTCTTCTCTGTTAACTGAAAAAATATTTTTACTGAATAACATATTGTTAACAATTGTCAGACCCTTGGTTTAGCTCTGGAAGTTTCTCCTTTAGAGCAAGTTCCTTTCATAGTTCTCTATAGAAAGACTATAGTTGTAAAATGTTGGTAGAGATGATATTTTGTGTGTAGAATTAAGGACCGATTACACATAAATGTTTAGCGGACAGTAAACATTTGTGAGTAATCTGTTCTTACACACAAAAAGAAGGTCTATAGCTTTAGGAAAGGGAAAATTATCAAGGTTATTCAGACAATATAAAATGAGTTGAGAAAATTGAAGGGAATGTTTATACTTGAATGAGACCTCATGGAGAAAGACAAAATAAGGAAGCCATGGGAGAATATTTGCATTCTCGGAACCACAAAAGTGAGGAAAGCCAAGAGCACAGCTGGAGTTGCACCAGATCAAGTAGACATTCCATCAGAGCCTGAACTGAGAATGCACCATTCCTAGTCACCTTGATAACAGCCCCATTTTCTGTTAATAATACTCTATGAGAAAAATCTTGCAAAAATAGTCAGAAAAGGCAGAGTCACATGCGGTTCAGTGTGTTCCACCTTGGCAGACGGTCTTAGGAGGAGTTTTGGAAGGATCGTGCTGCAGGCAATGGATGAGATAATGATGAGAAATTTTCCAGCTCTGTATAAAAAGGCAAGCGAAATATATGCTTGTGAATTTTTGGCTGCTTTTTTATGCTGTATTTTCAGATGAATTTTATCCCAGTTAATGTGAATATAAACTCTGATTGTTATGGCTATCTCTCGTGGGGTGTCTATTATTTTGTCAGAAATTGTATCAGGAACTTTATATCAATCACTAAATTACACATTTCCAAGCTGCATATGAATTAGGTATTACTATGATCATTTTACAGATGAAGAAGATGAGACTCAGAGCAATACATAAGTTGCCCAAGGTCAGAGAGCAAGTAAGTACCAGAAATAAAAGCCAGATAAATCTCATTCCCATATCCTTGCTCTTTCAATGATGTTTCAGAGTTGATTACAAAAAGAATTGTTCTGTGTGCTCAGGATAATTTACTACCTACTAAATTTAACCATAGGGCAGTCTTATAAACAGGGTAGAGTATGCAGTTAAGATAAAATTTGAGAGGAAAAAATTAAATTAAAATAGTACATAACCAATGATCAGAATATTCTCTCAGTATTTTAGAAATTTATGTAAGAATAAACTAGATACTGATAAAAAAGTCACATTCTTTATGCACGAATCTTGTAAGTAGCTACTGTTAAAGAGAGGATATTATTTACCTAGAAGAAAGTGGGGTTGTCAACCACTATATAACCATTCGTGGGGTGAATGTCTTCTTTATTTTAGGCCTCTGGCTGATGGATCCAAGAGGTAGATGCGTGATGTCAAAATATTCTCTTTTATAGGTAATTACAATTTACAATGGAAGATACAGAGGCCACAAGGTAGTAGAGTTGAGTTATATTAACAGAAAACCTTGTTAGAGAAAAGAACCACCTCTCACTATCATGTTCAATGGCAAAGATTAATAGAAGGTACAGCAAAATGGACACACATGCGAGTATACCCACATTGATATTGGAAGTAACTTTTTTCTTATATACTATAAATCATATCCCAGAATATATTCATAATGTGTACACTTATTGGGATATGACAATCAACGTACAAAATATGTACCATATGTACATTGACTGTGATGTACATATGAGTACACAATACAGATGTACAAAAAATGTACATAATCTGTACAATATTACATTTATATGTACATAATGTGTACACAGTAGGTATGTACATAATGTGTACAATATGTAAATATATTGTAATATTACAATTATTTCATATAATCACAACAGCATATATAACCACAATACACATATACATAATATCAATATAAATGTACATATTGCACACATTATATACATTTACATTTATTGTGATATTACGATATGTACACATGTACATCATGCACACGTGCAGATTTGCAGTATATACACGTGTACATAAGTGCACAGTATGTACATATGTACACTACACATATATTTATATAATGTAGATATGTACCTTCTGTACAGGAGTACACTGTATGTACAATATGTACACATATATACTAGGTACACATATAGGTGTATACCCACTTTGGTAACCAGAGAGATTTCTATCTAATATACTAAATATAAAATCCCAGAATGTAGTCATAGTGTGTACATTTATTGTCGTATTGTGATAAATGTATTAAATAGGCACAATCTGTACATGTACTCTGCTGTACATAGGTGTACACAATGCACGTGTACAAAAAATGTACATAATCTGTAAAATATGTACCTATATATTTCTATAATGTGTACACAATGCATAGGTACATAATGTGTACACTATGCACATTCCTTAAAATATCAGTGATAAAATATATGTAATCACAGTAAGATATATAATCACACTAATACATATATATCGTGTAATATCACCAAAAAGTACGTATTGTACACATTAGGTATGTATTGGGTACATATGTATAGTGCACATATTATGAAAATATATATGTATCATGATAACACCGTATGTACACGTATACAAATATGTGCCTACTATTTAAACAATGTACACATGCAGAAATAGGTACAAACTACATACCTATGCACAACAGGCTATTACTACAGTTCTGCTCGTAGCAGCCTCAATGCCCACCCTGGCTGCTTAAAGACCCCCTTGCTAGGGGGCTATACCCACAGCCCCCGCCAGAGGGCCCATAACAGCTCCCAGGCCCACGCTGGCTGCTTAGGGACCCCCTGGCTAAAGCGCTGTGCCCGGCTATTTTGAAAATGTGGTGTAATATGATGCTGGCGACCATATCATATGCAAATGATGTTATTCTGGTTTTTGATATACTAGGCAATAGTTCTAGTTACACCTCTGCCATATTGACAAAAATGTCATCCTGACACCCCTGGACATTAGAATTGAAATCATAAGGGGGTTTCACCCCTTGCAATGTTAAATTCAATAGAATTGTTTTCTTGTTTACATTAGTGACCATATCAGAGCACAGTGTACTCCTCTTGCCGTATTCAGAGGATTTGCCTATGGGCAGCAACATTATTTTCTCGTTCTCTGGATATTAGGAACAATATCACAGGACCGGCGGACAGCCCCAGTCATATCGTGAGTAATGTCATCTGTAATCCCTTAGTTATTAGAAAAAATATCAGGCCGGGCGCGGTGGCTCACGCCTGTAATCCCAGCACTTTGGGAGGCCGAGGCGGGTGGATCACGAGGTCAAGAGATTGAGACCATCCTGGTCACCTTGTGAAACCCCGTCTCTACTAAAAATACAAAACATTAGCTGGGCGTGGTGGCGCGTGCCTGTAATCCCAGCTACTCGGGAGGCTGAGGCAGGAGAATTGCCTGAACCCAGGAGGCGAAGGTTGCAGTGAGCCGAGATCGCGCCATTGCACTCCAGCCTGGGTAACAAGAGCAAAACTCCATCTCAAAAAAAAAAAAAAAAAAAAAAAAAAAAGAAAAAATATCACGGGGGTCTTGTGTGCTTTATCAGATATTTGGAGTAATATCTTTTCCGTTTTTGGATATTAGACACGATACTACAGTGGTGGTGTACACTTCCTGCGATATTCAGGGTATAATAATCTTTTGTCCCCAGGATATTAGGTAGTACATTAAAGAAGCCTTGTGCTTTGCCTGTGATATTGGAACAATCACAGAGTGAACACTTGCTTTCAAAATGAGAGTAATATCTACTTAAAATACGATGGATAATATCAAAAAATGGACACACATGGGTGTATACCCACTTTGATATAGAAAGAAATTTTTATCTAATATACTAAAAATCATATATCACAATATACTCATAATGTGTACACTTATTGAGATGTTACAATCAATGTGCAGAATACATACCATATGTACATAGAGTGTTATGTACATATGTGTACACAATACAGATGTACCAAAAACGTACATAATCTGTACAATATGTGCAATTACAGGTACATAATGTGTACACAATAGGTATGTACGAAATGTGTGCAATAGGTATATTTATTGTAATATTACAATGATATCATATAATCACAACAGCATATAAAATCACAATACACAAGTAATACATAATATAAATGTACATATTGCACACATCGTGTACATTTACATTTATTGTGGTATCACGGTGTGTACACATGCACATCATGTACCCATTATGTACACATGTACAAAATGTGCACATGTACATATGTGTGAACAGTATGTACATTTGCACACTATGTACACATAAATACATATAATGTTGACATGTACGTTTTGTACATGAGTACCTAATATGCACAATATGTACACGTATAAACTATGTACACACCTGGGTGTACACCCACTTTGGTCAATGGAGTAATTTCTAATATGGTAAAAATTATATTTTAGAATGACTCATAATGTGTACATTTATTGGCATATCACAAGAAATGTATAAAATAGGTACAGTCTGTACATTTACTCTGCTGTGCATAGGTGTACACAATACACATGTAGAAAAAGTGTACATAATCTGTAAAATATGTACCTATATATTTCTATATTGTGTACACAATACATAGGTATATAATGTGTACACTATGCACATTCCTTAAAATATTAGTGATAAAATATATTTAATCACAATAAGATATATAATCACAGTAATATATATTGTCTAATATTACAAAAAAGTACATATTGTACACATTAGGTATGCATTAGGAACATATGTATTTTGCACATATTATGTAAATATAAATTTATCGTGATAACACCATATGTATGCATGTACATATATATACCCGATATTAAAACTATTTACACATGTAGTAATAGGTGCAAACTATGTACCGATGCACAGCACGCTATTACCAAAGCCCCCCTTATAGCAGCCCCCAGGCCCAGCCTGGCTGCTTAGAGACCCCCTGGCAATTGGGCTGTGCCCACAAACACTGCTCGAATGCCTGTAGCAGCCCCCATGCCCACCCTGGCTGCTTAGGGACCCCCTGACTAGGTGTCTGTGCCCACAGCCCATGCCAGAGTGCCCGTAGCAGCCCCCAGGCCAAGCATGGCTGCTCAGGGACCCCTGGCTGGGTCGATGTGCTCACAGACCCCACCAAAAAGCCCAGAGCAGCCCCCAGGCCCACCCTGGCTGCTTAGGGGTCCCCTCGCTTGTGGGCTCTGCCCACAGCTGCTGAGGCCCAGCTATTTTGCAAATCCGGTGTAATATGATACTGCCAACCATATTATATAAAAATGATAATCTTATTCTGTTTTTGTGTATATTAGGCAATAGCTCCAGTGACACCTCTGCCATATTGACAAAAATGTCATCCCCACCCCCATTGACATTAGAATGAAAATCATAGGGGAGTTTCATTCCTTGCAATGCTTAGTTCAATGTAATTGTTTTCTTGCTTACATTAGTGACCATATCAAAGCATGGTGTACACCTCTTGCCGTATTAAGAGTATTTCCCTATGGGCAGCAACATTTTCCTCTCCTTCTCTGGATATTAGGAACAATATTCCAGGACCAGAGTACAGCCCCAGTCACGTCGTGGGTAATGTCATCTGTAATTCTCTAGTTATTAGAAACAATATCACGGGGCGCTTGTGTGCTTTCTGAGATATTTGGAGTAATATCCTTTCCGTTTTTGAACATTAGAAACAATACTACAGTGGTGGTGTACACTTCCTGCGATATTCAGGGTATGGTCATCCTTTGTCCTCAGGATATTATTAACTACATCACAGACGAGTTTTAGTTTGCCTTGATATTGGAGCAATCCGAGAGTGTAAACCTGTTTTCACAATGAGAGAAATACCTACTCAGGATATGATGGATAATATCACAAAATGGACACACATAAGTGTATACCCACTTTGATATTGAAAGTAATTTTTATCTAACATACTAAAAATCATATCCCAGAATATACTTATAATGTGTACTCTTACTGAAATATTACAAACAATGCACAGAATATGTACCATATGTACGTTGACTGTGATGTACATATGTGTGCACCATACAGATGTACAATAAATATACACAATCTGTAGAATATGTACATTTATGTGTACATAATATGTACACAATAGGTATGTCCATAATGTGTACAATATGTACATTTGTAATATCACAATGATATCAGAACAGCATATACAATCACAATACACATGTAATACATAATATAAATGTACGTATTTCACACATTATGTACATTTCCATTTATTGTGGTATGACGATGTGTTTACATGTACAGCATGGACCCATTATGTACGGATGTACAATAAATTCAGGTGTAGATATATGTACATAGTATGTACATATGTATGCTCTGTACCCATACATACATATAATGTAGATATTTACCTTCTGTACACAAGTACATAATATGCACGGTATGTACATGTACAAAGTATGTGCACACATAAGTTTACACCCACTTTGGTAACCAGAGTAATTTCTATCTTATATTCTAAATGTAATATCACAGAATGTACTCATAATGTGTACATTTATTTGCATATCACAATAAATGTATAAAGTAAGATCTGTACATTTACTCTGTGTACCCAATACACAAGTAAATAAAATGTACATAACCTGTAAAATATGTTTCTTTATATTTCTATAATCTGTGCACAATGCATAGGTACATAATGTGTATAACATGTACATTTGTAATGTCACAATGATATCATATCACAACAGCATATATAATCACAATAAACATAATACATAATATAAACGTACATATTGCAAACATTATGTATATTTACATTTATTGTGATATGATGTGTACACATGTACATCATGTACCCATTATGTACAGATGTACAATATATGCACGTGTACGTATGTGCGCACAGTATGTACATATGTATGCTGCGTACACCTATGTATGTATAATGTAGACATGTACATTCTGTACATGAGTACATAGTATGCACAACATGTACATGTATAAACTATGTGCACACCTGGGTGTAAACCCACTTTGGTCACCGGTGTAATTCCTATCTAATATGCCAAAAATTATATCCCAGAATGTACTCGTGTACATTTATTGACATATCACAATAAATGTATCAAATAGGTATAGTCTGTACATTTACTCTGCTGTACGTATGTGTACAAAATACACATGTAGAAAAAATGTACATCATCTGTAAAATATGTACCTATTTATTTCTATAATGTGTACACAATGCATAGGTACATGAAGTGTACTCTATGTACATTTCTAAAAATTTCAGTGGTAACATACATATTATCACAATAAGAGATATAATCAATAATATGTAGATATCACATAATATCACCAAAAAGTACATATTGTTTATATTAGGTACGTATAAAGTACATATTTATTGTACACATATTATGTACATATATGTTTATTGTGATAATAACATATGTACATGTGTACAAATATGTGCCCATTATGTAAACCATCTACACATGTAGAAATAGGTGCAAACTGTGTACCTGTGAACAGCAGGGTATCCCCACACCTTCCTCCAAAGGGCCTATAGCAGCTTCCAGCTCCACCCTGGCAACGTAGGGACCCCCTGGTTAGTTGGCTGTGCCCATAGCCCCTGCCAGAGTGTCAGTAGCAGCCGCCAGGCCCTCCCTGGATGCTGAGACACCCTCTGGCTATTTGGTTGTTAACACAGCCACCGCCACCGCCAGAGGGCCCGTAGCAGCCCCCGGACAAACCACAGAGGGCCCGTAGCAGCTGCAATGCCCAACCTGGTTGCATAGGGACACCCTCGCTTGGCTGCCATGCCCACAGCTGCTGGGGCCAAGATATTTTGAAAATGTGATGTAATATGATACTGGCAATCATATCATATGTAAATAATAATTTTATCATTTTTTATTATATAGTAGGCAATAGCTGTAGTTACACCTCCACCATTTTGACAAAAATGTCTTCCTCACCCCCTTGAAATGAGAAGAATAATTATAGGAGGGGTTAACACCTTGCAAGATTTAATTCAATATAATTGCTTTCTTGTTTACATTAGTGACCATATCACAGCACGGTGTACTCCTCTTGCCGTATTCAGAGGATTTGCCTATGGGCAGAAACATTCTTTTCTCCTTATCTGGATATAAGAAACATTATCACAGGACCGGCAAACAGTCGCAGTCATACCGTGAGTAATGTCATCTGTAATCCCCAAGTTATAAAAAACAACATCACGGGGGTCTTGTGCACTTTATGAGATACTGAGAGTAATGGTAGGATTTGGGTATTTTACATGAGAAAGCATAGTGAGTTTGTGCATATACTGCAAAACAGAATAAAAAAGGGCATTGTATATTTTTTCTGACAGAATATATTCAGAGGAATTTTGCTTTTAAAATTGGGGTGCCTAGATAATACTTAGATTTTTTTCGATTCACATAAATTTACAATTTCGGTATTTTACATAAGAGAGCATATTGAGTTGGTGTATACACTCCAAAACAAAGTAGAAAAAAGCATTGTATATTTTTTCTGACAGATTACACTGAAAGACATTTTGCTATTAACATTGGGGTGCCTAGATAATATTTAGATTTCATTCGATTAGCGTAAATTTATAATTTCGGTATTTTACATGAGAGAACATATTGAGTTGGTATATATACACCAAAACAGAGTAGAAAAGAGCATTGTATATTTATTCTGACAGATTATATTCAGAGAAATTTTGCTTTTAACATTGGAATGACTAGAAAATATTTAGATTTATTTCGGTCCGTGTAAAATTAGAATTTTGGTATTTCACAAGAGAGAGCATATTCAGTTGGTGTATATACTCCAAAACAGAGTAGAAAAAAGCATTGTATATTTTTTCTGACAGATTATATTCAGAGAAATTTTGCATTTTACATTGGGATGCTTAGATAATATTTAGATTTTTTTCGATTGGCTTAAAATTAGATTTTCTTTATTTTACATGAGAGAGCATATTGAGTTGGTGTATATACTCAAAAAAAGGGTAGAATAAGGCATTGCATATTTTTTCTGACAGATTATATTCAGAGCCATTTTCTTTTAACCTTGGGGTGCCTAGATAATATTTAGATTTTATTCGAATAGCACAAATTTATAATTTTGGTATTTTAATTGAGAGAACATATTGAGTTGATGTATATACTCCAAAACAGAGTAGAAAAGGGCATTGAATATTTTTTCTGACAGATTATATTCAGAGCCATTTTGCTTTTAACATTGGGGTGCCTAGATAATATTTAGATTTTCTTCGATTCCCGTCAGCTTAGAATTGCGGTATTTTACATAAGAGAGCATAATGAGTTGGTGTATAAACTCCAAAACAAAGTAGAAAAGGGCATTGTATACTTTTTCAGACAGATTATATTCAGAGCCATTTTCTTTTAACATTGGGGTGCCTAGATAATATTTAGATATTTTTCGATTCGCGTAAAATTAGAATTTCGGTATTTTACATGAGAGAGCATATTGAGTTGGTGTATATACTCCAAAACAGAGTAGAAAAGGGCATTGTATATTTTTATTGACAGATTATATTCACAGGAATTTTGCTTTTAACATTGGGGTGTCTAGATAATATTTAGATTTTTTTCCTTTCGGGTAAAATTAGAATATCTGTATTTAACATGAGAGAGCATATTGAGTTGGAGGATATACTCCAAAACAGAGTAAAAAAGGGCATTGTATATTTTTTCTGACAGATTATATTCAGAGCAATTTTGCTTTTAAAATTGGGGTACCTAGATAATACTTAGATTTTTTTTCGATTCACGTAAAATTAGAATTTCAGTATTTTACATGAGAGAGCATATTAAGTTGGTGTATATACTCCAAAACAGAGTAGAATAGGGCATTGTATATTTTTTCTGGCAAATTATTTTCAGAGCAATTTTGCTTTTAAGATTGGGGTGCCTAGATAATATTTAGATTTTTATCGATTCACGTAAATTTATAATTTCAGTATTTTACATGAGACAGCATATTGAGTGTGTGTATATACACCAAAACAGAGTAGAGAAGGGCATTGTATATTTTTTTTGACAGATTATATTTAGAGCAATTTTGCTTTTAACATTGGGGTGCCTAGATGATATTTGTTTTTTTTTTTCGATTCACGTAATATTAGAATTTAGGTATTTTACATGAGAGAGCATATGGAGTTGGTGTATATACTCCAAAACAGAGTAGAATAGGCCATTGTATATTTTTTCAGACAGATTATATACAGAGAAATTTTGTTTTTAACATTGGGGTGCGTAGATATTATTTTGATTTTTTTCCATTCGCTTAAATATAGAATTTCTGTGTTTTACATGAGAGAGCATATGGAGTTGGTGTATATACTCCAAAACACATTATAATAGGGCATTGTATATTTTTTCTGACAAATTATATTCAGAGAAATTTTGCTTTTAACATTCAAGTGCCTAGATAATATTTAGATTTTTTCGATTCGGGAAAAATTAGAATTTCAGTATTTTGCATGAGAGAGCATAGTGAGTTGGTGTATATACTCCAACAAAGAGTAGAATAAGGCATTTTATATTTCTTGTAACAAACTATATTCAGAGCCATTTTATTTTAATTTGGGGCGCCTAGATATTATTTGGATTTTCTTCGCTTCGCGTAAAATTAAAATTTCTGTATTTTACACGAGAGAGCATATTGAGTTAGTGTATATACTCCAAAACAAAATAGAAAAGGGTATTGTATTTTTTTCTGACAGATTATATTCAGAGCAATTTTTCTTTTAACATTGGGGTGCCTAGTTCATAATTAGATTTTTTTCGATTCACGTAAAATTAGAATTTCGGTATTTTACATGAGAGAGCATACTGAGTTGCTGTATATACTCCAAAATAGAGTAGAATAAGGCATTGTATCTTTTTTCTAACAGACTATATTCAGAGCCATTTTCTTTTAACTTTGGCGCGCCTAGATATTATTTAGATTTTTATCGATTCGTGTAAATTTAGAGTTTCGATATTTTACATAAGAGAGTATATTGAGTTGGTGTATATTCTCCAAAACCGAGTAGAAAAGGGCATTGTATATTTTTTCTGACAGATTATATTCAGAGCAATTTTCTTTTTAACATTGAGGTTCCTAGATAATATTTAGATTTTTTTGATTCACTTAAATATAGATTTTTTCTGTTTTACATGAGAGAGCATATATAATTGGTGTATATATTCCAAAACAAAGTAGAATAGGGCATTGTACATTTTTTATGACAGATTATATTCAGAGCAATTACGTTTTTAACATTGGGGTGCCTAGATAATATTTAGATTATTTTCGATTCACGTAAAAGTAGAATTTCGGTATTTTACATGAGGCAGCATATTGAGTTGGTGTATATACTCGAAAACAGAGTCGAATAAGGCATTGTATATTTTCTCTACCAGACTATATTCAGAGCCATTTTCTTTTAACTTTCGGGCACCTAGATTTATTTAGATTTTTTTTGATTTGCGTAACATTAGTATTACGGCATTTTACATGAGAGAGCGTATTGAGTTGGTGTATATACTACAAAAAAAAGTAGAAAGAAGAATTGTATATTTTTTCTGACAGATTATATTCAGAGCAATATTGCTTTTAACGTTGGCTTGCCTATATAATATTTAGATTTTTTTCAAGTAGCTTAAATATAGATTTTCTGTATTTTACATGAGAAAGCATATGGAGTTGGTGTATATAATCCAAAACTAAGTAGAATTAGGCATTGTATATTTTTTCTGACAGATTGTTTTAAGAGCAATTTTACTTTTAACATTGAGGTGCGTAAATAATATTTAGATTTTTTTGATTCATGTAAAATTAGAATTTCGGTATTTTACATGAGAGAACATGCTGAGTTAATGTATATACTCCAAAACATGGTAGAATAAGGCATTGTATATTTTTTCTAACAGACTATATTCAGAGCCATTTTCTTTTAACTTTGGGGCGCCTAGATACTATTTAGATTTTTTTCGATTTGCGTCAAATTAGAGTTTTGGTATTTTACATGAGAGAGCATATTGAGTTGGTATATATACTCCAAAACAGAGTAGATATAAGCATTTTATATTTTTTCTGACAGATTATATTCAGAGAAATTTTGATTTTAAGATTGGGTTGCCTAGATAATATTTAGAATTTTTTCGATTCGCTTAAATATAGAATTTCTGTATTTTACATGAGAGAGCATATCACCTTTTTGTATATACTACAAAACAGAGTAGAAAAGGGCATTGTATATTTTTTCTGACAGATTATATTCAGAGAAATTTTGTTTTTAACATTCGGGTGCCTAGATAATATTTAGATTTTTTTCGATTCGCATCAAATTAGAATTTCAGTATTTTCCATGAGAGAGCATACTGAGTTGGTGTATATACTCCATAACAGAGTAGAATAGGGCATTGTATATTTTTTCTGACAGATTATATTCAGAGCAATTTTGTTTTTAATATTGGGGTGCTTAGATAATACTTAGATCTTTTATATTCACGTAAAATTAGAATTTCGGTATTTTACATGAGAGGGCATACTGAGTTGGTGTATATACTCCAAAACAAAGTAGAATAGGGCATTGTATAGTTTTTCTGAAACATTAAATTCAGAACAATTTTGTTTTTATTATTGGGGTGCCTAGATAATATTTAGATTTTTTTCGATTCATGTAAATTTATTATTTCTGTAATTTACATGAGAGAGCATACTGAGTTGGTGTATATACTCCAAAAGAAAGTAGAATAAGGCATTGTATATTTTTTCTAACATACTATATTCAGAGCCATTTACTTATAACTTTGGGGCACCTACGTATTATTTAGATTATTTTCAATTCGCGTAAAATTAGAATTTCGGTATTTTACATAAAAGAGAATATTGAGTTGGTGTATATACTCCAAAACAGTGTAGAAAAGGGCATTGTATATATTTTCTGACAGATTATTTTCAGTGTAATTTTGCTTTTAACATTGGGGTGCCTAGATAATATTTAGATTTTTTTCGATTCGCTTAAATATAGAATTTCTGTATTTTACATAAGAGAGCATACTGAGTTGGTGTATATACTCCAAAACAGAGTAGAATAGGGCATTGTATATTTTTTCTGACAGATTATATTATGAGCAGTTTTGTTTTTAACATTGGGATGCCTAGATAATATTTAGATTTTTTTCGATTCGCTTCAATATAGAATTTCTGTATTTTACCAAAGAGAGAATATGGAGTTGGTCTATATACCCCAAAACAGAGTAGAATAGGGCATTGTATATTTTTTCTAACAGACTATATTCAGAGCCATTTACTTTTAACTTTTGGGCGCCTAGATATTGTTTAAATTTTTTTCAATTCGCGTAAAATTAGAATTTCGGTATTTTATATGAAAAAGAATATTGAGTTGGTGTATATACTCAAAAACAGAGTAGAAAATGGCATTGTATATTTTTTCTGACACTTTATTTTCAGAGCAATTTTGCTTTTAACATTGGGGTGCCTAGATAATATGTAGATTTGTTGGATTAACGTAAAATTAGAATTTCGGTATTTTACATGTGAGAGCATACTGAGTTTGT
This sequence comes from Callithrix jacchus, assembly GCF_049354715.1. Taxonomy (NCBI): domain Eukaryota; kingdom Metazoa; phylum Chordata; class Mammalia; order Primates; family Cebidae; genus Callithrix; species Callithrix jacchus. The sequence continues at coordinate 1,366,947 of NC_133511.1, read as the reverse complement.
GTATATACTCCAAAACAGAGTAGAATAAGGCATTGCATATTTTTTCTAACAGACTATATTCAGAGTCACTTTCCTTTAACTTTGGGGCGCCTAGATATTATTTAGATCTTTTTCGATTCGTGTGAAATTAGAATTTCGGTATTTTACATGAGAGAGCATATTGATTTGGTGTATATATTACAAAAATGAGTAGAAAAGAGCATTGTACATTTTCTCTGACAGATTATATTCAGAGCAATTTTGCTTTTAACATTGGGGTGCCTAGATAATATTTAGGTTTCTTTCTATTCACGTAAAATTAGAATTTCTGTATTTTACATGTGAGAGCATACTCAGTTGGTGTATATACTCCATAACAGAGTAGAATAAGGCATTGTATATTTTTTCTAACACACTATATTCAGAGCCATTTTCTTTTAACTTTGGGGCACCTAGATATTATTTAGATTTTTTTCGATTTGCGAAAAATTAGAATTTCGTTATTTTACATGAGAGAGCATATTGAATTGGTGTATATACTCCGAAACAGAGTAGAAAAGGGCATTGTATATTTTTCTGACAGATTATATTCTGAGAAATTATGCTTTTAACATTGGGGTGCCTAGATAATATTTAGATTTTTTTCGATTCACTTAAAATTAGAATTTCGGTGTTTTACATGAGAGAGCATACTGAGTTGGTGTATATACTCCAAAACAGAGTAGAATAAGGCATTGTATATTTTTTCTAACAGACTATATTCAGAGCTATTTTCTTTTAACTTTGGGACCCCTAGATATTATTTAGATTTTTATCGATTCACGTAAACTTAGAATTTCTGTATTTTACATGAGACAGCATACTGAGTTTGTGTATATACTCCAAAACAGAGTAGAATAGGGCATTGTATATTTTTCTGACATATTATATTAAGAACAATTTTGCTTTTAACATTGGAGTGCCTAGATAATATTTATATTTTTTTTGATTCGCTTAAATATAAAATTTCTGTATTTTACATGAGAGAGCCTATTGAGTTGGTGTATATACTCCAAAAATGAATAGCATACGCATTGTATATTATTTCTGAGAGATTATATTCATAGCAGTTTTCTTTTAACATTGCTGTGCCTAGATAATATATAGATTTTTTTTGATTCACGTGAAATTAGAGTTTCGGTATTTTACATGAGATAGCATACTGAGTTGGTGTATATACTCCAAAACAGAGTAGAACAAGGCATTGTATATTTTTTATAAAAGACTAGATTGAGAGCCATTTTCTTGTAACTTTGGGGCGCCTAGACATTATTTAGATTTTTTTCGATTCGCCTCAAATTAGAATTTCGGTATTTTAACTGAGAGAGCATACTGAATTGGTGTATATACTCCAAAACAGAGTAGAATAGGGCATTGTATATTTTTTCTGACAGATTATATTCAGAGGAATTTTGTTTTTAACATTGGGGTGCCTAAGATAATATTTAGATTTTTCGATACGGGTAAATTAGAATTTCAGTATTTTACATAAGAGAGCATACTGAGTTTGTGTATATACTCCAAAACAGAGTAGAATAGGGTATCGTGTATTTTTTATGACAGATTTTATTAACATCAATTTTCCTTTTAACATTGGGGTGCCTAGATAATACTTAGATTTTTTTCAATTCGCTTAAATATAGAATTTCTATATTTTACATGAGAGAGCAAATGGAGTTTGTGTATATACTCCAATACAGATTAGAATAAGGCATTGTATATTTTTTATGACACATTATATTTAGAAAAATTTTGTTTTTAACATTGGGGTGTCTAAGATAATATTTAGATTTTTTTGATTCGCGTAAAATTAGAATTTAGGTATTTTAAATGAGAGAGCATACTGAATTGGTGTATATACTCCAAAACTGAGTAGAATAAGGCATTGTATATTTTTTCTAACAGACTATATTCAGAGCCATTTTCTTTTAACATTGGGGCGCCTAGATATTATTTAGATTTTTTTCGATTCACGTAAAATTAGAATTTCGGAATGTTACATGAGACAGCATATTTAGTTGGTGCATATAATCCAAAACAGAGTAGAAAAGGGCATTGCATATTTTTTTGATGGATTATATTCAGAGCAATTTTGCTTTTAACATTCAGGTGCCTAGATAATATTTAGATTATTTTTGATTCATGTAAAATTAGAATTTCGGTATTTTAAATGAGAGAGCATACTGAGTTTGTGTATATACTCCAAAACAGAGTAGAATAAGGCATTGTGTATTTTTTCTAACAGACTATATTCAGAGTCATTTTCTTTTAATTTGGGACCGCCTAGATATTATTTAGATTTTTTTCGATTCACGTAAAATTAGAATTTCGGCATTTTACATGAGAGAACATATTGAGTTGGTTTATATACTCCACAACAGAGTAGAAAAGGGCATTATATATTTTTTCTGACAGATTTTATTCAGAGCAATTTTGCTTTTAACATTGGGGTGCCTAGATAATATTTAGATTTTTTTTATTCGCTTAAATTTAGAAATTCTTTATTTTACATGACTAAGCATATTGAGTTGGTGTATATACGCCAAAACAGAGTAGAACAGGGCATTGTATATTATTTCTGACAGATTATATTCATAGCAATTTTGTTTTTAACATTGGGGTGCCTAGATAATATTAAGATTTTTTTTGATTCATGTAAAATTAGAATGTCTGTGTTTTACATGAGAGAGCATACTGAGTTGGTGTATATACTCTAAAACAGAGTAGAATAAGGCATTGTATAATTTGTCTAACAGACTATATTCAGAGCCATTTTCTTTTAACTTTGGGGAGACTATATATTATTTAGATTTTTTTCGATTCGCGTAAAATTAGAATTTCAATATTTTACATGAGAGAGCATGCTGAGTTGCTGTATATGCTACAAAACAGAGTAGAAAAGGGCATTATATATTTTTTCTGACAGATTATATTCAGAGCAATTTTGTTTTTAACATTGGTGTGCCTAGATAATATTGAGTTTTTTTTTGATTCGCATAATATTATAATTTCCGTATTTTACATGAGAGCATATTGAGTTGGTATATATACTCCATAACAGAGTAGAAAAGGGCATTGTATATTTTTTCTGTCACATTATATTCAGAGAAATTTTTCTTTGAATATTGGGTGCCTAGATAAGTTTCAGAATTTTTTCGATTCACGTAAATTTTAAATTTCGGTATATTACATGAGAGAGCATTCTTAGTTGGTGTCTAAACTCAAAAACAGAATAGAATAGGGCATTCTATATTTTTTATGACAGATTATATTGAGAGAAATTTTGTTTTTAGCATTGGGCTGCCTAGATAATATTTAGATTTTATTGATTCCGGTAAAATTAGAATTTCTGTGTTTTACATGGGAGAGCATATTGACTTGGTGTATATTCTCCAAAACAGAGTAGAAAAGGGCATTGTATATTTTTTCTGACAGTATGTTCAGAGCAATATTGCTTTCAACATAGGGGTGCCTAGATAATATTTCGATTTGTTTCGATTCACGTAAAATTAGAATTTCTGTATTTTACATGAGAGAGCATACTGAGTTGCTGTATATACTTCGAAACAGAGTAGAATAGGCCATTGTATATTTTTTCTGACAGATTATATTCAGAGCGACTTTGTTTTTAACATTGGTTGTCTAGATAATATTTAGATTTTTTCGATTCAGGTAAAATTAGAATTTGTGTATTTTACATGAGAGAGCATATTGAGTTGGTTTATATACTACAAAACAGAGTAGAAAAGGGCATTGTATATTTTTTCTGACAGAGTATATTAAGAGAAATTATGCTTTTTACATTGGGGTGCCTAGAGAATATTTAGATTTTTTTCAATTCGCTTAAATATAAAATTTCTGTAATTTACCTGAGAGAGCATATTGAGCTGGTGTATATGCTCCAAAACAGAGTAGAAAAGGGCATTGTATATTTTCTCTGAAAGATTATATTCAGAGCAATTTTGCTTTTAACATTGGGGTGCCACGGTAATATTTAGATTTTTTTCGATTTACATAAAATTAGACTTTCTGTATTTTATATGAGAGAGCATACTGAGTTCGTGTATATACTCGAAAACAGAGTAGAATGAGGCATTGTATATTTTTTCTAACAGAATATATTCAGAGCCATTTTCTTTTAACTTTGGGCGGACTAGATATTATTTAGATTTTTTTCGATTCACGTAAAATTACAATTTCGGTATTTTACATGAGAGAGCATATTGAGTTGGGGTATATACTACAAAATAGAGTAGAAAAGGGCATTGTATATTTTTTCTGACACATTATATTCCCAGCAATTTTGCTTTTAACATTGGGGTGCCTAGATAATATTTAGATTTATTTGGATTCGCTTAAATATAGAATATCTTTATTTTACATAAGACAGCATATGGAGTTGGTGTATATACTACGAAACAGAGTAGAATAGGGCATTGAATATTTTTTCTGACAGATTATATTAAGAGCAATTTTGTTTTTAATATTGGGGTGCCTAGATAATATTTAGATTTTTTTAGATGTGGGTAAATTTAGAATTTCTGTATTTTACATGAGAGAGCATACTGAGTTGGTGTATATACTCCAAAACATAGTAGAATAAGGCATTGTATATTTTTTATAACATACTATTTTCAGAGCCATTTTCTTTTAACTTTGGGGCGCCTAGATATTATTTAGATTCTTTTTGATTCGCTTAAATATAGAATTTCTGTATTTTACATGAGAGAGCATATAGAGTTGGTGTATATACTCAAAAAAAGAGTAGAATAGGGCATTGTATATTTTTTCTGAGAGTTTATATTCAGAGCAATTTTGTTTTTAACATTGGGGTGCCTTGATAATATTTAGATTTTTTCTATTCGGGTAAAATTAGAATTTCTGTATTTTACATGAGAGAGCATACTGAGTTGGTGTATATATTACAAACCATAGTAGAATAAGGCATTGTATATTTTTTCTAACATACTATATTCAGAGCCATTTTCTTTAAACTTTGGGGCACCTAGATATTATTAAGATTGTTTTTGATACACCTAAATATAGAATTTCTGTATTTTACATGAGAGAGCATATGGAGTTGGTGCATATACTCCAAAACAGAGTAGAAAAGGGCATTGTATATTTTTTTGACAGATTATATTCAGAGCAATTTTGCTTTTATCATAGGGGTGCCTAGATAATATTTAGATTTTATTCTATTCATGTAAAATTAGAATTTCAGTATTTTATATGAGAGAGCATATAGATTTTGTGTATATACTAAAAAACAAAGTAGAAAAGTGCATTGTATATTTTTTCTGACATTTTATATTCAGAGCAATTTTGCTTTTAACATTAAAATGCCTAGATTATATTTAGATTTTTTTAGATTTACTTAAATATAGAATTTCTCTATTTTATATGAGAGAGCATATCTAGTTGGTGTATATACTATAAAACAGAGTAGATTAGGTCATTGTATATATTTTCTGACAGATTATATTCAGAGCAATTTTGCTTTTAACATAGGGGTGTCTAGATAATATCGAGATTTTATTCAATTTGCGTATAATTAGAATTTCTGTATTTTATATGAGAGCATATTGATTTGGTGTATATACTAAAAAACAGAGTAGAAAATGGCATTGTATATTTTTTCTGACAGTTTATATTCAGAGCAATTTTGTTTTTAACATTGGGGTGCCTAGATAATAGTTAGATTTTTTTGATTCGGGTAAAATTAGAATTTCTGTATTTTACATGAGAGAGCATATTGAGTTGGTTTATATACCCTAAAACAGAGTAGAAAAGGGCATTGTGTATTTTTTCTGACAGATTATATTCAGGGCAATTTTGCTTTTAACATTGGGGTTCCTAGATAATATTTAGATTTTTTCGATTCGGGTAAAATTGGAATTTTGTTATTTGACATGAGAGAGCATACTGAGTTGGTGTATATACTCCAAAACAGTGTAGAATAAGGCATTGTATATTTTTTATAACAGACTATATTCAGAGCCAATTTCTTTTAACTTTGGGGCACCTAGATATTATTTAGATTTTTTTCGATTCACTTAAATATAGAATTTCTGTATTTTACATGAGAGAGCATATGGAGTTGGTGTATATACTCCAAAACAGAGTAGAATAGGGCATTGTATATTTTTTCTGCCAGAATATATTCAGATCAATTTTGTTTTTAACATTGGTGTGCCTAGAAAATATTTAGACTTTTTTTGATTCACGTAAAATTAGAATTTCTGTATTTTACATGAGAGAGCACTTTGAGTTCGTGTATATACTCCAAAAAAGACTAGAGTAAGGCATTGTATATTTTTTCTTACAGACTATACTACGAACCATTTTCTTTTAACTTTGGGGTGCCTAGATATTATTTAGATTCTTTTCAATTTGCGTAAAATTTGAATTTCGGTATTTTATATGAGAGAGCATATGGAGTCGGTGTATATACTCCAAAGCAGAGTAGAATAGGTCATTGTATACATTTTCTGACAGATTATATTCAGAGCAATTTTGTTTTAAACATTGGGGTGCCTAGATAATATTTAGATTTTTTTCGATTCGCTTAAATATAGAATTTCTGTATTTTACATTAGAGAGCAGGTAGAGTTGGTGTATATAGTCAAAAACAGTGTATATACTACAAAACAGAGTAGAAAAAAGCATTGTATATTTTCTCTGACAGATTATATTCAGCGCAATTTTTCTTTTAACATTGGGGTGCCTAGATAATTTTTAGATTTTTTTCAATTTCATTAAATATAGAATTTCTGTGTTTTACATGAGAGAGCATATGGAGTTGGTGTATATACTACAAAACACAGAAGTAAAGGGTATTGTATATTTTTTCTGACATATTATATTCAGAGCAATTTTTCTTTTAACATTGAAGTGCCTAGATAATATTTAAATTTTTTTCTATTCGCTTAAATATAGAATTTCTTTATTTAACTTGAGAGAGCCTATGGAGTTGGTGTATATACTCCAAAACAGCGTAGAATAGGGCATTGTTTATTTTTTCTGACAGATTGTATTCAGAGCAATTTTGTTTTTAACACTGAGGATCCTAGATGATATTTAGATTTTTTCGATTCGGGTAAAATTAGAATTTCTGTATATTACACGAGGAGCATCCTGAGATGGTGTATATAATCCAAAATAGAGTAGAATAAGGCATTGTATATTTTTCTAACAGAGTATATTAAGAGCCATTTTCTTTTAAGTTTGGGGCGCCTAGATATTATTTAGATTTTTGTCGATTCATATAAAATTAGAATTTCGGTATTTTATATGAGAGAGCATATTGAGTTGGTGTTTATACTACAAAACAGAGTAGAAAAGAGCATTGTATATTTTTTCGGACAGATTATATTCAGAGCAATTTTGCTTTTAACATTGGGGTGCCTACATAATATTTAGATTTTTTATTCGGGTAAAATTAGAATTTCGGTATATTACATGAGAGAGCATATTGAGTTGGTATATACGCTACATAACAGAGTAGAAAAGGGCACTGTATATTTTTTCTGACAGATTTTATTCAGAGCAATTTTGCTTTTAACATTGTGGTGCTTAGATAATATTTAGATATTTTACGATTCGCTTAAATATAGAATTTCTGTATTTTACATGAGAGAGCATATGGAATTGGTGTATATACTCCAAACAGAGTAGAATAGGGCATTGTATATTTATTTTTTCTGCCAGATCATATTCAGAGCAATTTTTTTTTTTCTAAATATTTATTGGATTTTAGGTTTTGGGGTACATGAGCATAGCATGCAAGACAGTTGCGTATGTACACACATGGCAGTGTGCTTTGCTTTTCTTCTCCCCTTCACCCACATTTGGCATTTCTCCCCAGGCTATCCCTGCCCACCTCCCCCTCCCTCTGGCCCTCCCCTTTTCCCCCCAATAGACCCCAGTGTTTAGTGCTTCCCTTTCTGTGTCCATGTGTTCTCATTTTTCATCACCCACCTATGAGTGAGAATATGCGGTGTTTCATTTTTTGTTCTTGTATCAGTTTGCTGAGGATGATGTTCTCCAGATTCATCCATGTCCCTACAAACGACACAAACTCATCGTTTCTGATTGCTGCATAATATTCCATGGTGTATATGTGCCACATTCTTCCAATCCAGTCTATTATCAATGGGCATTTGGGTTGATTCCAGGTCTTTGCTATTGTAAACAGTGCTGCAATGAACATTCGTGTACATGTGTCCTTATAGTATAACGATTTATAGGCTTTTGGATATATACCCAGTAATGGGATTGCTGGGTCAAATGGAATTTCTATTTCTAAGGCCATGAGGAATGGTCACACTGTCTTCCACAATGGTTGAACTAATTTACACTCCCACCAACAGTGTAGAAGTGTTCCTTTTTCTCCACATCCTCTCCAGCATCTGTTGTCTCCAGATTTTTTAATGATCGCCATTCTAACTGGCATGAGATGGTATCTCAATGTGGTTTTGATTTGCATCTCTCTGATGACCAGTGACGATGAGCATTTTTTCATATGATTGTTGGCCTCATCTATGTCTTCTTTCGTAAAGTGTCTGTTCATATCCTTTGCCCACTTTTGAATGGGCTTGTTTGTTTTTTTCCTGTAAATCTGTTTGAGTTGTTTGTAAATTCTGGATATCAGCCCTTTGTCAGATGGGTAGACTGCGAAAATTTTTTCCCATTCTGTTGGTTGCCGATCCACTCTAGTGACTGTTTCTTTTGCCGTGCAGAAGCTGTGGAGTTTTATTAGGTCCCATTTGTCTATTTTGGCTTTTGTTGCCAATGCTCTTGGTGTTTTGTTCATAAAGTTCTTGCCTACTCCTATGTCCTGGATAGTTTTGCCTAGATTTCCTTCTAGGGTTTTTATGGTGCCAGGTTTTATGTTTAAGTCTTTAATCCATCTGGAGTTAATTTTAGTGTAAGGTGTCAGGAAGGGGTCCAGTTTCTGCTTTCTGCACATGGCTAGCCAGTTTTCCCAACACCATTTGTTAAACATGGAATCCTTGCCCCATTGCTTGTTTTTGTCAGGTTTATCAAAGATTGTATAGTATTATGTATGTTGTGTTGCCTCCGGTGCCTCTGTTTTGTTCCATTGGTCTATATCTCTGTTTTGGTACCAGTACCATGCTGTTTTGATTACTGTAGCCTTGTAGTATAGTTTGAAATCCGGTAGCGTGATGCCCCCCGCTGTGTTCTTTTTGCTTAGAATTGACTTGGCTATGCGGGCTCTCTTTTGGTTCCATATGAAGTTCATGGTGGTTTTTTCCAGTTCTGTGAAGAAAGTCAGTGGTAGCTTGATGGGGATAGCGTTGATTCTGTAAATTACTTTGGGCAGTATAGCCATTTTCACGATATTAATTCTTCCTAACCATGAACATGGAATGTTTCTCCATCTGTTTGTGTCCTCTCTGATTTCGTTGAGAAGTGGTTTGTAGTTCTCCTTGTAGAGGTCTCTTACGTTCCTTGTGAGTTGTATTCCAAGGTATTTTATTCTTTTTGTAGCAATTGCGAATGGCAGTTCGCTCTTGATTTGGCTTTCTTTAAGTCAGTTGTTGGTGTAGAAGAATGCTTGTGATTTTTGCACATTGATTTTATATCCTGAGACTTTGCTGAAGTTGCTTATCAGTTTCAGGGGTTTTTGGGCTGAGGCGATGGGGTCTTCTAGGTATATTATCATGTCTTCAAATAGAGACAATTTGGCTTCCTCCTTTCCTACTTGAATACCCTTTATTTCCTTTTTTGCCTGATTGCTCTGGCTAGAACTTCCACTATTATATTGAATAGGAGTGGTGAGAGAGGGCATCCTTGTCTAGTGCCAGATTTTAAAGGGAATGCTTCCAGTTTTTGCCCATTCAGTATGATGTTGGCTGTTGGTTTGTCATAAATAGCTTTTATTACTTTGAGATATGTTCCATCGATACCGAGTTTATTGAGGGTTTTTAGCATAAAGGGCTGTTGAATTTTGTCAAATGCCTTCTCTGCGTCGATTGAGATAATCATGTGGTTTTCGTTTTTGGTTCTGTTTATGTGGTGAATTACGTTGATAGACTTGCGTATGTTGAACCAGCCTTGCATCCCTGGGATGAATCCTACTTGATCATGATGAATAAGTTTTTGATTTGCTGTTGCAATCGGCTTGCCAATATTTTATTGAAGATTTTTGCATCTATGTTCATCATGGATATTGGCCTGAAGTTTTCTTTTCTCGTTGGGTCTCTGCCGGGTTTTGGTATCAGAATGATGTTGGTCTCATAAAATGATTTGGGAAGGATTCCCTCTTTTTGGATTGTTTGAAATAGTTTTAGAAGGAATGGTACCAGCTCCTCCTTGTGTGTCTGGTAGAATTCGGCTGTGAACCCGTCTGGACCTGGGCTTTTGTTTGTGGTAGGCTGTTAATTGCTGCCTCAACTTCAGACCTTGTTATTGGTCTATTCATAGTTTCAGCTTCCTCCTGGTTTAGGCTTGGGAGGACACAGGAGTCCAGGAATTTATCCATTTCTTCCAGGTTTACTAGTTTATGCGCATTGAGTTGTTTGTAATATTCTCTGATGATGGTTTGAATTTCTGTGGAATCTGTGGTGATTTCCCCTTTATCATTTTTTATTGAATCTATTTGGTTGTTCTCTCTTTTCTTTTTAAGCAATCTGGCTAGTGGTCTGTCTATTTTGTTGATCTTTTCAAAAAACCAGCTCTTGGATTTATTGATTTTTTGAATAGTTTTTCGTGTCTCAATCTCCTTCATCTCAGCTCTGATCTTAGTTATTTCTTGTCTTCTGCTGGGTTTTGAGTTTTTTTGATCTTGCTCCTCTAGCTCTTTCAATTTTGACGATAGGGTGTCAATTTTGGATCTCTCCATTCTCCTCATATGGGCACTTATTGCTATATACTTTCCTCTAGAGACTGCTTTAAATGTGTCCCAGAGGTTCTGGCACGTTGTGTCTTCGTTCTCATTGGTTTCGAAGAACTTCTTTATTTCTGCCTTCATTTCGTTGTTTACCCAGTCAACATTCAAGAGCCAGTTGTTCAGTTTCCATGAAGCTGTGCGGTTCTGGGTCAGTTTCTGAATTCTGAGTTCTAACTTGATTGCACTATGGTCGGAGAGGCTGTTTGTTATGATTTCTGTTGTTTTGCATTTGTTGAGCAGTGCTTTACTTCCAATTATGTGGTCAATTTTAGAGTAGGTGTGATGTGGTGCTGAGAAGAATGTGTATTCTGTGGATTTGGGGTGGAGAGTTCTGTAAATGTCTATCAGGTTTGCTTGCTCCAGGTCTGAGTTCAAGCCCTGGGTATCCTTGTTGATTTTCTGTCTGGTTGATCAGTCTAGTATTGACAGTGGAGTGTTAAAGTCTCCCACTATTATTGTGTGGGAGTCTAAGTCCTTTTGTAAGTCATTAAGAACTTGCCTTATGTATCTGGGTGCTCCTGCATTGGGTCCATATATGTTTAGGATCGTTAGCTCTTCTTGTTGTATTGATCCTTTTACCATTATGTAATGGCCCTTTTTGTCTCTTTTGATCTTTGTTGCTTTAAAGTCCATTTTATCAGAGATGAGAATTGCAACTCCTGCCTTTTTTTGCTTTCCATTAGCTTGGTAAATCTTCCTTCATCCCTTTATTTTGAGCCTTTGTGTATCCTTGCATGTGAGATGGGTTTCCTGGATAGAGCACACTGATGGGTTTTGGATTTTTATCTAATTTGCCAGTCTGTGTCTTTTAATTGGTGCATTTAGTCCACTTACATTTAGGGTTAATATTGTTTTTTTTTTTTAATTTTTTATTGGATTATAGGTTTTGGGGTACATGAGCAGAGCATGCAAGACAGTTGCGTAGGTACACACATGGCAGTGTGCTTTGATTTTCTTCTCCCCTTCACCCACATTTGGCATTTCTCCCCAGGCTATCCCTCCCGACCTCCCCCTCCCACTGGCCCTCCCCCTCTCCCCCCAATAGACCCCAGTGTTTAGTACTCCCCTCTCTGTGTCCATGTGTTCTCATTTTTCATCACCCACCTATGAGTGAGAATATGCGGTGTTTCATTTTCTGTTCTTGTGTCAGTTTGCTGAGGATGATGTTTTCCAGATTCATCCATGTCCCTACAAACGACACGAACTCATCATTTCTGATTGCTGCATAATATTCCATGGTGTATATGTGCCACATTTTTCCAATCCAGTCTATTATCAATGGGCATTTGGGTTGATTCCAGGTCTTTGCTATTGTAAACAGTGCTGCAATGAACATTCGTGTACATGTGTCCTTATAGTAGAACGATTTATAGTCTTTTGGATATATACCCAGCAATGGGATTGCTGGGTCAAATGGAATTTCTATTTCTAAGGCCTTGAGGAATCGCCACACTGTCTTCCACAATGGTTGAACTAATTTACACTCCCACCAACAGTGCAAAAGTGTTCCTTTTTCTTTACATCCTCTCCAGCATCTGTTGTCTCCAGATTTTTTAATGATCGCCATTCTAACTGGCGTGAGATGGTATCTCAATGTGGTTTTGATTTGCATCTCTCTGATGACCAGTGACGATGAGCATTTTTTCATATGATTGTTGGCCTCATCTATGTCTTCTTTCGTAAAGTATCTGTTCATATCCTTTGCCCACTTTTGAATGGGCTTGTTTGTTTTTTTCCTGTAAATCTGCTTGAGTTGTTTGTAAATTCTGGATATCAGCCCTTTGTCAGATGGGTAGACTGCGAAAATTTTTTCCCATTCTGTTGGTTGCCGATCCACTCTAGTGACTGTTTCTTTTGCCGTGCAGAAGCTGTGGAGTTTCATTAGGTCCCATTTGTCTATTTTGGCTTTTGTTGCCAATGCTCTTGGTGTTTTGTTCATGAAGTCCTTGCCTACTCCTATGTCCTGGATAGTTTTGCCTAGATTTCCTTCTAGGGTTTTTATGGTGCCAGGTCTTATGTTTAAGTCTTTAATCCATCTGGAGTTAACTTTAGTGTAAGGTGTCAGGAAGGGGTCCAGTTTCTGCTTTCTGCACATGGCTAGCCAGTTTTCCCAACACCATTTGTTAAACATGGAATCCTTGCCCCATTGCTTGTTTTTGTCAGGTTTATCAAAGATTGTATAGTATTATGTATGTTGTGTTGCCTCCGGTGCCTCCGTTTTGTTCCATTGGTCTATATCTCTGTTTTGGTACCAGTACCATGCTGTTTTGATTACTGTAGCCTTGTAGTATAGTTTGAAATCCGGCAGTGTGATGCCCCCCGCTGTGTTCTTTTTGCTTAGAATTGACTTGGCTATGCGGGCTCTCTTTTGGTTCCATATGAAGTTCATGGTGGTTTTTTCCAGTTCTGTGAAGAAAGTCAATGGTAGCTTGATGGGGATAGCGTTGATTCTGTAAATTACTTTGGGCAGTATAGCCATTTTCACGATATTAATTCTTCTTAACCATGAACATGGAATGTTTCTCCATTTGTTTGTGTCCTCTCTGATTTCGTTGAGCAGTGGTTTGTAGTTCTCCTTGAAGAGGTCCCTTACGTTCCTTGTGAGTTGTATTCCAAGGTATTTTATTCTTTTTGTAGCAATTGCGAATGGCAGTTCGCTCTTGATTTGGCTTTCTTTAAGTCTGTTATTGGTGTAGACGAATGCTTGTGATTTTTGCCCATTGACTCTATATCCTGAGACTTTGCTGAAGTTGTTCATCAGTTTCAGGAGTTTTTGGGCTGAGGCGATGGGGTCTTGTAGGTATACTATCATGTCGTCTGCAAATAGAGACAATTTGGCTTCCACCTTTCCTATTTGAATACCCTTTATTTCTTTTTCTTGCCTGATTGCTCTGGCTAGAACTTCCAGTACTATATTGAATAGGAGTGGTGAGAGAGGGCATCCTTGTCTAGTACCAGATTTCAAAGGGAATGCTTCCAATTTTTGCCCATTCAGTATGATATTGGCTGTTGGTTTGTCATAAATAGCTTTTATTACTTTGAGATACATTCCATCGATACCGAGTTTATTGAGGGTTTTTAGCATAAAGGGCTGTTGAATATTGTCAAATGCCTTCTCTGCGTCAATTGAGATAATCATGTGGTTTTTGTTTTTGGTTCTGTTTATGTGGTTAATTACGTTGATAGACTTGCGTATGTTGAACCAGCCTTGCATCCCTGGGATGAATCCTACTTGATCATGATGAATAAGTTTTTTGATTTGCTGTTGCAATCGGCTTGCTAATATTTTATTGAAGATTTTTGCATCTATGTTCATCATGGATATTGGCCTGAAGTTTTCTTTTCTCGTTGGGTCTCTGCCGGGTTTTGGTATCAGGATGATGTTGGTCTCATAAAATGATTTGGGAAGGATTCCCTCTTTTTGGATCGTTTGAAATAGTTTTAGAAGGAATGGTACCAGCTCCTCTTTGTGTGTCTGGTAGAATTCGGCTGTGAACCCGTCTGGACCTGGGCTTTTTTTGTGTGGTAGGCTCTTAATTGCTGCCTCAACTTCAGACCTTGTTATTGGTCTATTAATAGTTTCAGCTTCCTTCTGGTTTAGGCTTGGGAGGACACAGGAGTCCAGGAATTTATCCATTTCTTTTAGGTTTACTAGTTTATGTGCATAGAGTTGTTTGTAATATTCTCTGATGATGGTTTGAATTTCTGTGGAATCTGTGGTGATTTCCCCTTTATCATTTTTTATTGCATCTATTTGGTTGTTCTCTCTTTTCTTTTTAATCAATCTGGCTAGTGGTCTGTCTATTTTGTTGATCTTTTCAAAAAACCAGCTCTTGGATTTATTGATTTTTTGAAGGGTTTTTCGTGTCTCAATCTCCTTCAGCTCAGCTGTGATCTTAGTAATTTCTTGTCTTCTGCTGGGTTTTGAGTTTTTTTGATCTTGCTCCTCTAGCTCTTTCAATTTTGACGATAGGGTGTCAATTTTGGATCTCTCCATTCTCCTCATATGGGCACTTATTGCTATATACTTTCCTCTAGAGACTGCTTTAAATGTGTCCCAGAGGTTCTGGCACGTTGTGTCTTCGTTCTCATTGGTTTCGAAGAACTTCTTTATTTCTGCCTTCATTTCGTTGTTTACCCAGTCAACATTCAAGAGCCAGTTGTTCAGTTTCCATGAAGCTGTGCGGTTCTGGGTCGGTTTCTGAATTCTGAGTTCTAACTTGATTGCACTATGGTCTGAGAGGCTGTTTGTTATGATTTCAGTTGTTTTGCATTTGTTGAGCAGTGCTTTACTTCCAATTATGTGGTCAATTTTAGAGTAGGTGTGATGTGGTGCTGAGAAGAATGTGTATTCTGTGGATTTGGGGTGGAGAGTTCTGTAAATGTCCACCAGGTTTGCTTGCTCCAGGTCTGAGTTCAAGCCCTGGGTATCCTTGTTGATTTTCTGTCTGGTTGATCTGTCTAGTATTGACAGTGGAGTGTTAAAGTCTCCCACTATTATTGTGTGGGAGTCTAAGTCCTTTTGTAAGTCATTAAGAACTTGCCTTATGTATCTGGGTGCTCCTGTGTTGGGTCCATATATGTTTAGGATCGTTAGCTCTTCTTGTTGTATTGATCCTTTTACCATTATGTAATGTCCTTCTTTGTCTCTTTTGATCTTTGTTACTTTAAAGTCTATTTTATCAGAGATGAGAATTGCAACTCCTGCTTTTTTTTGCTTTCCATTAGCTTGGTAAATCTTCCTCCATCACTTTATTTTGAGCCTTTGTGTATCCTTGCATGTGAGATGGGTTTCCTGGATACAGCACACTGATGGGTTTTGGCTTTTTATCCAATTTGCCAGTCTGTGTCTTTTGATTGGTGCATTTAGTCCATTTACATTTAGGGTTAATATTGTTATGTGTGAATTTGATACTGCCATTTTGATTCTAAGTGGCTGTTTTTCCTGTTAGTTGTTGTAGATTCTTCATTATGTTGAAGCTCTTTAGCATTCAGTGTGATTTTGGAATGGCTGGTACTGATTGATCCTTTCTATTTGTAGTGCCTCTTTTAGGAGCTCTTGTAAAGCAGGCCTGGTGGTGACAAAATCTCTGAGTACTTGCTTGTTCGCAAAGGATTTTATTCTTCCTTCACTTCTGAAGCTCAGTTTGGCTGGATATGAAATTCTGGGTTGAAAGTTCTTTTGTTTAAGAATGTTGAATATTGGCCCCCACTCTCTTCTGGCTTGTAGTGTTTCTGCCGAGAGATCTGCTGTGAGTCTGATGGGCTTCCCTTTGTGGGTGACCCGACCTTTCTCTCTGGCTGCCCTTAGTATTCTCTCCTTTATTTCAACCCTGTTGAATCTGACGATTATGTGCCTTGGGGTTGCTCTTCTTGCGGAATATCTTTGTGGTGTTCTCTGTATTTCCTGCAATTGAGTGTTGGCTTGTCTTGCTATGTCGGGGAAATTTTCCTGGATGATGTCCTGAAGAGTATTTTCCAGCTTGGATTCATTCTCTTCGTCCCCTTCTGGTACACCTATCAAACGTAGGTTAGGTCTTTTCACATAGTCCCACATTTCTTGGAGACTTTGTTCATTCCTTTTTGCACTTTTTTCTCTGATCTTGGTTTCTCGTTTTATTTCATTGAGTTGGTCTTCGACTTCAGATATTCTTTCTTCTGCTTGGTCAATTCGGCTATTGAAACTTGCGTTTGCTTCGCGAAGTTCTCGTATTGTGTTTTTCAGCTCCTTTAATTCATTCATATTCCTCTCTAAGGTATCCATTCTTGTTATCATTTCCTCGAATCTTTTTTCAAAACTTTTTTCAAGGTTCTTAGTTTCTTTGCATTGATTTAATACATGATCTTTTAGCTCACAAAAGTTTCTCATTATCCATCTTCTGAAGTCTAATTCCGTCATTTCATCACAGTCATTCTCCGTCCAGCTTTGCTCCCTTGCTGGTGAGGCGTTTTGGTCCTTTCTAGGAGGCGAGGTGTTCTGGTTTCGGGTGTTTTCCTTTTTTTTGCGCTGGTTTCTTCCCATCTTTGTGGATTTATCTCCTGGTCGTCTGCGTAGTTGCTGACTTTTTGTTTGGGGCTCTGAGTGGACACCCAGAATGTTGATGATGAAGTATTTCTGTTGTTTGGTTTTCCTTCTACCAGTCTAGCCCCTTCGCTGTACGACTGTTGAGGTCCGCTCCAGACCCTGCTCGTCTGGGGTGCACCTCTAGTAGCCGTGGCACAGCGAGGGATGCTACCAGTTTCTTTTTCTGCTCTCTTTGTCCCAGGATGATGCCTGCCTAATGACAGTCTTTTGGATATAGAGGGGTCAGGGAGCTGCTTGAGGAGACAGTTTGTACTTTATAGGGGTTTAATTGCTGAGCTGTGCACTCTGTTGGTCATTCAGGGCTGTTAGGCTGCTATGTTTGATTCTGCTGCAACACAGCTCATTAAACAACCCTTTTTTTTTTCTCAAATGCTCTGTGTTGAGGGGTTTGGGCTTTATTTTTGGATGTCCGATCAGGTGTCCTGCCCAGCTCAAAGGCAGACTAGCCACTGTTTGGCTGCCGAGGCTCCGCCCTGCTGTTGTGTGATTCGCGCTGTTCCTGCGGGCTCTGCTGTGGTCTCTGCCACGCCCTGCGGCGGAGTCTCTTCGTTGTAGCGTGTTGCCTCAGCAATGGCAGGCTGCGTCAGCAGTGGGCGTGTATCTCAGTAGAGACGGGTTGCCTCGGCAACGGCTGGCTGCGTCAGCAGTGGGCGTGTATCTCAGTTGGGGCGGGTTGCTCGGCAATGGCTGGCTGCCTCAGCAGTGGGCGTGTATATCAGTTGGGGCAGGTTGCCTCCATAGTGGTGGACGCCCCTCCCCCACAGAGCGTCTCGGACCGTCTGCCCGGGATAGTTTGAAATCGCGGTTTTGTTCGTCCCACTGGGTATCCCAAACGATCTGTCCCTGCAATCCCCTGGGCTGGGCTACTGTGCAAGTCTCATTCAGTCTCAAGTCCAGCCCTCTCAAGTCTCAGGTTGCCGGTTCAACAAGGCACCCGGTCAAGCGCGCCCTGTGGGGATTTCTGGGTAAGGCCGGCCGCCGCCGCCCCGGCTGCCGGCTTTGCCGGGCAGACCTACTGCCTGGCGTCCCGTGTCTTTTTATACTTGGGAGTTTCCCCGTTCTGTGGGCAACAAAGATCAGTCTGGAAATGCAGCACTGACTCACCGTTTGCGAATTCAACGCGGGCTCCAATTTTGGGTTGTTCTCACAGCGCCATCTTGAGTCCCAGCCTCCGCAATTTTACTTTTAACATTGGGGTTTCTAGATAATATTTAGATTTTTGTTGATTTGCTTTAATATAGCATTTCTGTATTTTACATGAGAGAGCATATGGAGTTGGTGTATAAACTCCAAAACAGAGTAGAATTGGGCATTGTATATTTATTCTGACAGATTATATTCAGAGCAATATTTCTTTTAACATTGGTGTGCCTAGACAATATTTAGATTTTCTTTGATTCGCTTAAATATAGAATTTCTGTATTTTACAAGAGAGAGCATACTGAGTTGGTGTATATACTCCAAAACAGAGTAGAATAAGGCATTTTATATTTTTTTCTAACACACTATATTCATAGCCATTTTCTTTTAAATTTCGGGCGCCTAGATATTATTTAGATTATTTTCGATTAGCGTAAAATTAGAATTTCGGTATTTTACATGAGAGAACATATTGAGTGTGTGTATATACTTTAAAAAAGAGTAGAAAAGGGCATTATATATTTTTTCTGACAGGGTATATTTAGAGCAATTTTAATTTTAACATTGCGGTGCCTAGATAATATTTACCTTATTTTCGATTTCCGTAAAATTAGGATTTTGTTATTTTACATGAGAGAGCATACTGAGTTGGTGTATATACTCCAAAACAGAGTAGAATAGGGCGTTGTATATTTTTTCTGATAGATTATATTCAGAGCAATTTTGCTTTGAACATTGGGGTGCCTAGATATTATTTAGATTTTTTTGAATTTGAGTAAAATTAGAATTTGGGTATTTTACATGAGAGAGCATATTGAGTTTGTGTATATACTACAAAACAGAGTAATAAAGGGCATTGTATATTTGTTCTGACAGATAATATTCAGAGCAATTTTGCTTTTATCATTGGGGTGCCTAGATAATATTTAGATTTTTTCCGATTTGCTAAAATATTGAAATTCTGTATTTTACATGAGAGAGCATATGGAGTTGGTGTATATACTCCAAAACAGAGTAGAATAGGGCATTGTATATTTTTTCTGACAGATAATATTCAGAGCAATTTTGCTTTTAACATTCGGCTTCCTAGATAATATTTAGATATTTTCGATTCTGGTATAATTAGAATTTCTGTATTTTACATGATAGAGCATACTGAGTTGGTGTATTTACTCCAAAACAGAGTAGAATAAGGCATTGTATATTTTTTCTAACAGACTATATTCAGAGGCATTTTCTTTTAACTTTGGAGCGTCTAGATATTATTTCGATTTTTTTTGATTCACGTAAAATTAGAATTTGGGTATTTTACATGAGAGAGCATATTGAGTTGGTATATATACTCCAATAGAGAGTAGAAAAGGGCATTGTATATTTTTTTCTGACAGATTATATTAAGAGCAATTTTGCTTTTAACATTGGGGTGCCTAGATAATATTTAGATTTTTTCGATTTGGGTAAAATTAGAATTTCTGTATTTCACATGAGAGATCATATTGAGTTGGTGTATATACTACAGAACAGAGTAGAAAAGGGCATTGTATATTTTTTCTGACAGATTATATTCACAGCAACTTTGCTTTTAACATTGGGGTGCCTAGATAATTAGATTTTTTTTGATTCATGTAAAATTCGAATTTCAGTATTTTACATGAGATAGCCCACTGAGTTGGTGTATTTTCTCCAAAACACAGTAGAATAAGGTATTGTATATTTTTTCTGAGAGATTACATTCAGAGCAATTTTTTTTTATCAAGGGGTGCCCAGATAATATTTAGATTTTTTCGATTCGGGTAAAATTATAATTTCTGTATTTTACATGAAAGAGCATACTGAGTTGGTGTATATACTCCAAAACAGAGTAGAATAAGTCATTGTATATTGTTTCTGACAGTTTATATTCAGAGCAATATTGCTTTTAACATTGTGGTGCCAAGATAATATTTAGATTTTTTTTCAATTCACGTAAATTTAGAAATTCGGTATTTTACATGAGAGAGCATATTGTGTTGGTGTATATACTACAAATCCGAGTAGAATAAAACATTGTATAATTTCTCTAACAGACTATATTCAGAGCCATTTTCTTTTAACTTTGGCGTGCCTAGATATTATTTAGATTTTTTTCGATTCGCGTAAAATTAGAATTTTGGTATTTTACATGAGAGCGCATATTGATTTGGTGTGAATACTCCAAAACAGAGTAGAAGAGGACATTCTATATTTTTTTCTGACTGATTATATTCAGAGCAATTTTGTTTTTAACATTGGGGTGCCTAGATAATATTTAGATTTCTTTCAATTCGCTTAAATATAGAATTTCTGTATTTTACAGGAGAGAGCAGGTAGAGTTGGTGTATATACTCAAAAACAGAGTAGAATAAAGCATTGTATATTTTTTCTGACAGATTATATTCAGAGAAATACTGTTTTTAACATTGGGGTGCCTAGATAATATTTAGATTTTTTCGATTTGGGTAAAATTAGAATTTCTGTATTTTATAAGAGAGCATACTGAGTCGGTGTATATACAATAAAACATAGTAGAATAAGGCATTGTATATTTTTACTAACAGACTATATTCTGAAACATTTTCTTTTAAGTTTGGGGTGCATAGATATTATTTAGATTTTTTTGATTCGCTTAAATAAAAAATTTCTGTATTTTACATGAGAGAGCATATGGAGTTGGTGTATATACTACAAAACAGAGTAGAAAAGAGCATTGTATATTTTTTCTGACAGATTATGTTCAGAGAAATTTTGTTTTTAACATTGGGGTGCCTAGATAATATTTAGAATTTTTTCGATTCGCTTAAATATAGAATTTCTGTATTTTACATGAGAGACCATATGGAGTTGGTGTATATAATCCAAAACAGAGTAGAAAAGGGCATTTTATATTTTTTCTGACAGATTATATTCAGAGCAATTTTGCTTCTAACATTGGGGTGCCTAGATAATATTTAGATTTTTTCGATTCGGGTAAAATTAGAATTTCTGTATTTTACACGAGAGAGCATACTGAGTTGGTGTATATACTCCAAAACATAGTACAATAAGGCATTGTATATTTTTTCTAACATACTATATTCAGAGCCATTTTCTTTTAACTTTGAGGCGCCTAGATATTATTTAGATTTTTTTCGATTGGCTTAAATATAGAATTTCTGTATTTTACATGAGAGAGCATATGGATTTGGTGTATATAATCCAAAACAGAGTAGAAAAGGGCATTGTATTTTTTTTTTCTGACAGATTATATTCAGAGCAATTTTGCTTTTAACATAGCGGTTACTTGATAATATTTAGATATTTTCGATTCTGCTAAAATTAGAATTTCTGTATTTTATATAAGAGAGCATATGGATTTGGTGTATATATTACAAAATAGAGTAGAATAGGGCATTGTATATTTTTTCGGACAGATGATATTCAGAGAAATTTTGCTTTCAACATTAGGGTGCCCAGATAATATTTAGATTTTTTTCGATTCGCTTAAATATAGAATTTCTGTATTTTATATGAGAGAGCATATGGAGTTGGTGTATATAATCCAAAACAGAGTAGAAAAGGGCATTTTATATCTTTTCTGACAGATTATAATCAGAGCAATTTTGTTTTTAACATTGGGGTGCCTAGATATTATTTAGATTTTTTTGATTTGGGTGAAATTATTTCTGTATTTTACATGAGAGAGCATACGGAGTTGGTGTATTTACTCCAAAATAGAGTAGAATAAAGCATTCTGTATTTTTTCTAACTGACTGTATTCAGAGCCATTTTCTTTTAACTTTGGGGTGCCTAGCTATTATTTAGATTTATTTTGATTCGCGTAAAATTAGAATTTTGGTATGTTACATGAGAGAGCATATTGAGTTGGTGTATTTACTACAAAACAGAGTAGAAAGGGGCATTGTATATTTTTTCTGACAGATCATATTCACAGCAATTTTGTTTTTAACATTGGGGTGCCTAGATAATATTTAGATTTTTTCGATTCGGGTAAAATTAGAATTTCTCTATTTTACATGAGAGAGCATACTGAGTTGGTGTATATACTCCAAAAAAGAGTAGAATAAGGCATTGTATATTTTCTCTAACACACTATATTCAGAGCCATTTTCTTTTAACATTGGGGCGCCTAGATATTATTTAGATTTTTTTTGATTCGCGTAAAATCAGAATTTCAGTATTTTACATGAGAGAGCATATTAACTTGGTGTATGTACTACAAAACAGAGTCGAAAAAGGCATTGTATATTTTTCCTGACAGATTATATTCAGAGCAATTTTGCTTTTAACATTTGGGTGCCTAGATAATTATTAGATTTTTTCCATTCGCTTAAATACAAAATTTTTGTATTTTACATGAGAGAGCATATGGAGTTGGTGTATATACTCCATAACAGAGTCGAATAGGGCATTGTATATTTTTTCTGACATATTATATTAAGAGCAATTTTGTTTCTATCATTCGGGTGCCTAGATATAATTTAGAATTTTTGCGATTCGCATAAAATAAGAATTTCGGTATTTTATATGAGAGAGCATATTGAGTTGGTGTATACACTCCAAAACAGAGTAGACAAGAACATTGTATATTTTGTCAGACAGATTATATTCAGAGCAATTTTGTTTTAAACATTGGGGTGCCTAGATAATATTTAGATTTTTTTCGATTCACTTAAAATTAGAATTTCGGTATTTTACATGAGAGAGCATACTGAGTTGGTGTATATACTCCAAAACAGAGTAGAAAAGGGCATTGTATATTTTTTCTGACAGATTATATTCAGAGCAATTTTGTTTCTAACATTGGGGTGCCTACATATTATTTAGATTTTTTTCGATTCGCTTAAATATAGAATTTCTGTATTTTACATGAGAGAGCATGTAGAGTTGGTGTATATACTCAGAAAAAGAGTAGAATAGGGCATTGTATATTTTTTCTGAGAGTTTATATTCAGAGCAATTTTTTTTTTAACATTGGGGTGCCTTGATAATATTTAGATTTTTTTGATTCGGGTAAAATTAGAATTTCTGTATTTTACACGAGAGACCATACTGGGTTGGTGTATATACTCCAAAACATAGTAGAATAAGGCATTGTATATTTTTTCGAACATACTATATTCAGAGCCATTTTCTTTTAACTTTGGGGAACCTAGATATTATTTAGATTTTTTTTGATTCACTTAAATATAAAATTTCTGTATTTTACATGAGAGAGCATGTAGAGTTGGTGTATATACTCAAAAAAAGAGTAGAATAGGGCATTGTATATTTTTTCTGAGAGTTTATATTCAGAGCAATTTTGTTTTTAACATTGGGGTGCCTTGATAATATTTAGATTTTTTCGATTTGGGTAAAATTAGAATTTCTGTATTTTACACGAGAGAGCATACTGAGTTGGTGTATATACTCCAAAATATAGTAGAATAATGCATTGTATATTTTTTCTAACATACTATATTCAGAGCCATTTTCTTTGAACTTTGGGGAGCCTAGATATTATTTAGATTTTTTTTAATTCGCTTAAATATAAAATTTCTGTATTTTACAGAAGAGAGCATGTAGAGTTGGTGTATATACTCAAAAATAAAGTAGAATGTGGTATTGTATATTTTTTCTGAGAGTCTATATTCAGAGCAATTTTGTTTTTAACATTGGTGTGCCTAGATAATATTTAGATTTTTTTGATTCGGGTAAGTTAAAATTTCGGTATTTTACATGAGAGAGCACACTGAGTTGGTGTATATACTCGAAAATAGAGTAGAATAAAGCATTCTATATTTTTTCTAACTGACTATATTCAGAGCCATTTTCTTTTAACTTTGGGGTGCCTAGATTTTATTTAGATTTATTTCGATTCGTGTAAAATTAGAATTTCGGTATTTTACATGAGAGAGCATATTGGAGTTGGTGTATATACTCTAAAACAGAGTAGAAAAGGGCATTGTATATTTTTTCTGACAGAATATATTCGGAGTAATTTTGCTTTTAACATTGGGGTGCCTAGATAGTATGTAGATTTTCGATTCGCTTAAATATAGAATGTCTGTATTTTACATGAGAGAACATATGGAGATGGTTTATGTACTCCAAAACAGAGTAGAATAGTGCATTGTATATTTTTTCTGACAGATTATATTCAGAGAAATTTTGCTTTTAACATTGGGGTGCCTAGATAATTTTTAGATTTTTTTCCATTCGCTTAAATAGAGAATTTTTGTATTTTACATGAGAGAGCATATAGAGTTGGTGCATATACTCCAAAACAGTGTAGAATAGTGCATTGTATATTTCTTCTGACAGATTATATTCAGAGCAATTTTTCTTTTAACATTGGGGTGCCTAGATAATATTTAGATGTCTTTCGATTCGCTTAAATATAGAATTTCTGTATTTTACATGAGAGAGCATATGGAGTTGGTGTATATACTCCAAAACAGAGTAGAAAAGAACATTGTACATTTTTTCTGACAGATTTTCTTCGGAGCAATTTTTCTTTTAACATTGGGGTGCCTAGATAATATTTAGAATTTTTTCGATTCGCTTTAATATAGAATTACTGTTTTTTACATTAGAGAGCATATGGAGTTCGTGTATATTCTCCAAAACAGAGTAGAAAAGACCATTGTATATTTTTTGTGATAGATTATATTCAGAGCAATTTTGCTTGTAATATTAAGATGCCTAGATACTATTTAGATTTTTTCCGATTCGCTTAAATATAGAATTTCGGTATTTTACATGAGAGAAAATACTGAGTTGGTTTATATACTCCAAAACAGAGTAGAATACGGCAGTGTATATTTTTTTAACAGACTATATTCAGAGCCCTTTTCTTTTAACTTTAGGGCTCCTAGATATTATTTAGATTTTTTTCGATAGACGTAAATTAGAATGTCGGTATTTTACATGAGAGAGCATCTTGAGTTGATATATATACTCCACAACAGAGTAGAGAAGCGCATTGTATATTTATTCTGACAGATTATATTCAGAGCAGTTTTGTTTTTAACATTAATGTGCCTAGATAATATTTAAATTTTTTCCGATTCGCTTAAATATAGAATTTCGGTATTTTACATGACAGAGCATACTGAGTTGGTGTATATTCTCCAAAACAGAGTAGAATAAGGCATTGTATATTTTTTGTAACAGCCTATATTCACAGCCATTTTCTGTTAACTTTGAGGTGCCTAGATAATATTTAGATTTTTTTCGATTCACTTAAATATAGAATTTCTGTATTTTGCATGAGATAGCATATGGAGTTGGTGAATATACTCCAAAAAAGAGTAGAATAGGGCATTGTATTTTTTTTCTGACAGATTATAATCAGAGCAATTTTGTTTTTGACATTGGGGTACCTTGATAATATTTATATTTTTTCGATACGGGTAAAATTAGAATTTCTGTATTTTACATGAGAGAGTATACTGAGTTTTTGTATATACTCCAAAACAGTGTAGAATAGGGCATTGTATATTTTCTCTAACAGAGTATATTCAGAGCCATTTTCTTTTAAATTTGGGGCACCTAGATATTATTTAGACTTTTTTCGATTCGCGTAAAATTAGAATTTCGGTATTTTACCTGAGAGAGCACATTGAGTTGGTGTATATACTCAAAAACAGAGTAGAAAAAAGCATTGTATATTTTTTCTGACAGATTATATTCACAGCAATTTTGCTTTTAACATGGGGGACCCTAGTTAATATTTAGATTTTTTTCGATTCGTTTAAATATAGAATATCTGTAATTTACATGAGAGAGCATATTGAGTTGGTGTATATACTACAAAAAAGAGTAGAAAAGGGCATTGTATTTCTTTTCTGACCGATTACCTTCAGAGCAATTTTGCTTTTAACATTGGGTTGCCTAGATAATATTTAGATTTTTTTCGATTCGCTTAAATATAGAATTTCTGTATTTTACATGAGAGAGCATATGGAGTTGGTGTATATACTCCAAAACAGAATAGAATAGGGTATTGTATATTTTCTCTGACAGATTATATTCAGAGCAATTTTGTTTTTAACATTGGGGTGCCTAGATAATATTTAGATTTTTTTGATTTGGGTTAAATTAGAATTTCTGCATTTTACATAATAGAGCATACTGAGTTGGTGTATATACTGCAAAACAAAGTAGAATAAGACATTGTATATTTACTCTAACAGACTATATTCAGAGCCATTTTCTTTTAACTTTGGGGCGCCTAGATATTATTCAGATGTTTTTCGATTCACGTAAAATTAGAATTTCGGTATTTTACGTGAGCGAGCATACTGAGTTGGTCTATATACTCCAAAACAGTGTAATATAAGGCATTGTATATTTTTTCTAACAGTCTATATTAAGAGCCATTTTCTATTAATTTTGGGGCACCTAGATAATATTTAGATTTTTTTCGATTCGCGTATAATTAGAATTTCTGTATTTTAAATGAAAGAGCATATTGAGTTGGTGCATATACTCCGAAACCAAGTAGAAAAAGGCATTGTATACTTTTTCTGACAGATTATATTCAGAGCAATTTTGCTTTTAACATTGGGGTGCCTAGATAATATTTAGAACTTTTTCGATTCGCTTAAATATAGAATTTCTGTATTTTACATGAGAGAGCATATAGAGTTAATGTATATACTCCAAAACAGAGTAGAATAGGGCATTGTATTTTTTTTTCTGACAGATTATATTCAGAGCAATTTTATTTTTAACATTGGGGTGCCTGGATATTATATACATATTTTCCGATTCACGCAAAATTAGAATTTCGGTATTTTACATGACAGAGCATACTGAGTTGGTTTATATACCGCAAAACAGAGTAGAATCAGGCATTGTATATTTTTTCTGACATATTATATTCAGAGCAATTTAGTTTTTAACATTGGGGTGCCTTGATAATATTTAGATTTTTTTCGATTCACGTAAAATTAGAATTTCGGTATTTTACATGAGAGAGCGAAATTAGTTGGTGTATATACTCTAAAACAAAGTAGAATAGGGCATTGTATATTTTTTCTGACAGATTATATTCAGAGCAATTTTGTATTAAACACTGGGAAGCGTAGATAATATTTAGATTATTTCAATACGGGTAAAAATAGAATTTCTTGATTTTACATGGAAAAGCATATTGAGTTGGTGTATATACTGCAAAACAGAGTAGAAAAGGGCATTGTGTTTTTTTTCTGACAGATTATACTCAGAGCAATTTTGCTTCTAACACAGGGGTGCCTAGATAATATTTAGATTTTTTCGATACGTTTAAGATTAGAATTTCTGTATTTTACATGAGAGAGCATACTGAATTTGTGTATATACTTCAAAAGAGAGTAAAAATGGGCATTGTATATATTTTCTGACAGATGATATTAGGAGTAATTTTGCTTTTAACATTGGGGTGCCTAGATAATATTTAGATTTTTTTTGATTCGCTAAATATGGAATTTCTGTATTTTACTTGAGAGAGCATATGGAGTTGGTGTATATACTCCAAACGAAGTATAATAAGGTATTGTATATTTTCTCTAACAGACTATATTCAGAGCCATTTTC
Source organism: Callithrix jacchus (assembly GCF_049354715.1). Classification (NCBI taxonomy): domain Eukaryota; kingdom Metazoa; phylum Chordata; class Mammalia; order Primates; family Cebidae; genus Callithrix; species Callithrix jacchus. Next base: position 1,339,213 of record NC_133511.1, on the reverse strand, counting down.
TTTTAACTTTGTGGCACCTAGATATTATTTAGATTATTTTCGATTCGCATAAAATTAGAATTTTGTTATTTTACATGAGAGAGTATATTGAGTTCGTGTATATACTACAAAACAGAGTAGAAAAGGGCATTGTATATTTTTTCTGACAGATTATATTCAGAGCAATTTTGTTTTTAACATTGGGTGCCTAGATAATATTTAGATTTCTTTCGATTCGCTTAAATATAGAATTTCTGTATTTTACATGAGAGAGCATTCCTAGTTCGTGTATATACTCCAAAACAAAGTAGAATAAGGCATTGTATATTTTTTCTGAAAGACTATATTCAGAGCAATTTTGTTTTTAACATTGGGGTGCCTAGATATTATTTAGATTTTTTTCGATTCGTGTAAAATTAAAATTTTGGTATTTTACATGAGAGAGAATATTGAGTTGGTGTATATACTCCAAAGAGAGTAGAAAAAAGCATTGTATATTTTATCTAACAGATTATATTCAGAGCAATTTTGTTATAACATTGGTGTGCCTAGATAATATTTAGATTTTTTTCGATTTGCTTAAATATAGAATTTCAGTATTTAACATGAGAGATCATATGGAGTTTGTGTATATACTCCAAAACAGAGTAGAATAGGGCATTGTATATTTTCTCAGAGAGTATATTCAGAGCAATTTTGTTTTTAACATTGAAGTACCTAGATAATATTTAGATTTTTTTCGATTTGCTTAAATATAGAATTTCTGTATTTTACACGAGAGAGCATATGGAGTTTGTGTATGTACTCCAAAACAGAGTAGAAAAGTGCATTGTATATTTTTTCTGAAAGATTATATTTAGAACAATTTCCTTTTAACATTGGGGTGCCTAGATAATATTTAGATTTTTTTCAATTCACTTAAATATAGAACTTCTGTATTTTACATGAGAGAGCATATGGAGTTGGAATATATACTCCAAAACAGAGTAGAATAGGACATAGTATATTTTTTCTGAAAGATTATTTTCAGAGCAATTTTGTTTTGAACATTGGGGTTCCTAGATAATATTCAGATAATTTTCAATTCGCTTAAATACAGAATTTATGTATTTTACATGAGAGAGCATACTGAGTTGGTGAATATTATCCAAAACAGAGTAGAATGGGGCATTTTATATTTTTTATGACAGATCATATTCAGAGCAATTTTGTTTTTAACATTGGGGTGCCTAGATAATATATAGATATTTTTCGATTCGGGTAAAATTAGAATTTCGGTATTTTACATGAGAGAGCATGCGTAGTTGGTGTATATACTCCAAAACAGAGTAGAATAAGGCATTGTATATTTTCTCTAACAGACTATATTCAGAGCCGTTTTCTTTTAACTTTGGGCCGCTTGGATATTATTTAGATTATTTTTGATTCACGTAAAATAATAATTTCTGTATTTTACATGAGAGAGCATGTTGATTTGGTGTACATACTCCAAACAGAGTATAAGAAAGCATTGTACATTTTTTGTAACAAATTATATTCAAAGCAATTTTGCTATAACATTGCGGTGCCTACATAATATTTAGTTTTTTTCGATTCACATAAATTTAGAATTTCAGTATTTTACATGAGAGAGCATACTGAATTGGTGTATATACTCCAAAACAGAGTAGAATAAGGCATTGTATATTAGCTCTAACAGACTATATTCAGAGCCTATTTCTTTTAACTTTGGGGCGCCTAGATATTATGTAGATTTTTTTCGATTTGCGTGAAATTTGAATTTTGTTGTTTTACAGGAGAGAGCAAATTGAGTTGGTGTATATACTCCAAAACAAAGTAGAAAAGGGCATTGTATATTTTTTCTGAAAGATTAGATTCAGAGCAATTTTGCTTTTAACATTGGGGTACCTAGATAATATTTAGACTTTTTTCGATTTGCTTAAATATAGAATTTCAGTATTTAACATGAGAGAGCATATGGAGTTGGTGTAGATAGTTTAAAACAGAGTAGAATAGGGCATTGTATATTTTCTCTGACAGACTATATTCAGAGCAATTTTTTTTTAACATTTTGGTGCCTAGATTATATTTAGATTTTTGCGATTCACGTAAAGTAATAATTTCCGAATTTTACATGAGAGAGCAGAATTAATTGGTGTATATACTCCAAAACAAAGTAGAATAGGGCATTGTATATATTCTCTGACAGATTATATTCACAGCAGTTTCATTTTTAACATTGTGGTGCCTAGATAATATTTAGATTTTTTTCGATTCACGTAAAATTAAAATTTCGGAATTTTTCATGACAGAGCATACTGAGTTGTTGTATATAATTTAAAACAGAGTAGAATAGGGCATTGTATATTTTTTCTCACAAATTATATTCAGAGCAATTGTGCTTTTAACCCAGGGGTGCCTAGATAATATTTGGATTCTTTCGATACGGGTAAAATTAGAATTTCTGTATTTTACATGAGAGAGAATACTGAATTGGTTTATATACTCCAAAAGAGAGTAGAAAAGGGCATTGTATATATTTTCTGACAGATTATATTCGGAGCAATTTTGCTTTTAACATTGGGATGCCTAGATAATATTTAGATTTTTTTCGATTCGCTAAATATAGAATTTCTGTATTTTACTTGAGAGAGCATATAAAGTTGGTGTATGTACTCCATAACAAAGTATAATAGGGCATTGTATATTTTCTCTAACAGACTATATTTAGAGCCATTTTATTTAACTTTGTGGCACATAGATATTATTTAGTTTATTTTCGATTCGCATAAATTTAGAATTTTGTTATTTTACATGAGAGCATATTGAGTTCGTGTACATACTACAAAACAGGGTAGAAAAGGGCATTTTATATTTTTTCTGACAGATTATATTCAGAGCAGTTTTGCTTTTAACATTGGGGAGCCTAGATAATATTTAGATTTTTTTCATTTTGCTTAAATATAGAATTTCTGTATTTTACATACGAGAGCATATGGAGTTGGTGTATATACTCCAAAACAGAATAGAAAGTGGCATTTTATATTTTTTCTGACAGATTATATTTAGAGCAATTTTTTTTAACATTGTGGTGCCGAGATTATATTTAGATTTTTTCGATTCACGTAAAATATGAATTTCCAAATTTTACATGAGAGAGCATATTGAATTGGTGTATATACTCCAAAACAGAATAGAATAAGGCATTGTATATTTTTTCTAACACACTAAATTCAGAGCCATTTTCTTTTAACTTTGGGGCACCTAGATATTAAGATTTTTTACCGATTCACGTAAAATTAGAATTTCGGTATTTTACAGAAGAGAGCATATTGAGTAGGTGTATATACTCGAAAACAAAGTAGAAAGTGTATTGTATATTTATTTTGACAGATTATATTCAGAGCAGTTTTCCTATAACATTGGGGTGTCTTGATAATATTTAGTTTTTTTCGATTCACGTAAATTTAGAATTTCGGTATTTTACATGAGAGAGCATACTGAGTTGGTGTATATACTCCAAAACAGAGTAGAATAGGGTATTGTATATTATCTCTGACAGATTATATTTAGAGCAATTTTGTTTTTTACATTGGGGTGCGTAGATAATACTTAGATTTTTTTTGATTCGCATAAATATAGAATTTCTGTATTTTACATGAGAGAGCATATGGAGTTTGTGTATATACTCCAAAACAATGTAGAAAAGGGGATTGTATATTTTTTCTAAAAGATTATATTCAGAGCGATTTTGTTTTTAACATTGGAATGCCTAGATAATATTTAGATTTTTTGGATTTGGGTAAAATTAGAATTTCTGTATTTTACATGAGAGAGCATATTGAGTTTGTGTTTATACTACAAAACAAAGTAGAAAAGGTCATTGTATATTTTTTTCTGACAGATTATATTCAGAGCAATTTTTCTTTTAACATTGGGGTGCCTAAATAATATTTAGATTCATTTCAATTCGCTTAAATATAGAATTTCTGTATTTTACCTGAGAGAGCATTTGGAATTGGTGTATATACTCCAAAACAGAGTAGAAAAGGGCATTTTATAGTTTTTCTGACAGAATATATTCACAGCAATTTTGTTTTTAACATTGGGTAGTCTAGATAATATTTATATTTTTTTCGATTCACGTAAAATTTGAATTTAGGTATTTTACATGAAAGAGCATACTGAGTTAGTGTATATACTCCAAAAGAGAGTAGAATAGAGCATTGTATATTTTTTCTGACAGATTATATTCAGATCAATTTTGCTTTTAACATTGGGATGCCTAGATAATATTTAGATATTTTTCGATTAGCTTAAATTTAGAATTTCTGTATTTTACATGAGAGAGCATATGGAGTTGATGTATATAATCGAAAACAAAGTAGAATATGGCATTGTATATTTTTCCTGACAGATTATATTCAGTGCAATATTGTTTTTAACATTGGGGTGCCTAGATAATATTTACATTTTCTTCGATTCCCGTAAAATTAGAATTTCGGTATTTTACATGAGGGAGAATACTGAGTTGGTTTATATACTCCAAAAGAGAGTAGAATAGGGCATTGTATATTTTTTCTGACAGATTATATTCAGAGAAATTCTGTTTTTATCATTGGGGTGCCTAGATAATATTTAGATTTTTTTCTATTCACGTAAATGTAGAATTTTGGTATTTTACATGACAGAGCATAGTGAGTTGGTGTATATACTCCAAAAGAGAGTACAATAAGGCATTGTATATAGTTTCTAACAGAGTATATTCAGTGCCATTTTCTTTTAACTTTGGAATGCCTAGATATTATTTAGATTTTATTCGATTCACGTAAAATTAGAATATCTATATTTTACCTGAGAGAGCATATTGAGTTGTTGTATATAGTACAAAAAAAGAGTAGAAAAGGGCATTGTATATTATTTCTGACAGATTATATTCAGGGCAATTTTGTTTTTAACATTTGGGTGCCTAGATAATATTTAGATATTTTTGATTCGCTAAAATTAGAATTTCGGTATTTTACATGAGAGAGCATATTTAGTTGGTGTATATATATAAAACAGAGTAGAATAAGGCATTGTATTTTTTTTATAACAGACTATATTCAGAGACGTTTTCTTTAACTTTAAAGCGCCACGATACTAATCAGATTATTTTCGATTCGCGTAAAATTTGAATTTCGGTATTTTACATGAGAGAGCATATTGAGTTGGTGTATATACTCCAAACCAGAGTAGAAATGGGCATTGTATATTTTTTCTGAAAAATTATATTCAGAGCAATTTTGCTTTTAACATTGGGATGCCTAGATAATATTTAGATTTTTTTCGATTCACGTAAAATTAGAATTTCTGTATTTTACAAGAGAGAGCATACGTAGTTGGTGTATATATTATAAAACAGAGTAAAAAAGCGCATTGTATATTTTTTATGACAGATTATATTCAGAGCAATTTTGTTTTTGACATTGGGGTGCCTAGAGAATATTTAGATTTTTTCGATTCATGTAAAATTAGAATTTCGGTATTTTACATGAGAGAGCATACTGAGTTCGTGTATATAGTCCAAAACAGTGTAGAATAAGTCATTGTATATTTTTTATAACAGAATATATTCAGAGCCATTTTCTTTTATCTTAGGGACGCCGTGATATTATTTAGATTATTTTCGATTCACGTAAAATTTGAATTTCGTTATTTTACATGGGAGAGACTCCTGAGTTGCTGTATATACTTTATAACAGAGTAGAATAGGGCATTGTATATTTTTTCAAACAGAATATATTCAGAGCCAATTTCTTTTATCTTTGGGGCACCTAGATATTATTTAGATATTTTTCAATTCACGTAAAATTAGAATTTCGGTAGTTTACATGAGAGAGCATATAGACTTGGTGTATATACTCCACAACAGAGTACAAAAGGGCATTGTATATTTTGGCTTACAGATTATATTCAGAGAAATTTTGCTTTAAACATTGGAGTACCTAGATAATATTTAGATTTTTTTCGATTCACGTAAATTTAGAATTTCTGTATTTTACATGAGAGAGCCTAATGGGTTGGTGTATATACTCCAAAACAGAGTAGAATAAGGTATTGTATATTTTTTCTTTTTTTTTTTTTTTTAATTTTTTATTGGATTATAGGTTTTGGGGTACATGAGCAGAGCATGCAAGACAGTTGCGTAGGTACACACATGGCAGTGTGCTTTGCTTTTCTTCTCCCCTTCACCCACATTTGGCATTTCTCCCCAGGCTATCCCTCCCCACCTCCCCCTCCCACTGGCCCTCCCCTTTTCCCCCCAATAGACCCCAGTGTTTAGTACTCCCCTCCCTGTGTCCATGTGTTCTCATTTTTCATCACCCACCTATGAGTGAGAATATGCGGTGTTTCATTTTCTGTTCTTGTGTCAGTTTGCTGAGGATGATGTTTTCCAGATTCATCCATGTCCCTACAAACGACACGAACTCATCATTTCTGATTGCTGCATAATATTCCATGGTGTATATGTGCCACATTTTTCCAATCCAGTCTATTATCAATGGGCATTTGGGTTGATTCCAGGTCTTTGCTATTGTAAACAGTGCTGCAATGAACATTCGTGTACATGTGTCCTTATAGTAGAACGATTTATAGTCTTTTGGATATATACCCAGTAATGACATTGCTGGGTCAAATGGAATTTCTATTTCTAAGGCCTTGAGGAATCGCCACACTGTCTTCCACAATGGTTGAACTAATGTACACTCCCACCAACAGTGTAAAAGTGTTCCTTTTTCTCCACATCCTCTCCAGCATCTGTTGTCTCCAGATTTTTTAATGATCGCCATTCTAACTGGCGTGAGATGGTATCTCAGTGTGGTTTTGATTTGCATCTCTCTGATGACCAGTGACGACGAGCATTTTTTCATATGATTGTTGGCCTCATATATGTCTTCTTTCGTAAAGTATTGTATATTTTTTCTAACAGAATATATTCAGAGCCATTTTCTTTTATCTTAGGGATGCCATGATATTATTTAGATTATTTTCGATTCACGTACAATTAGAATTTCGGTATTTTACATGAGAGAGCATACTTAGTTTGTGTATATATTCCAAAACAGAGTAGAATAGGGCATTGTATATTTTTTCTGGCAGATTATATTCAGAGCAGTTTTGCTTTTAACATTGGGGTGCCTAGATAATATTTAAATTTTTTTCGATTCGCTTAAATACAGAATTTTTGTATTTTACATGAGAAAGCATATGGAGTTGGTGTATATACTCCAAAAAAGAGTAGAATACAGCATTGCATATTTTTTCTGACAGATTATATTCAGAGCAATTTTGTTTTTAACATTAGGTTACTTAGATAATATTTAGATTTTTTCGATTTGGGTCAAATTACAATTTCGGTATATTACATGAGAGAGCATACTGAGTTGGTGTATATACTCCAAAACAGAGTAGAATAAGGCATTGTATATTTTTTCTAACAGATTATATTCAGAACAATTTTCTTTTAACTTTGGGGCGCCTAGATATTATTTAAATTTTTTTTGATTCGCATAAAATATACATTTCGGTATTTTACATGAGAGAGCATATTGAGTTGGTGTATATACCCCAAAACAGAGTATAAAAGGGCACTGTATATATTTTCTGACAGATTATATTCAGAGAATTTTTCATTTACAATGGAGTGCCTAAATAATATTTAGATTTATTCGATTCGCTTAAATACAGAATTTCTGTATTTTACATGAAAGAGACTTCTGAGTTGCTGTATATACTCCAAAACGGAGTAGAATAGGGCATTGTATATTTTTTCAAACAGCATATATTCAGTGCCATTTTCTCTTATCTTTGGGGCGCCTAGATATTATTTAGATATTTTTCAATTCACGTAAAATTAGAATTTTGGTATTTTACATGAGAGAGCATATTGACTTGGTTATATACTCCACAACAGAGTAGAAAAGAACATTGTATATATTTTCTGACAGATTATATTCAGAGCAATTTTGCTTCTAACATTGGAGTGCCTAGATAATATTGAGATTTTTTTCGATTCATGTAAAATTAGAATTTTTGTATTTTAAATGAGATAACATACTGAGTTGATGCATATACTCGAAAACAGAGTAGAATAAGGCATTGTATTTTTTTCTAACAGACTATATTCAGAGCCATTTTCTATTATCTTTGGGGCACCTAGATATTATTAGATTTTTTTCGATTCACGTAAAGTTATAATTTCGCTATTGTACAAGAGAGAGCATATTGAGTTGGTGTATATATTACAAAACCTAGTACAAAAGGGCATTGTATATTTTGTCTTATAGATTATACTCAGAGCAATTTTGCTTTTAACATTGGGGTGCCTAGATAATATTTAGATTTTTTTCGATTCACATAAATATATAATTTCTGTATTTTACATGAGAGAGCATATGGAGTTGGTGTATATACTCCTAAACAAAGTAGAATAAAGCATTGTATATTTTTTCTGAAAGATTATATTGAGAGCAATTTTGCTTTTAACATTGGGGTGCCTAGATAATATTTAGATTTTTTTCGATTCGCGTAAAATTAGATTTTCGGTATTTTACGTGAGAGAGCATATTGATTTGGTGTATATACTCCAAAACAGAGTAGATTAAGGCATTGTATATTTTTTATAAGAGACTATGTTGAGAGCCATTTTTTTTTAACTTTGGGGCGCCTAGATATTCTTACGATTTTTTACCGTTTCGCTCAAAATTAGAATTTCAATATTTTACATGAGAGAGCATACTGAGTTGACGTATGTACTTTAAAACTGAGTAGAATAAGGCATTGTATATTTTTTCAGAAAGATTATATTCAGAGCAATTTTGTTTTTAACACTGGGCTGCCTAGATAATATTTAGATTATTTCGATTCGGTTAAAATTAGAATTTCTGTATTTTATATGAGAGAGCATACTGAGTTGGTGTATATACTCGAAAACAGAGTTGAAAATAGCATTGTAGATTTTTTCTGACAGATTATATTGAGAGCAATTTTGCTTTTAACATTGGTGTTCCTAGATAATATTTATATATTTTTCGATTGGCTTAAATATAGAATTTCTGTATTTTACATGAGAGAGTATATGGAGTTGGTATATATACTCCAAAACAGAGTAGAATAAATCATTGTATATTTTTTCTGACAGATTATATTCAGAGCAATTTGGTTTTTATCACTGGGGTGCCTAGATAATATGTAGATTTCTTTCGATTCACGTAAAATTAGAATTTTGCTATTTTACATTAGAGAGCATACTGAGTTGTTGTATATACTCCTAAATAGAGTAGAATAAGGCATTGTATATTTGTTCTGACAGACTATATTCAAAGCAAGTTTGCTTTTAACATTGGGGCGCCTAGATATTATTTACATTTATTTCGATTCATGTAAAATTTGAATTTCTGTATCTCACATGAGAGAGCATATTGAGTTGCTTTATATACTGCAAAACAGGGTAGAAAAGTGCATTGTATATTTTTACTGACAGATTATATTCAGAGCTTTTCGCTTTTAACATTGGGGTGCCTAGATAATATTTAGATTTTTTTCGATTCACGTAAAATTAGAATTTCTGTATTTTACATGAGAGAGCAAACTGAGTTGGTGTTTATACTCCAAAACAGAGTAGAATAAGGCATTGTATATTTTTTCTAACAGACGATATTCAGAGCCCTTTTCTTTTAACTTTGGGGCGCCTAGATATTATTTAGATATTTTACGATTCACGTAAAATTAGAATTTCGGTATTTTACATGAGAGAGCTTATGGAGTTGATGTATGTACTCCAAAGCAGAGTAGAGTAGGGCATTGAATATTTTTCCTGACAGAATATACTCACAGCAATTTTGCTTTTTACATTGGGGTGCCTAGATAATATTTAGATTTTTTTCGATTCCGTTAAATATAGAATTTCTGTATTTTACATGAGAGAGCAAACTGAGTTGGTGTTTATACTCCAAAACAGAGTAGAATAAGGCATTGTATATTTTCTCTAACAGACTTTATTCAGAACCATTTTATTTTAACTTTGCGGTGCATAGATATTATTTAGAGTTTTTTCGATTCATGTAAAATTAGAATTTTTGTATTTTACATGAGAGAGCATATTGAGTTGGTGTATATAATCCAAAACAAAGTAGAATAAGGCATTGTATATTTTTTCTAACCGAATATATTTAGAGCCATTTTCTTTTATTTTTGGGGTACCTAGATATTACTTAGATTTATTTCGATTTCTGTAAAATTAGAATTTCGGTATTTTACATGAGAGAGCATATTGAGTTGGTGTATATACTCCAAAACAGAGTAGAAAAGGGCATTGTATATTTTTTCTGACAGATTATATTCAGAGCAATTTTGCTTTTAACATTGGGGTGCCTAGATAATATTTAAATTTTTTTCAATTCACGTAAAATTAGAATTTCCGTATTTTACATGAGAGAGCATACTGAGTTTGTGTATATACTCCAAAACAAAGTAGAATAACCCATTGTATATTTTTTCTAACAGACTATATTCAGAGCCATTTTATTTTAACTTTGGGACCCCTAGATATTATTTAGATTTTGTTCGATTCGCGTAAAATTTGAATTTCTGTATTTTACATGAGAGAGCATATTGAGTTGGTGTATATAATCCAAAAAAGAGTAGAATAAGACATTGTATACTTTTTCTAACAGACTATATTCAGAGCCATTTTCTTTTATCTTTGGGGCGCCTAGATATTATTTAGATTTATTTTGATTCGCGTAAAATTAGAGTTTCGATATTTAACGTGAGAGAGCATATTGAGTTGCTGTATATACCCCAAACAGAGTAGATAAGGGCATTGTATATATTTTCTGACAGATTATATTCAGAGCAATTTTGCTTTTAACATTGGGGTGCCTAGATAATATTTAGAATTTTTTCGATTCATGTAAATTTAGAATTTCTCTATTTTACTTTAGAGAGCATACTAAGTTGGTGTATATTCTCCAAAAGAGAGTAGATTAAGGCATTGTATATTTTTTCTTACAGACTATATTCAGAGCCATTTTTTTTTAACTTTGGAACACCTAGATGTTACTTAGATTTTTTTTGATTCGCTAAAATATAGAATTTCTGTATTTTACATAATAGAGCATATGGAGGTGGTGTATATACTCCAAAACAGAGTAGAATAGGGCATTTAATATTTTCTCTAACAGATTATATTCGGAGGAATTTTGATTTTAACATTAAGTTGCCTAGATAATATTTATATTTCTTTGATTCGGGTCAAATTAGAATTTCGGTATTTTACATGAGAGAGCATACTGAGTTGGAGTATATACTCCAAAACAGAGTAGAATAAGGCATTGTATATTTTTTTAACATACTATATTTAGAGCCATTTTATTTTAACTTTGGGGTGCCTAGATATTATTTGGATTTTTTTCAATTTGCCTAAAATTAGAATTTCGGTATTTTACAGAAGAGAGCATATTGAGTTGGTGTATATACTCCAAAACAGAGTAGAAAAGGGCATTGTATATTTTTTCTGATAGATTACAGTCAGAGCAATCTTGCTTATAACATTGGGGTGCCTATATAATATTTAGATTTTTTTGATTCATGTAAAATTAGAATTTTGGTATTTTATATGAGAGAGCATACTCAGTTGGTGTATATACTCCAAAACAGAGTAGAATAAGGCACTGTATATTTTTTTTAACAGACTGTATTCAGAGCCATATTCCTTTATCTTTGGGGCGCCTAGATGTTATTTAGATTATTTTCGATTTTCGTAAAATTAAAATTTCGGTATTTTACATGAGAGAGCATATTGAGTTGGTATATATACTCCAAAACAGAGTAGAAAAGGTCATTTTAGTTTTTTTCTGACAGATTATATTCAGAGGAATTTTTCTTTTAATATTGGGGTTCCTAGATACTATGTAGATTTTTTTCAATTCGCTTAAATATAGAATTTCTGTATTTTACATGAGAGAGCATATTTAGTTGGTGTATATACTCCAAAACAGAGTAGAAAAGGTCATTTTATATTTTTTCTGACAGATTATATTCAGAGCAATTTTTCTTTTAACATTGGAGTTCCTAGATAATATTTAGATTTTTTTCGATTCGCCTAAATATAGAATTTCTGTATTTTACATGAAAGAGCATATGGAGTTGGTTTATATACTCCAAAACAGAGTAGAATAAGGCACTGTATATTTTTTCTGACAGAATATATTCAGAGCAATTTTGTTTTTAACATTGGGGTGTCTAGGTAATATTTAGATTCTTTTGGATTTTCTTAAATATAGAATTTCTTTATTTTACATAAGAGAGCATATGGAGTTGGTGTATATACTCCAAAACAGAGTAGAATAGGGCACTGTATATTTTTTCTGACAGATTATATTCAGAGCAATTTTGTTTTTAATATTGGGTTGCCTAGATAATATTTAGATTTTTTCGATTCACTTAAAATTAGAATTTTGGTATTTTACATGAGAGAGCATACTGAGTTAAGGTATATACTCTAAAACAAGTAGAATAAGGCATTGTATATTTTTCCTAACAGAGTATATTCAGAGCCATTTTCTTTTAACTTTGGGGCACCTAGATATCATTTAGATTTTTTTCGATTCGCATAAAATTAGAATTTCGGTATTTTACATGGGAGAGCATATGGAGTTGGTGTATATACTCCAAAACAAAGTAAAAAAGGGCATTGTATATTTTCTCTGACAGATGGTAGAGAAATTTTGATTTTAACATTGGGGTGCCTAGATAATATTTAAATTTTTTTCGATTCCCTTAAATTAATATTTCTGTATTTTACAAGATAGAGCATGTGGAATTGCTGTATATACTCCAAAACAGAGTAGAATAGGGCATTGTATATTTTTTCTGACAGATTATATTCAGAGCAATTTTGCTTTTAACATTGGGGTGCCTAGATTATATTTAGATTTTTTTCGATTTGCTTAAATACAGAATTTCTGTATTTTAAATGATAGAGCATATGGAGTTCGTGTATATACTCCAAAACAGAGTAGAATAGGGCATTATATATTTTTTCTGAGAGATTATATTCAGAGCAATTTTGTTTTTAACATCGGTGTGCCTAGATAATATTTAGATTTTTTTCTATTCTCGTAAAATTAGAATTTCTGTATTTTACATGATAGAGCATATGGAGTTGGTGTATATACTCCAAAACAGAGTAGAAAAGGGCATTGTATATTTTTTCTGACAGATTATACTCAGAGCAACTTTCTTTTTAACAGTGGGGTACCTAGATAATATTTAGATTTATTCGATTCACGTAAAATCAGAATTTCTGTATTTTACATGATAGAGCATATGGAGTTGGTGTATATACTCCAAAACAAAGTAAAATAAGGCATTGTATATTTTTTCTAACAGACTATATTCACAGCCATTTTCTTTTAACTTTTGGGCGCCTAGATATTATTTAGGTTTTTGTCGATTCGCATAATATTTGAATTTCTGTATTTTACATGAGAGAGCATATTTAGTTGGTGTATATACTCCAAAACAGAGTAGAAAAGGGCATTGTATATTTTTTCTGACAGATTATATTCAGCGCAATTTTGCTTTTAACATTGGGGTGCATAGATAATATTTAGATTTTTTTCGATTCGCTTAAATATAGAATTTCTGTATTTGACAAGAGAGAGCATATCGAGTTGGTGTATGTACTCCAAAACAGAGTAGAATAGGGAATTTTATATTCTTTCTGACAGATTATATTCAGAGAAATTTTGTTTTTAACATTGGGGTGCCTAGATAATATTTAGGTTTTATTTGATTCACCTAAAATTAGAATTTCGATATTTTACATGAGAGAGCATACTGAGTTGGTGTATATACTTCAAATCGGAGTAAAATAGGGCATTGCATATTTTTTTTGACAGATTATATTCAGAGAAATTTTGTTTTAACGTTGGAATGCCTAGGTCATATTTAGATTTTTTCAATTCAGGTGAAATTTGAATTTTTGTATTTTACATGAGATTGCATATTGAGTTGGTTTGTATACGACAAAACAGAGTAAAAAAGGGAATTGTATATTTTTTCTGACAGATTATATTCAGAGCAATTTTTCTTCTAACATTGCGGTGCCTATATAAATTTAGATTATTTTCGATTCTCTTAAATATAGAATTTCTGTATTTTACATGTGAGAGCATATGGAGTTGATGTATATACTCCAACACACAGTACAATAAGGCATTGTATATTTTTTCTAACAGACTATATTCAGAGCCATTTTCTTTTAAATTTGGGGTGCCTAGATATTATTAAATTTTTTTCAATTTGCGTAAAATTATAATTTCGGTATTTTACCAGAGAGAGAATATGGAGTTTGTGTATATACAACAAAACAGAGTAGAGTAGGGCATTGTATATTTTTTATGACAGATTATATTCAGAGCAGTTTTGCTTTTAACATTGGGGTGCCTAGATAATATTTAGATTTCTTTCGATTTGCTTAAATATAAAATTTCTGTATTTTACAAGAGAGGAAATGGAGTAGGTCTATATACTTCAAAACAGAGTAATATAGGGCATTGTATATTTTTATGACAGATTATATTCAGAGCAATTTTGTTGTTAACATTGAAGTGCCTAGATAATATTTAGATTTTTTCGATTTGGGTAAAATTATAATTTCGGTATTTTACATGAGAGAGCATACTGAGTTGGTTTATATATTCCAAAACAGAGTAGAATAAGGCATTGTATATTTTATCTAACAGACTATATTCAGAGCAATTTTCCTTAACTTTGGGGCGCCTACATATTATTTAGATTTTTTTCGATTTTCGTAAAATTAGAATTTCAGTGTTTTACAAGAGAGCATATTGAGTTGGTGTATTTACTCCAAAACAGAGTAGAAAAGGTCATTATATATTTTTTCTGACAGATTATATTCAGAGCAATTTTGCTTTTAACATTGGGGTGCCTAAATAATATTTACATTTTTTTCGATTCACGTAAAATTAGAGTTTCGTAATTTTACATGAGAGAGCATACTGTGTTGGTGTATATACTCCAAAAAAGAGTAAAATAAGACATTGTATATTTTTTCTAACAGACTATATTCAGAGCCATTTTTTTTTACCTTAGGGGCACCTAGGTATTATTTAGAATTTTTTCGATTCGCGTAAATTTAGAATTTCGGTATTTTACATGAGAGAGCATATTGAGTTAGTGTATACACTAGAAAACAGAGTAGAAAAGGGCATTGTATATTTTTTCTGACAGAATATATTCAGCACAATTTTGCTTTTAACCATGGGGTGCCTAGATAATATTTAGATCTTTTTCGATTCTCTTAAATATATAATTTCTGTATTTTACATGAGAGAGCATATGGAGTTGGTATATATACTCCAAAAGAGAGTAGAATAGGGCATTGTATATTTTTTCTGATAGATTATATTCACAGCAATTTTGTTTTTAACATTTGTGTGCCTAGATAATATTTCGATTTTTTCGATGCGGGTAAAATTAGAATTTCTGTATTTTACATGAGAGAGCATACTGAGTTGGTGTATATACTCCAAAAAATAGTAGAATAAGGCATTGTATATATTTTCTAACAGACTATATTTAGAGCCATTTTCTTTTAACTTTGGGGCTCCTAGATATTATTTAGATTTTTTGCGATTCGCGTAAAATGTGAATTTCGGTATTTTACATGAAAGAGCATATTGAGTTGGTGTATATACTACAAAACACAGTCGAAAAGGGCATAGTATATTTGATATGACAGATTATATTCAGAGCAATTTTGCTTTTAACATTGGGGTGCCTAAATAATATTTAGAATTTTTTCGATTCGCTTAAATATAGAATTTCTGTATTTTACATGAGAGAGCATATGGAGTTGCTGTATATACTCCAAAGCAGAGTAGAATAGGGCATTGTATATTTTTTCTGACAGATTGTATTGATAGCAATTTTGTTTTTAACATTGGGGTTCCTAGATAACATTTAGATTTTTTTGATTCGTGTAACATTTTAATTTCTGTATTTTACATGAGAGAGCATACTGAGTTTGTGTATATACTCCAAAACACAGTAGACTAAGGCATTGTATATTTTTTCTAACAGACTATATTCAGAGCCATTTTCTTTGAACTTTGGGGCGCCTAGATATTATTTATATTTTTTTCGATTCACGTACAATTAGAATTTCGGTATTTTAAATGAGAGAGCATACTGAGTTGGTGTATATACTCCAAAACAGAGTAGAATAAGGAATTGAACATTTTTTCTGACAGATTATATTCAGAGCAATATTGTTTGTACCATTCGGTTGCCTACATAATATTTTGATTTTCTCGATGCGGGTAAAACTAGAATTTCGGTACTTTACATGACAGAGCATACTGAGTTTGTGTATATACTCCAGAACAGAGTAGAATAGGGCATTGGGTATTTTTTCTGAAAGATTATATTCAGAGCAATTTTGTTTTTAACATTGACGTGCCTACGTAATATTTAGATTATTTCTATTTGGATAAAATTAGAATTACTCTATTTTACATATCAGAGCATATTTAGTTGGTGTACATACTAAAAACGGAGTACAAAATGGCATTGTGTATTTATTCTGACAGATTATATTCAGAGCAATTTTGTTTTTAAAATTGGGGTACCTAGATTATAGTTAGATTATTTCAATTCGGCTAAAATTATAATTTCTGTATTTTACATGAGCCAGCATATTGAGTTGGTGTATATACTCAAAAACAGAGTAGAATAGGGCATTGTATTTTTTTTCTGGCAGATTATATTCAGAGCCATTTTGTTTTTAACATTGGGGTGCCTAGATAATATTTAGATTATTTTCGATTCACTTAAATATAGAATTTCTGGATTTTACATGAGAGAGCATATGGAGTTGGTGTATATACTCCAAAACAAAGTAGAAAAGGGCATTGTATATTTCTTCTGACAGATTATATTAAGAGCAATTTTATTTTTAACATTGGGGTGCCTAGATAATATATAGATTTTTTTCGATTCGCTTAAATATAGAATTTTGTATTTTACATGAGAGAGCATATTGAGTTGGTGAATACATTACAAAACACAGTAGAAAATGGCATTGTATATTTTTTCTGACAGATTATATTCAGAGCAATTTTGTTTTTATCGTTGGGGTGCCTAGGTAATATTTAGATTTTTTTTTATTCGCTTAAATATAGAATTTCTGTGTTTTACATGAGAGAGCATATGGAGTTGGTGTATATACTCGAAAACAGAGTAGAATAGGGCATTGAATATTTGTTCTGACAGATTATATTCACAACAATTTTGCTTTTAACATTGGCGTGCCTAGATAATATTTAGATTTTTTTCTATTCGCTTAAATATAGAATTTCTGTATTTTACATGTGAGAGCTTATGGATTTGGTGTATATACTCCAAAACAGAGTAGAATAGGGGATTGTGTATTTTTTCTGACAGACTATATTCAGAGCAATTTTGTTTTTAACATTGGGGTGCCAGGATAATATTTAGATTTTTTCAATTCGGGTAAAATTAGAATTTCTGTATTTTACATGAGAGAGCATATTGAGTTGGTGTATATACTCCAAAACAGAGTAGAATAAGGCATTGTATATATTTTGTAACAGACTATATTCAGAGACATTTTCTTGTAACTTTGGGGCACCTAGATGTTATTTAAATTTTTTTCGATTCACGTAAAATTAGAATTTTGTTTTATTACATGAGAGAGCATACTGATTTGGTGTATGTACTCCAAAGCAGAATAGAATAGGGCCTTGTATATTTTTTTTGACAGATTATATTCTGAACAATTTTGCTTTTAACATTGGGGTGCCTAGATAATATTAAATTTATTTCGATTCGCTTAAAATAGAATTTCTGTATTTTACATGAGAGAGCAGGTAGAGTTGGTTTATATACTCAAAAACAAACTAGAATAGAACATTGTATATTTTTTCTGCCAGATTATATTCAGAGCAATTTTGTTTTTAACATTGGGGTGCCTAGATAATATTTAGATTTTTTCGATTCGGGTAAAATTAATTATCTTTATTTTACACGAGAGAGCATACTGAGTTCGTGTATATACTCCAAAACATAGTAGAATAAGGCATTGTATATTTATTCTAACAGACTATATTCAGATCCATTTTCTTTCAACTTTGGGGCGCCTAGATATTATTTAGATTTTTTTCAATTCACGTAATATTAGAATGTAAGTATTTTACATGAGAGAGCATATTGAGTTGGTGTATATACTCCAGTACAGTGTAGATAAGGGCATAGTATAATTTTTATGACAGATTATGTTCAGAGCCATTTTGCTTTTAACATTGGGGTGCCTAGATAATATTTAGATTTTTTTCGATACACGTAAAGTTAGAATTTCGGAATTTTACATGAGAGAGTATACTGAGTTGGTGTATATATTCCAAAACAGAGGAGAATAGGGCATTGTATATTTTTCTGACAGATTATATTCAGAGAAATTTTGTTTTTAACATTGGTGTGCCTAGATTATATTTAGATCATTTCGATTCGGGTAAAATTAGAATTTCTGTATTTTACATGAGATAGCGTATTGAGTTGGTGTATATACTCCAAAACAGAGTAGAATAGGGCATTGTATATTTTTTCTGAAAAATTATATTCAGAGCAATTTTGCTTTTAACATTGGGGTGTCTAGATAATATTTAGATTTCTTCCATTCACGTAAATTTAGAATTTCGGTGTTTTAGCTGACAGAGCATATTGAGTTTGTGTATATACTTCAAAACAGAGTAGAAAAGAACATTGTATATTTTTTCTGACAGATTATATTCAGATCAATGTTGCTTTTAACATTGAAGTGCCTAGTTAATATTTAGATTTATTTCGATTCACGTAAAATTAGAATTTCCATATTTTACATTAGAGTGCATATTCTGTTGCTGTATAAACTGCAAAACACAGTAGAAAAGGGAATAGTATATTTTGATTGACAGGTTATATTAAGTGGCATTTTCTTTTAACATTGGGTTCCTAGATAATATTTAGATTTTTTTCGGTTAGCGTAAAATTACAATTTCGGTATTGTACCTGAGAGAGCATATTGAGTTGGTGTATTTACTCCAAAACAGAGTAGAAAAGGGCATTGTATATTTTTTCTGAGAGGTTATATTCAGAGCAATTTTGATTTTAACATTGTGGTGCCTAGATCATATTTAGATTTTTTTCGATTAGCGTAAAATTAGAATTTCGGTATTCTACATGAGACAGCATATTTAGTTGGTGTATATACCCCAAAACAGAGTAGAAAAAGGTATTGTATATTATTTCTGACAAATTATATTCAGAGAAATTTTGCTTTTAACATTAAGATTCCTAGACAATATTTAGATTTTTTCGATTCTTGTAAAATTAGAATTTCAGTATTTTACATGAGAGAGCATATTGAGTTTGTGTATATACTTCAAAAGAAAGTAGAATAAAGCATTGTATATTATTTCTGACAGATTATAATCAGAGCGATTTTGTTTTAACATTGGGGTACCTCAATAATATTTAGATTTCTTTCGATTCGCATAAATTTAGAATTTCGGTATTTTACATGAGAGAGCATATTGAGTTTGTGTATATACTCCAAAACAGAGTATAATAGGGCATTGTATATTTTTTGTGACAGATTATATTCAGAGCTATTTTATTTTAACATTGGGGTGCTAAGATAGTATTTAGATTTTTTTCGATTCGCGTATAATTAGAATTTGTGTATTTTACATGAGCGAGCATATTGAATTAGTGTATATACTCCAAAACAGAGTAGAAATGGGCATTGTATATTTTTTCCGAAAGATTATATTCAGAGCAGTTTTGCTTTCAACATTGGTGTGCCTAGATAATATTTAGACTTGTTTCGATTCGTGTAAAGTTAGAATTTCGGTATTTTACATGAGAGAGCATATTGAGTTGGTGTATATACTCCAAATGAGAGTAGAAAAAAGCATTGTATACTTTCTCTGACAGATTTTTTTCCGAGAAATTTTGCTTTTTACATTGGGGTGCCTAGATAATACTTAGATTTTCTTCAAATCCCGTGTATTTAGTATTTCGGTATTTTATATGAGAGAGCATATTGAATTGGTGTGTATACTCGAAAATAAACTAGAAAAGGGGATTGTATATTTTTTCTGACAGATTATATTCCAGAGCCATTTTCCTTTAACATTGGGGTACCTAGATAATATTTAGATTTTTTTTAATTTGCATAAAATTAGAATTTCGGTATTTTACATGATTGAGCATATTGAGTTTGTTTATATACTCCAAAATAGAGTAGAAACGGGCATTGAATATTTTTTCTGACAAATTATATTCAGAGAAATTTTTTTTTTAATATTGGGGTTCCTAGATAATATTTAGATTTTGTCAATTCGGGTAAAATTTAATTTCTTTATTTTACCCGAGAGAGCATATTGAGTTCGTGTATATACTCCAAAACATAGTAGAATAAGGCATTGTATATTTATTCTAACAGAATGTATTCACAGCCATTTTCTGTTAACTTTGGGGCGCCTATATATTATTTAGATTTTTGTCGATTCACGTAAAATTAGAATTTCGGTATTTTACATGACAGAGCATATTGAGTTGGTGTATATACTCCGAAACAAAGTAGTAAAGAGCATTGTATATTTCTTCAGACAGATTATATTCAGAGCAATTTTGCTTTTAACATTGGGGTGCCTAGATAATATTTAGATTTTTTCGATTTGGGTAAAATTAGAATTTCTGTATTTTACACTAGACAACATAGTGAGTTGGTTTATATACACCAAAACATAGTAGAATAAGGCATTGTATATTTGTTCTAACAGACGATATTCCGAGCCATTTTCTTTTAACATTGGGGCGCCTATGTATTATTTAGATTTTTTTCGATTTGCGTAAAATTAGAATTTCAGTATTTTAAATGAGAGAGCATATTGAGTTGGTGTATATACACTAAAACAGAGTAGAAAAGGGCATTGTATATTTTTTCTGACAGATTATATTCATAACAATTTTGCTTATAACATTGGGGTGCCTAGATAATATTTAGATTTTTTTCGATTCACGAAAAATTAGAATTTCAGTATTTTACATGAGAGAGCATACTGAGTTCGTGTATATACCACAAAACACAGTAGAATAAAGCATTGTATATATTTTTTGACAGATTATGTTCAGAGAAATTTTGGTTTTAACACTGGGGTGCGTAGATAATATTTAGATTTTTTTCTATTCGCTTAAATATAGAATTTCTGTATTTTACATGAGAGAGCATATGGAGTTGGTGTATACACTTCAAAACAGAGTAGAATAGGGCATTGTATATTTTTTCCGACAGATTATATTCAGAGCAAGTTAGTTTTTAACATTGGGGTGCCTAGATTATATTTGGATTTTTTCGATTCTGTTAAAATTAGAATTTCTGTATTTTACATGAGAGAGCATACTGAGTTGGTGTGTATACTCCAAACCATAGTAGAATAAGGCATTGTATATTATTTCTGACAGATTATATTTAGAGCAATTTTCTTTTTAATATTGGGGTGCCTAGATAATATTTAGATATTTTCTATTCTGGTAAAATTAGAATTTCTGTATTTTACATGAGAGAGCATATTGAGTTGGTGTATATACTACAAAAATATAGAAAGAAGCATTGTATATTTTTTATGAAAGATTATATTTAGATTATTTTGCTTCTAACATTGGGGTGCCTAGATAATATTTAGATTCTTTTCGATTCGCTTAAATATAGAATTTCTTTATTTTATGTGAGAGAGCATAAGGTTTTGGTTTATATACTCCAAAACAGAGTAGAATAGGGCATTCTATAATTTTTCTGACAGATTATATTTAGAGCAATTTTGTTTTTAAAATATGGGTGCCTAGATAATATTTAAATTTTTTTCGATTCACGTAAAATTAGAATTTCCGTATTTTACATGAGAGTGTATGCTGAGTTGGTGTGTTTACTCCAAAACAGAGTAGAATAAGGCATTGTATATTTTTTCAAACAGACTATATTGAAAGCCATTTCCTTTTAACTTTCGGGCACCTAGATATTACTTAGATTTTTTTCAATTCGCGTAAAATTAGAATTTCGGTTCTTTATATGAGAGAGCATATTGAGTTGGTGTATATACTACAAAAAAGAGTAGAAAGAAGCATTGTATATTTTTTATGACAGATTATATTTAGATCATTTTGCTTTTAACATTTGGGTGCCTAGATAATATTTAGATATTTTTTGATTCACACAAATTTAGAATTTCCATATTTTACATGAGGGAACATATGGAGTTTGTGTGTATACTCAAAAACAGAGTAGAATAGGGCATTGCATATTTTTTCTGACAGATTATATTCAGAGGAATTTTGCTTTGAACATTGGGGTGCCTAGATATTATTTAGATTTTTTTCGATTCGGGTAAAATTATAATTTCTGTATTTTACATGGGAGCGCAAACTGAGTTGGTGTATATACTCCAAAACAGAGTAGAATAAGGCATTGTGTATTTTTTCTAACAGACTATATTCAGAGCCATTTTCTTTTAACTTAGGGGCACCTAGATATTATTTAAATTTTTTTCATTCTCGTAAATTTAGAATTTCGGTATATTACATGAGATACCATATTGAGTTGTTGTATATACTCCAAAACAGATTAGAAAAGGGCATTGTATATTTCTTCTGACAGAATATATTTAGAGCAATTTGGCTTTTAATATTGGGGTGCCTAGATAACATTTAGATTTTTTTCGATTCACGTAAAATTAGAATTTTGTTATTTTATATAAGAGAGAATACAGTGTTGGTGTATATACTTGAAATCAGAGTACGATAAGGCATTGTATATTTTTTCTAACAGACTATATTCAGAGACTTTTTTTTTACCTTAGGGGCGCCTAGATATTATTTAGATTTTTTTCGAGTCACATAGAATTAGAATTTTGGTAT
Source organism: Callithrix jacchus (assembly GCF_049354715.1). Taxonomy (NCBI): domain Eukaryota; kingdom Metazoa; phylum Chordata; class Mammalia; order Primates; family Cebidae; genus Callithrix; species Callithrix jacchus. The sequence continues at coordinate 1,316,185 of NC_133511.1, read as the reverse complement.
TTGACATGAGAGAGAATATTTAGTTGGAGTATATACTCCAAAACAGAGTAGAAAAAGGCATTGTATATTTTCTCTGACAGATTATATTCAGAGCAATTTGGCTTTTAACATTGGGGAGCCTACATAATATTTAGAATTTTTTCGATTCGCTTAAATATAGAATTTCTGTATTTTACAAGAGAGCATATGGAGTTGGTGTATTCTCCAAAACAGGGTAGAATAGGGCATTGCATATTTTTTCTGAGAGATTATATTCAGAGAAATTTTGTTTTTAACATTTGGGTGCCTAGATAATAGTTAGACATTTTAGATTTGTTAAAATTAGAATTTCGGTATTTTATATGAGAGAGCATACTGAGTTGGTGTATATACTTTAAAATAGATTAGAAAAAGGCATTGTATATTTTTTCTAACACACTATATGCAGAGCCATTTTCTTTTAACTGAGGGGCACCTAGATATTATTTAGATTTTTTTCGATTCGCGTAAAATTAGAAATTCGGTATTTTACATGACAGAGCATATTGAGTTGCTGTATATACTCCAAAACAAAGCGGAAAAGGGCATTGTATATTATTTCTGACAGATTATATTCAGATCAATTTTGCTTTTAACATTGGAATGCCTAGATAATATTTAGAATTTTTTCGGATCCCTTAAATATAGAATTTCTGTATTTTACATGAGAGAGCATATGGAGTTGGTTTATATACTCCAAAAAAGAGTAGAATATGGCGTTGTGTATTTTTTCTGAGAGATTATATTCAGAGCAATTTTGTATTTAACATTTGGGTGCCTAGATAATATTTAGATTTTTTCGATTTTGTTAAAATTAGGATTTCGGTATATCACATGAGAGAGCATACTGAGTTTGTTTATATACTTTAACAGAGAGTAGAATAAGGCATTGTGTATTTCTTCTAACACACTATATTCAGAGCCATTTTCTTTTAACTTTAGGGCACCTAGATATTATTTAGATTTTTTTCGATTCGCTTAAATATAGAATATCTGTATTTTACATGAGAGAGCATATGGAGTTGGTGTATATACTCCAAAACAGAGTAGAAAAGGACATTCTATATTTTTTATGACAGATTAAACTCAGAGCAATTTTGTTTTTAACATTGGGGTGCCTAGAAAATATTGAGATTTTTATGATTCGGGTAAAATTAGAATTTCTGTATTTTACATGAGAGAGCATACTGAGTTGGTGTATATACTGGAAAACATAGTAGAATAAGGCATTGTATATTTTTCCTAACAGACTATATTCAGAGCCATTTTCTTTTTACTTTGGAGTGCCTAGATATTATTTAGATTTTTTTCAATTCGCGTAAAATCAGAATTTCGGTATTTTTCTTTAGAGAGCATATTGAGTTGGTTTATATAATTCAAAACAGAGTAGAAAAGGAAATTGTATATTATTTCTCACAGATTATATTCAGAGCAATTTTGCTTTTACATTGGTGTACCTAGATATTATTTAGATTTTTTTGATTCAGGTAAAATTAGAATTTCGGTATTTTACATGAGAGAGCATATGGAGTTGGTGTATACACTCCAAAATAGAGTAGAATAAGGCATTGTATATTTTTTCTTACAGACTATATTTAGAGCGATTTTCTTTTAACTTTGTGGTGCCTAGATAGTATTTAGATTTTTTTCGATTCGCGTAAAATTAAAATTCCAGTATTTTACATGAGAGAGCATTATGAGCTCGTGTATATACTCCAAAACAGAGTAGAAAAGGGCATAGTATATTTTTTCTGACAGATTATATTCAGAGCAATTTTGCTGTTAACATTGGGGTGCCTAGCTAATATTTAGAATTTTTTCGATTCACGTAAATTTAGAATTTTGGTATTTTACATGAGAGAGCATACCGAGTTAGTGTATATACTCCAAAACAGAGTAGAATAGGGCATTGTATATTTATTCTAACAGATTATATTCAGAGCAATTTTGTTTTTCCCATTGGGGTGCCTAAATAATATTTATATTTTTTTGATTCACCTAAAATGAGTATTTCGGTATTTGACATGAAAGAGCATACTGAGTTGGTATATATACTCCTCAACAGAGTAGAAAAGGGCAGGGTATATTTTTTCCAACAGATTATATTCAGAGCAATTTTGTTTTCAACATTGTGGTGCCTAGATAAATTTTGGTTTATCGATTCTGGTAAAATTAGAATTTCTGTATTTTTCATGATAGAGCATATTGAGTTTGTGTATATATTACAAAACAGAGTAAAAAAGGGCATTGTATATTTTCTCTGACAAATTATATTCAGAGCAATTTTGTTGTTAACATTGGGGTGCCTAGATAGTATTTAGATATTTTTCGATTCGCTTTAATAGAGAATTTCTGTATTTTACATGATTGAGCATATGGAGTTAATGTATATACTCCAAAACAGAGTAGAATAGGGCATTGTATATTTTTTCTGACAGATTATATTCAGAGTAATTTTGTTTTTAACATTGCGTTGCCTAGATAATACTTAGATTTTATTCGATTCACGTAAAATTCGAATTTCTGTGTTTTACATGAGAGAGCCTACAGAGTTTGTGTATATACTCCAATACAGAGTAGAATAAGGCAATGTATATTTCTTCTAACAGAATATATTCAGAGCCATTTTCTTTTAACTTTGGGGCGCCTAGATATTATTTAGTTTTTTTCAATTCACGTATAATTAGAATTTCGGTATTTTACATAAGAGAGCATATTGAGTTGGTGTATATACTCCAAAAAAGAGTAGAAAAGGGCATTGTATATTTTTTATAACAGACTATATTCAGAGCAAATTTGTTTAAACATTGCGGTGCCTAGATAATATTTAGATTTTTTTATAGACGTAAAATTTGAATTTCGGTATTTTACATCAGAGAGCATACTGAGTTGGTGTATATATTCCAAAACAGAGTAGAATAGGGCGTTGTATATTTTTTCTAACAAAGTATATTCAGAGCCATTTTATTTTAACTCTGTGGTGCCTAAATATTATTTAGATATTCCTCGATTCACCTAAAATTAGAATTTTGGTATTTTACATGAGAGTGCATATTGAGTTGGTGTATATACGCCAAAACAGATTAGAAAAGGGCATTGTATATTTTTTCTGAGAGACTAAATTCAGAGCAATTTTGCTTTTAACATTGTGGTGCCTAGATAATATTTAGATTTTTTTGATTCGAGTAAAATTAGAATTTCTGTATTTTAAATGAGAGAGCATATGAAGTTAATGTATATACTCCAAAAAAGAGTAGAATAGGGCATTGTATATTTTAACTGACAGATTATATTCAGAGCAGTTTTGTTTTTAACATTGCGGTGCCTACCGAATATTTAGATTTTTTCGATTCGGGTAATATTAGAATTTCTGTATTTTACATGAGAGCGCAAACTGAGTTGGTGTATATACTCCAAAACAGAGTACAAAAGGGCATTGTATATTTTTTCTGACAGATTATATTCAGAGGAATTTTGATTTTAACATTGTGGTGCCTGGAAAATATTTAGATTTTTTTTGATTCCCGTAAAGTTATTATTTTGGTATTTTACATGAGAGAACATACTGAGTTGGTGTATATACTCCAAAACAGAGTAGAATAGGGCATTGTATATTTTCTGTAACAGAATATAGTAAGAGCCATTTTCTTTTAACTTTGGGGCGCCTAAATATTATTTAGATTTTTTTCGATTCACGTAAAATTAGTATTTCGGTATTTTACATTAGAGAGCATACTGAGTTTGTCTATATAATCCAATACAGAGTAGAATAAGGCATTGTATATTTTTCCTAACAGAGTATATTCAGAGCCATTTTATTTTAACTTTGTGGCACCTATATATTATTTAGATTATTTTCAATTCACGTAAAATTATAATTTCGTTATTTTACATGAGAGTGCATATTGAGTTGGTGTATATAAGCCAAAACAGATTAGAAAACGGCATTGTATATTTTTTCTGAGAGATTATATTCAGAGCAATTTTGCTTTTAACATTGTGGTGCTGAGATTGTATTTGGAATTTTTTCGATTAACGTAAAATTAGAATTTCGGTATTTTACATCAGAGAGCATAGTGGGTTGGTGTATATACTCCAAAAGAGAGTAGAATAAGGAATTGTATATTTTTTATAACAGGCTATTTTCAGAGCCATTTTCTTTTAAGTTTCGGGCGCCTAGATATTATTTAGATATTTTTCGATACGTGTAAAATTACAATTTTGGTAATTTACATGAGAGAGCATATAGTGTTGGTGTATATACTACAAAACAGAGTAGAAAAGGGCATTTTATATTTTTTCTGACAGATGATATTCAGCGCAATTTTGCTTTTAACATTGGGGTGCCTAGATAGTATTGAATTTTTTTCGATATGCTCAAATATAGAATTTCTGTATTTTACCTGAGAGAGCATATGGAGTTGGTGTATATACTACAAAACAGAGAAGAATAGGGCATTGTATATTTGTTCTAACAGATTATATTCAGAGCAATTTTGTATTTAACTTTGGGGTGCCTAGATAATTTTTAGATTTTTTCGATTCGTGTAAAATTAGAATTTCTACATTTTACATGAGAGAGCATACTGAGTTGGTGTATATACTCCAAAACAGAGTAGAATAAGGCATTGTATATTTTTTCTGACAGACTATATTCAGAGCCATTTTCTTTTAACTTTGGGGCGCCTAGATGTTATTTACATTTTTTTCGATTCGTGTAAATTTAAAATTTCAGTATTTTACATGAGGGAGCATACTGATTTGGTGTATATACAATAAAACAGAGTAGAATAAGGTATTGTATATTTTTCCTTACAGACTATATTCAGAGTCATTTTATTTTAACTTTGGGGCGCGTAGATATGATTTAGATTTTTTTCGATTCACGTGAAATTAGAATTTTGGTATTTTACATGAGAGAGCATATTGAGTTGGTGTGTATACTCCAAAACAGAGTAGAAAAGGGCATTGTATATTTTTTCTGACAGATTATATTCAGAGAAATTTTGCTTTTAACATAGGGATGCCTAGATAGTATTTAGATTTTTTCGATTCGATTAAATATAGAATTTATGTATTTTCTATTAGAGAGCATATTGAGTTGGTGTACATACTCCAAAACAGAGTAGAATAAGGCATTGTATACTTTTTCTAACAGACTATATTCACAGCCGTTTTCTTTAAACTTTGGGGCCCCTATATGTTATTTAGAGTTTTTCGATTCGGGTAAAATTTGAATTTCGTTATTTTACATGAGAGAGCATACTGATTTGGTGTATATAATCCAAACAGAGTAGAATAAGGCATTGTATATTTTTTCTAAAAGGCTATATTCAGAGCCATTGTCTTTTAACTTTGGGGCACCTAGATATTCTTTAGATTTTTTTCAACTCGCGTAAAATTAGAATTTAGGTATTTTACGTGAGAGAGAATATTGAGTTGGTGTAGATACTCCTAAAAAGAGTAGAAAAAGGCATTGTATATTTTTTCTGACAGGTAATATTCAGCGCCATTTTGCTTTTAACATTGGGGTGCCTAGATAACATTTAGATTTTTTTTGATTCACGTAAAATTAGAATTTCGGTATTTTATATGAGAGAGCATACTGAGTTGGTGTATATACTCCAAAACAGAGTACAATAAGGCTTTGTATATTTTTTATAACAGACTATATTCAGAGCCATTTTCTTTTATCTTTGGGGCACATAGATATTATTTAGATTTTTGTCGATTCGCGTAAAATTATAATTTCGGTATTTTACATGACAGAGCATATTGAGTTGCTGTATATACTCCAAAAGAAAGTGGAGAAGGGAATTGTATATTTTTTCTGACACATTGTATTAAGAGAAATTTTGCTATTAACATTCCGGTGCCAAGATAATATTAAGATTTTTTTCGATTCACGTAAAATTAGAATTTCGGTATTTTACATGAGAAAGCATACTAAGTTGGTGTATATACTCCTAAACAGACTAGAATAGGGCATTGTATATTTTTTCTGACAGATTCTATTCAGAGCAATTTTGTTTTTAACATTAGGTTGCCTAGATAATATTTTGATTTTTTCGATTCGGGTAAAATTAGAATTTCTGTATTTTACATGAGAGAGGATATGGAGTTGGTGTATATACTCCAAAAAAGAGTAGAATAGGGCATTGTATATTTATTCTGACAGATTATATTCAGAGCAATTTTGTTTTTAACATTGGGGTACCTAGATAATATTTATTTTTTTCAATTCCGGTAAAATTAGAATTTTTGTATTTTACATGATTGAGCATACTCAGTTGGTGTATATACTCCAAAACAGAGTAGAATAGGTCATTGTACATTTTCTCTGAAAGATTATATTCAGACTAATTTTGTTTTTAACATTGGGGTGCCTTGATAATATTTAGATATTTTCGATTTGGGTAAAATAGAGTTTTTGTATTTTGCATGAAAGAGCATATTGAGTTTGTGTATATCCTACAAAACAGAGTAGAAAAGGGCATTGTATATTTTTTGTGACAGATTATATTCAGAGCAATTTTGCTTGTAATATTACGATGCCTAGATAATATTTAGATTTTTCCCGATTCGCTTAAATATAGAATTTCGGTATTTTACTTGAGAGAGCATACTGTGTTGGTGTATATACTCCAAAACAGAGTAGAATAAGGCATTGTATATTTTTTTTAACAGACTATATTCAGAGCCATTTTCTTTTAATTTTGGGGCGCCTTGATATTATTTAGATTTTTTTCGATTCGCGTATAATTAGAATTTTTTTATTTTACATTAAAGAGCATATTGACTTGGTGTATATACTCCAAAACAGAGTAGAAAAAAACATTGTATATTTTTTCTGAGAGTTTATATTCAGAGCAATTTTGCTTTTAACATTGGGGTGCCTAGATAATATTTAGATTTTTTTCGATTCACGTAAAATTAGAATTTCGGTATTTTAAATGAGAGAGCATACTGAGTTTGTGTATAAACTCCAAAAGATAGTAAAATAGGGCATTGTATATTTTCTCTAACAGACTACATTCAGAGCCATTTTCTTTGAGCTTTGGGGCTCCTAAATATTATTTAGATTTTTATGGATTCTCATAAAATTAGAATTTCGGTATTTTACATGGGAGAGCATATTGAGTTGGTGTATATATTTCAAAACAGAGTAGAATAAGGCATTGTATATTTTTTCTGACATATTATATTCAGAGCAATTTTGCTTTTTACATTGGGGTGCCTAGATAATATTTAGATTTTTTTCGATTCGTTTAAATATAGAATGTCTGTATTTTACAACAGAGAGCATATGGAGTGTGTGTATATACTCCAAAAAAGAGTAGAATTTGGTATTGTTCATTTTGTCTGTCAGATTATATTCAGAGCAATTTTGTTTATAACATTGGGGTGCCTAGATTATATTTAGATCCTTTCGATTTGGGTAAAATTAGAATTTCTCTATTTTACATGAGAGAGCAAACTGAGTTGGTGTATATACTCAAAAACAGAGTAGAATAAGGTATTGTATATTTTTTCTAACAGACTACATTCAGAGCCATTTCCTTTTAACTTTGGGGCGCCTAGATTAGAATTTCCGTATTTTACATGAGAGAGCATATTGAGTTGATGTATATACTCCAAAACAGAGTAGAAAAGGGCATTGTATATTTTCTCTGACAGATTATATACAGAGCAATTTTCCTTATAATATTGGGGTGCCTAGATAATATTTAGGTTTTTTTCGATTCGCTTAAATATAGAATTTCTGTATTTTACATGAGAGAACATATGGAGTTGGTGCATATATTCCAAAACAGAGTAGAATAGGGCATTGTTATTTTTTATGACATACTATATTCAGAGCAATTTTGTTTTGAACATTGGGGTGTCTAGATATTATTTAGATTTTTTTCGATTCATGTAAAATTAGAATTTCGGTATTTTACAACAGAGAGAATACTTAGTTGGTGTATAGACTCCAAAACAAAGTAGAATAAGGCATTTTATATTTTTTCTAACAGACTATATTCAGAGGCATTTTCGTTTAACTTTGGGGCGCCTAGATATTATTTAGATTTTTTTTAATTAGCGTGAAATTATAATTTCCGTATTTTCCACGACAGAGCATATTGAGTTGGTGTATATACACCAAAACAGAGTAGAAAAGGGCATTGTATATTTTTTCTGACAAATGATATCTAGAGCAATTTTGCTTTTAACATTGGGGTGCCTAGATAATATTTGAATTTTCTTCGATTCACGTAAAATGAGAATTTCCGTATTTCACAAGAGAGAGCATACTGAGTTCGTTTATATACTCCTAAACCGAGTTGAATAGGGCATTGTATATTTCTTCTGACAGATTATATTCAGAGCAATTTTGTTTTTAACATTGGGGTGCCTAGATAATATTTAGATTTTTTTCGATTCACGTAAAATTGGAATTTCTGTATTTTACATGAGAGAGCATACTGAGTTTGTGTATATACTCCAAAACAGAGTAGAAAAGGGCATTGTATATTTTTTCTGACTATATTCAGAACAAATTTCTTTTTAACATTGGTGTACCTAGATAATATTTAGATTTTTTTATTCACGTAAAATTTGTATTTTCGTATTTTACATGAGAGAGCCTATTGAGTTGTTGTATATATTCCAAAACAGAGTAGAAAACGGCAGTGTATATTTCTTCTGACAGATTATATTCAGTGAAATTTTGCTATTAACATAGGGATGCCTAGATAGTATTTAGATATTTTTTTCGATTCGCTTAAATACAGAATTTATGTATTTTCAATTAGAGAGCATATTGATTTGGTGAATATACACCAAAACAGAATGGAAAAGGGCATTGTATATTTTTTCTGACAGATTATATTCAGAGCAATTTTGCTTTTAACATAGGGATTCCTAGATAATATTTAGATTGTTTTCGATTCGCTTAAATATCGAATTTATGTATTTTTTATTTGAGAGCATATGAAGTTGGTGTATATACACCAACACAGAGTAGAATAGGGCATTGTATATTTTTTCTGACAGACTATATTCAGAGCTATTTTGTTTCAAACATTGGGGTGCCTAGATAATATTTAGATTTTTTCGATTCGGGTAAAATTAGAATTTCGGTATTTTACATGAGAGAGCATAGTGAGTTGGTGTATATACTCCAAAACAGAGTAGAATAAGGCATTGTATCTTTTCTCTAACAGAGTATATTTAGAGCCGTTTTCTTTAAACTTTGCGGCGCCTATATATTATTTAGAGTTTTTCGATTCGGGTAAAATTTGAGTTTCGTTATTTTACATGAGAGAGCATACTGAGTTGATGTATATACTCCAAAACAAAGTAGAATAAGGCATTGTATATTTTTTATAACAGATTATATTCAGAGCCATTTTCTTTTAACGTTGGGTCGCCTAGATATTATTTAGATTTTTCTCGATTCGTGTAAAATTAGAATTTTGGTATTTTACAAGACAGAGCATATTGAGTTGGTGTATATACTCCAAAACAAAGTGGAAAAGGGTATTGTATATTTTTTCTGACAGATTAAATTCAGAGAAATTTTGCTTTAACATTGGGGTGACGAGATAATATTTAGATTTTTTTCGATTCGCTTAAATATAGAATTTCAGTATTTTACATGAGAGAGCATATGGACTTGGTTTATATGCTCCAAAAAATAGTTGAATAGGGTATTGTATATTTTTTCTGACAGTAAATATTCAGAGCAATTTAGATTTTAACATTAGGGTGCCAAGATAATATTTAGATATTTTTCAATTCGCTTAAATATAGAATTCCTGTGTTTTACATGAGAGAGCATATGGAGTTAATGTATATACCCCAAAAAAGAGTAGAATAGGGCATTGTATATTTTTTCGGACAAATTACATTCAGAGCAATTTTGTTTTTAACATTGGGGTGCCTAGATAATATTTAGATTTTTTCAATTCGGGTAAAATTAGAATTTCTCTATTTTACATGAGAGAGCCCACTCAGTTGGTGTATATACTCCAAAACATAGTAGAATAAGGCATTGTATATTTTTTCTAACATACTGTAGTCAGAGCCATTTTCTTTTAACTTTGGGGCGTCTAGATACTATTTAAATTTTTTTCGATTCGCATAAAATGACAACTTAGGTATTTTACATAAGAGAGCATATTGAGTTGGTGTATATACTCCAAAAAAGAGTAGAGTAGGGCATTGTATATTTTTTTCTGACAGATTATATTCAGAGAAATTTTGTTTTTAACATTGGGGTGCCTAGATAATATTTAGATTTTTATATTTGCGTAAAATTAGAATTGCTTTATTTTACATGAGAGAGCATATTGAGTTGGTGTATCTACTCCAAACCAGAGTAGAAAAGGGCATTGTATATTTTTTATGACACATTATATTCAGAGAAACTGTACTGTTAACATTCCGGTGCCTAGATAATATTTAGATTTCCTTTGATTCACGCAAAATTAGAATTTCGTTATTTTACATCAGAGACCATACTGAGTTGATGTATATATTCCAAAACAGAGTAGAATAAGATATTGTATATTATTTATAGCAGACTATTTTCAGAGCCATTTTCTTTTAACTTTGGGGCGCCGAGATATTATTTAGATTGTTTTCGATTCGCGTAAAATTAGAATTTCTGTATTTTACATGAGAGAGCATATTGAGTTGGTGTATATACTGCAAAATAGAGTAGTAAAGGGCATTGTGTATTTTTTCTGAAAGATTATATTCAGAGAAATTTTGCTTTTAACATTGGGTTGCCTAGATTATATTTAGATTTTTTCGATTTGCTTAAATATAGAATTTCTGTATTTTACATGAGAGAGCATATGGAGTTGGTGTATGTACTCCAAAACAGAGTAGAATAAGGCATTGTATATTTTTTCTGACAGATTATATTCAGTGCAATTTTGTTTTTAACATTGGGGTGCCTAGAGAATATTTACACATTTTCAAATAGGGTAAAATTAGAATTTCTCTATTTTACATGAGAGAGCAGATTGAGTTGGTGTATATACTCCAAAACAGAGTAGAATAAGGCATTTTATATTTTTTCTGACAGACTATATTTAGAGCGATTTTCTTTTAACTTTGTGGTGCCTAGATATTTTTTAGATTTTTTTCGATTCACGTAAAATTAGAATTTCAGTATTTTACATGACAGAGCATATTGAGCTCGTGTATATACTCCAAAACAGAGTAGAAAAGGGCATTCTATATTTTTTATGACAGATTATATTCAGGGCAATTTTGCTTTTAACATTGGGGTGCCTAGATAATATTTAGAATTTTTTCGATTCACGTAAAGTTTGAATTTTGGTATTTTACATGAGAGAGCATACTGAGTTTGTGTATATACTCCAAAACAGAGTAGAATAGGGCATTGTATATTTATTCTAACAGATTATATTCAGAGCAATTTTGTTTTTCCCATTGGGGAGCCTAAATAATATTTAGATTTTTTTCGATTCACCTAAAATGAGTATTTCGGTGTTTGACATGAGAGAGCATACTGAGTTGGTATATATACTCCACAACAGAGTAGAATAGGGCAGGGTATATTTTTTCCAACAGATTATATTCAGAGCAATTTTGTTTTCAACATTGGTGTGCCTAGATAAATTTTGGTTTTTCGATTTTTTTAAATTAGAATTTCTGTATTTTTCATGAGAGAGCATATTGAGATCGTGTATATATTACAAAACAGAGTAGAAAAGGGCATTGTATATTTTCTCTGACAGATTATATTCAGAGCAATTTTGTTGTTAACACTGGGGTGCCTAGATAATATTTAGATTTTTTTAGATTCGCTTTAATATTGAATTTCTATATTTTACATGATTGAGCATATGGAGTTAATTTATATACTCCAAAACAGATTAGAATACGGCATTGTATATTTTTCTAACGGACTATATTCAGAGGCATTTTCTTTTAACTTTGGGTCGCCTAGATATTATTTAGATTTTTTTCTATTCGCGTAAATTAGAATTTCGGTATTTTATATGAGAGAGCATATTGAGTTGGTGTATATACTGCAAAACACAGTAGTAAAGGGAATTGTATATTTTTAATGTCAGACTATATTCAGAGAAATTTTGCTTTTAACATTGGGTTGCCTAGATAGTATTTAGATTTTTTTCGATTCGCTTAAATATAGATTTTCGGTATTTTACTAGAGAGAGCATATGGAGATGGTGTATATACCCCAAAACAGAGTAGAAAAGGGCATTGTATATTTTTTATGACAGACTATATTCAGAGCAAACTTGTTGTTAACATTGGGGTGCCTAGATAATATTTAGATTTTTTTATTCACGTAAAATTTGAAATTCTCTATTTTACATGAGAGAGCACACTGAGTTGGTGCATATACTTTAAAACAGAGTAGAATACGGCATTGTATTTTTTTTCTAACAGACTATATTCAGAGCCATTTTCTTTTAACTTTGAGGTGCCTAGATATTTAGAATTTTCGATTCGCGTAAATATAGAATTACGCTATTTTACATGAGAGAGCCTATTGAGTTGGTGTAGATCCTCCTAAACAGAGTAGAAAAGGGCATTGTAAATTTTTTCTGACAGATTATATTCAGAGAAATTTTGCTTTTAACATTCGGGTGCCTAGGTAATATTTAGATTTTTTTTGATTTCCGTAAAATTAGAATTTCGGTATTTTATATGAGAGAGCATACTCAGTTGGTGTATATACTCCAAAACAGAGTAGAATTAGGCATTGTATATTTTTTCTGACAGATTATATTCAGAGCAATTTTGCTTTTAACATTGGGGTGCCTAGATAATATTTAGATTATTTTCGATTCATTTTAATATAGAATTTCTGTATTTTAAATGAGAGAGCATATGGATTTGGTTCATATACTCCAAAACACAGTAGAATAGGCCATTGTTTATTTTATCTGACAGATTATATTCATAGCAATTTAGTTTTTACCATTGGGGTCCCTAGATATTATTTATATTTTTTTCCTTCAGATAAATTTAGAATTTCGGTATTTTACATGAGAGAGCATACTGAGTTTGTGTATATACTCCAATACAGAGTAGAATAAGGCATTGTATATTTTTCCTAACAGACTATATTCAGAGCCATTTTCTTTTAGCTTTGGGGTGCCTAGATATTATTTAGATTTTTTTCGATTCGCGTAAAATTAGAATTTCGGTATTTTACATGAGAGAGCATATTGAGTTGGTGTAGATACTCCCAAACAGAGTAGAAAAGGGCATTGTAAATATTTTCAGACAGATTATATTCAGAGCAATTTTGCTTTTAACATTGGGGTGCCTAGATAATATTTAGATTTTTTGGATTCCCGTAAAATTAAAATTTCGTTATTTTACATGAGAGAGCATACTGAGGTGGTGTATAAACTCCAAAACAGAGTAGAATAGGGCATTGTATATTTTCTCTGACAGACTATATTCAGAGCTATTTCCTTTTAACTTTGTGTCGCCTAGATAGTATTTAGATTTTTTTCGATTCACGTAAATTTAGAATTTCGGTATTTTAAAAGAGAGAGCATACTGAGTTGGTGTATATACTCCAAAACAGAGTAGAATAAGGCATTGTATATTTTTTGTGACAGATTATATTCAGAGCATTTTGTTTTTTAACATTGGGGTGCCTAGACAATATTTAGATTTTTTCAATTGGAGTAAAATTAAAATTTCTTTACTTTACATGAGAGAGCATATGGAGTTGGTGTATACATTCCAAAAAATAGTAGAATAGGGCATTGTATATTTTTTCTGACAGATTATATTTAGAGCAATTTTGTTTTTAACTTTGGGGTGCCTAGATAATATTTACATTTTTTTGATTCGGGTAAAATTAGAATCTCTGTATTTTAAATGAGAGAGCATATGTAGTTGGTGTATATACTCCAAAAAAAGTAGAATACGGCATTGTATATTTTTTCTGACAGATTATATTCAGAGCAATTTTGTTTTTAGCATTGGGGTGCCGAGATAATATTTAGATTTTTTCGATTCGGGTAAAATTTGAATTTCTATATTTTACATGAGAGAGGATACTGAGTTAGTGTATATACTCCAAAACAAAACAGAATAAGGCATTGTATATTTTTTCTAACAGACTATATTTATAGCCATTTTCTTTTACCTTTGGGGCGCCTAGATATTATATAGATTTTTTTCGATTCGCGTAAAATTAGAATTTTGGTATTTTACATGAGAGAGCATACTGAGTTGGTGTATATACACCAAAACACAGGAGGAAAGGGCATTGTATATTTTTTCGGACAGACTATATTCAGAGCAATTTTGCTTTTAACATTGGGGTGCCTAGATAATATTTCGATTTCTTTCGATTCGCTTAAATATAGAATTTCTGTATTTTACATGACAGAGCATATGGAGTTGGTTTATATACTCCAAAATAGAGTCTAATAGGGCATTGTATATTTGTTCTGACAGATTATATTCGGAGCAATTTTGCTTTTAACAGTGGGGTGCCTAGATAATATTTAGATTTTTTTCGATTCACGTAAATTTAAAATTTCTGTATTTTACATGAGAGAGCATACTGAGTTGGTGTATATACTCCAAAACAGAGTAGAAAAGGCATTGTATATTTTATCTAACAGACTATATTCAGAGCCATTTTCTTTTAACTTTGGGGCTCCTAGATATTATTTAGATCTTTTTTGATTCGCCTAAATTTAGACTTTCGGTATTTTACATGAGACAGCATATTGAGTTGGTGTATATACTCCAAAATAGAGTAGAAAAGGTCATTGTATATTTTTTCTGACAGATTATATTCAGAGCAATTTTGCTTTTAACATTGGTTGCCTAGATAATATTTAGATTTTTTTCGATTTGCTTAAATATAGAATTTCTTCATTTTACATGAGAGAGCATATGGAATTCTGTATATACTCCAAAACAGAGTAGAATAGGGCATTGTATATTTTTTCTGACAGATTATATTGAGAGCAATTTTATTTTTAACAAGGGGTGCCTAGATAATATTTAGATTTTTTTCTATACGCTTAAATATAGAATTTCTGTATTTTACATGAGAGATCATATGGAGTTGGTGTATATACTCCAAAACAGAGTAGAATAATACATTGTATATTTTTTCTGACTGATTATATTCAGAGCAATTTTGTTTTTAACATTGGGGTGCCTAGATACTATTTAGATTTTTTCAATTCGGGTAAAATTAGAATTTCTGTATTTTACATGAGAGAGCATCCTGATTTGGTGTATATACTCCATAACAGAGTAGAATAAGGCATTGTATATTTTTTCTAAGAGACTATATTCAAAGCCATTTTCTTTTAACTCTGGGGCGCCTAGGTATTATATAAATTTTTTTCGATCCTCATAAAATTAGAATTCCAATATTTAACATGAGAGTACATATTGAGTTGGTGTATATACTACAAAACAAAGTAGACAAGAACATTTTATATTTGTCTGACAGATTACATTCAGAGCAATTTTGCTATTAACATTGGGGTGCATATATAATATTTAGATTTTTTTCGATTCACCTAAAATTTGAATTTCGGTATTTTACTTGAGAGATCATACTGAGTTGGTACATATACTTCAAAACCAAGTAAAATAGTGCATTATATATTTTTTCTGACAGATTATATTAAGAGCAATTTTTCTTTTAACATTGGGGTGCCTAGAAAACGTTTAGATTATTTTCGATTCCCTTAAATATAGAATTTCTGTATTTTACATGAGAGAGCATATGGAGTTTGTGTATATACTCCAAAACTGAGTAGAAAACGAAATTGTATATTTTTTCTGACAGATTATATTCAGAGCAATTTTGCTTTTAACACTGGGGTGCCTAGATAATATTTACATTTTTTTCGATTCGGGTAAATTTATAATTTTTGTATTTAACTTGAGAGTGCATACTGAGTTGGTGTATACACTCCAAAACAGAGTAGAATTGGGCATTGTATATTTTTTGTAACAGACTATATTCAGAGCCATTTTGTATTAACTTTGAGGCGCCTAGATATTATTAAGATTTTTTTCGATTCGCGTAAAATGAGAGTTTCGTTATTTTACATGAGAGAACATATTGAGTTGGTGTACATACTCCAAAACAGAGTAGAATAGGGCATTGTATATTTTTTCTAACAGATTATATTCAGAGAAATTTTGTTTTTAACATTGGGGTGCCTAGATAATATTTAGATTTTTTCGATTCATGTAAAATTTGAATTTCGGTATTTTACATGAGAGAACATACTGAGTTGGTGTATATACTGCAAAACAGAGTAGAATAAGGCATTCTATATTTTCTCCAACAGACTATATTTATAGACATTTTCTATTAACTTTAGGGCGCCTAGATATTATTTAGACTTTTTTTTGATTTGCATAAAATTAGAAATTCGGTATTTTACATGAGAGAGCATACTGAGTTGGTGTATATACTACAAAACAAGGTAGAAAAGGGAATTGTATATTTTTTCTGACAGATTATATTCAGAGAAATTTTGCTTTTAACATTGTGGTGCCTAGATAATATTTAGATTTTTTTCGATTCGCTTAAATATAGAATTTCTGTACTTAACATGATAGAGCATGTTGAGTTGGTGTATATACTCCAAAACAGAGTAGAATAGGGCATTTTATATTTTTTCAGACAGATTATATTCAGAGCAATATTGTTTTTAACATTGGGGTGCCTAGATAATATTTAAATTTTTTTAGATTCATGTCAATTTAGAATTTCGGTATTTTACATGAGAGAGCATACTGAGTTGGTGTATATATTCGAAAACAGAGTAGAATAAGGCATTGTATATTTTCTCTAACACACTATATTCAGAGCCATTTTCTTTTAACTTTGGGGCGCCTAGATAATATTTAGAATATTTTCGATTCACGTAAAATTAGAATTTCGGTATTTCACAAGAGAGAGCATACTGAGTTGGTGTATATATTCGAAAACAGAGTAGAATAAGGCATTGTATATTTTCTTTAACACACTATATTCAGAGCCATTTACTTTTAACTTTAGGGAGTCTATATATTATTTAGATTTTTATCGATTCATGTAAAATTGTAATTTCTGTATTTTACATGAGAGAGCATACTGTGTTGGTGTATATACTAAAAAAAGAGTAGAAAAGGGCATTGTATATTTTTTCTGAAAGATTATATTCAGAGCAATTTTTTTTTTACATTGTGGTGCCTAGATAATATTTAGATTTTTTTCAATTCGCTTAAATATAGAATTTCTGTATTTTACATGAGAGAGCATATGGAGTTGGTGTATATATTCCAAAACAGAGTAGAATAGGGCATTGTATATTTTTTATGACAGATTATATTCAGAGCAATTTGGTTTTTAAAATTGGGTTTCCTAGGTAATATTTAGATTTTTTCCGATTCACATAAATTTAGAATTTCGGTATTTTACATGAGAGAGGATACTGAGTTGGTGTATATACTCCAAAACAGAGTAGAATAAGGCCTTGAATATTTTTTCTAACAGACTAAATTCAGAGCCATTTTCTTTTAACTTTTGGGCGCCTAGATATTATTTAAATTTTTTTCGATTCGCGAAAGATTAGAATTTCGGTATTTTACATTAGAGAGCATATTGAGTTGGTGTATATATTACAAAACAGAGTAGAAAAAAGCATTGTATGTTTTTTCTCACAGATAATACACAGAGCAATTTTGCTTTTAACATTGGGTTGCCTTGATAATATTTAGATTTTTTCGATTCGCTTAAATATAGAATTTCTGTGTTTTACATGAGAGAGCATATGGAGTTTGTGTATATACTCCGAAACAGAGTAGAATAGGGCATTGTATATTTTTTATGGCAGATTATATTCAGAGCAACTTTGTTTTTAACATTGGGGTGCCTAGATAATATTTAGATATTTTTCAATTTGCTTAAATATAGAATTTCTCTATTTTACCAGAGAAAGCATATGGAGTTGGAGTGTACACTCTAAAAAATAGTAGAATAAGGCATTGTATATTTTTTCTGAAAGATTATATTCGAAGCAATTTTGTTTTAAACATTGGGGTTCATAGATAATATTTAGATTTTTTTGATTCGGATAAAATTAAAATTTCGTTATTTTACATGAGAGAGCATACTGAGTTGGTGTATATACTCCAAAACAGATTAGAATAAGGCATTGTATATTTTTTCTAAGAGGCTTTATTCAGAGCCATTCTCTTTTAACTTTGGGGCACCTGGATATTATTTAGATTCTTTTCGATTCACGTAAAATTAGAATTTCTGTATTTTACATGAGAGAGCATAGAGAGTTGTTGTATATACTACAAAACAGAGTAGAATAGGGCATTGTATATTTTTTCTGACATATTATATTCACAGCAATTTAGCTTTTAACATTGGTGTGCCTAGATAATATTTAGATTTTTTTCGATTGGCTTAAATATAGAATTTCTGTGTTTTACATAAGAGAGCATATGGAGTTGGTGTATATACTCCAAAAAAGTGTAGAATAGGGCATTGTATATTTCTTCTGACACTTTATATTCAGAGAAAATTCGTTTTTAACATTGGGGTGACTAGATAATATTTAGAATTTTTTGTTTGTGGTAAAATTAGAATTTCTGTATTTTACATGAGAGAGCATACTGAGTTGGTGTATATACTCAAAAACAAATTAGTATAAGGTATTGTATATTTTTTTGACATATTATATTCACAGAAATTTTGCTTTTAACATTTGGGGTGCCTAAATAATATTTAGATTTTTTTCGATTAGCTTAAATGTAGAATTTATGTATTATACATGGGAGAGCATATTGAGTTGGTGTATATACTATAAAACAACGTAGAAAAGGGCATTGTATTTTTTTCTGACAGAATATATTCAGAGAAATTTTGCTTTTAAGATTCGGTTGCCTAGATAATATTTAGATTTTTTTCGATTCGAGTAAAATTAGAATTTCCGTATTTTACATGAGAGAGCATACTTAGTTGGTGTATATACGCCAAAACAGAATAGAATAAGGCATTGTGTATTTTTTCCAACAGACTATATTAAGAGCCATTTTCTTTTAACTTTGGAACGCCTAGGTATTATTTAGATTTTTTTCGATTCGGGTAAAATTAGAATTTCGGTATTTTACATGAGAGAGAATATTGAGTTGGTTTATATACTTCAAAACAAAGTAGAATAGGGTATTGTATATTTTTCTGACAGATTATATTCAGAGCAATTTTGTTTTTAACATTGGGGTGCCTAGGTAATATTTAGATTTTTTCGATTTGGGTAAAATTAGAATTTCTGTATTTTACATGAGAGGGTATACTGTGTTGGTGTATATACTCCAAAACAGAGTAGAATAAGGCATTGTACATTTTTTCTAACACACTATATTTAGAGACATTTTCTTTGAACATTGGGGCGCCTAGATATTATTTAGATTTTTTTCGATTCACGTAAAATTAGAAGTTCGGTATTTTAGATGAGAGAGCATATTGAGTTGGTGTATATACAGAAAAACAAAGTAGAAAAGGGCATTGTATATTTTTTCTGACAGATTATATTCAGAGCAATTTTGCTTTTAACATTGGGGTGCCTAGATAATATTTAGTTTTTTTTCGATTCGCTTAAACAGAGAATTTCTGTATTTTACATGAGAGAGCATATGGAGTTGGTGTGTATACTGCAAAACAGTGTAGAATAGGGCATTGTGTATTTCTTCTGACAGATTATATTCAGAGCAAGATTGTTTTTAACATTGGGGTGACTAGATAATATTTAGATTTTTTCATTTGGGGTAAAATTAGAATTTCTGTATTTTACATAAGAGAGCATACTGAGTTGGTGTATATACTCCAAAACAGAGTAGAATAAGTCATTGTATAGTTTTTCTAACAGACTATATTAAGAGCCATTTTTTTTAACTCTGGGGCACCTAGATATTATTTAGATTTATATTGATTCATATAAAATTAGAATTTCGGTATTTTACCTGAGATAGCATATGGAGTTGTTGTATATACCTAAAAACTGACTAGATAGGGCATTGTATATTTTTTCTGACAGATTATATTCAGTGCAATTTTTTTTAACATTGTGGTGCCTAGATAATATTTAGATTTTTTCGATTCGCCTCAATATATAATTTCTGTATTTTACATGAGAGAGCATATGGGGTTGGTGTATATACTCCAAACCAGAGTACAATAGGGATTGTATATTTTTTCTGACAGATTATATTCAGAGAAATTTTGTTTTAACATTGGGGTACCTAAATAATATTTAGATTTTTTTTGATTCACTTAAATGTAGAATTTCTGTATTTTACATGAGAGAGCATATGGAGTTGGTGTATGTACTCCAAAACAGAGTAGAATAGGGCATTGTATATTTTGTCTAACATTATATTCAGAGCAATTTTGTTTTTAACATTGGTGTGCCTAGGTAATATTTAGATTTTTTCGATTCGGGTTACATTAGAATTTTTGTATTTTACATGAGAGAGCATACTGAGTTGAAGTATGTACTCCAAAACAGAATCAAATATGGCATAGTATATTTTGTCCAGCAGACTATGTTTAGAGCCATTTTTTGTTCACTTTGGGGCGCCTAGATATTATTTAGATTATTTTCGATACGCGTAAAATCAGAATTTCGGTATTTTACATGACAGACCATATTGAGTTGGTTTATATACAGCAACACAGAGTAGAAAAGTAAATTGTATATTTTTTCTGACAGATTATATTCAGAGCAATTTTGCGATTAACATTGGGGTATCTAGATAATATTCAGATTTTTTCAATTCACGTAAAATTAGAATTTCGGTATTTTACATGAGAGAGCATACTGAGTTGGTGTATATACTCCAAAACTGAGTAGAATGAGGCGTTGTATATTTTCTCTAACAAACTATATTCAGAGCCATTTTCTTTAAACTTTGGGGCGCCTAGATATTAATTAGATGTTTTTCGGTTCACGTAAATTTACAACTTCGGTATTTTACATGAGAGAGCATATGGAGTTGGTGTATATACTCCAAAACTGAGTAGAATGAGGCGTTGTATATTTTCTCTAACAAACTATATTCAGAGCCATTTTCTTTAAACTTTGGGGCGCCTAGATATTAATTAGATGTTTTTCGATTCACGTAAATTTAGAATTTCGGTATTTTACATGAGAGTGCATACTGAGTTGGTGTGTATAATTTTAAACAAAGTTGAATAGGGCATTGTGTATTTTTTCTGACAGATTATATTCAGAGCAATTTTGTTTTTAACATTGCGGTGCCTAGATGATATTTAGATTTATTTGATTCGGGTAAAATTAGAATTTCGGTATTTTACATCAGAGAGCATATTGAGTTAGTGTATTTACTACAAAACAGAGTAGAAAAAAACATTGTATATTTTGTCTGACAGAAAATATATTCAGAGCAATTTTGCTTTAACATTGCCATTTCTAGATAATATTTAGATTTTTTTCGATTCGCTTAAAATTAGAATTTCTGTAATTTATATGAGAGACCATATGGAGTTGGTTTATATACTCCAAAACAGAGTAGAAAAGAACATTGTATATTTTTTCTGACAGATTATATTCAGAGCAATTTTGTTTTTGACATTGGGGTACCAAGATAATATTTAGATTTTTTCGACTCGGGTAAAATTAGAATTTCAGTGTTTTACATGAGAGAGCATACTGAGTTGGTGTATATACTCCAAACCCAGTAGAATACGGCATTGTATATTTTTTCTAACAGACTGAATTCAGAGACATTTTCTTTTAACTTTGGGGTGCCTAGATATTACTTAGATTTTTTTCAATTCTTGTAAAATTGGAATTTCGGTATTTTACATGAGAGAGCATATGGAGTTGGTGTATATACTCCAAAACAGAGTAGAAAAGGGATTGTATATTTTATCTGACAGATTATATTCAGAGCAATTTTGCTTTAAACGTTGGTGTGCCTAGATAATATTTAGATTTTTTTCGATTCGCTTAAATATAGTATTTCTGTATTTTACATGAGAGAGCATATGGAGTTGGTGTATATACTCCAAAACAGAGTAGAATAAAGCATTGTATATTTTTTATGAAAGATTATATTGAGAGCAATTTTGCTTTTAACATTGTGGTGCCTAGGTAATATTTAGATTTTTTTCGATTCGCTTAAATATAGAATTTCTGTATTTTACAAGAGAGAGCATATGGAGTTGGTGTATATACTCCAAAACAGAGTAGAAAAGGGCATTGTATATTTTTTCTTAAAGATTATATTCAGAGAAATTTTTCTTTTAACATTGAGGTGCCTAGATAATATTTAGATTTATTTGGATTCACGTAGAATTAGAATTTCAGTATTTTACATGAGAGAGAATACTGAGTTGTTGTATATACTCCAAAAAAGAGTAGAATAAGGCATTGTATATTTTTTCTGACAGATTATACTCAGAGCAATTTTGTTTATAACATTGGGGTGCCTAGATAATATTTGGATTTTGTTTTGATTTGCTTAAATATAGAATTTCAGTATTTTACATGAGAGAGCATACTGAGTTGTTGTATATACTCCAAAACAGAGTAGAATAAGGCATTGTATATTTCTTCTGACAAATTATACTCAGAGCAATTTTGTTTTTAACATTGGGGTGCCTAAATAATATTTGGATTTTTTTCGATTTGCTTAAATATAGAATTTCAGTATTTTACATGAGAGAGCATACTGAGTTGTTGTATATACTCCAAAACAGAGTAGAAAAACGCATTGTATATTTTTTCTAACAGATTATATTCAGAGCAATTTTGCTTTTAACATTGGAGTACATGAATTATATTTAGATTGTTTTCGATTCGCGTAAATTTAGAATTTCGGTATTTTACATGAGAAAGCATATAAAGTTGGTGTATATACTACAAAATAGAGTAGAAAAGGGCATTGTATACTTTTTCTGACAGATTATATTTGGAACAATTTTGCTTTTAACATTGGGGTGCCTGGATAATATTTAGATTTTTTTCGATTCGCTTAAATATAGAATTTCTGTATTTTACATGAGAGAGCATATGGAGTTGTTGTATATACCACAAAACAGAGTAGAATAGGACATTGTATATTTTTTCTGACAGATTATATTCAGAGCAATTTTGCTTTTAACACTGTGGTGCCTAGATTATATTTAGATTATTTTCGATTCGCTTAAATATAGAATTTCTGTATTTTACATGAGAGAACATATGGAGTTGGTGTATATACACCAAAACAGAGTAGAATAGGTCATTGTATATTTATTTTGACAGGTTATATTAAGAGTAATTTTGTTTTAAACATTGGGGTGCCTAGATCATATTTAGATTTTCTCGATTCGGGTAAAATTAGAATATCTGTATTTTACATGAGAGAGCATACAGAGTTTGTGTATATACTACAAAACAGAGTAGAATAAGGCATTGTATATTTATTCTAGCAGACTATATTCAGAGGCATTTTCTTTTAACTTTGGGGCGCCTAGATATTATTAAGATTTTTTTCGATTCACCTAAAATTATAATTTCGGTATTTTACATGAGAGGGCATATTGAGTTGGTGTATATACTCCAAAACAGAGTAGAAAAGGGCATTGTATATTTTTTTGACAGATTGTATTAAGAGCAATTTTGCTTTTAACGTTCGGTTGCCTAGCTAATATTTAGATTTTTTTCGATTCAGGTAAAATTAGAATTTCAGTATTTTTCATGAGAGAGCATCCTGAGTTGCTTTATATACTCCAAAACAGAGTAGAACATGGCATTGTATATTTTTTCTCTCAGATTATATTCAGAGCAATTTTGCTTTTAACATTGGGGTGCCTAGATTATATTTAGATTATTTTCGATTCAGTTAAATATAGAATTTCTGTATTATACATGAGAGAGCATATGGAGTTGGTGTATATTCTCGAAAACAGAGTAGAATAGGGCATTGTATATTTTTTTTGACAGATTGTAGTCCAAGCAATTTTGCTGTTAACATTGGGGTTCCTAGATAGTATTTAGATTTTTTTCAATTCACGTAAAATTAGAATTCCGGTATTTTACATTAGAGAGCATACTGAGTTGGTTTATACAGTCGAAAACAGTAGAATAAGGCATTGTATATTTTTTCTAACAGATTATATTCAGAGCCATTTTCTTTTAACTTTTGGGCACGTAGATATTATTTAGATTCTTTTAGATTCACGTAAAATTAGAATTTCGGTATTTTACATAAGAGAGCATATTGAGTTGGTGACTATAAAGCAAAACAGAGTAGAATAGAGCATTGTATATTTTTTCTGACAGATTATATTCAGAGCTATTTTGCTTTTAACATTGGGTTGCCTAGATAATATTTAGATTTTTTTGGATTCGCTTAAATATAGAATTTCTGTATATTACATGAGAGAACATAGGGAGTTGGTGTATATACTCCAAAACAGAGTAGAAATGGGCATTGTATATTTTGTCTCACAGACTATATTCAGAGCAATATTGTTTTTAACTTTGGGGTGCCTAGATAATATTTAGATTTTTTCGATTCACGTAAAATTAAAATTTTGGTATTTTAAATTAGAGAGAATACTGAGTAGGTTTATATACTCCAAAACAGAGTTGAATAAGGCATTGTATATTTTTCCTAACAGACTATATTCAGAGCCATTTTCTTTAAACTTTGGGGTGCCTAGTTATTATTTAGATTTATTTGATTCACGTAAAATTAGAATTTTGGTATTTTACATGAGAGAGCATATTGAGTTGGTGTATACAGTACAAAACTGAGTAGAAAAAAGCATTGTATATTTTGTCTGACAGATTATATTCAGAGCAGTTTTGCTTTTAACATTGGGCTGCCTAGATAATATTTAGATTTTTTTCTATTCGCTTAAATATAGTATTTCTGTATTTTACATGATAGAGCATTCGGAGTTGCTGTATATACTCCAAAATAGTGTAGAATAGGGCATTGTATATTTTCTCTCACAGATTATATTTAGAGAAATTTTTGTCAACATTGGGGTGCCTAGATAATATTTAGATATTTTAGATACAATAAAATAAGAATTGCACTATTTTATCTGAGAGAGCATACTGAGTGTGTGTATATACTCCATAACAAAGTAGAATAAGGCATTGTATATTTTTTCTACACAGACTATATTCAGAGCCATTTTCTTTTAATTTTGGGGCACCTAGACATTATTAAGATTTTTTTCGATTCGCATAACTTTAGAAATTCAGTATTTAACATGAGAGAACATATGGAGTTGGTGTATATACTCCAAAACAGAGTAGAAAATGGCATTGTATATTTTTTCTCACAGATTATATTCAGAGGTATTTTGCTTTTAAAATTGGAGTACCTGGATAATATTTAGATTTTTTTCGATTCGCTTAAATATAGAATTTCTGTATTTTACATGAGAGAGCATAGAGTGTTGGTGTATATAATCCAAAACAGAGTAGAATAGGGCATGATATATTTTTTCTGAAAGATTATATTCAGAGCAATTTTGTTTTTTCATTGGGGTGCCTAGATAATATTTAGATTTTTTTCAACACGAGTAAAATTAGAATTTCGGTATTTTAAATGAGAGAGCATACTGAGTTGGTGTATATACTCCAAAACAGAGTAGAATAAGGCATTGTATATTTTCTATAACAGACTATACTCCGAACCATTTTCATTTAACTTTGGGGCGCCTAGATATTATTTAGATTTTTTACGATTCACATAAAATTAGAATTTCGATATTTTACCTGAGAGAGCATATTGAGTTGGTGTATATACTTCAAAACAGAGTAGAAAAGGGCATTGTATATTTTTTCTGACAGATTATATTCAGAGCAATTTTGGTATTAATATTGGGGTGCCTAGATAATATTTAGATTTTTTTCGATTTGCTTAAATATAGAATTTCTGTATTTGACATGAAAGAGCATAGAGAATTGGTGTATATACTCCAAAACAGAGTAGAATAAGGAATTGTATATTTTTTCTGACAGATCATATTCAGAGCAATTTTTTTGTTAACATAGGGGTGCCTAGATAATATTTAGATTTTTTTCAATTCACGTAAATTTGGAATTTCGGTATTTTACATGAGAGAGCATACTGAGTTGGTGTATATACTCCAAAAGGGAGTAGAATAAGGCATTGTATATTTTTTCTAACAGACTATATTCAGAGCCATTTTCTTTTAACTGTAAGGTGCCTAGATATTATTTAGATTTTTTCGATTCGTGTAAAATTAGAATTTCAGTATTTTACATGACAGAGCATATTGAGTTGGTGTATATACTGCAAAACAGAGTAGAAAAGGGCATTGTAAATTTTTGTGACAGATTATATTCCAAGTAATTTTGTTTTTAACATTGGGCTGCCTAGGTAATATTTAGATTGTTTTCGATTCGCTTAAATATAGAATATCTGTATTTTACATGAGAGAGCATATGGAGTTGGTGTATATTCTCCAAAACAGATTAGAATAGGGCATTGTATATTTATTCTGACAGATTATATTCAGAGCAATTTTGTTTTTAACATTGGGGTGCCTAGATAATATTTAGAGTTTTTCGATTCCTGTAAAATAAAAATTTCAGTATTTTTCATGAGAGAGAATAATGAATTGGTGTATATACTGCAAAACACAGTAGAATAGGGCATTGTATATTCTTTCTAAGAAATTATATTCAGAGCAATTTTGCTGTTAATATTGTGGTGCCTAGATTATATTTTGATTTTGTTCGATTTGCATAATATTTGAATTTATTTTACATGAAAGAGCATATTGAGTTGGTGTATATACAAGAAAACAGAATAGAAAAGGGCATTGTATATTTTTCCGACTGATTATGTTCAGAGCAATTTTGCTTTTAACATTGCGGTGCCTAGATGATATTTAGATTTATTTTCAATTCTCTTAAATATAAAATTTCTGTATTTTACGTGAGGGAGCATATGGAGTGGGTGTATATACTCCAAAACAGTGTAGAATAGGGCATTGTATATTTTTTCTGACAGATTGTACTCAGAACAATTTGTTCTTTAACATTGCTGTGCCTACATAATATTTAGATTTTTCGATATGGGTAAAATTAGAATTTCTGTATTTTATATGAGAGAGCATACTGAGTTGGTGTATATACTCCAAAACAGAGTAGAATAAGGCATTGTATATTTTTTCTAACAGACTATATTCAGAGCAATTTTCTTTTAAATTTGGCGCGCCTAGATATTATTTAGATTATTTTCGTTTCGAGTAAAATTAGAATTTTGGTATTTTACATGAGAGAGCATATTGAGTTGGTGTATATACTTTATAACAGAGTAGAAATGGGCAATGTATATTTTTTCTGACAGATTATATTCAGAGCAATTGTTCTTTTAAAATTGGGGTGCCTAGATAATATTTAGATTGTTTTCGATTCACGAAAAATTAGAATGTCGATATTTTACATCAGAGAACATACTGAGTCGGTATATATACTCCAAAAGAGAGTACAATAAGGCACTGTATATTTTTTCTTACAGACTATATTCAGAGCCATTTTGTTTTAACTTTGGGGCGCCTAGATATTATTTAGATTTTTTTTGAATTCGCGTAATATTAAAATTTCGGTATTTTACATGAGAGAGCATATTGAGTTGGTGTATATATTCCAAGACAAAGTAGAATAGAGCATTGTATATTTTTTCTGACAGATTATATTCAGAGCAATTTTGCTTTTAACATTGGGGTGCCTAGATAATATTTAGATTTTTATCAATTCAAGTAAACTTAGAATTTCCGTATTTTACATGAGAGAGAGTAGTGAGATTGTGTATATACTCCAAAAGAGTAGAAGAGGGCATTGTATATTTCTTCTTACAGATTATATTTAGAGCAAGTTTGCTTTTAACATTGGGGTGCCTAGATAATATTTAGATGTCATTTGATTAACGTAAATTTAGAATTTCTGTATTTTACATGAGAGAGCATATTGAGTTGGTGTATATACTCCAAAACAGGGTAGAAGAGGGCACTGTATATTTTTTCTGACAGATTATATTGAGATCCATTTTCTTTTAACATTGGGGTGCCGAGATAATATTTAGATTTTTTTCGATTCGCGTGTATATAGAATTTCGGTATTTTACACGAGAGAGCATATTGGGTTGGTGTATATACTCCAAAAAATGGTGGGAAAGGGCATTGTAGATTTTTTCTGAAAGATTATATTCAGAGAAATTTTGCGTTCAACAATGGGGGCGCCTAGATAATATTTCGATTTTTTTCAGTTCGTGTGAAATTAGAGTTTCGGTATTTTACATGAGAGAGAGCATATAGTTGGTGTATATACTCCAAAACAGAGTAGAAAAGTGCATTGGGTATATTCTCTGACAGATTATATTCAGAGTAATTTTGCTTTAAATTTTGGGGTTCGTAGATAATATTTAGATTTTTTTCGATTTGCGTCAAATTAGAATTTCGGTATTTTACATGAGAGAGCATATTGAGTTGGTTTATATACACGAACACCCAGTAAAAAAGGGCATTGTATATTTTTTCTGATAGACTATATTAAGAGAAATTTTGCTTTTAACATTGGGGTGCCTAGATAATATTTATATTATTTTCGATTTGCGTTAAATTAGAATTTCGTTATTTTATATGAGAGATCATATTGGATTGGTGTATATACTCCAAAAGAGAGTAGAATACGGCATTGTATATTTTTTCTGAAAGATTATATTCGGAGCAATTTTGCTTTTAACATTGGGGTGCCTAGATAATATTTAGATTTTTTATGATTTGCATAAAATTAGAATTTCTCTATTTTACATGGGAGAGCATATTGAGTTGGTGTATATACTCCAAAACAAAGTAGAAAAGAACATGGTATATTTTTTTCTGACAGATTATATTTAGAGCAATGTTGCTTTTAACACTGGGGTGCCTAGATAATATTTAGATTTACTTCGATTCGCGTAAACTTGCAATTTCGGTATTTTATATAAGAGAGCATATTCAGTTGGTGTATATACTCCAAAAAAAACTAAAAAAGGGCATTGTATAATTTTTCCAACAGACTATATTCGGAGCCATTTTCTTCTCACATTGAAGTGTCTAGATAATATTTAGATTTTTTTCGATTCGCGTAAAATTAGAATTTCGGTATTTTACATGAGAGAGAATATTGAGTTGGTGTATATACTCCAAAAAAGAGTCGAAAAGGGCATTCTATTTTTTTCTGACAGATGATATTCAGAGAAATATTGATTTTAACATTGGGGTGCCTAGATAATATTTAGGTTTTTTCCATTTGCATAAATTTAGAATTTCTGTATTTTACATGAGAGAGCATATTGTGTTGGTGAATATACTCCAAAACAGAGTAGAGAAGGGCATTGTATATTTTTTCTGACAGAGTCTGTTCAGAGCAATTTTGCTTTTAACATTGGGGTGCCTAGATAATCCTTAGATTTTTTTGATTCCTGTAAAATTAGAATTTCGGTATTATACAGCAGAGAGCATATTAAATTCGTGTACATACTTTAAAACAAAGTAGAAAGGGGCATTGTATATATTTTGTGACTGATTATATTCAGAGCATATTTTGCTTTTAACATTGGGGTGCCTAGATAATATTTAGATTTTTTTAGATTAGCATAAAATTGGAATTTCGGTATTTTACATAGGAGAGAATATTGAGTTGGTGAATATACTCCAGAACAGATTAGAAAAGGGCATGCTATATTTTTGCTGTCAGATTCTATTCAGAGCAATTTTGCTTTTAACAGTGGGGTGCCTAGATTATATTTACGTTATTTTCGATTCACGTAAAATTAAAATTTCAGTATTTTTCATGAGAGAGAATAATGAATTGGTGTATATACTGCAAAACAGATTAGAATAGGGCATTGTATATTTTTTCTGACAAATTATATTCAGAGCAATTTTGCTGTTAATATTGTGGTGCCTAGATTATATTTAGATATTTTTTGATTTGAATAATATTTGAATGTATTTTACATGGGAGAGCATATTGAGTTGGTGTATATACTTCAAAACAGAGTAGAAAAGGGCATTGTATTTTTTTCCTGACAGATTATATTAAGAGCAATTTTGCTTTTAACATTGGGGTGCCTAAATAACATTTAGATTTTTGTTGATTTGCATAAATTTAGAATTTCTTTATTTTACATGAGAGAGCATATTGAGTTGGTGTATATACTCCAAAACAGAGTAGAAAAGGGCATTGTATACTCTTTCTGACAGATTATATTCAGAGCAATTTTGATTTTAACATTGGGGTGCTTAGATAATATTTAGACTTTTTTCGATTCGCGTAAAATTAGAAGTTCGGTATTTTACATAAGAGAGCATATTGAGTTGGTGTATATACTCCAAAACAGAATAGACAAGGGCATTGTATATTTTTTCTGACAGATTATATTCAGAGCAATTGTGCTTTCAACATTGGGGTGCCTAGATAATATTTAGATTATTTTCGATTCACGTATAATTAGAATTTCGGTATTTTACATGAGAGAGCATATTGAGTTGGTGTATATACTCCAAAACATGGTAGTAAACAGCATTGTATATTTTTACTGAGAGATTATATTCAGAGCAATTTTACTTTTAATATTGGGGTGCCTAGATAATATTTATATTTTTTTCGATTCACGTAAGTTTCAAATTTCGGTATTTTACATGGGAGAGCATATAAAGTATGTGTATATACTCCAAAACAGAGTAGAAAACGGCATTGTATATTTTCTCTGATACACTATATTCAGAGCAATTTTGATTTTAACATTGGGGTGCCTAGATAATATTTAGATTTTTTTCGATTTGCTTAAATATAGAATTTTTGTATTTTACATGAAAGAGCATACTGAGTTGGTGTATATACTCCAAAAAGAGTAGAATAAAGCATTGTATATTTTTTCTAACAGACTATATTTAGAGACATTTTCTTTTAACTTTCTGGGGCCTAGATATTATTTAGATTTTTTTCGATTCACGTAAAATTAGAATTTCAGTATTTTAAAGGAAAGAGCATATTGAGTTGGTGTATATACTCCAGAACAGAGTAGAAAAGGGCATTGTATATTTTTTCTGACAGAGTGTATTCAGAACAATTTTTCTTTTAACATTGGGGTGCCTAGATAATATTTAGATATTTGTCGATTCGGTTAAATATAGAATTTCTGTATTTTATATGAGAGAGCATATGGAGTTGGTGTATATACTCCAAAAAAAAGTAGAATAGGGCATTGTATATTTTCTCTGACAGATTATATTCAGAGCAATTTTGTTTCTAACATTGGGGTGTCTAGAAAATATTTAGATGTTATTCGATTCGCTGAAATATAGAATTTCTGTATTTTACATGAGATAGCATATGGAGTTGGTGTATATACTCCAAAACAGAGTAAAATAGGGCATTGTATATTTTTTCTGAAAGATTATATTCGGAGCAATTTTGCTTTTAACATTGGGGTGTCTAGTTAATATTTAGATTTTTTTTGATTTGCATAAAATTAGAATTTCTCTGTTTTACATGGGAGAGCATATTGAGTTGGTGTATATACTCCAAAACAATGTAGAACAAAGCATGGTATATTTTTTCTGACAGATTATATTCAGAGCAATGTTGCTTTTAACATTGGGGTGCCTAGATAATATTTAGATCTATTTCGATGTGCGTAAACTTACAATTTCGGTATTTTATATAAGAGAGCATATTGAGTTGGTGTATATACTCCAACAAAAACTAGAAAAGGGCATTGTATATTTTTTCCGACAGACTATATTCGCAGCCGTTTACTTCTCACATTGAAGTGCCTAGATAATATTTAGATTTTTTTCGATTCACGTAAAATTAGAATTTCGGTATTTTACATGAGAGAGAATATTGAGTTGGTGTATATACTCCAAAAAAGAGTTGAAAAGGGCATTCTATTTTATTCTGACAGATGATATTCAGAGAAATTTTGATTTTAACATTGGGGTGCCTAGATAATATTTAGGTTTTTTCCATTTGCATAAATTTAGAATTTCTGTATTTTACAAGAGAGAGTATATTGTGTTGGTGTATATACTCCAAAACAGAGTAGACAAGGGCATTGTATATTTTTCCTGACAGACTCTATTCAGAGCAATTTTGCTTTTAACATTGGGGTGCCTAGATAATCCTTAAATTTCTTTGATTCCTGTAAAATTAGAATTTCGGTATTATACAGCAGAGAGCATATTGAGTTCGTGTACATACTCCGAAACAAAGTAGAAAAGGGCATTGTATATTTTTTCTGACAGATTATATTCAGAGCAATTTTGCTTTTAACATTGGGGTGCCTATATAATATTTAAATTTTTTTCGATTTGCATAAAATTGGAATTTCGGTATTTTACATAGGAGAGCATATTGAGTTGGTGAGTATACTCCAGAACAGATTAGAAAAGGGCATGCTATATTTTTGCTGTCAGATTATATTCAGAGCAACTTTGCTTTTAACAGTGGGGTGCCTAGATTATATTTAGGTTATTTTCGATTCACGTAAAATTAAAATTTCTGTATTTTTCATGAGAGAGAATAATGAATTGGTGTATATACTGCAAAGCAGATTAGAATAGGGCATTGTATATTTTTTCTGACAAATTATATTCAGAGCAATTTTGCTGTTAATATTGTGGTGCCTAGATTATATTTAGATTTTTTTTGATTTGCATAATATTTAAACGTATTTTACATGGGAGAGCATACTGAGTTGGTTTATATACTTCAAAACAGAGTAGAAAAGGGCATTGTATTTTTTTCCTGACAGATTATATTCAGAGCAATTTTGCTTTTAACATTGGGGTGCCTAGATAATATTTAGATTTTTTTCAATTTGCATAAATTTAGAATTTCTTTATTTTACATGAGAGAGCATATTGAGTTGGTTTATATACTCCAAAACAGAGTAGAAAAGGGCATTGTATACTTTTTCTGACAGATTATATTCAGAGCAATTTTGATTTTAACATTGGGGTGCCTAGATAATATTTAGACTTTTTTTGATTCGCATAAAATTAGAAGTTCGGTATTTTACATAAAAGAGCATATTGAGTTGGTGTATATACTCCAAAACAGAATAGACAAGGGCATTGTATATTTTTTTCTGACATACTATATTCAGAGCAATTGTGCTTTCAACATTGGGGTGCCTAGATAATATTTAGATTATTTTGGATTCACGTATTATTAGAATTTTGGTATTTTACATGAGAGGGCATATTGAGTGGGTGTATATACTCCAAAATATGGTAGTAAACAGCATTGTATATTTTTACTGAGAGATTATATTCAGAGCAATTTTACTTTTAATATTGGGGTGCCTAGATAATATTTATATTTTTTTCGATTCGCGTAAGTTTCGAATTTCGGTATTTTACATGGGAGAGCATATTAAGTATGTGTGTATACTCCAAAACAGAGTAGAAAACGGCATTGTATATTTCTTCTGACACACTAGATTCAGAGCAATTTTGATTTTAACATTGGGGTGCCTAGATAATATTTAGAATTTTCTCGATTTGCTTAAATACAGAATTTTTGTATTTTACATGACAGAGCATACTGAGTTGGTGTATATACTCCAAAAAAGAGTAGAATAAAGCATTGTATATTTTTTCTAACAGACTATATTTAGAGCCATTTTCTTTTAACTTTGTGGGGCCTACATATTGTTTAGGTTTTTTTCGGTTCACATAAAATTAGAATTTCGGTATTTTAAATGAAAGAGCATATTGAGTTGGTGTATATACTCCAAAACAAAGTAGAAAAGGGCATTGTATATTTTTTCTGACAGATTATATTCAGAGCAATTTTGCTTTTAACATTGGGGTGCATAGATAATATTTAGATATTTGTCGATT
Organism: Callithrix jacchus; assembly: GCF_049354715.1. Lineage (NCBI taxonomy): Eukaryota > Metazoa > Chordata > Mammalia > Primates > Cebidae > Callithrix > Callithrix jacchus. The sequence goes on along the minus strand of NC_133511.1, from coordinate 1,282,218 downwards.
CGCTTAAATATAGAATTTCTGTATTTTATATGAAAGAGCATATGGAGTTTGTGGTTATACTCGAAAGCAGAGTAGAATAGGGCATTGTATATTTTTTCTGACAGATTATATTCAGAGAAATTTTGTTTCTAACATTGGAGTGTCTAGAAAATATATAGATGTCATTCGATTCGCTGAAATATAAAATTTCTGTATTTTACATGAGATAGCATATGGAGTTGGTGTATATACTCCAGAACAAAGTAGAATAGGACATTGTATATTTTTTCTGACAGTTTACATTCAGAGCAATTTTGTTTTTAACATTGGGGTGCCTAGATAATATTTAGATTTTTTCGATTCGGGTAAAATTTGAATTTCTTAATTTTAAATAAGAGAGCATACTGAGTTGGTGAATATACTCTGAAACAAAGTAGAATAAGGCATTGTATATTTTTTCTAACAAACTATATTCAGAGCCATTATCTTTTAAGTTTGGGGCGCCTATTTATTATTTATATTTTTTTCGATTCACGTAAAATAAGAATTTCGGTATTTTACAGTAGAGAGCATATTTAGTTTGTGTATACACTTTAAAACAAAGTAGAAGAGAACATTGTAAATTTTTATATGACAGACTATATTCAGAGCAATTTTGCTTTTAACATTGGGGTGCCTAGATAATATTTAGATTTTTTTCCATTCGCTTAAATATAGAATTTTTCTATTTTACATGAGAGAGCATATGGAGTTGGTGTATATACCCTAATAATGAGTAGAATAGGGCATTGTATATTTTTTCTGATAGATTATATTCAGAGCAATTTTGTTTTTAACATTGGGGTGCCTAGATAATATTTAGAATTTTTTCGATTCGCTGAAATATAGAATTTCTGTATTTTACAAGAGAGAGCATATGGAGTTGGTGTATATACTCCAAAACAGAGTATAATAGGGCATTGTATATTTTTTCTCACAGACTATATTCAGGGCTATTTTATTTTTGACATTGGGGTGCCTAGATAATAATTAGATTTTTTCGATTCGGTAGAAATTAGAATTTCTCTATTTTATATGAGAGAGCATACTGAGTTGGTGTATATACTCGAAAACAGAGTAGAATAAGGCATTGTATATTTTTTCTAACAGACTATATTCAGAGCCATTATCTTTTAACTTTGGGGCACCTATTTATTATTTAGATTTTTTTCGATTCACGTAAAATTAGAATTTCGGTATTTTACATGAGAGACCATACTGAGTTGGTGTATATACTCCAAAACAGAGTATAATAGGGCATTGTATATTTATTCTGACAGATTATATTCAGAGAAATTTTGCTTTTAACATTGGGGTGCCTAGATAATGTTTATATTTGTTTCGTTTTGCTTAAATATTGAATTTCTGTATTTTACATGAGAGAGCATATGGAGTTGGTGTATATACTCCAAAACAAAGTAGAATAGGGCATTGTATATTTTTTCTGACAGATTATATTCAGAGCAATTTTGTTTTTACCATTGGGGTGCCTAGATAATATTTAGATATTTTTGATTCGGGTAAAATTAGAATTTCTGTATTTTACATGAGAGAGCATACTGAGTTGGTGTATATACTCCAAAACAGAGTAGAATAGGGCATTGTATATTTTTTCAACAGACTATATTCAGAGCCATTTTCTTTTAACTTTGGGGCGCCTAGATATAATTTAGATTTTTTTTAATTAGCGTGAAATTATAATTTCCGTATTTTATATGAGAGAGCATACTGATTTGGTGTATATACTCCAAAACAGAGAAGAAAAGGGCGTTGTATCTTTTTTCTGACAGATTATATTCAGAGCAATTTTGCTTTTAACATTTGGGTGCCTAGATAATATTTAGATTTTTTAGATTCATGTAAAATTAGAATTTCGGTATTTTATATGAGAGAGCATACTGAGTTGGTGTACATACTCCAAAACAGAGTAGAATACGGCATTGCATATTTTTTCTGACAGTATATATTTAGAGCAATTTGGTTTTTAAGATTGGGGTTCCTAGATAATATTTAGATTTTTTTGATTCTGGTAAAATTAGAGTTTCGTTATTTTGTATGAGAGACCATATTAAGTTGGTGTATATACTCCAAAACAGAGTACAAAAGGGCGTTTTATGTATTTTCTGACAGATTATATTCAGACAAATATTGCTTTTAACATTGGGGTGCCTAGATAATATTTAGATTTCTTTCGATTCGCTTAAATATAAAATTTCTGTATTTTACATGAGAGAGCATATTGAGTTGGTGTATATACTCCAAAACAGAGTAGAATAAGGCATTGTATGTTTGTTCTAACAGACTATATTCACATCCATTTTCTTTTAACTTTGATTCTCCTAGACATTATTAACATTTTTTCGATTCACGTAAAATTAGAATTTCGGTATTTTACATGAGAGAGCCTATTGAGTATTGTATATACTGCAAAACAAAGTAGAAAAGGGCGTTGTATATTTTTTCTGACGGATTATATTCAGATCCTTTTTTTTTAACATTGGGGTGCCTAGATAATTCGATTTATTTGAATTCACGTAAAATTAGAATTTCGGTATTTTACATGAGAGAGCATATTGAGTTGTTGTATATACTACAAAACAAAGTAGAAAATGACATTTTATATTTTTTTTGACAGATTATATTCAGAGCAATTTTGCTTTTAACATTAGGGTGCCTAGATAATATTTAGATTTTTTTCGATTCGCTTAAATATAGAAATTCTGTATTTTACATGAGAGAGCATATGGAGTTGGTGTATATATTCCAAAACAGAGTAGAATAGGGCATTGTATATTTTTTCTGACAGATAATATTCAGAGTAATTTTGTTTTTAACATTGGGGTGCCTAGATAATATTTAGATTTTTTCGATTCAGGTAAAATTAGAATTTCTCTGTTTTACATGAGAGAGCACACTGAGTTGGTGTATATACTACAAAATAGAGAAGAAAAGGGCATTGTATATTTTTTCTGACAGATTATATTCAGAGCAATTTTGCTTTTAACATTGGGGTGCCTAGATAATATTTAGATTTTTTTCGATTCGCTTAAATATAGAAATTCTGTATTTTACATGAGAGAGCATATGGACTTGGTGTATATATTCCAAAACAAAGTAGAATAGGGCATTGTATATTTTTCCTGACAGATTATATTCAGGGCAATTTTGTTTTAAAAATTGGGGTGCCTAGGAATATTTAGATGTTTTCGATTCGGGTAAAATTACAATTTCGGAATTTTATATGAGAGAGCATACTGATTTGGTGTATATACTCCAAAACACAGTAGAATAAGGCATTGTATATTTTTTCAAACTGACTATATACAGAGCCATTTTGTTTTAACTTTGGGGGGACTAGATATTAGTTAGATTTTTTTGGATTCGCGTAAAGTTAGAATTTCGTAATTTTACATGAGACAGCATATTGAATTGGTGTATATACTCCAAAACAAAGTAGAAAAGTTCATTGTATATTTCTTCTGACATATTATATTCAGAGAAATTTTGCTTTTAACATTGGGGTGCCTAGATAATATTTAGATTTTTTCGATTCGCTAAAATATAGAATTTCTGTATTTTACATGAGAGAGCATATGGACTTGGTATATGTACTCCAAAACAGAATAGAATAGATCATTGCATATATTTTCTGACCGATTGTATTCAGAGAAATTTTGTTTTTAACCTTGGGGTGCCTAGATAACATTTAGATATTTTTTTGATTCGCTTAAATATAGAATTTTTTTATTTTTCATGAGAAAGCATATGGCGTCGGTGTATATTTTCCAAAACAGAGTAGAATAAGGCATTGTATATTTTTTCTAACAGACTAAATTCAGAGCCATTTTCTTTTAACTTTGGGGCGCCAAGATATTATTTAGATTTGTTTCAATTCGCATAAAATAAGATTTTCGGTATTTTACATGAGAGAGCATATTGAGTTGGTTTATATACTACAAAACAAAGTAGAAAAGGGCATTGTATATTTTTTCTAACAGATTATGTTCAGAGCAATTTTGCTTTTCACATTGTGGTGCCTAGATAATATTTAGATTTATTTTCAATTTGCTTTAATATAAAATTTTTGTATTTTACGAGAGAGAGCATATGGAGTGGGTGTATATACTCCAAAACAGAGTAGAATTGGGCATTGTATATTTTTTCTGACAAATTATATTAAGAGAAATTTGTTTTTAACATTGGGTTGCCTATATAATATTTAGATTTTTCCATTCGTGTATAATTAGAATGTGTGTATATTACATGAGTGAGCATACTGAGTTGGTGTATATACTCCAAAACAGAGAAGAATAAGGCATTGTATATTTTATCTAACAGACTATATTCAGAGCCCTTTTCTTTTAACTTTGGGTCGCCTAGGTATTATTTAGATTTTTTTCGATTCGTGTAAAATTAGAATTTCGGTATTTTACATAAGAGAGCCTATAGAGTTGGTGTATTTTCTCCAAAACGTAGTAGAAAAGGGCATTGTATATATTTTCTGACAGATTATATTCAGAGCAATTTTGCTTTTACCATTGGGGTGCCTAGATAATATTTAGACTTTTATCATTTCGCTTAAATATAGAATTTCTGTATTTTACATGAGAGACCATATGGAGTTGGTGTATATACTACAAAACAGAGTAGAATAGGGCATTGTATATTTTCTCTGACAGATTATATTCAGAGCCATTTTGTTTTTAACATTGGGGTGCCTAGATAATATTTAGATTTTTTCAATTCGAGATAATTAGAATTTTGTTTTTTACATGAGAGAGCATACTTAGTTGGTGTATATACTCCAAAACAGAGAGGAGTAAGGCATTGTATATTTTTTCTAACAGACTATATTCAGAGCCATTTTCTTTTAACTTTGGGGCGCCTAGATATTATTTAGATATTTTTCTATTCACGTTATATTAGAATGTCGGTATTTTACATGGGAGAGCATATTGAGTTGGTGTACATAGTACAAAACAGAGTAGAAAAGGGCATTATATATTTTTTAAGACAGATTATATTCAGAGCAATTTGTCTTTTAGCATTGGGGTGCCTAGATAATATTTAGATATTTTTCCTTTCGCTTAAATATAGAATTTCTGTATTTTACATGAGAGAGCATATGGAGTTGGTGTATATACTCCAAAACCGAGTAGAACAGGGCATTGTATATTATTTCTGACAGATTATATTCAGAGCAATTTTCTTTAACATTGGAATGCCTAGATTATATTTAGATTTTTTTCGATTCGCTTAAATATAGAATTTTTGTATTTTACATGAGAGAGCATATGGAGTTGGTGTATATATTACAAAACAGAGTGGAATAGGGCATTGTATATTTTTTCTGACAGATTCTATTTAGAGCAATTTTGTTTTTAACATTGGGTGCCTAGATAATATTTAGATTTTTTCGATTCACGTAAAATTTGAATTTTGTTATTTTACCTGAAAGAGCATACTGAGTTGGGGTATATACTCCAAAACCGAGTAGAATAAGGCATTGTATATTTGTTCTAACAGACTATATTCAGAGCCATTATTTTTTAACTTTGGGGCGCCTAGATATTATTGAGTTTTTTTTTGATTCGCGTTAAATTATAATTTCGGTATTTTACTTGAGAGAGCATACTGAGTTGGTGTATACACTCCAAACCAGAGTAGAATAGGGCATTGTATATTTTTTCTGACAGATTATATTCAGAGCAATTTTGCTTTTAACGTTGGTGTGCCTAGATATTATTTAAATTATTTTCGATTCGCTTAAATATAGAATTTTTGTATTTTACAAGAGAGAGCATACTATGTTCGTGTATATACTCCCAACCAGAGTAGAATAAACCATTGTATATTTTCTCTAACAGACTATATTCAGAGTTATTTTCTTTTAACTTTGGGGTGCCTAGATATTATTTAGATTTTTTTTGATTCGCCTAAATATAGAATTTCTGTATTTTACATGAGAGACCATATTGAGTTGGTGTATATAACCCACAACACAGTAGAATAGGGCATTGTATATTTTATCTGACAGATTATATTCAGAGCAATTTTGTTTTTAACATTGGGGTGCCAAATAATATTTAGATTTTTTTCAATTCACGTAAAATTAGAATTTTTGTATTTTACATGAGAGAGCATACTGAGTTGATGTATATTATCCGAAACAGAGTAGAATAAGGCATTGTATATTTTTTCTAACAGACTATATTCAGATTCATTTTCTTCTACCTTTGGGGAAGCTAGGTATTATTTAGATTTTTTTGTATTCGCGTAAAATTAAAATTATTGCATGTTACATGAGAGAGCATATTGAGTTCGTGTATATACTCCAATATAGAGTAGAAAAGGGCATTGAATATTTTTTCTGACAGAATATATTCAGAGCAATTTTGCTTTTAACATTGGAGTGCCTAGATAATATTTAGATTTTTTTCGATTCGCTGAAATCTAGAATTTTTGTATTTTACATGAGAGAGAATATGGAGTTGGTGTATATTCTCCAAAAAAGAGTAGAATAGGGCATTGTATATTTTTTCTGACAGATTATATTCAGAGCTATTTTGTTTTTAACATTGGGTGCCTAGATAATTCTTAGATTTTTTTTGATTCGCTTAAATATAGAATTTCTATATTTTACATGAGAGAGCATATGGACTTGGTGTATATACTCCAAAACAAAGTAAAATAGGGCATTGTATATTTTTTCTGAGAGATTATATTCAGACCAATTTTGTTTTTAACATTGTGTGCCTAGATAATATTTAGAATTTTTTCAGATTCATGTAAAATTTAAATTTTGTTATTTTACATGAGAGAGCATACTGAGTTGGTGTATATACTCCAAAACAGAGTGGAATAATGCATTGTATATTTTTTCTAACAGACTATATTCAGAGCCATTTGCTTTTAACTTTGGTGCGCCTAGATATTATTTAGATTTTTTTCGATACGTGTAAATTTAGAATTTCGGTATTTTACATGGAAGAGTATATGGAGTTTGTGGTTATACTCCAAAACAGAGTAGAAATGGCATTGTATATTTTTTCTGACAGAATATATTCAGAGCAATTTTTCTTTTAACATTGGAGTGCCTAGATAATATTTAGATTTTTTTCGATTCACATAAATTTAAAATTTCGGTATTTTACATGAGAGAGCATACTGAGTGGGTATATACTCCAAAACTGAGTAGAATAGGGCATTGTATATTTTTTATGACAGATTATATTCAGAGAAATTTTGTTTTTAACATTGAAGTGCCTAGATAATATTTAGATTTTTTCGATTCGGGTAAAATTAGAATTTCTGTATTTTACATGAGAGAGTATTTTGAGTTCGTGTATATACTCCAAAACAAAGTAGAATAAGGCATTTTATATTTTTTCTAACAGACTGTATTCAGAGCCAATTTCTTTTTACTTTGGGGCACCTAGATATGATTTAAATTTTTTTCGATTCGCGTAAAATTAGAATTTCGGTATTTTACCTGAGAGAGCATATTGAGTTTGTGTATATACTTTAAAACAGAGTAGAAAAGGGCATTGTATATTTTTTCTGCCAGTTTATATTCAGAGCAATTTTGCTTTTAACATTGGGGTGCCTACATGATATTTAGATTTATTTCGATTCACATAAATTTAGAATTTTGGTATTTTACATGAGAGAGCATACTGAGTTTGTATATACTCCAAAACTGAGTAGAATAAGGCATTGTATATTTTTACTTACAGATTATATTCAGAGCAATTTTGCTTATAAATTGGGGTGCCTAGATAATATTTAGATTTTTTTCGTTTTGCTTAAATATAGAATTTCTGTATTTTACATGAGAGAGCATATGGAGTTGGTGTATATAATGCAAAACAAAGTAGACTAGAACATTGTACATTTTTTCTGACAGATTATATTCAGAGCAATTTTTATTTTACATTCGGGTGCCTAGATAATATTTAGATGTTTTTCGATTCGCGTAAATTTAGAATTTTGGTGTTTTACATGAGAGAGCATATTGAGTTGGTGTATATGCTACAAAACAGAGTAGAAAAGGGTATTGTATATTTTTTCTGACAGACTATATTCAGAGCAATTTTGCTTTTCACATTGGGGTGCCTAGATAATATTTATATTTTTTTGATTCACTAAAATATAGAATTTCTGTATTTTACAGGAGAGAGCATATGTAGTTGGTGTATATACTCAAAAACAGAATAGAGTAGAAAATTGTATATTTTTTCTAAAATATTATATTCAGAGAAATTATGTTTTTAACATTGGCGTGCCTAGATAATATTTAGATTTTCTTCAATTCACGTAAAATTAGAATTTCGGTATTTTATATGAGAGAGCATGTTGAGTTTGTGTATATACTCCAAAACAGAGTAGAATTAGGCATCGTATATTTTTTTTATCAGACTATATTTAGGGCCATTTTCTTTTAACTGTGGGGCGCCTAGATATAATTTAGATTTTTTTCAATTCGCTTTAATATAGAATTTCTGTATTTTACATGAGAGAGCATATGGAGTTGGTGTATATACTCAAAAACAGAGTAGAATAGGGCATTGTATATTTTCTCTGAGAGATTTTATTCAGACCAATTTTGGTTTTAACATTGGGGTGCCTAGATAATATTTAGATTTTATTCGATTCGCTTAAATATAGAATTTCTGTATTTTACATGAGAGAGTATATGGAGTTGGTGTATATATTCAAAAACAGAGTAGAATAGGGCATTGTATATTTTATCTGACAGATTATATTCAGACCAATTTTGGTTTTAACATTGGGGTGCTTAGATAATATTTACATTTTATTTGATTCGCTTAAATATAGAATTTCTGTATTTTACATGAGAGAGCATATGGAGTTGGTGTATATACTCCTAAACAGAGTAGAATAGGGCTTTGTATATTTTTTATGACAGTTTATATTCCGAGGAATTTTGTTTTTAACATTGGAGTGCCTAGATAATATTTAGATTTTTTTGATTTGGGTAAAATTAGAATTTCTCTATTTTACATGAGAGAGCATATTGAGTTGGTGTATATACTACAAAACACAATAGAAAAGGGCATTGTATATTTTTTCTGACACATTTTATTCAGAGCAATTTTGCTTTTATCGTTGGGGTGCCTAGATAATATTTAGATTTTTTTCGATGCGCTTAAATATAGAATATCTGTATTTTACATGAGAGAGCATATGGAGTTGGTGTATATACTCCAAAACAGAGTAGAAAAGGGCATTGTATATTTTTTGTGACAGATTATATTCAGAGCAATTTTGCTTTTAACATTGTGGTGCGTAGATAATATTTAGAATTTTTTCGATTCTCGTAAATTTAGAATTTCGGTATTTTACATGAGAGCGCATATCGAGTTGGTGTATATACTCCAAAACAGAGTAGAATAAGGCATTGTATATTTTTCCAAACAGACTATATTCAGAGCCATTTTTTTTTAACATTGGGACGCCTAGATATTATTTAGATTTTTTTCCATTCTTGTAAAATTAAAATTCTGGTATTTTACATGAGAGAGCATATTGAGTTGGTGTATATACTCCAAAAAAGAGTGAAATAGGTAATTGTATATTTTTTCTGACAGATTATTTTCAGAGCAATTTTGGTTTTATCATTGGGGTGCCTAGATAATATTTAGATTTTTTTCGATTCACGTAAAAATAGAATATCGGTATTTTACATGAGAGAGCACAGTGAGTTGGTTTATATACTCCAAAACAGAGTAGAATAAGGCATTGTATATTTTTTCTGACAGATTATATTCAGAGCAATTTTTCTATTAACATTGGGGTCCCTAGATTATATTTAGATTATTTTTGATTTGCATAAATATAGAATTTCTGTATTTTACATAAGAGAGCATATAAATTTGGTGTCTATACTACAAAATAGAGTAGAATAGGGCATTGCATATTTTTCTGACAGATTATATTCAGGCTAATTTTGTTTTAACATTGGTGTGCCTACATAATTATATTTTTTTTGATTCTCATAAAATTAGAATTTCGGTATTTTACACGAGAGAGCATACTGGGTTGGTGTATAAACTCCAAAAGAGAGTAGAATAGGTCATTGTATATTTTCTCTAACAGACTATATTCAGAGCCATTTTCTTTTAGCTTTGGGGCGCCTAGATATTATTTAGATTTTTTCGATTCACATAAAATTATAATTTCAGTATTTTACATGAGAGAGCATATTGAGTTGTATATACTCCAAAACAGAGTAGAACAGGCCATTGTATATATTTTCTGACAGATTATATTCAGAGAAATTTTGCTTCTAACATTCGGGTGCCTAGATAATATTTAGATTTTCGTTGATTCACGTAAAATTAGAATTTCGGTATTTTACATGAGAGAGCATATTGAGTTGGTGGACATACTCCAAAACAGAATAGAATAAGGCATTGTATATTTTTTCTGACAGATTATATTCAGAGCAATTTTGCTTTTCACATTGGGGTGCCTAGATAATATTTAGATTTTTTTTGATTCGTTTAAATATAGAATGTCTGTATTTTACAAAAGAGAGCATATGGAGTTGGTGTATATACTCCAAAAAAGAGTAGAATAGAGCATTGTATATTTTGTCTGAGAGATTATATTCAGAGCAATTTTGTTTTTAAAATTGGGTTGCCTAGATATTATTTAGATTTTCGTTGATTCACGTAAAATTAGAATTTCTGTATTTTACTTGAGAGTGCATATTGAGTTGGTGTATATACGCCAAAACAGATTAGAAAAGGGCATTGTATATTTTTTCTGAGAGATTATATTTAGAGCAATTTTGCTTTTAACATTGTGGTGCCTTGATTGTATTTAGATTTTTTCGATTCACTTAAATATAGAATTTTGCTATTTTACATGAGAGAGCATATGGGGTTGGTGTATATACTCCTAAACAGAGTAGAATAGGGTATTGTATATTTTTTCTGACAGATTATATTCAACGCAATTTTGTTTTTCACATATGGGTGCCTAGATAATATTTAGATTTTTTTCGATTCGCTTAAATATAGAATTTCTGTATTTTACATGAGAGAGCATATTGAGTTGATATATATCCTACAAAACAGAGTAGAAAATGGCATTGTATATTTTTTCTGACAGACTATATTCAGAGCAATTTTGCTTTTAACATTGGGGTGCCTAGATAATATTTAGATTTTTTTTCGATTCACTTGAATATAGAATTTTTGTATTTTACATGAGAGAGCATACTGAACTGGTGTATATACTCCAGAACAGAGTAGAATAAGGCATTGTATATTTTTTCTAACAGACTATATTCAGACCCATTTTCTTTTAACTTTGGGGCGCCTTGATATTATTCAGATTTTTTTCGATTCGCATAAAATTAGAATTTTGGTATTTTACATGGGAGAGCATATTGAGTTGGTGTACATACTCCAAAACAGAGTAGAATAGGGCAGTGTATATTTTTTATGACTGATTATATTCAGAGCATATTTGTTTTTAACATTGGGGTGCCTAGATAATATTTAGATTTTTTCGATTCTGCTAAAGTAAGAATTTCTGTATTTTACATAAGAGAGAATATGGAGTTGGTGTATATATTACAAAATAGAGTAGAATAGGGCATTGTATATTTTTTCTTACAGATTATATTCAGAGCAATTTTGCTTTCAACATTAGGGTGCCTAGATAATACTTAGATTTTTTTCAATTCGCTTAAATATAGAATTTCTGTATTTTATATGAGAGAGCATATGGAGTTGTATTTTATACCCCAAAACAGAGTAGAATACGGCATTGTATATTTTTTCTGACAGATTATATTCAGAGCAATTTTGTTTTTATCATTGGGGTGCCTAGATATTATTTAGATTTTTTTCGATTCGCATAAAATAAGAATTTCGGTATTTTACATGAGAGAGCATATTGAGTTGGTGTATACACTCCAAAACAGAGTAGACAAGTACATTGTGTATTTTGTCAGTCAGATTATATTCAGAGCAAATTTGGTTTAAACATTGGGGTTCCTAGATAATATTTAGGTTTATTTCGATTCACGTAAAATTAGAATTTCGGTATTTTACATGAGAGAGCATACTGAGTTGGTGTATATACTCCAAAACAGAGTAGAAAAGGGCAATGTATATTTTTTCTGACAGATAATATTTAGAGCAATTTTGTTTTTTACATTAGGGTGCCTAGATAATATTTAGATTTTTTTCGATTCACTTAAATATAGAATTTCTGTAATTTACATGAGAGAGCATGTAGAGTTGGTGTATATACTCAAAAACAGAGTAGAATAGGGCATTGTATATTTTCTCTTAGAGTTTATATCCAGAGCAATTTTGTTTCTAACATTGGGGTGCCTTGATAATATTTAGATTTTTTCGATTCACATAAATATATAATTTCTCTATTTTACATGAGAGAGCATATGGAGTTGGTGTATATACTCCAAAACAGAGTAGAAGAAGGCATTGTATATTTTTTCTAACAGACTATATTTAGCGCCTTTTTCTTTTATTTATTGGGTATCTAGATATTATTTAGATTTTCTTCGATTCGTGTAAAATTAGAATTTCGTTATTTTACATGAGAGAGAATATTTAGTTGAGTTGGTGTATATACTACTAAACAGAGAATAGGGCATTGTATATTTTTTCTGACAGATTATATTCTGAGTAATTTTGTTTTTAACATTGGGGTGCCTAAATAATATTTAGATTTTTTCGATTCGGGTAAAATTAGAATTTCGCTATTTTACATGAGAGAGCATACTGAGTTGGTGTATATACTCCAAAACAGAGTAGAAAACGGCATTGTATATTTTTTCTGACAGACTATATTCAGAGCAATTTTGCTTTTAACATTGCGGTTCCTAGATGATATTTAGATTTTTTTCAATTTGCTTAAATACAGTTTCTGTATTTTACATGAGAAAGCATATGGAGTTGGTGTATATAGTCCATAACAGAGTAGAATAGGGCATTGTATATTTTTTTCTGACAGATTGTATTCAGATCAATTTTGTTTTTAACATTGGAGTGCCTAGATAATGTTTAGGTTTTTTTTCGATTGACTTAAATATTGAATTTCTGTATTTTTCATGAGAGAGCATATGGAGTGGGTATTTATACTTCAAAAAAGAGTAGAATAGGGCATTGTATATTTTTTATGACAGATTATACTCAGAGCAATTTTGTTTTCAACATTGGAATGCCTAGATAGTATTTAGATTTTGTCGGTTCCGGTAAAATTAGAATTTCTGTATTTTACATGAGAGAAGATACTGAGTAAGTGTATATACTCCAAAACAAAGTAGAATAAGGTATTGTATATTTTTTTCTAAAAGACTATATTCAGAACCATTTTGTTTTAAATTTGGGGCGCCTAGATATTTACATTTTTATCGATTCGCTTTAAATTAGGATTTCGGTATTTTACATGAGAGAGCATACTGAGTTGGTGTATATACTGCAAAACAGAGTAGAATAAGGCATTGTATATTTTTTTTAACAGACTATATTAAGAGCCATTTTCTTTTAACTTTGGAGAGCCTAGATATTATTTAGATTTTTTTCGATTCGCGTAAAATTAGAATTTCGTTATTGTATATGAGAGAGCATATTGAGTAGGTGTATATTCTCCAAAACAATGTAGAAAAGGCCATTGTATATTTTTTCGTACAGATTATATTCAGAGCAATTTTTCTTTTAACATTGGGTTGCCTAGATAAAATTTAGATTTTTTTTCAATTCGCGTAAATACAGAATTTCTATATTTTACATGAGAGAGCATATGGAGTTGGTGAATACTCCAAAACAGAGTAGAATAGCGCATAGTCTTTTTTTTCTGACAGATTATATTCAGAGCAATTTTTTTTTTAACATTGGGTTGCCTAGATAATATTTAGATTCTTTTCGATTCCCGTAAAATTAGAATTTTGGTATTTTACATGAGAGAGCATACTGAGTTGTTGTATATACTGCAAAATAGTGTAGAATAGGGCATTGTATATTTTTTCTGACAGATTATATTCACACCAATTTTACTTTTAACATTGGGGTGCCCAGATAATACTTAGTTATTTCTCGATTCACGTAAAATTAGAATTTCGGTAATTTACATAGAGAGCATACTGAGTTGGTGTATATTCTCCAAAACAGCATAGAATAGGGCATTGTATATTTTTTCTGAAAAATTATATTCAGAGCAATATTGTTTTTAAAATTCGGGTTACTAGATACTATTCAGATTTTTTCGATTCGGGTAAAATTAGAATTTCTGTATTTTACAGGTGAGAGCATACTGAGTTGGTGTATATACTCCAAAACAGAGTAGAATAAGGCATTGTACATTTTTACTGACAGATTATATTCAGAGCAATTTTGTTTCTAACATTGGGTGCCTAGATAATATTTAGATTTTTTTCGATTCATGTAAAATTAGAATTTCGATATTATACAAGAGAGAGCATACTGGGTTGGTGTATATACTCCAAAACAGAGTAGAATAAGGCATTGTATATTTATTGTGACAGATTATATTCAGAGCATTTTGGTTTTTAACATTGGGGTGCCTAGACAATATTTAGATTTTTTCAATGGGAGTAAAATTAAAATTTATTTATTTTACATGAGAGAGCATATGGAGTTGGTGTATACATTTTAAAAAATAGTAGAATAGGGCATTGTATATTTTTTCTGACAGATTATATTTAGAGCAATTTTGTTTTTAACATTGGCGTGCCTAGATAATATTTAGATTTTTTGATTCGGGTAAAATAAGAATTTCTGTATTTTAAATGAGAGAGCATATGTAGTTGGTGTATATACTCCAAAAAAAAGTAGAATACGGCATTGTATATTTTCTCTGACAGATTATATTCAGAGCAATTTTGCTTTTAACATTGGGATGCCTACATAATATTTGGACTTTTTTCGATTCATGCAAATATAGAATTTCTGTATTTTACGTGACAGGGCATACTGAGTTGGTGTATATACTCCAAAACAAAGTAGAATAGGGCATTGTTTATTTTCTCTGACAAATTATACTCAGAGCAATTTTGTTTTTAACATTGGGGTGCCTAGATAATATTTAGATTTTTTCGATTCATGTAAAATTAGAGTTTCTGTATTTTACGTGACAGTGCACCCTGAGATGGTGTATATACTCCGAAACAGAGTAGAATAAGGCATTGTATATTTTTTCTAACAGACTATATTCACAGCCATTTTCTTTTAACTTTGGGGTACGTATATATTTTTTAGATTTTTTTCGATTCGCGTATAATTAAAATTTCTATATTATACATGAGAGAGCATATTGAGTTGGTCTATATACTACAAAACCGAGTAGAAATGGGCATTGTATATTTTTTCTGACAGATTACATTCAGAGCAATTTCGCTTTTAAAATTGGGGTGCCTTGATAATATTTAGATTTTCTTCGATTCGCTTAAATATAGAATTTCTGTATTTTACATGAGAGAGCATATTGAGTTGGTGTATAAACTTTAAAACAGATTAGAATAGGGCGTTGTATATTTTTTCTGACAGACTATATTCAGAGCAATTTTGCTTTTAACATTGGAGTGCCTAGATAATATTTAGATTTTTTTTGATTCACGTAAAATTAGAATTGCTGTATTTTACATAAGAGAGCATACTGAGTTGGTGTATATACTCCAAAACAGAGTAGAATAAGGCATTGTATATTTTTGCTAACAGACTATATTCAGAGCCAATTTCTTTTAAATTTGGGGCACCTAGATATTATTTAGATATTTTTCGATTCGTGTAAAATTAGAATTTCTGTATTTTACATGAGATTGCATATGCAGTTGGTGTATATACTCCAAAACAGAGTAGAAAAGGGCATTGTATGTTTTTTCGGACAGATTATATTCAGAGCAAGTTTGCTTTTAACACTGGGGTGCCTAGATAATATTTAGATTTTTTTCGATTTGCATAAATATTGAATTTTTGTATTTTACATGAGAGAGCATATGAAGTTGTTTTATATGCTCGAAAACAAAATAGAATAGGGCATTGTATATTTTTTATGACAGATTATATTCAGAGCGATTTTGTTTTTAACATTGAGGTGCCTAGATAATATTTAGATTTTTTCGTTTCGGGTAAAATTAGAATTTCTGTATTTTATATGAGGGAACACCCTGAGTTGCTGGATATACTCCAAAACAGAGTAGAATAAGGCATTGTATATTTTTTCTAACAGACTATATTCAGAGCCATTTTCTTTTAACTTTGGAGCATCTAGATATTATTTAGATCTTTTTGATTCACCTAAAATTAGACTTTCGGTATTTTACATGAGACAGCATATTGAGTTGGTTTATATACTCCAAAAAAGAGTAGAAAAGGGCATTGTATAATTTTTCTAACAGATTATATTCATAGCAATTTTGCTTTAACATTGGTGTTTCTAGATAATATTTAGGTTTTTTTCGATTCGCTTAAATACCGAATTTCTGTATTTTACATGAACGTGCATATGGAGTTGGTGTATATACTTTAAAACAGAGTATAATAGGGCATTGTATATTTTATCTGACAGATTATATTCAGAGCAATTTTGCTTTAAACATGGGGGTGCCTAGATAATATTTAGATTATTTTTGATTCACGTAAAATTAGAATTTCTGTATTTTACATGAGAGAGCACACTGAGGTGGTGTATGTACTTCAAAAAAGAGTAGAATATGGCGATGTATTTCTTTTTCTAACAGACTATATTCAGAGCCATTTTCTTTTATCTTTGGGGCATCTAGATTTTATTTAGATTTTTTTCGATTTGCGTAAAATTTGAATTTCTCTATTTTACTTGAGAGAGCACACTGAGTTGCTGTATATACTCCAACACAGAGTCGAATAGGGCATTGTATATTTTTTCTGACAGATTATATTCAGAGCAATATTGTTTGTAACATTGCGGTTACTAGATAATATTTAGATTTGTTTGAATTCGCTTAAATATAGAATTTCTTTATTTTACATGAGAGAGCATATGGAGTTGGTGTATATACTTTAAAACAGAGTAGAATAGGGCATTGTATATTTTTTCTGACGGATTATATTCAGAGCATTTTTTTTTTTAACACTGGGTTGCCTAGATAATATTTAGATTTTTTCAATTTGGGTAGAATTAGAATTTCTGTATTTTACATGAGAGAGCTTTTTGAGTTGGTGTATATACTACAAAGCAGAGAAGTAAAGGGTATTGTATATTTTATCTGACAGATTATATTAAGAGCAATTTTGCTTTTCACATTGGGTTGCCTAGATAATATCTAGAATTTTTTCGATTTGCTTAAATATAGAATTTCTGTATTTTACTTGAGAGAGCATATGGAGTTGGTGTATATACTTCAAAACAGAGAAGAATAAGGCATTGTTTTTTTTCTTACAGACTATATTTAGAACCATTTTCTTTTAACTTTGGGGCGCCTAGATATTATTTAGATTTTTTTCGTTTCGCCTAAAATTAGAATTTCGGTAATTTATATCAGAGAGCATATGGAGTTGTTGTATATACTAGAAAACAGAGTAGAATCGGGCATTTTATCTTTTTTCTGACAGAATATATTCAGAGCCATTTTGTTTTTAACATTGAGGTGCCTAGATAATATTTAGATTTTTTCGATTCGGGTAAAATTAGAATTTTATATTTTACATGAGAGAACATCCTGAGTTGCTGTATATACTCCAAAACAGAGTAGAATAAGGCATTTTATATTTTTTCTAACAGACTATATTCAGAGCAGTTTTCTTTTAACTTTGGGGCACCTAGATATTATTTAGATCTTTTTCGATTCGCATAAAATTAGACTTTCGGTATTTTACATGAGACAGCATATTGAGTTGGTGTATATACTCCAAAATAGAGTAGAAAAGGGCATTGTATATTTTTTCTGACAGATTTTATTCAGTGCAATTTTGTTTTTAACATTGGGGTGCCTAAATAATATTTAGATTTTTTTCGATTCACGTAAAATTAGAATATCTGTATTTTACATAAGAGAGCATACTGAGTTGGTGTATATACTCTAAAACAGAGTAGAATAAGGCATTGTATATTTTTTTTAACAGACTATATTCAGAGTCATTTTCTTTTAACTTTGGGGCGCCTAGATATTATTTAGATAATTTTGATTCACCTAAAATTAGAATTTCGGTATTTTACATGAGAGAGCATATTGAGTTGGTGTATATACTCCAAAAAAGAGTAGAAAAGGGCAATGTATATTTTTACTGACAGATTATATTAGACCAATTTTGCTTTTAACATTGGGGTGCCTAGATAATATTTAGATTTTTTTCAATTCGGGTAGAATTAGAATTTCTGTATTTTACATTACAGAGCATATTGAGTTGGTGTTTATAGTACAAAACAGAATAGAAAAGGGCATTGTATATTTTTTCTGACAGATTATATTCAGAGCAATTTTGCTTTAACATTGTAGTGCCTAGATAATATTTAGATTTTTTTCGATTCGCTTAAATATCGAATTTCTGTATTTTACATGAGAGTGCATATGAAGTTGGTGTATATACTTTAAAACAGAGTAGAATAGGGCATTGTATATTTTATCTGACAGATTATATTCAGAGCAATTTTGTTTTTAACATTGGAGTGCCTAGATAATATTTAGATTATTTTTGATGTACGTAAAATTAGAATTTCTGTATTTTACATTAGAGAGCACACTGAGTTGGTGTATGTACTTCAAAAAAGAGTAGAATAAGGCGATGTATTTTTTTTTCTAACAGACTATATTCAGAGCCATTTTCTTTTATCTTTGGGGCGTCTAGAATTTGTTTAGATTTTTTTCGATTCGTGTAAAATTTTTATTTCTGTATTTTACGTGAGTGAGCATATTGAGTTGGTGTATATACTACAAAACAGAGTAGAAAAGGGCATTGTATATTTTTTCTGACAGATTATATTCAGAGCAATTTTGCTTTTAACATTGCAGTGCCTAGATAATATTTGGATTTGTTTGGTTCGTGTAAATTTACAAATTCTTTATTTTACATGAGAGAGCATATTGAGTTGGTGTATATACTACGAAACAGAGTAGAAAAGGGTATTATATATGTTTTCTGAGAGATAATATTCACAGCAGTTTTGCTTTTAACATTGGGGTGCCTAGATAATATTTAGATTTTTTTCGATTCACATAAAATTAGAATTTCTGTATTTTACATGAGAGAGCATACTGAGTTGGTGTATATACTCTAAAACAGAGTAGAATAAGTCATTGTATATTTTTTCTAACAGACTATATTCAGAGCCATTTTCTTTTAACTTTGGGGCGCCTAGATATTATTTAGATTATTTTTGATTCACCTAAAATTTGAATTTCGGTATTTTACATGAGAGAGCATATTGAGTTAATGTATATACTCCAAAACAAAATAGAAAAGGGCATTG
The DNA here is from genome assembly GCF_049354715.1 of Callithrix jacchus. Taxonomy (NCBI): domain Eukaryota; kingdom Metazoa; phylum Chordata; class Mammalia; order Primates; family Cebidae; genus Callithrix; species Callithrix jacchus. The sequence continues at coordinate 1,262,733 of NC_133511.1, read as the reverse complement.
TATATTTTTTCTCACAGATTTTATTCAGAGGAATTTTTCTTTTAACATTGGGGTGCCTAGATAATATTTAGATTTCTTCCGATTTGCTTACATATATAATTTCTGTATTTTACATGAGAGAGCATATTGAGTTAGTGTATATACTCGAAAACAGAGTAGAATAGGGTATTGTACATTTTTTCTGACAGATTATATTCAGAGGGATTTTGTTTTTAACTTTGGGGTACCTAGATCATATTTAGATTTTTTTCGATTCTCATAAATATAGAATTTCTGTATTTTACATGAGAGAGAATGTGGACTTGGTGTATATACTCCAAAGCAGAGTAGAATAGGGCATTGTATATTTTTTCTGACAGGTTATATTCAGAGCAATTTTTTTAACACTGAGGTGCCTAGATAATATTTAGATTTTTTTATTCACGTAAAATTATAATTTCTGTATTTTACATGACAGTGCACCCTGTAATGGTGTATATACTCCGAAACAGAGTAGAATAAGGCATTGTATATTTTTTCTAACAGACTATATTCACAGATATTTTCTTTGAACTTTGGAGCACCTAGATATTTTTTAGATGTTTTTCAATTCGCGTAAAATTAGAATTTCTGTATTTTACATGAGAGAGCATATTGAGTTGGTGTATATACTACAAAACCGAGTAGAAATGGGCATTGTATATTTTTTCTGACAGATTATATTCAGAGCAATTTCTCTATGAAAATTGGGGTGCCTAGATAATATTTAGATTTTTTCAATTCGGGTAGAATTAGAATTTCTGTATTTTACATGAGAGAGCATACTGAGTTGGTGTATATACTCCTAAAAAGAGTAGAATAAGGCATTGTAAATTTTATCTTACAGTCTATATTCAGAGTTATTTTCTTTTGACTTTGGGGCGTCTAGATATATATAGATTTTTTTCGATTCGCTTAAATATAGAATTTCTGTATTTTACATGAGAGAGCATAGGGAGTTGGTGTATATACTCCAAAACAGAGTAGAATAGGGCATTGTATATTTTTTCTGACCGATTATATTCAGAGCAATTTTGCTTTTTACTTTGGGGTGACTAGATAATATTTAGATTTTTTTCGATTCACTTAAATATCGAATTTCTCTAATTTACCTGAGAGAGCAGGTGGAGTTGGTGTATATACTCCAAAACAGAGTAGAATAGGGCATTGTATATTTTTTCTGACAGATTATATTCAGAGCATTTTTTTTAACACTGAGGTGCCTAGATAATATTTTGATTTTTTTCGATTCCAGTAAAATTAGAATTTCTGTATTTTATAGGACGGTGCACCCTGAGATGGTGTATGTACTCCGAAACAGAGTAGAATAAGGCATTGTATATTTTTTGTAACAAACTATATTCAGAGCCAATTTCTTTTAACCATGGGGCGCCTAGATATTATTTATATATTTTTCGATTCACGTACAATTTGAATTTCTGTATTTTAAATGAGAGAGCATATGGAGTTGGTGCATATACTCCAAAACAGAGTAGAAAAGGGCATTGTATATTTTTGTGACCGATTATATTCAGAGCAAGTTTTCTTTTAACATTGGGGTGCCTAGATAATATTTAGATATTTTTCGATTCGTATAAATACAGAATTTCTGTATTTTACATGAGAGTATATGGAGTGGGTGTATTTACTCCAAAACAGAGTAGAATAGGGCATTGTATATTTTTTCTGACGGATTATATTTCGAGCAATTTTTTTTTAACACTGGGGTGCCTAGATAATATTTAAATTTTTTCGATTTGGGTAAAATTAGAATTTCTGTATTTTACATTAGAGAGCACCCTGAGTTGGTGTATATACTCCAAAACAGAGTAGAATAAGGCATTGTGTATTTTTTCTAAGAGACTATATTTGGAGCCATTTTACTTTAACTTTGGGGCGCCTAGATATTATTTTGATTATTTTTGATTCGCCTAAAATTAGAATTTTGGTATTTTACATGAGAGAGTATATTGAGTTGGTGTATATACTCCAAAACAGAGTAGAAAAGGGCATTGTATATTTTCTCTTACTTATTATATTCAGAGAAATTTTTCTTTTAACATTGGGGGGCCTAGATAATATTTAGTTTTTTTCGATTCGAGTAGAGTTAGAATTTCTGTATTTTACATGACAGAGCATATTGAGTTGGTGTATATACTACAAAACCGAGTAGAAAAGAGCATTGTATATTTCTTCTGACAGATTATATTTAGAGCAACTTTGCTTTTAACATAGGTGTGCCTGGATTATATTTAGATTTTTTTCGATTCGCTGAAATATAGAATTTCTGTATTTTACATGTGAGAGCATATGGAGTTGGTGTATATTCTTTAAAAAAGATTAGAATAGGGCATCTGATATTTTTTCTGACAGATTATATTCAGAGCAATTTTGTTTTTAACATTGGGGTGCCTAGATAATATTTAGATTTTTGCGATTAGGGTAAAATTAGAATTTCTCTATTTTATATGACAGAGCATCCTGAGTTGGTTTATATACTCCAGAACAGAGTAGAATAAGGCATTGTATATTTTTTCTAACAGAATATATTCAGAACCATTTTCTTTTAACTTGGGGTGCCTAGATATTATTTAGATTCTTTTCGATTCACGTAAAATTAGAATTTCGGTATTTTATATGAGAGAGGATATTGAGTTGGTGTACATACTACAAAACAGAGTAGAAAAGGGCATTGTGTATTTTCTCTGACAGATTATATTCAGAGCAATTTTGCTTATAAAATTGGGTTGCCTAGATAATATTTAGATTTCTTTCGATTCTTTTAAATATAGTATTTCTGTGTTTTACATAATGGAGCATATGGAATTGGTGTATATACTACAAAACAGAGTAGAAAAGGGTATTGTATATTTTTTCTGACATTATATTCAGAGCTATTTTCTTTTAACATTGGAGTGCCTAGATAATATTTAGATTTGTTTCGATTCATTTAAACGTAGAATTTTTGTATTTTACATGAGAGAGCATACTGAGTTGGTGTATATACTCCAAAACAGGGTAGAATAGGGCATTGTATATTTTTTCTGACAGATTATATTCAGAGCAATTGTGTTTTTAACATTGAGGTGCCTAGATAATATTTAGATTTTTTTGATTCGGGTAAAATTAGAATTTCTGTATTTTACATGAGAGAGCATCCTGAGTTCGTGTATATACTCCAAACAAAGTAGAATAAGGCATTGTATATTTTTTCTAACATATTATATTCAGAGCCATTTTCTTTTAACTTTGGAGCGCCTAGATATTATTTAGATTTTTTTTGATTCGCCTAAAATTAGAATTTCGGTATTTCACATAAGAGAGCATATGGAGTTGGTGTATATACTCCAAAACAGAGTAGAAAAGGGCATTCTATATTTATTCTGACAGATTGTATTAAGAGAAATTTTGCTTTTAACATTTGGGTGCCTAGATAATATTTAGATTTTTTCGATTTGGGTAGAATAGAATTTCTGTATTTTACATGAGAGAGCATACTGTGTTGGTGTATATACTCCAAAACAGAGTAGAATAAGGCATTGTATATTTTTTCTAACAGACTATATTAAGAGCCATTTTCTTGAAACTTTTGGGCGCCTAAATATTATTTAGATTTTTTTTGATTTGCATAAAATTAAAATTTCCGAATTTTACATGAGAGAACATATTGAGTTGGTGTATATACTACAAAACAAAGTAGAAAATGCAATTGTGTATTTTTTATGACAGATGATATTCAGATAAATTTTGCTATTTACATTGGGTTGCCTAGATAATATTTAGATATATTTTGTTTTCCTTAAATATAGAATTTCTGTATTTTACATAAGAGAGCATATGGAGTTGGTGTATATACTCCAAAACAGAGTAGAATAAGGCATTGTATATTTTTTCTGACAGATTGTATTCAGAGAAATTTTGCTTTTAACAATGAGGTGCCTAGATAATATTTAGATGTTTTTCGATTGGCTTAAATGTAGAATTTCTGTATTTTACATGAGAAAGCATATGGAGTTGGTGTATATACTCAAAAACAGAGTAGAATAGGGCATCGTATAGTTTTTCTGACGGATTATATTCAGAACAATATTGTTTTTAACATTGGGGTGCGTAGATAATATTTAGATTTTTTTTCGATTCACGTAAAATTAGAATTTCGGTATTTTACATGAGAGAGCATACTGAGTTGGTCTATATACTCTAAAACAGAGTAGAATAAAGAATTGTATATGTTTTCTGACAAATTATATTAAGAGCAATTTTGTTTTTAACCTTGGCCTGCCTACATAATATTTAGATTCTTTCAATTCGGGTAAAATTAGAGTTTCTGTATTTTACATTAAAGAGCATATTGAGTTGGTTTATATAATACAAAACAGAGTAGAAAACGGCATTGTGTATTTTCTCTGACAGATTATATTCAGAGAAATTTTGTTTTTATCATGGGGTGCCTAGATAATAGTTAGATTTCTTTCAATTCTCTCAAATATAGAATTTCTGTGTTTTACATGAAAGAGCATATTGAGTTGATGTATATTCTCCAAAACAGAGTAGAATAGGGCATTTTATATTTTTTCTGACAGATTATATTCAGAGCAATTTTGTTTTAAACATTGGGGTGCCTACATTATATTTTGATTTTTTCGATTCGGGTAAAATTAGAATTTCTGTATTTTACATGAGAGAGCATATTGAATTGGTGTATATACCAAAAACCGTGTAGAAAAGGGCATTGTATATTTTTTATGACAGATTATATTCAGGGCAATTTTGCTTTTAAAATTCGGGTGCCTAGATAATATTTAAATTTTTTTCGATTCGCTTAAATATTGAATTTCTGTATTTTACATGAGAGAGCATACTGAGTTGCGTTATATACTCCAAAACAGAGTAGAATAGGGCATTGTATATTTTTTCTGACAGATTATATTCAGAGAAATTTTGCTTATAAAATTGAGGTGCCTAGATAATATTTAGATTATTTTCGATTCGCTTAAATATAGGATTTCTGTATTTTACATGAGAGAGCATATGGAGTTGGTGAATATACTCGAAAACAGAGTAGAATAGGGCTTTATATAATTTTTCTGACAGATTATATTCAGAGCAATTTTGTTTTTAACATTAGAGTGCTTAGATAATATTTAGATTATTTTCGATTCACGTAAAATTAGAATTTCGGTATTTTACATGAGAGAGCATATGGAGTTGGTGTATATACTACAAAACAGAGTAGAAAAGGGCATTGTACATTTTTTTTGACAGATTTTATTCAGAGCAATTTTGTTTTTAACATTGCGGTGCCTAGATAATATTTAGAAGTTTATCGATTCACTTAAAATTAGAATTTTTGTATTTCACATGAGAGAGCATACTGAGTTGTTGTATATACTCCAAAACCGAGTAGAATAGGGCATTTTATAATTATTGTGACAGATTATATTCAGAGCAATTTTGTTTTTAACATTGGGTTGCCTAGATAATATTTAGAGTATTTCGATTCGGGTAAAATTAGAATTTTATATTTTACATGAGAGAACATCCTGAGTTTCTGTATATACTCCAAAACAGAGTAGAATAAGGCATTGTATATTTTTTCTAACAGACTATATTCAGAGCCATTTTCTTTTAACTTTGGGGCTCCTAGATATTATTTAGATCTTTTTTGATTCGCCTAAAATTAGACTTTCGGTATTTTACATGAGACAGCATATTTAGTTGGTGTATATACTCCAAAACAGAGTAGAAAAAAGCATTGTATATTTTTTCTGACACATAATATTCAGAGCAATTTTGCTTTAACATTCGGGTGCCTAGATAATATTTAGATTTTTTTCGATTCGCTTAAATATCGAATTTCTGTATTTTACATTAGAGTGCATATGAAGTTTGTGTATATACTTTAAAACAAAGTAGAATAGGGCATTGTATATTTTATCTGACAGACTATATTCAGAGCAATTTTGTTTTTAACATTGGGGTGCCTAGATAATATTTAGATTATTTTTGATTCACGTAAATTTAGAATTTTTGTATTTTACATGAGAGCGCACACTGAGTTGGTGTATGTACTTAAAAAAAGAGTAGAATAAGGCGATGTATTTTTTTTCTAACAGACTATATTCAGAGCCAATTTCTTTTATCTTTGGTGTATCTAGAATTTGTTTAGATTTTTTCGATTCGTGTAAATTTGAATTTCTGTATTTTACGTTGAGTGAGCATATTGAGTTGGTGTATATACTACAAAACAGAGTAGAAAAGGGCATTGTATATTTTTTCTGACAGATTTTATTTAGACCAATTTTGTTTTTAACATTGGGGTGCCTAAGTAATATTTAGATTTTCTTCGATTCACGGAAAATTAGAATTTCTGTATTTTACATTACAGAGCATATTGAGTTGGTGTTTATACTACAAAACAGAATAGAAGAGGGCATTGTATATTTTTTCTGACAGATTATATTCAGAGAAATTTTGCTTTTAACATTGCAGTGCCTAGATAATATTTGGATTTGTTTGGTTTGGGTAAATTTAGAATTTCTGAATTTTACATGAGAGAGCATATTGACTTGGTGTATATACTACGAAACAGAGTAGAAAAGGGCATTGTATATATTTTCTGACAGATAATATTCTGAGCAATTTCTCTTTTAATATTGGGGTGCCTAGATAATATTTAGATTTTTTTCGATTCACGTACAATTAGAATTTCTGTATTTTACATGAGAGAGCATACTGAGTTGGTGTATATACTCCAAAACAGAGTAGAATAAGGCATTGTATATTTTTCCTAACACACTATATTCAGAGCCATTTTCTTTTAACTTTGGGGCGCCTAGATATTATTTAGATTATTTTTGATTCACCTGAAATTAGAATTTTGGTATTTTACATGAGAGAGCATATTGAGTTAATGTATATACTCCAAAACGAAGTAGAAAAGGGGATTGTATATTTTTTCTGACAGATTTTATTCAGACCAATTTTGTTTTTAACATTGGGGTGCCTAAATAATATTTAGATTTTCTTCGATTCACGGAAAATTAGAATTTCTGTATTTTACATGAGAGAGCAAACTGAGTTGGTGTATATATTCCAAAACAGAGTAGAATAGGGCACTGTATATTTTCTCTAACAGACTATATTCAGAACCATTTTCTTTTACCTTTGGGGTGCCTGGATATTATTTAGATTTGTTTTGATTCGCCTAAAATTAGAATTTCGGTATTTTACATGAGAGAGCATATTGAGTTGGTGTATATACTCCAAAACAGAGTAGAATGGGGCATTGTATATTTTCTCTGATAAATTATATTCAGAGAAATTTTGTTTTTAACATTGGGGTGCCCAGATAATATTAAGATTTTGCGATTCGGGTAGAAATAGAATTTCTTTATTTTACATGAGAGAGCATATGGGGTTGGTGTACATACTTTAAAAAAGAGTAGAATAGGGCATTGTATATTTTTTCTGACAGATTACATTAAGAGCAATTTTGTTTTTAACATTAAGGTGCCTAGATAATATTTAGATTTTTTTTGATTCACGTAAAATTAGAATTTCAGTATTTTACATGAGAGAGCATACTCTGTTGGTGTATATACCCCAAAACAGAGAAGAATAAGGCATTCTATATTTGTTCTTACAGACTATATTTAGAACCATTTTCTTTTAACTTTGGGGCACCTAGATATTATTTAGATTTTTTTCGATTCGCGTAAAATTAGAATTTCGGTATTTTATAAGAGAGAGCATATTGAGTTGGTGTATATACTACAAAACAGAGTAGAAAGAGGCATTGTATATTTTTTCTTACAGATTATATTCAGAGCAATTTTGCTTTTAACATTGGGGTGCCTAGATAATATTTAGATTTTTTTCGATTCGCTTAAATATAGAATTTCTGTATTTTACATGAGAGAGCATATGGAGTTTGTGTATATACTCCAAAACAGAGTAGAATAGGGCATTGTATATTTTTTCTGAAAGATTATATTCAGAGCAATTTTGTTTATAACATTGGGGTGCCTAGATAATATTTAGATTTTTTTTGATTCGCTTAAATATAGAATTTCTGTATTTTACATGAGGGAGCATATGGAGTTGGTGTATATACTCCAAAACAGAGTAGAATAGGGCATTGTATATTTTTTCGTACAAATTATATTCAGAGCAATTTTTTTGAACACTGTGGTGCCTAGGTAATATTTAGATTATTTTCGATTCGGGGAAAATTAGAATTTTATTATTTTACATTAGAGAGCATCCTGAGTTGGTGTATATACTCCAAAACAGAGAAGAATAAGGCATTGTATATTTTTTCTTACCGACTATATTCAGAGTCAATTTCTTTTAACTTTGGGGCGCCTACATATTATTTATATATTTTTCGATTCGCGTACAATTTGAATTTCTGTATTTTAAATGAGAGAGCATGTGGAGTTGGTGTATATACTCCAAAACAGAGTAGAAAAGGGCATTGTATATTTTTTCTGACCGATTATGTTCAGAGCAAGTTTGCTTTTAACATTGGGATGCCTAGATAATATTTAGATTTTTTTCGCTGTGCATAAATATAAAATTTCTGTATTTTACATGAGAGCATATGGAGTGGGTGTATTTACTCCAAAACAGAGTAGAATAGGGCATTGTATATTTTTTCTGACAGATTATATTTCGTGCAATTTTTTTTTAACACTGGGGTGCCTAGATAATATTTAGTTTTTTTCGATTTGGGTAAATTCAGAATTTCTGTATTTTACATGCGAGAGCATCCTGAGTTGGTGTATATCCTCCAAAACAGAGTAGAATAAGGCATTGTATATTTTTTCTAACAGACTATATTCAGAGCCATTTTATTTTTCCGTCGGGGCGCCTAGATATTATTTTGATTGTTTTTGATTCGCCTAAAATTAGAATTTTGGTATTTTACATGAGAGAGCATATTTAGTTGGTGTATATACTCCAAAACAGAGTAGAAAAGGGCATTGTATATTTTCTCTTACAGATTATATTCAGAGCAATTTCGCTTTTAACATTGGGGGGCCTAGATAATATTTAGTTTTTTCGATTCGTGTAGAATTAGAATTTCTGTATTTTACATGACAGAGCATATTGAGTTGGTGTATATACTACAAAATCGAGTAGAAAAGGGCATTGTATATTTTTTCTGACAGATTATATTCAGAGCAACTTTGCTTTTAACATAGGTGTGCCTAGATAATATTTGGAAGTTTTTCGATTCGCTGAAATATAGAATTTCTGTATTTTACATGGGAGAGCATATGGAGTTGGTGTATATACGTTAAAACAGATTAGAATAGGGCATTGTATATTTTTTTCTGACAGATTATATTCAGAGCAATTTTGTTTTTAACATTGGGGTGCATAGATAATATTTGGATTATTTCGATTTGGGTAGAATTAGAATTTCTTTATTTTACATGAGAGAGCATATTGAGTTGGTATATATACTCCAAAACTTTGTAGAATAAGGCATTGTATATTTTTTCTAACCGACTATATTCAGAGACATTTTCTTTTAACTTTGAGGCGCCTAGTTATTATTTAGATTTTTTTCGATTCGCGTAAAATTAGAATTTCTTTATTTTACATGAGAGAGCATAGGGAAGTTGTGTATATGCTACAAAACAGTGTAGAAAAGGGCCTTGTATATTTTTTCTGACAGATTTCATTCAAAGCAATTTTGTTTTTAACATTGGGGACCCTAGATAATATTTTCATTTTTTTAGATTCATTTAAAATTAGAATTTCTGTATTTTACATGAGAGAGCATACTGAATTTGTGTATATACTCCAAAACAGAGTAGAATAGAACATTTTATATTTTTTCTGACAGTTTATATTCAGAGCAATTTTGTTTATAACATTGGCGTGCCTAGATAATATTTAGATTTTTTTCAATTCGCTTAAATATAGAATTTTTGTATTTAACATGAGAGAGCATATGAAGTTGGTGCATATACGCCAAAACAGAGTAGAATAGGGCATTGTATATTTTTTATGACAGATAATATTCTGAGAAATTTTGCTTTTTACATTGGGGTGCCCTTATAATACTTAGATTTTTTCGATTCTGGAGGAATTCGAATTTCTGTATTTTACATGAGAGAGCATATTGAGTTGGTGTATATACTACAAAACAGAGTAGAAAATGGGATTGTATATTTTTTCTGACAGATTATATTTAGAGCAATTTTATTTTAACATTAGGGTGCCTAGATAATATTTATAATTTTTCGTTTCACTTAAAGTTGGAATTTCAGTATTTTACATGAGAGAGCATACTGAGTTCGTATATATACTCCAAACACAGTAGAATAAGGCATTGTATATTTTCTCTATCAGACTATATTCAGAACCATTTTCTTTTAACTTTGGGGCGCCTAGATAGAATTTAGATTTTTTTCGATTCGCGTAAATTTAGAATTTTGGTATTTTATATGAGAGAGCATATTGAGTTGGTTTATATACTACAAAAAAGAGTAGAAAACAACGTTGTATATTTTTTCTGACAGATTCTATTCAGAGTAGTTTTGCTGTTAACATTGGGGTGCCTAGATAATATTTAGAATTATTTCGGTTCGTTTAAATATAGAATTTCTGTATTTTACATGAGAGAGCATATGGAGTTGGTGTATATACTCCAAAACAGAATAGAATAGGGCATTGTATATTTTCTCTGACAGAATATATTGAGAGCAATTTTGTTTTTTACATTGGGGTGCCTAGATAATATTTAGATTTTTTTGATTCGGGTAAAATTAGAATTTTGTTATTTTACATGAGAGTGCATATTCAGTTGGTGTATATACTACAAAACAGAGTAGAAAAGGGCATTGTATATTTTTTCTGGCAGATTATATTCAGAGCAATTTTGCTTTTAATATTGGGGTGCCTAGATAATATTTAGATTTTTTTCAATTCGCTTAAATATAGAATTTCTGTATTTTACATGAGATAGCATATGGAGTTGGTGTATATATCCCAAAACAGAGTAGAGTAGGTCATTGTATATTCTCTCTGACAGATTATATCCAGAGCAATTTTGTTTTTAACATTGGAGTGCCTAGATAATATTTAGATTTTCTTCGATTTATGTAAAATTTAAAATTCGGTATTTTACATGAGAGAGCATACTGAGTTGGTGTATATACTCCAAAACAGAGTAGAACAAGGCATTGTATATTTTTTCTAACCGACTATATTCAGAGCCGTTTTCTTTTAACTTTGGGGCACCTAGATATTATTTAGATTTTTTTGCTTCACTTATATATAGAATTTCTGTACTTTACATGAGAGAACATATGGAATTGGTGTATATACTCCAAAAAAGTGTAAAATAGGTTATTGTATATTTTTTCTGACAGAGTATATTACGAGCAATTTTGCTTTGAACATTCGGGTGCCTAGATAATATTTAGATATTTTGATTCACGTAAACTTAAAATTTCTGTATTTTACATGAGAGAGCATACTGAGTTGATGTATATACTGCAAAACAGAGTAGAATAAGGCATTGTATATTTTTTCTAACAGACTATATTGAGAGCCATTTTCTTTTAACTTTGGGGCGCCTAGATATTTTTTTAATTTCGTAAATTTATAATTTCGGTATTTTACATGAGAGAGCATATTGAGTTGGTGTATATACTTTATAACAGAGTAGAAAAGGAAATTGTAGATTATTTCTGACAGATTATATTTAGAGCAATTTTGCTTTTAACATTGGGTGCCTAAATAATATTTAGATTTTTTTCGATTATCGTAAATTTAGAATTTCTGTATTTTATATGAGAGAGCATATTGGGTTGGTGTATATAGTCCAAATCAGAGTAGAAAAATGCATTGTATATTTTTCTGACAGTTTATATTCAGAGCAATTTTGCTTTTAACATTGGGGTGCCTAGATAATATTTAGATTTTTTTCGATTCAGGTAAAATTAGAATTTTGGTATTTTACATGAGAGAGCATATTGAGTTGGTTTATGTACTCCAAGAAAGAGTAGAAGAGGGCATTGTGTTCTTTCTCTGACAGACTATATTCAGAGCAATCTTGCTTTTAACATTGGAATGCCTAGATTATATTTAGATTTTTTTTGGTTCGTGTAAAATTTGAACTTCTGTATTTTACATGGGAGAGAATATTGAGTTGGTGTATATCGTCCAAAACAGAGTAGAAAAAGGCATTGTATATTTTTTATGTAAGACTACATTCAGAAGAATTTTGCTTATAACATTGGGGTGCCTAGATAATATTTAGAATTTTTTAATTTTCGTAAATTTACAATTTCTGTATTTTACATGAGAGAGCATATTGAGTTGGTTTATATACTTTATAACAGAGTAGGAAAGGGCATTGTATATTATTTCTGACAGATTATATTCTCAGCAATTTTGCTTTTAACATTGGGTGCCTATATAATATTTAGATTTATTTCGATTCACGTAAAATTAGAATTTCAGTATTTTACATGAGAGAGCATATTGAGTTGGTGTATATACTCCAAAACAAAGTAGAATAGGGTATTGTATATTTTTTATGACAGATTATATTCAGAACAATTTTGCTCTTAACATCGGGGTTCCTAGATAATATTTAGATTTATTTCGATTCCCTTAAAATTAGAATTTCGGTATTTTACATGAGAGAGCATATTGAATTGGTGTATATACTCCAAAACAGATTAAAATAGGGCATTGTATATTATTTCTAACAGAATTTATTCAGAGCAATTTTGCTTTTAACATTGGGGTTCCTAGATAATATTTAGATTTTCTTCGATTCGCGTAAATTTAGAATTTCAGTATTTTACATGAGAGAGCATATTGAGTTGGTGTATATACTCCAAAACAGAGTAGAAATGGGCATTGTATATTTTTTTTCACAGATTATATTCAGAGAAATCTTGCTTTTAACATTGGGGTGCCTAGATAATATTAAGATTTTTTTTGATTCGCTTAAATATAGAATTTCTATATTTTACATAAGAGAGCATATGTAGTTGGTGTATATACTCCAAAACAGAGTAGAATAGGGCATTATATATTTATTCTGACAGATTATATTCAGAGAAATTTTGTTTTTAACATTGGGGTATCTAGATTATATTTAGATTATTTTCAATTCACGTAAAATTTGAATTTCGGTATTTTACATGAGAGAGCATACTGAGTTCGTGTATATATTCCAAAACAGAGTGGAATGAGGCATTTTTTATTTTTTCTAACAGACTATATTCAGAGCCATTTCCCTTTAACCTTGGGACACGTAGATATTATTTAGATTTTTTTTATTCGCGTATAATTAGAATATCGGTATTTTATATGAGAGAGCATATTGAGTTTGTGTATATATTACAAAACAGAGTGGAAAAGGGCATTGTACATTTTTTCTGATATATTATATTCAGAGCAATTTTGCTTTTCATATTGGGGTGCCTAGATAATATTTAGATTTTTTTAATTTTTTTGATTCTGTTAAAATTAGAATTTCTGTATTTTCCATGAGAGAGCATACTGAGTTGGTGTATATACTACAAAACAGAGTGGAATAAAGCATTGTATACTTTCTCTAAGAGACTATATTTAGAGCCATTTTCTGTTAACTTTGGGGCGCCTAGATGTATTTTAGTTTTTTTTTATTCGCATAAATATAGAATTTCTGTGTTTTGCATGTGAGAGCATATGGAGTTGGTGTATATACTCCAAAACAGAGTAGAATAGGGCATTGTATATTTTTTCTGACAGATTATATTCAGAGCAATTTTGTTTTTAATATCGGTGTGCCTAGATAATATTTAGATTTTTCTTCTATTCACGGAAAATTAGAATTTCTGTATTTTACATGATAGAGCATATGGAGTTGGTGTATATACTCCAAAACAGAGTAGAAAAGGACATTGTATATTTTTTCTGACAGATTATATTCAGAGAAATTTTCTTTTTAACAATGGGGTGCCTAGATAATATTTAGATTTATTTGATTCACGTAAAATTAGAATTTCTGTATTTTACATGATAGAGCACATGGAGTTGGTGTATATACTCCAAAAAAAGGTAAAATAAGGCATTGTATGTTTTTTCTAAAAGACTATATTCACAGCCATTTTCTTTTAACTTTGGGGCGCCTAGATTTTATTTAGATTTTTGTCGATTCGCATAAAATTTGAATTTCTGTATTTTACATGAGAGAACTTATGGAGTTGTTGTATATACTCCAAAACAGAGTAGAAAAGGGCATTGTATATTTTTTCTGTCAGATTATATTCAGCGCAATTTTGCTTTTAACATTGGGGTGCATAGATAATATTTAGATTTTTTTCGATTCGCTTAAATGTAGAATTCCTGTATTTGACAAGAGAGAGCATATCGTGTTGGTGTATATACTCCAAAACAGAGTAGAATAAGGGATTTTATATTTTTTCTAACAGACTATTTTCAGAGCCATTTTCTTTTAACTTTGAGGCGTCTAAATATTATTTAGATTTTTTTAGATTCACTTAAATATAGAATTTCTGTATTTTACATGAGAAAGCATTTTGAGTTGGTGTATATACTACAAAACAAAGTATAATAGGGCATTATATATTTTCTCTGAAAGATTATATTCAGAGCAATTTTGTTTTTAACATTCGTGTGCCTAGATAATATTTAGATTTTTTCGATTTGGGTAAAATAAGAATTTCTGTATTTTACATGAGAGAGCATACTGAGTTGGTGTATATAGTCCAAAACAGAGTAGAATAAGCTATTGTATATTTTTTCTAACAAACTATATTCAGAGCCATTTTCTTTTAACTTTGGGTGCCTAGATATTATTTAGATTGTTTTCTATTCGAGTAAAATTATAATTTCCCTATTTTACCTGAGAGAGCCTATGCAGTTTGTTTATATACTCCAAAACAGAGTAGAATTGGGCATTGTATATTTTTTCTGACTGACAATAATCAGAGCAATTTTGTTTTTAACATTGGGGTGCCTAGATAATATTTAGATTTTTTCGTTTCGAGTAAAATTAGAATTTCTGTATTTTACATTAGAGACCATATGGAGTTCGTGTATATACTCCAAAAAAAAGTAGAATAGGGCATTGTATATTTTATTTGACATATTATATTCAGAGCAGTTTTGATTTTAACATTGGGGTGCCTACAGAATATTTCGATTTTCTCGATTCGGGTAATTTTAGAATTTCTGTATTTTACATGAGAGCGCAAACTGAGTTGGTGTATATACTCCAAAACAGAGTATAAAAGGGCATTGTATATTTTTTCTGACAGATTATGTTCAGAGCAATTTTGCTTTTCACATTGGGGTGTCTAGATTACATTTAGATTTTTTTCGATTCACGTAAAATTAGAATTTCTGTATTTTACATGAGAGAGCATACTGAGTTGGTGTATATACTCCAAATCAGAGTTGAATAAGGCAGTGTGTATTTTTTCTAACATCCTATATTCAGAAGCATTTTCTTTTACATTTGGGGCGCCTAGATATTATTTAGATTTTTTTCGATTCTCGTAAAATTAGAAATTCGGTATTTTAAATAACAGCATATTGAGTTGGTGTGTATACTCCATAAGAAAGTGGAAAAGGGAATTGTATATTATTTCTGACAGATTATATTCAGATCAATTTTGCTTTTAACATTGGGTTGCCTAGATAATATTTAGAATTTTTTCGGATCCCTTAAATATAGAATTTCTGTATTTTACATCAGAGAGCATATGGAGTTGGTGTACATACTCAAAAAAAGAGTAGAATAAGGCATTGTATATTTTTTCTGAGAGATTATATTTAGAGCAATTTTGTTTTTAACATTTGGGTGCCTAGATAATATTTAGATTTTTTCGATTTTGTCAAAATTTGAATTTCGGTATTTCACATGAGAGAGCATACTGAGTTTGTTTATATATTTTAAGAGAGAGTAGAATAAGGCATTGTATATTTTTTCTAACACACTATATTCGGAGCCATTTTCTTTTAACTTTAGGGTGCCTAGATATTATTTAGATTTTTTTCGATTCACGTAAAATTAGAATTTCTGTATTTTACATGACAGAGCATATTGAGTTGGTGTATATACTCCAATACAAAGTGGAAAAGTGCATTGTATATTTTTTCTGACAGATTACATTCAGAGAAATTTTTCTTTTAACATTGGGGTGCCTAGATAATATTTAGATTTTTTCGATTTGCTTAAATATAGAATTTCTGTATTTTACATGAGAGAGAATATGGAGTAGGTTTATATACTCCAAAAAAGAGTACAATAGGGCATTGTATATTTTTCTGACAGTTTATATTCAGAGCAATTTTGATTTTAACATTGGGGTGCCTAGATAATATTGAGATTTTTATGATTCAGGTAAAATTAGAATTTCTGTATTTTACTTGAGAGAGCATACTGAGTTGGTGTATATACTCGAAAACATAGTAGAATAAGGCATTGTATATTATTTCCTAACAGAATATATTCAGAGCCATTTTCTTTTAACTTTAAGTTGCCTAGATATTATTTAGATTTCTTTCGATTCGTCTAAAATTAGAATTTCGGTATTTTACCTTAGAGAGCATATTGAGTTGGTTTATATACTCCAAAACAGAGTAGAATACGGCATTGTATATTTTTTCTGACTTATTATATTCAGAGCAATTTTGTTTTTAACATTGGGGTGCCTAGATAATATTTAGATTTTTTCGATTGGGGTAAAATTAGAATTTCATTATTTTACATGAGAGAGCATACTGAGTTGGTGTATATACTCAAAAACAGATTAGAATAAAACTTTGTGTAGTTTCTCTAACAGACTATATTCAGAGCCATTTTCTTTTAACTTTGGGGCGCCTAGATATTCTTCAGATTTTTTCCGATTCACGTAAAATTAGAATTTCGGTATTTTACATGAGAGAGCATATTGAGTTGGTGTATATACTCCAAAACAGACTAGATTATAACATTGTATATTTTTTATGAAAGATTATATTCAGAGACAAATTGCTTTTAACATTTGGGTTCCTAGATAATATTTAGATTTTTTTCAATTCACGTAAAGTTAGAATTTTGGTATTTTACATGAGAGAGCATACTGAGTTGGTGTATAAACGCCAAAACAGAGTGGAAAAGGGCATTGTACATTTTTTCTGACAGATTATATTCAGAGAAATTTTGCTTTTTGCATTGGGGTGCCTAGATAATATTTAGATTTTTTTCAATTCGCTTAAATATAGAATTTATGTATTTTCTATTAGATAGCATATGGAGTTGGTGTATATGCTCCAAAAAAGAGTAGAATAGGGCATTGTATATTTTTTCTGACATTATATTCAGAGAAATTTTGCTTGTAACATTGGGGTTCCTAGAAAATATTTAGATTTTTTTCGATTCGCTTAAATAGAGAATTTCTGTATTTTACATTAGAGACCGTATGTAGTTTGTGTATATACTCCAAAACAAAGTAGAATAGGGCATTGTATATTTTTTCGGACAGATTATATTCAGAGCAATTTTTCTCTTAACATTGGGGTGCCTAGATAATATTTAGATGTCTTTCGATTCGCTTAAATATAGAATTTCTGTATTTTACATGAGAGAGCCTATGGAGTTGGTGTATATACTCCAAAAAAGAGTAGAATAGTTCATTCTATATTTTTTCTGACAGATTATATTCAACGCAATTTTGTTTTTCACATATGGGTGCCTAGATAATATTTAGATTTTTTTCAATTCGCTTAAATACAGAATTTCTGTATTTTACATGAGAGAGCATATTGAGTTGATATATATACTACAAAATAAAGTAGAAAATGGCATTGTATATTTTTTCTGACAGACTATATTCAGAGAAATTTTACTTTTAACATTGGGGTGCCTAGATAATATTTAGATTTTTTTCGATTCGCTTAAATATTGAATTTTTGTATTTTACATGAGAGAGCATACTGAACTGGTGTATATACTCCAAAACAGAGTAGAATAAGGCATTGTATATTTTTTCTAACAGACTATACTCAGACCCATTTTCTTTTAACTTTGGGGCGCCTTGATATTATTCAGCTTCTTTTCGATTCACATAAAATTAGAATTTTGGTATTTTACATGAGAGAGCATATTGAGTTGGTGTACATACTCCAAAACAGAGTAGAATAGGGCATTGTATATTTTTTCTGACTGATTATATTCAGAGCATATTTGTTTTTAACATTGGGGTGCCTAGATAATATTTAGATTTTTTCGATTCTGCTAAAGTACGAATTTCTGTATTTTACATAAGAGAGCATATGGAGTTTATGTATATATTACAAAATAGAGTACAATAGGGCATAGTATATTTTTTCTTACAGATTATGTTCAGAGAAATTTTGCTTTCGACATTAGAGTGCATAGATAATATTGAGATTTTTTTCGATTCGCTTAAATATAGAATTTCTGTATTTTATATGAGAGAGCATATTGAGTTGTATTTTATACCTCAAAACAGAGTAGAATACGGCATTGTATATTTTTTTCTGACAGATTATATTCAGAACAATTTTGTTTTTATCATTGGGGTGCCTAAATATTATTTAGATTTTTTTCGATTCGCATAAAATAAGAATTTCGGTATTTTACATGAGAGAGCATATTGAGTTGGTGTATACACTCCAAAACAGAGTAGACAAGTACATTGTATATTTTGTCAGTCAGATTATATTCAGAGAAATTTTGCTTTAAACATTGGGGTGCCTAGATAATATTTACATTCTTTTCGATTCACGTAAAATTAGAATTTTGGTATTTTACATTAGAGAGCATACTCTGTTGGTGTATATACTTCAAAACAGAGTAGAAAAGGGTATTTTATATTTTTTCTGACAGATTATATTGAGAGAAATTTTGTTTTTAACAATGGGGTGCCTAGATAATATTTAGATTTTTTTCGATTCGCTTCAATATAGAATTTCTGTAAATTACATGAGAGAGCAGGTAGAGTTGGTGTATATACTCAAAAACAGAGTAGAGTAGCGCATTGTATATTCTTTCTGAGAGTTTATATTCAGAGCAATTTTGTTTTTAACGTTGGGGTGTTTTGATAATATTTAGATTTTTTCGATTCGGGTAAAATTAGAATTTCTGTATTTTACACGAAAGAGCATACTGAGTTGGTGTATATACTCCAAAATAAAGTAGAATAAAGCATTCTATATTTTTTCTAACTGACTATATTCAGAGCCATTTTCGTTTAAATTTGGGGTGCCTAGATATCATTTAGATTTATTTCGATTCGCTTAAAATTAGAGTTTCGGTATTTTACATGAGAGAGTATATTGAGTTGGTGTATATACTCCAAAACAGAGTAGAAAAGGGCATTGTATATTTTTTCTGACAGATTATATTTTGAGCAATTTTGCTTTTAACATTGGGGTGCCTAAATAATATTTAGATTTTTTTCGATTCGCTTAAATATAGAATGTCTGTATTTTACATGTGAGAGCATATGGAGTTGGTGTATTTACTTTAAAACAGAGTAGAATAGGGCATTGTATATTTTCTCTGACAGAATATATTCATAGCAATTTTTTTTAACATTGGGGTGCCTATATAATATTTAGATTTTTTCTATTCTCTTAAATATATAATTTCTACATTTTACATGAGAGGGCATATGGATTTGGTGTATATACTCCAAAACAGAGTAGAAAAGGGCATTGTATATTTTTCCTGAAAGAGTATATTCAGAGCAGTTTTGCTTTTAACATTGGAATGCCTATATAATATTTAGATTTTTATCGATTCGCTTAAATAGAGAATTTTTGAATTTACCTTAGAGACCGTATGTAGTTTGTGTATATACTCCAAAACAAACTAGAATAGGGCATTGTATATTTTCTCTGACAGTTTATATTCAGAGCAATTTTGCTTTTAACATTGGGTTGCCTAGATAATATTTAGATTTTTTGATTCGGGTAAAATTAGAATTTCTGTATTTTACACGACAGAGCATACTGAATTGGTGTATATACTCCAAAAAATAGTAGAATAAGGCATTGTATATTTTTTTTTATCAGACTATATTCAGAGCCATTTTCTTTTAACATTGGGGCACCTAGATATTAATTAGATTTGTTTCGATTCGCGTAAAATTAGAATTTCGGTATTTTACATGAGAGAGCATATGGAGTTGGTGTATATACTCCAAAACAGAGTAGAAAACGACATTTTATATTTTTTATGACAGATTATATTCAGAGCAATTTTGCTATTAACATTGGGGTGCCTAGATAATATTTAGATTTTATTCGATTCGATTACATATAGAATTTCTGTATTTTACATGTGAGAGCATATAAAGTTGGTGTATATACCCCAAAACAAAGTAGAATAATTCATTGTATATTTTTTCTGACAGATAATATTCAGAGCAATTTTATTATCAACATTGGAATGCCTAGATAATATTTAGATTTTCTTCGATTCGCTTAAATATAGAATTTCTCTATTTTATATGAAAGAGCATATGGAGTTGGTGTATAAACTCCAAAACAGCGTAGAAAAGAGCATTGTATATTTTTTCTGACAGATTATATGCAGAGGAATTTTGCTTTTAACATTGGGGTACCTATATAATATTTAGATTTTTTTCAATTCACGTAAATATAGAATTTCTGTATTTTACATGAGAGAGCAGGTAGAGTTGGTGTATATACTCAAAAACAGAGTAGAATAGGGCATTGTATATTTTTTCTAACAGACTATATTCAGAGAAATTATGTTTTTAACATTGGTGTGCCAGGATAATATTTAGATTTTTTCTATTCGTGTAACATTAGAATTTCTGTTTTTACATTAGAGAGCAATTTGAGTTGGTGTATATACTACAAAACAGAGTAGAAAAGGGAATTTTATATTTTTTCTGACAGATTATATTCAGAGTAATTTTTCTTTTAACATTGGGGTGCCAAGATAATATTTAGATTATTTTCGATTCACGTAAAATTAGAATTTCGGTATTTTATATGAGAGAGCATACTGAGTTGGTGTATATACTCCAAAACAGAGTAGAATAGGGCATTGTATATTTTTTATGGCAGATTATATTAAGAGCAATTTTGTTATTAACATTGGGGTGCCTAGATAATATTTAGATTTTTTTCAATCCGCTTAAATATAGAATTTCTGTATTTTACTTGAGAGAGCATATTAGTGGGGTGTATATACTACAACACAGATTAGAAAAGGGCATTGTATATTTTTTCTGACAGATTATATTCCGAGCAATTTTGCTTTTAACATTGGGGTGGCTAGATAATATTTAGATTTTTTCGATTCATGTAAAATTAAAATTTCTGTATTTTTCATGAGAGAGCATACTGAGTTGATGTATATACTGCAAAACAGAGTACAATAAGGCATTGTATATTTTTTCTAACAGACTATATTGAGAGCCATTTTTTTTTAACTTTGGGGCGCCTAAATATTATTTAGATTTTTTTCGATTCACGTAAAATTAGAATTGCGTTATTTTACATTATTGAGCATACTGAGTTGGTGAATATACTCCAAAACAGAGTAGAATAGGGGATTGAATATTTTTTATGACAGATTATATTCAGAGCAATTTTGTTTTTAACATTCAGATGCCTAGACAATATGTATATTTTTTCGATTAGGGTAGAATTAGAAGTTATGTATTTTACATGAGAGAGCATATGGAGTTGTGTATATACTCCAAAACAAAGTACAATAAGGCATTGTATATTTTTTCTAACAGACTATATTCAGAGCCATTTTTGTTGATCGTTGGGGCGCCTAGATATTATTTAGATTTTTTTCGATTCTCGTAAAATTAGAATTTCTGTATTTTACATGAGAGAGCATATAGAGTTGCTGTATATACTCCAAAACATAGTAGAATAGGGCATTTTATTTTTTCTCTTAAAGATTATATTCAGACCAATTTTGTTTTTATCATTGGGGTGCCTAGATAATATCTAGATTTTTTCGATTTGGGTAAAATTAGAATTTCTATATTTTACATGAGAGAGCATCCTGAGTTGCTGTATATATTCCAAAACAGAGTAGAATAGAGCATTAGATATTTTTTCTGACAAAGTATATTCAGAGCAATTTTTTTTTAACACTGGGTTGCCGAGATAATATTTAGATTATTTTTGATTCGGGTAAAATTAGAATTTCGTTATTTGACATGAGAGAACATCCTGAGTTGGTGTATACACTCCTAAACAGAGTGGAATAAGGCATTGTATATTTTTTCTAAAAGACTATATTCAGAGCCATTTTCTTTTAACTTCGGGGATCCTAGATATTATTTAGATTATTTTTGATTCACCTAAAATTAGAATTTCCGTATTTTACATGAGAGACCATGTTGAGTTGGTTTATATACGCCAAAACAGAGTAGAAAAGAGCATTGTATATTTTTTCTGACAGATTGTATTCAGAGCAATTTTGCTTTTAACATTGGGGTGCCTAGATAATATTTATATTTTTTCGATTCGGGTAGAATTAGAATTTCTGTATTTTACATGACAGAGCATATTGAGTTGGTGTTTATACTACAAAACAGAATAGAAGAGGGCATTGTATATTTTTTCTGACAGATTATATTCAGAGCAATTTTGCTTTTAACATTGGGGTTCCTAGTTAATATTTAGATTTTTTCGGTTCGGGTAAAATTAGAATTTCTGTATTTTACATGAGAGAGCATATTTAGTTGATGTATACACTACAAAACAGTGTAGAAAAGGGCATTGTATATTTTTTCTGACCGATTATATTCAGAGCAATTTTGCTTTTATCATTGGGGTGCATAGATAATATTAAATTTTTTTCGATTTGCTTAAATATAGAATTTGTGTATTTTACTTGAGAAAGCATACTGAGTTGGTGTATATACCTCAAAACCGAGTAGAATAGGGCATTGTATAATTATTGTGACAGACTATATTAAGAGCAATTTTGCTTTTAACATTGGGGTGCCTAGATAATATTTAGATATTTTTCGACTCGAGTCAAATTAGAATTTCGTTATTTTACATGAGAGAGCATATTGAGTTTGTGTATATACACCAAAACAAAGTAGAAAAAGGCATTGCATATTTTTTATGACAGAATATACTCAGAGCAATTTTGCTTTTAACGTTGGGGTGCCTAAATAATATTTAGATTTTTTTCGATTCGCATAAATTTAGAATTTCGGTATTTCACATGAGAGAGCATATTGAGTTGGTTTATATACTCAAAAATAGAGTAGAAAAGGGCATTGTAGATTTTTTCTGAGGGATCATATTCAGAACAATTTTGCTTTTAACATTGGTTTGCGTAGATAATATTTAGATTTTTTTCGATTTGCGTAAAATTAGAATTTTTTTATTTTACATGAGAGAGCATATTGAGTTGTTGTATATACACCAAAACAGAGTTGAAAAGGGCATTGTGTATTTTTTCTGACGGATTATATTCAGAGCAATTTTGCTTTTAACCTTGGGGTGCCTAGATAATATTTAGATATTTTTCGATTCACGTAAAATTAGAATTTCGGTATTTTACATGGGAGAGCATATGGAGTTGGTGTATATACTCCAAAACAGAGTAGGAAACTGCATTGTGTATTTTTTCTGACAGATTATATTCAGAGAAATTTTGTTTTTAACATTGGTGTGCCTAGACAATATTTAGATTTTTTCAATTCGGGTAAAATTAGAATTTCTGTATTTTACACGAGAGAGCATAATGAGTTCGTGTATATCCTCCAAAACATAGTAGAGTAGGCATTGTATATTTATTCTAACAGACTATATTCAGAGCCATTTTCTTTTAACTTTGGGGCAAATTGATATTATTTAGATTTTTTTCGATTTTTGTAAAATTATAATTTGAGTATTTTACATGAGAGAGCATATTGAGTTGGTGTATATACTCCAATACAGAGTAGAAAAGGGCACTGTATATTTTTTATGACAGATTATATTCAGACCAATTTTGATTTTAACATTGTCATGCCTAGATAATATTTAAATTTTTTTCGATTGACGTAAAATCAGAATTTCGATCTTTTACATGAGAGAGAATACTGAGTTGGTGTATATATTCCAAATCAGAGTGGAATAGGGCATTTTATATTTTATTTTACAGATTATATTCAGAGTAATTTTGTTTTTAACATTGGGGTGCCTAGATTATGTTTAGATTATTTCAATTCGGCTAAAATTATAATTTCTGTATTTTACGTGAGCCAGCATATTGAGTTGGTGTATATACTCGAAAACAGAGTAGAATAGGGAATTGTATATTTTTTCTGGGAGATTATATTCAGAGGCATTTTGTCTTTAACATTGGGGTGCCTAGATAATATTTAGATTTTTTCAATTCGGGTAAAATTAGAATTTCGGTATTTTTCATGAGACAGCATACTGAGTTGGTGTATGTACTCCAAAACAGAGTACAAAAAGGCATTGTATATTATTTTTGACGGATTACCTTCTGAGCAATTTTGTGTTTATCCTTGCGGTGCCTAGATAATATTTAGTTTTTATTCGATTCGATTAAATATAGAATTTCTGTATTTTACGTGAGAGAGCAGGTAGACTTGGTGTATATATTCCAAAACAGAGTAGAATAAGGCGTTGTATAATTTTTCTGACAGATTATATTCAGAGCAATTTTGTTTTTAACGTTGGGGTGCCTAGATAATATCTAGATTTTTTTTGATTTGGGTAAAATTAGAATATCTTTATTTTACATGAGAGAGCATACTGAGTTCGTGTATATACTCCAAAACATAGTAGAATAAGGCATTGTACATTTGTTCTAACAGACTATATTCAGAGCCATTTTCTTTTAACTTTGAGGTGCCTAGATAGTATTTAGATTTTTTTCGATTCGCGTAAAATTAGAATTTGGGTATTTTACATGATAGAGCATATTGAGTTGGTGTATATACTCCAATACAGAGTAGAAAACGGCAATGTATAATTTTTATAACAGATTATATTCAGCAATTTTTCTTTTAACATTGGGGTTCCTAGATTATATTTAGATTTTTTCGATTCGGGTAAAATTAGAATTTCTGTATTTTACATGAGAGAGCATATTGAGTTGGTGTATATACTACAAAACAGAGTAGAAAAGGGCATTGTATATTTTTTCTGACAGATTATATTTAGAGCAATTTTGTTTCTAACATAGGGGTGCCTAGATAATATTTAGATTTTTTTCGAGTCTCTTAAATATAGAATTTCTGTATTTTACGTGAGAGAGCATATGGAGTTGGTGTATACTCCAAAACAGAGAAGAATTGGGCATTGTATATTTTTTCTGACAGATTATATTCAGAGCAATTTTTTTTTAACATTGGGGTGCCTAGATAATATTTATATTTTTTCGATTCGGGTAAAATTAGAATTTCTGTATTTTACATGAGAGAGCATACTGAATTGGTGTATATACTCCAAAACAGAGTAGAATAAGGCATTGTATATTTTGTCTAACAGACTATATTCAGAGCCACTTTCTTTTAACTTTGGGGCGCATAGATATTATTTAGATTTATATCGATTCGCATAAAATTAGGATTTCGGTATTTTACATGAGAGAGCATACTGAGTTGGTGTATATACTGCAATACAGAGTAGAAAACGGCATTGTATAATTTTTATAACAGATTATATTCAGAGCAATTTTGCTTTTAACATCGGGGTGCCTAGATAATATTTAGATTTTTTCCGATTCACGTAAATTTAGAATTTCGGTATTTTACATGAGCGAGTATACTGAGTTGCTGTATATATTCAAAAACAGAAAACAATATGGCATTGTATATTTTTTTTGACAGATTATATTCAGAGCTATTTTGTGTTTAACTTTGGGGTGCCTAGATAATATTTAGATTTTTTTCGATTCGCTTAAATATAGAATTTCTGTATTTTACATGAGAGAGCAGGTAGAGTTGGTGTGTATACTCAAAAACAGAGTAGAATGGGGCATTGTATATTTTTTCTGACAGATTATATTCAGAGCAATTTTGTTTTTTACATTCGGGTGCGTAGATAATATTTAGATTTTTTCGATTCAGGTAAAATTTGAATATCTTTATTTTACACGAGAGAGCATACTGAGTTCCTGTCTATACTCCAAAACATAGTAGAATAAGGCATTGTATTTTTGTTCTAACAGACTATATTCAGAGCTATTTTCTTTTAACTTTGGGGAGCCTAGATATTTTTTAGATTTTTTTTGATTCACGTAAAATTTGAATTTGGGTATTTTACATGAGAGAGCATATTGAATTGGTGTATATACTCCAATACAGAGTAAAAAAGGGCATTGTATAATTTTTATGACACATTATATTCAGAGCAATTTTGCTTTAGCATTGGGGTGCCTAGATAATATTTAGATTTTTTTCGATTCTGGTAAATTTAGAATTTCTGTATTTTACATGAGAGAGAAAATTGAGTTGATGTATATACTACGAAACAGAGTAGAAACGGGCATTGTATATTTTTTCTGACCGAATATATTCACAGCAATTTTGCTTTTAACTTTGGGGTGCGTAGATAATATTTAGATTCTGTTCGATTCACTTAAATATAGAATTTCTGTTTTTTTCATGAGAGAGCATGTGGAGTTGGTGTATATACTAGAAAACAGAGTAGAATAGGGCATTGTATTTTGTTTCTGACAGATTATATACAGAGAAATTCTCTTTTAAACATTGGGGTGCCTAGGAAATATTTAGATTTTAACTATTCCGGTAAAATTATTATTTCTGTATTTTACATGAGAGCGTACACGAAGTTGGTGTATATACTCATAAACAGAGTTGAATTAAACGTTGTATATTTTTTCTAACAGACTATATTCAGAGCCATTTTCTTCTAACTTTGGGGTCCCTAGATATTATTTAGATTTTTTTCAATTTACGTAAAATTAGAATTTCGTTATTTTACATGAGAGAGCATACTGAGTTGGTGTATATACTCCAAAACACAGTAGAATAAGACATTGTATATTTTTTCTACCAGTCTATATTAAGAGCCATTTTCTTTTAACTTTGGGGCGCCTAGATATTATATAGATTATTTTCGATTCACATATAATTAGAATTTCCGTATTTTACAGGAGAGAGCATATTGAGTTGGTGTATATACTTCAAAACAGGATAGAATAGGGCATTGTATATTATTTCTGACAGATTATATTCATAGCAATTTTGCTTTTAAAATTGGGGTGCCTAGATAATATTTAGATTTTTTTCGATTCGCTTAAATATAGAATTCCTGTATTTTACATGAGAGAGCATATGGAGTTGGTGTATATACTCCAAAAAATAGTAGAATATGGCATTGTATATTTTTCTGACAGTTTATATTTAGAGCAATTTTGATTTTAACATTGGGGTGCCTAGATAACATTTAGATTTTTTTAGATTCGCTTACATATAGAATTTCTGTATTTTACATGAGAGACCATATAAAGTTGTTGTATATACGTCAAAACAGAGTAGAATAGGGCATTGTATATTTTTTCTGACCGATAATATTCAGAGCAATTTTGTTTTGAACATTGGGATGCATAAATAATATATAGATATTTTCGATTTGCTTAAATATTGAATTTCTGTATTTTACATGAGAGAGCATATGGAGTTCGTGTATATACTCCAAAACGTAGTAGAAAAGGGCATTGTATATTTTTTCTGACAGATTATATTCAGAGCAATTTTGCTTTTACATTAAGGTGCCTAGATAATATTTACATTTTTTTCGATTCACGTAAAATTAGAATTTCGGTATTTTACATGAGCATATTGAGGTGGTGTATATACTCCAAAAGAGAGTAGAATAAGGCATTGTATATTTTTTCTAACAGACTATATTCAGAGCCATTTTCTTGTAACTTTGGGGCGCATAGATATTATTTAGATTATTTTCGATTCGCCTAAAATTAAAATTTCGGTATTTTACATGAGATAACATATTGATTTGGTGTATATACTCCAAAACAGAGTAGAAAAGAAAATTGTATATTTTTTCTAACCGATTATATTCAGAACAATTTTGCGTTTAACATTGGGGTGCCTAGATAATATTTAGATTTTTTTTGATTCGCTGAAATAAAGATTTTTTGTATTTTACATGAGATAACAGGTTGAGTTGGTGTATATACTCAAAAACAGAGTAGAATAGTGCATTGTATATTTTTTCTGACAGTTTATATTCAGAGCAATTTTGTTTTTAATATTGGGGTGCATAGATAATATTTACATTATTTCGATTCGGGTAAAATTAGAATTTCTGTGATTTACACAAGAGAGCATACTGAGTTGGTGTATATACTCCAAAACATAGTAGAATAAGGCATTGTATATTTTTTCTAACAGACTATATTCAGAGCAATTTTCTTTTAACATTTGGGCGCCTAAATATTATTTAGATTTTTTTCGATTCGCTTTAAATTAGAATTTCGGTATTTTACATGAGAGAGCATATTGAGTTGGTGTATATATTTCAAAACAGTGTAGTCAAGGGCATTTTATATTTTGTGAGACAGAGTATATTCATAGCAATTTTCTATTAACATTGGGTTGCCTAGATAATATTTAGAATTTTTTCGATTCGCTTAAATATAGAATTTCTGTATTTTACATGAGAGAGCATATGGAGTTGGTGTATATTCTCCACAAGAGGGTAGAATAGGGCATTGTATATGTTTTCTGACAGATGATATTCACAGCAATTTTGTTTTAACATTGGGGTGCCTAGATAATATTTAGATTATTTCGATTCGTGTAAGTTAAAATTTCGGTATTTTACATGAGAGAGCATTCTGAGTTGGTGGATATACTCCAAAATAGACTAGAATAAAGCATTCTAAATTTTTTCTAACTGACTATATTCAGAGACATTTTCGTTTAACTTTGGAATGCCGAGATATTATTTAGATTTATTTCGATTCGCGTAAAATTAGAATTTCGGTATTTTACATGAGAGAGCGTATTGAGTTGGTGTATATACTCCAAAACAAAGTAGAAAAGGGCATTGTATATTTATTCTGACAGATTATATTCAGAGCAATTTTGTTTTTAACATTGGGGTGCCTAGATAATATTTAGATTTTTTCGATTCTGCTAAAATTAGATTTCTGTATTTTACATGAGAGAGAATACGTAGTTGTTGTATTTACTCCAAAACAGAGTAGAATAAGGTATTGTATATTTTTTCTAACAGACTATATTCATACCCATTTTTGTTTAGCTTTGGGGCGCCTAGATATTGTTTAGATTTTTTTCGATTCGTGTAAAATTTGAATTTCGGTATTTTACATGACAGAGCATATTGATTTGGTGTATATATTCGAAAGCAGAGTAGAAAAGCGCATTGTATATCTTTTCTGACAGATTATTTTAAGAGCAATTTTGTTTTAAACATTGGGGTGCCTAGATAATATTTAGATTTTTTTCGATTCGCTTAAATATAGAATTTCTGTATTTTACATTAGAGAGCAGGTAGAGTTGGTGTATATAGTCAAAAACAGTGTAGAATAGGGGATTGTATATTTTTTCTGACAGTTTATATTCAGAGCAATTTTTCTTTTAACATTGGGGTGCCTATATAATATTTAGATATTTTCGATTCGGGTAAAATTAGAATTTCGGTATTTTACATGAGAGAGCATACCGAGTTGGTGTATATACTCCAAAACACAGTAGAATAAGGCATTGTATATTTTTTCTAACAGACTATATTCAGAGCCATTTTCTTTTAACTTTGGGGCGCCTAGATATTATTTAGATTTTTTCGATTCACTTATATATAGAATTTCTGTATTTTACATGAGAGAACAAATGCAATTGGTGTATATACTCCAAAAAAGAGTAAAATAGGTTATTGTATATTTTTTCTGACAGAGTATATTACGAGCAATTTTTCTCTTAACTTTGGGGTGCCTAGATAATATTTAGATTTTTTTCGATTCACGTAAAATTAAAATTTCCGTATTTTACATGAGAGAGCCTATTGAGCTGGTGTATATACATTATAACAGGGTAGGAAAGGGCATTGTATATTATTTCTGACAGATTATATTCAGAACAATTTTGCTTTTCACATTGGAATGCCTAGATAATATTTAGACTTATTGCTGTTCATTTAAAATTTGAATTTTGGTATTTTGCATGAGAGAGCATATTGAGTTGGTGAATATACTCCAAAACAGAGTAGAAGAAAGCACTGTTTATTTTTTCTGACAGATTATATTAAGAGCAATTTTGCTTTTAACATTGGAATGCCTAGATAATATTTAGATTTTTTTTGATTCACCTAAAATTAGAATTACGGTATTTTACTTGAGAGAGCATACTGAGTTGGTCTATATACTCCAAAACAAAGAAGAATATGGCATTGTATATTTTGTTTGACAGACTATATTATTAGCAATTTTGTTTTTAACATTTGGGTTCCTAGATAATATTTAGATATTTTTAATTCGGGTAAAATTAGAATTTCTGTATTTTACATGAGAGAGCATACTGAGTTGGTGTATATACTTCAAAACAGAGTAGAATAAGGCATTGTATATTTTTTCTAACCGACTATATTCACAGCCATTTTCTTTTAACTTTGGGGCCCCTAGATATTATTTAGATTTATTTGAATTCGTGTAAAATTAGAATTTCGATATTTTACATAAGAGAGCATATTGAGTTGGTGTATATACCCAAAAACAAAGTAGAAAAAAGCGTTGTATATTTTTTCTGAGAGATAATATTCAGAGCAATTTTGCTTTTAGCATTGGGGTGCCTAGATAATATTTAGATTTTTTTCGATTTGCTTAAATATAGAATTTTTGTATTTTACCTGAGAGAGCATATGGAGTTGGTGTAGATCCTAAAAAATAGAGCAGAATACGTCATTGTATATTTTTTATGACAGATTATATTCAGAGCAATTTTGTTTTTATCATTGGGTTGCCTAGATAATATTTAAATTTTTTCGATTCACGTAAAATTAGAATTTCTGTATTTTACATGAGAGAGCATACTGAGTTGGTGTATATATTCCAAAACAGACTAAAATAAGGCATTGTATATTTATCAAACAGACTATATTCAGAGCCATTTTCTTTTAAATTTTGGGTGCCTAGATATTATTTAGATTATTTTCGATACGCGTAAAATTAGAATTTTGGTATTTTACATGAGAGAGCATATTGAGTTGGTGTATATACTACAAAACAGTAGAAAAGGGCATTGTACATTTTTTCTGACAGATTATATTAAGAGCAATTTTGCTATTAACATTCGGATATCTAGATAATACTTAGATTTTTTTCGATTCACGTAAAATTAGAATTTCAGTATTTTACATGAGAGAGCATACTGAGTTGGTGTATTTACTTTAAAACAGAGTACAATAAGGCATTGTATATCTTTTCTAACAGACTATATTTAGAGCCATTTTCTTTTAACTTTTGTGCGCCTAGATATTATTTAGATTTTTTGGATTCGCCTAAAATTTGAATTTCGGTATTTTACATGAGAGAGCATATTGAGTTGGTGTATATACTCCAAAACAGAGTAGAAAAGGGCATTGTATATTTTTTCTGACAGATTATATTCGGAGCAATTTTGCTTTTAACATTGGGGTGCCTAGATAATATTTAGATATTTTTCGATTTACGTAAATTTAGAATTTCGGTATTTTACAACAGAGAGCATATTGAGTTGGTGTATATACTCCAAAACAGAGTAGAAAATGGCATTGTATATTTTTTCTGACATTATATACAGAGTAATTTTGCTTTTAAAATTGTTGTCCCTTGATAATATTTAGATTTTTTTCGATTCACTTAAATATAGAATTTCTGTATTTTACATGAGAGAGCATATATAGTTGGTGTATATACTTTAAAATAGAGTAGAATAGGGCATTGTATATTTTTTATGACATATTACATTAAGAGCAATTATGTTTTTAACATTGGGGTGCCTAGATAATATTTGGATTTTTTTCGATTCCCGTAAAATTTGAATTTCGATATTTTACATGAGAGAGCATACTGAGTTGGTGTATATACTCCAAAACAGGGTAGATTAATGCACTGTATGTTTTTTCTGACAGACTATATTCAGAGTCATTTTCTTTTAACTTTGGGGCGCCTACATATTATTCAGATTTTTTTAGATTCGGGTAAAATTAGAATTTCGGTATTTGACATGAGAGAGATTATTGAGTTGGTTTGTATACTCCAAAAATGAGTAGCAAAGGGCAGTGTATATTTTTGCTGACAGATTATATTCAGTGCAGTTTTGCTTTTGCCATTCGGGTGCCTAAATTATATTTAGAATTTTTCAATTCATGTAAAATTTGAATTTCGGTATTCTACATGTGAGAGTATACTGAGTTGGTGTATATACTCCAAAACAAAGTAGAATAAGGCATTCTATATTTTGTCTAAAAGACTATATTAAGAGCCATTTTATTTTAACTTCGAGGTGCCTAGGTGTTATTGAGATTTTTTTCGATTCACGTAAAATTAGAATTTCTGTATTTTACATGAGAGAGCATGTGGAGTTGGTGTATATACTCCAAAACAAAGTAGAAAAGGACACTGTATATTTTTTCTGACAGATTATATTCAGAGAAATTTTTATTTTATCATTGGGATGCCTAGATAATATTTAGATTTTTTTCGATTCACGTAAAATTTGAATTTCGGTATTTTAAGTGAGAGAGTATACTGAGTTGGTGTATATACTTTAAAACAGAGTAGAATAGGGCATTGTATATTTTTTCTGACAGATTATATTCAGAGCAATTTGTTCTTTACCATTAGCGTGCCTACATAATATTTAGATTTTTTTCGATTCGGATACAATTAGAATTTTTGTATTTTACATGACAGAGCATATTGAGTTGTTGTATATACTACAAAACAAAGTAGAAATGTACATTGTATATTTTTTCTGAAATATTATATTCAGAGCAATTTTGCTTTTAACATTGGGGTGCCTAGATAATATTTAAATTTTTTTTCGATTCACTTAAATATAGAATTTCTCTACTTTACTGAGAGAGCATACTGAATTGCTGTATATACTCCAAAACAAAGTAGAATAGGGCATTGTATATTCTTTCTGACAGATTATATTCAGAGGTATTTTTCTTTTAACATTCGGGTGCCTAGATAATATTTAAATTTTTTTCGATTCGCTTAAATATATAATTTCTCTATTTTACATGAGAGAGCATCCTGAGTTGGTTTATATACTCTAAAACGGAGTAGAATAAGACATTGTATATATTTTTTTAAAAGACTATATTCCGAGCCATTAACTTTTAACTTCGGGGCGTCTAGATATCATTTAGATTTTTTTGATTTGCATAAAATTTGAATTTCGGTATTATATATGAGAGAACATATGGAGTTGGTGTATATACCCTAAAACGAAGTAGAAACGGGCATTGTATATTTTTTCTGACAGATTTTATGCAGAGCAAT
This sequence comes from Callithrix jacchus, assembly GCF_049354715.1. Classification (NCBI taxonomy): domain Eukaryota; kingdom Metazoa; phylum Chordata; class Mammalia; order Primates; family Cebidae; genus Callithrix; species Callithrix jacchus. The sequence goes on along the minus strand of NC_133511.1, from coordinate 1,229,189 downwards.
TTTGTTTTTAACATTGGCGTCCCTAAAAAATATTTAGATTTTATCGATTCGGGTAAAATTACAGTTTCTCTATTTTACATGAAAGAGCATATTGAGTTGGTTTATATAATACAAAACAGAGTAGAAAATGGCATTGTGTATTTTTTCTGACAGATGATATTCAGAGCAATTTTGCTTTTAACATTGGGGTGCCTAGATAATATTTAGATATATTTCGATTTGCATAAATATGAAATTTCTGTATTTTACATGATAGAGCATATGGAGTTGGTATATATACTCCAAAACAGAGTAGAATAAGGCATTGTATATTTTTTCTGACAGATTATATTCAGAGAAATTTTGTTTTTAACGTTGGCGTGCCGATATAATATTTAAATTGTTTTCGATTCCCTTAAATATAGAATTTCTTTATTTTACATAATAGAGCATATGGAGTTAATGTATATAATTTAAAACAGAGTAGAATAGTGCATTGTATATTTTTTCTGACTGATTATATTCAGAGCAATTTTGTTTTTAACATTGGTTTGCGTAAATAATATTTAGATTTTTTCGATTCAGGTAAAATTAGAATTTCTGCATTTTACATGAGAGAGCATACTGAGTTGGTGTATATACTCCAAAACAGAGTAGAATAAGGCATTTTATATTTTGTCTAACAGACTATATTAAGAGCCATTTTCTTTTAACTTCGAGGCGCCTAGATATTATTTAGATTCTTTCGATTCTTGTAAAATTAGAATTTCTGTATTTTACATGAGAGAGCCTATGGAATTGGTGTATATACTCCAAAACAGAGTAGAAAAGGACACTGTATATTTTTTCTGAAAGATTATATTCAGATCAATTTTGCTTTTAACATTGGGGTGCCTAGATAATATTTAGATTTTTTTCGATTCACGTAAAATTTGAATCACGGTATTTTACATGAGAGAGCATACTGAGTTGGTGTACATACTCAAAAACAGAGTAGAATAGGGCATTGTATATTTTTTCTGACAAATTATATTCAGAGCAATTTTGATTTTAACATTGGGGTGCCTAGATAATATTTAGATTTTTTCGATTCTGGTAAAATTAGAGTTTCTGTATTTTACATGAGAGAGCATATGGAGTTGGTGTATATACTACAAAATAGAATAGAAAAAAGCATTGTATATTTTCTGACATATTATATTCAGAGCAATTTTGCTTTTAACATTGGGGTGCCTAGATAATATTTAGATTTTTTTCGATTCCCTTATATTTAGAATTTCAGTATTTTACATGAGAGAGCATATGGAGTTGGTGTATATACTCCAAAAAGAGTTCAATAGGGCATTGTATATTTTTTCGGACAGATTATATTCATAGCAATTTTGTTTTTAACATTGGGGTGCGTAGACAGTATTTATATTTATTTGATTCTGATAGAATTAGAATTTCGGTATTTTACATGAGAGAGCATATGGAGTTGCTGTATATACTCCAAAACAAAGTCGAATAAGGCATTGTATATTTTTTCTAACAGACTATATTCAGAGCCATTTTTGTTGAACGTTGGGGCGCCTAGATATTATTTAGATTTTTCTCGATTTGCGTAAAATTAGAATTTTTGTATTTTACATGAGAGAGCATATACAGTTGCTGTATATACTCCAAAACAGAGTAGAATGGGGCATTGTATATTTTTTCTGACAGATTATATTCAGAACAATTTTTTTTTATTATTGAAGTCCCTAGATAATATTTAGATTTTTTTCGATTCACGTATAATTAGAATTTCATTATTTAACATGAGAGGGCATACTCAGTTGGTGTATATACTCCAAAACAAAGTAGAATAGGGTTTTATATATTTTTTCTGACAGATTATATTCAGAGCAATTTTGTTTTTAACATTGGGGTGCCTACATAATATTTTGATTTTTTTGATTCGGGTAAAATTAGAATTTTGTTATTTTACATGAGAGAGCATACTGAGTAGGTGTATATACTATAAAACAGAGTAGAATACGGCATTGTTTTTTTTTTCTGACAGATTATATTCACAGCTATTTTTTCTTTAACATTGGCCTGCCTACATAATATTTAGATTTTTTCGATTCGGATAAATTTAGAATTTCTGTATTTTACATGAGAGACCATATTGAGTTGGTGTATATACTACAAAACATAGTAGAAAAGGGCATTGTATATTTTTTCTGACAGATTATATTCAAAGCAATTTTGTTTTTAACATTGTAGTGTCAAGACTACATTTATATTTTTTCGATTCTGGTAGAATTAGAATTTCTGTATTTTACATGAGAGAGCATATTGAGTTGGTGTATATACTCCAAAACAGAGTAGAAGAGGGCATTGTATATTTTTTCTCACAGATTATATTCAGAGCAATTTTGTTTTTAACATTGGGGTACCTACATAATATTTAGATTTTGTTCGAATTGCTTAAATATAGAATTTCTGTATTTTTTATGTTAGAGCATATGGAGTTGGTGTATATACTCCAAAACAGCGTAGAATAGTGCATTGTATATTTTTTTCTCACAGATTATATTCAGAGATACTTTGTTTTTAACATTGGGTTGCCTAAATAATACTTAGATTTTTTTCGATTCGGGTAAAATTAGAATTTTTGTACTTTACATGACAGACCATACTGTGTTGGTGTATATACAACAAAACAGAGTACAAAAGGGCATTGTATATTTTTTCTGACAGATTATATTTAGAGCGATATTGCTTTTAACATTGGGGTGCCAGGATAATATTTAGATTTTTTTCGATTCCCTTAAATATAGAATTTCTGTATTTTACAGGAGGAGCATATGGAGTTCGTTTATATACTCCAAATCAGAGTAGAATAGGGCATTGTATATTTTTTCTGACAGATTATATTCAGAGAAATTTTGTTTTTAACATTGGGGTGCCTAGACAATATTAATATTTTTTCGATTCGGGTAGAATTAGAATTTTTGTATTTTACATGAGAGAGCAACCTGAGTTGGTGTATATACTCCAAAACAGATTAGAATAAGGCATTGTATATTTTTTCTAACACACTATTTTCAGAGCCATTTTCTTTTAACTTTGAGGCACCTAGATATTATTTAGAATTTTTTTGATTTGCATAAAATTAGAATTTCGGTATTTTGTATGAGAGAGCATATGGAGTTGGTGTATATACTCCAAAACAGAGTAGAATCGGGCATTGTATATATTTTCTGACAGATTATATTCACAGCAATTTTACTTTTAACATTGGGGTGCCTAGATAATATTTAGATTTTTTTCGATCGCATAAATATAGGATTTCTGTATTTTACATGAGAGAGCATATTGAGTTGATGTATATACTTCAAAATAGAGAAGAATAGGGGATTGTATGTTTTTTCTGATAGATTATATTCAGAGAGATTTTGTTTTTAACATTGCGCTGCCTAGATAATATTTAGATTTTTTTCAATTCGCTTAAATATAGAATTTCTGTATTATACATGAGACAGCATATGGAGTTGGTGTATATACTCCAAAACAGAGTAGAATAGGGCATTGTATATTTTTTTTGACAGATTATATTCAGAGCAATTTTGCTTTTAACATTGGGGTGCCTAGATAATATTTAGATTTTTTTCAATCGCATGAATATAGAATTTTTGTATTTTACATTAGAGAGCATATTGAGTTGGTGTATATACTCCAAAATAGAGTAGAATAGGGCATTGTATATTTTTTATGACAGATTATATTCAGAGAAATTTTGTTTTTAACATTGCGGTGCCTAGATAATATTTAGATTTTTCTCGATTTGCTTAAATATAGAATTTCTGTATTTTACATGAGAAAGCATATGGAGTTGGTGTATATACTACAAAACAGAGTAGAAAAGGGCACTGTATATTATTTCTGACAGAGTATATTCAGAGCTATTTTTATTTTAACATTGGGGTACCTAGATAATTTTCAGATTTTTTTTGATTCGCTTAAATATAGAATTTCTGTATTTTACATGAGAGAGCATATGGAGTTGGTGTATATACTACAAAAAACAGAAGTAAAGGGCATTGTATATTTTTTCTGACAGATTATATTCAGAGCAATTTTTCTTTTAACATTGGGGTGCCTAGATAATATTTAAATTTTTCTCGATTCGCTTAAATATATAATTTCTCTATTTTACGTGAGAGAGCATATGGAGTTGGTGTATATACTCCAAAACAGAGTAGAATAGGGCATTGTATATTTTTTTCTGACAGATTATATTCAGAGCAATTTTCTTTTTAACACTGAGGTGCCTAGATAATATTTAGATTTTTTCGAATCGGGTAAAATTAGAATTTCTGTATTTTACATGAGAGAGCATCCTGAGATGGTGTATATACTCCAAAATAGAGTAGAATAAGGCATTGTATATTTTTTCTAACAGACTATATTCAGAGCCATTTTCTTTTAACTTTGGCGCGCCTAGATATTATTTAGATTCTTGTCGATTCGCGTAAAATTAGAATTTCAGTATTTTACATTAGAGAGCATAGGGAGTTAATGTGTATACTCCAAAACAGAGTAGAAAAGGGCATTGTATATTTTTTTGACAGATTATTTTCAGAGCGATTTTGTTTTTAACATTGGGGTTCCTAAATAATATTTAGATTTTTTTCGATTCGGTTAAATATAGAATTGCTGTATTTTACATGAGAGACCATATGGATTTGGTGTATATGCTCCAAACAGACTAGAATATTGTATATTTTTTCTGACAGATTATATTCAGATTTTTTTTGATTCGCTTAAATATAGAATTTCTGTATTTGATAAGAGAGCATATGGAGTTGGTTTATATACTCCAAAACAGAGTAGAAAATGGCAGTGTATATATTTTCTGACAGATTATATTCAGAGGAATTTGGTTTTTAACATTGGAATGCCTAGATAATATTTAGATTTTTTTGATTCCGGTTAACTTACAATTTCTGTATTTTACATGAAAGAGCATACTGAGTTGGTGAATATACTCCAAAACAGAGTAGAATAAGTCATTGTATATTTTTCTAACAGACTATATTCAGAGCCATTTTCTTTCAACTTTGGGGCGCCTAGATATTATTTAGATTTTTTTGAATTCACGTAATAATAGAATGTAAGTATTTTACATGAGAGAGCATATTGAGTTGGTGTATAAACTCCAATACAGTGTAGAAAAGGGCATAGTATAATTTTTCTGACAGATTATATTCAGAGCAATTTTGCTTTTAACATTGGGGTGCCTAGATAATATTTAGATTATTTTCGATTCACGTAAATTTAGAATTTTGATATTTTACATGAAAGAGCATACTGAGTTGGTGTATATATTCCAAAACAGAGTAGAATAGGGCATTGTTTTTTTTTTCTGACAAATTATATTCAGAAAAATTTTGATTTTAACTTTCGGGTGCCTAGATGATATATAGCTTTTTTTCGATTTGCTTAAATATGGAATTTCTGTATTTTACATGAGAGAGCATATGGAGTTGGTGTATATACTCCAAAACAGAGTAGAAAATGGCAGTGTATATTTTTTCTGACAGATTATATTCAGAGGAATTTGGTTTATAACATTGGAATGCCTAGATAATATTTAGATTTTTTTGATTCCGGTTAACTTACAATTTCTGTATTTTACATGAAAGAGCATACTGAGTTGGTGAATATACTCCAAAACAGAGTAGAATAAGTCATTGTATATTTTTCTAACAGACTATATTCAGAGCCATTTTCTTTCAACTTTGGGGCGCCTAGATATTATTTAGATTTTTTTGAATTCACGTAATAATAGAATGTAAGTATTTTACATGAGAGAGCATATTGAGTTGGTGTATAAACTCCAATACAGTGTAGAAAAGGGCATAGTATAATTTTTCTGACAGATTATATTCAGAGCAATTTTGCTTTTAACATTGGGGTGCCTAGATAATATTTAGATTATTTTCGATTCACGTAAATTTAGAATTTCGATATTTTACATGAAAGAGCATACTGAGTTGGTGTATATATTCCAAAAGAGTAGAATAGGGCATTGTTTCTTTTTCTGACAAATTATATTCAGAAAAATTTTGATTTTAACTTTCGGGTGCCTAGATGATATATAGCTTTTTTTCGATTTGCTTAAATATGGAATTTCTGTATTTTACATGAGAGAGCATATGGAGTTGGTGTATATACTCCAAAACAGAGTAGAATAGGGCATTGTATATTTTTTCTGACAGATTATATTCATAGCAATTTTGTTTTTAACATTGGGGTGCCTACATATTATTTTGATTTTTTTGATTCGCGTAAAATTAGAATTTCGGTATTTTACATGATAGAGCATAAGGAGTTTGTGTATATACTCCAAAACAGAGTAGAATCTGACATTGTATATATTTTCTGACAGATTATATTCAGAGCAATTTTGCTTTTAACATTGGGGTGCCTACATAACATTTAGACTTTTTTCGATTCATGTCAATATACAATTTCTGTATTTTACATGACAGAGCATACTGAGTTGGTGTATATACTCCAAAAAAAAGTAGAATAGGGCATTGTTTATTTTCTCTGACAAATTATATTCAGAGCAATTTTGTTTTTAACATTGGGGTGCCTAGATAATATTTAGATTTTTTCGATTCATGTAAAATTAGAATTTCTGTATTTTACGTGACAGTGCACCCTGAGATGGTGTATATACACCGAAACAGAGTAGAATAAGGCATTGTATATTTTTTCTAACAGACTATATTCACAGCCATTTCCTTTTAACTTTGGGGCACGTATATATTTTTTAGATTTTTTTCGATTAGCGCAAAATTAGAATTTCTGTATTTTACATGAGAGAGCATATTGAGTTGGTGTATATACTACAAAACCGAGTAGAAATGGGCATTGTATATTTTTTATGACAGATTATATTCAGAGCAATTTCGCTTTTAAAATTGGGGTGCCTAGATAATATTTAGATTTTCTTCGATTTGCTTAAATGTCTAATTTCTGTATTTTACATGAGAGAGCATATGGAGTTGGTGTATAAACTTTAAAACAGATTAGAATAGGGCATTGTATATTTTTTCTGACAGACTATATTCAGAGCAATTTTTTTTTTAACATTGGAGTGCCTAGATAATATTTAGATTTTTTTTGATTCACGTAAAATTAGAATTGCTGTAGTTTACATAACAGAGCATACGGAGTTGGTGTATATACTCCAACACAGAGTAGAATAAGGCATTGTATATTTTTGCTAACAGACTATATTCAGAGCCAATTTATTTTAAATTCGGGGCGCCTAGGTATTTTTTAGATATTTTTCTATTCGTGTAAAATTAGAATTTCTGTATTTTATATGAGAGAGCATATGGAGTTGGTGTATATACTCCAAAACAGAGTAGAAAAGGGCATTGTATGTTTTTTCTGAGAGATTATCTTCAGAGAAAGTTTGCTTTTAACATTGGGTGCCTAGATAATATTTAGATTTTTTTCGATTCGCTTAAATATAGAATTTCTGTGTTTTACATGAGAGAGCATATGGAGCTGGTATATATACTCCAAAACAGAGTAGAATAAGGCATTGTATATTTTTTCTAACAGACTATATTCAGAGCCATTTTATTTAATTTTGGGGCATCTAGATTTTATTTAGATTTTTTTCGATTTGCGTAAAATTTGAATTTCTGTATTTTACTTGAGAGAGCACACTGAGTTGGTGTATATACTCCAAAACAGAGTCGAAAATGCATTGTATATTTTTTATGAAAGATTATATTCACAGAAATTTTGCTTTTAACATTGAGGTGCCTAGATAATATTTAGATTTTTTTCGATTCGCTTAAATATAGAATTTCTTGTTTTACATGAGAGAGCATGTGAAGTTTGTGTATATACTCCAAAAAAGAGTAGAATAAGGCATTGTAAAAGTTTTCTTACAGATTATATTCAGAGCAGTTTTGTTTTTAACATTGCGGTGCCTAGATAATATTTAGATCTTTTTCAATTCACGTTAAATGAGAATTTCGGTATATAACATGAGAGAACATACTGAGTTTGTGTATATACTCCAAAACAAAGTAGAATAGGGCATTGTATATTTTTTCTGACACATTATATTCAGAGCAATTTTGTTTCTAACATTGGCGTGCCTACATAATATTTAGATTTTTTTGATTCGGGTAAAATTAGAGTTACTGTATTTTACATGAAAGAGCATATTGGGTTGGTGTATATAAACAAAACAGAGTAGAAAATGGCATTGTGTATTTTCTCTGACAGATTACATTCAGACCAATTTCTCTTTTAACATTGGGGTGCCTAGATAATATTTAGATATTTTTCGATTTGCTTAAATATATAATTTCTGTATTTTACATGAGAGCGCATATTGAGTTGGTGTGTATACTCCAAAACAGGGTAGAGTAGTGTATTGTATATTTTTTCTCACAGATTGTATTCAGAGCAATTTCGTGTTTAACACTGGGGTGCCTAGATAATATTTAGATTTTGTTCAATTCGCTTAAATATAGAATTTATGTATTTTACATAAGAGAGCATATGGAGTTGGTGTATATACTCCAAAGCAGAGTATAATAGGGCATTGTATATTTTTTTGACAGATTCTATTCAGAGCAATTTTGTTTATAACATTGTGTCACCTAGATAATATTTATATATTTCCGTTTCGGGTAAAATTAGAATTTCTGTATTTTACATAAGAGAGCATCCTGAGATGGTTTATATACTCCAAAACAGAGTAGAATAAGGCATTGTATATTTTTTCTGACAGACTATATTCAGAGCCATTTTCTTTGAACTTTGGGGCGCCTAGATATTATTTAGATTTTTTTCGATTCACGTAAAATTGGAATTTGGGTATTTTACATGAGAGAGCATATGGAGTTGCTGTATATACTCCAAAACTGAGTAGAATAAAAAATTGAATATTTTTTCTGACAGATTATATTCAGAGAAATTTTGTTTGTAACATTGGGTTGCCTACATAATATTTTAATTTTTTCGATACGGGTAAATTTAGAATTTCGGTATTTTACATGAGAGAGCATACTGAGTTGGTGTATATACTCCAAAACAGAGTAGAATAGGGCATTGTATATTTTTTCTGAAAGATTATATTCAGAGCAATTTTGTTTTTAACATTGACGTGCCTACATAATATTTAGATTATTTCGATTCGGACAAAGTTAGAATTTCTGTATTTTACATATCAGAGAATATTGAGTTGGTGTATATACTAAAAAACAGAGTAGAAAATGGCATTGTGTATTTTTTCTAACAGATTATATTCAGAGAAATTTTGCTTTTAACATTGGGGTGCCTAGATAATATTTAGATATTTTTAGATTTGCTTAAATATAGAATTTCTGTATTTTAGATGAGAGGGCATATGGAGTCGGTGTATTTACTCCAAAACAGAGTAGAATAGGGCATTCTATATTTTTTCTGACAGATTATATTCAGAGCTATTTTGTTTTTAACATTGGGTTGACTAAATAATATTTAGATTTTTTCGATTCTGGTAAAATTAGAATTTCTGTACTTTACATAAGAGAGCATACTGAGTTGGTGTATATACTCCAAAACATAGTAGAAAAAGGCAGTGTATATTTTCTCTAACAGACTATATAAAGAGCCATTTTCTTTTAACTTTGTGGTGCCTAGATATTATTTAGATTTTTTTCGATTCACGTAAAATTAGTATTTCTGTAATTTACATGAGAGAGCATATGGAACTGGTGTATATACTACAAATCAGAGTAGAATTGGACATTGTATATTTTTTATGACAGATTATATTCAGAGCAATTTTGCTTTTAACATTGGGGTGCCTAGGTAATATTATATTTTTTTCGATTCACGTATAATTAGAATTTCTGTATTTTATATGAGAGAGCACACTGAGTTGGTGTACATACTCCAAAACAGAGTAGAAAAAAGCAATGTTTATTTTTTCTGACACATTATATTCAGAGGAATTTTTATTTCAACATTCAGGTGACTAGATAATATATAGATTTTGTTTGATTTGCTTAAATATGGAATTTCTGTATTTTACATGATAGAGCATATGGAGTTGGTGTATATACTCTAAAACAGAATAGAATAGGGCATTGTATATTTTTTGTGACAGACTATATTCAGAGTAATATTGTTTTTAACATTGCTGTGCCTTCATAATACTTAGATTTTTTCGATTCGGGTAAAATTAGAATTTCTGTATTTTACATGAGAGAGCATATTGTGTTGGTGTATATACTACAAAACAGAGTAGAAAATGGCGTTGTGTATTTTCTCTGACAGATTATATTCAGAGCAATTTTTCTTTTAACATTGGGGTGCCTAGATAATATTTAGATGTTTTCCGATTTGCTTAAACATAGAATTTCTGTATTTTACATGAAAGAGCATATGGAGTTGGTGTATATACTCCAAAACAGAGTAGAATAGGGCATTGTATATTTTTTCTGACAGATTATATTCAGAAATATTTTGTTTTTATCTTTGGGGTGCCTAGATAATATTTAGATTTTTTTTGATTCGCATAAATATAGAATTTCTGTATTTTACATGAGAGTAAATATGGGGTTGGTGTATATACTACAAAACAGAGTAGAAAAGGGCATTGTATATTTTTTCTGACAGAATTTATTCAGAGCAATTTTGTTTTTAACATTGGTGTGCCTAAATAATATTTAGATTTACTTCGATTCACGTAAAATTAGAATTTCTGTATTTTACATAAGAGAGCATACTGAGTTAATGTATATATTACAAAACAGAGTAGAATAGGGCAATGTATATTTTTTCTAACAGTCTATATTCAGAGCCATTTTCTTTTAACTTTGGGGCGCCTAGATATTATTTAGATTTTTTTTGATTCGCCTAAAATTAGAATTTCGGTATTTTACATGAGAGAGCATATTGAGTTGGTGTATATACTCCAAAACAGAGTAGAATAGGGAATTGTATATTTTCTCTGACAGATTATATTCAAAGCAATTTTGTTTTTAACATTGGGGTGTCTAGATAATATTTAGATTTTTGCGATTCGGGTAGCATTAGAATTTCTATATTTTACATGAGAGAGCATTCTGAGTTGGTGTATATACTCCAAAACAGAGTAGAATAAGGCATTGTATATTTTTTCTAACAGACTATATTCAGAGCCATTTTCGTTGAACTTTTAGGCGCCTAGGTATTAATTACCTTTTTTTTCGATTCGCGGAAAATTACAATTTCTGTATTTTACATGAGAGAGCATATGGAGTTGCTGTTTATACTACAAAACAGAGTAGAAAAGGTCATTGTACATTTTTTCTGACATATTTTATTCAGAGCAATTTTGTTTTTAACATTGCTGTGCCTAGATAATATTTAGAAGTTTATCAATTCACTTAAAATTAGAATTTCGGTATTTTACATGAGAGAGCATATTGAGTTGGTGTATATACTCCAAAACCAAGTAGAATGAGGCATTTTATAATTATTGTGACAGATTATATATAGAGCAATTTTGTTTTTAACATTGGGTTGCCTAGATAATATTTAGATTTATTTCGATTCATGTAAAATTAGAATTTCTGTATTTTATATGAGAGAGCATACTGAGTTGGTGTATATACCCCAAAACAGAGTAGAATAAGGCATTGTATATTTTTTCTAACAAACTATAATC